>NC_077230.1:96453713-97053713 GCF_027887165.1 Monodelphis domestica | reverse complement strand
CTAAATATTATATTTTATAAAGTTTTATTAATAATAACTAAAACAAAAGAACTGCCTGACTTCAGTCTGTTTGCAGGTCCAAGAGAGGAAGAGGAAGGAGTTACAGCCACTTAAATATAATCATGCAAAATATGGGGACACAGGAAAAGGAAATTTTGGGAAATAATAAGGGACTTCTGGGGGATGAAGTCCAAAGACTCAAAATCTCCATTAATACATTACTTACCTCTCCCTACTTGTTTCCTCATCTATAAAATGGGGATAATAATAGAAATGATGAAAAAAAAAAGAGAAAATGTTCATGAAAACTTTGCAAATCTTAAAAAGTACTATATAAAATGCTTAAACTTTATGAAAACCAGTTTCCTTATCTATAAAATCATACTAATAATACTTACACATTAAAATATCATATTGAAGAACATATATCATGTAAACATGGAAAAATAAGAAAGACATTTAAAATTTATCCCCAAAAGATTTGGGTTTTATGAGATTATTCTCTTAAAAAAAAGAATAAAATGGAAATAGGTTTTGAGTGATATACATGTTTAAACCAGTGGAATTGCTTGTCAACTCCAGGAGGAGAGAGAGGAGAGAGGAGTGTGAATCATAAACCTTTGAAAAATGTAAGTGCAAATTTGTTATTGGAATAAAATAAAATAAATAAAATTCAATTAAAAAATACTCCAAACAGTTGCTATAAGGCTTTTGTCAACTTGAAAGTACTATATTATGATTATCCTCATCATTACATATATCATATTATGTATGTGGTGACATCAGTGTCTGGTTTGTTTATGGGAAAGAGGCTGTTGGGTTCAACAAGGGAAGAACGACCCTTTTCCTCTGAGTGAACAAATCTCAAAACATCAAGTCCCATTTGAGAACCTTATCCAAAAACAATCAAAGAAAAAGAAAAGAACAAATACTAAAATAAGCAAAACTTACTGTCCCTGAAGTTCAACATCATTCATGAAAAGAAATTGGAATAAACTTATTAGGAAATTGAGAGGGATAGTCAACATACCCTGAAAAGATGGTGACAAAGAAGCAAATCATCCTGGACTTGCCACAAAAGACCATTTCCAAAAACCATTCTACCAGCACTTGGTTTCTGGCAGAGCCATCAGACGACCTTTTGCAGGAAGACAATTTCTCTTCCCTGAAATCAACCTTAAAGATTATAATCATATTTGTAGTATATCCCCAATGGGATATAGTTTTAATTAGCTATGCATATGTTTTACAAGTTTTTTTTTTTTTTTCTAGTAGGAGTGTTATAGAGGCGAAAGACAGAAAGTAAGTTTCTATTCTTTGAAAAAAATATAAAAAAATGTTTAGGGCCTAAACATCCTAGTTTTCCTTGTGATTTTATTATCTATGATTTAAATAAATTTAAATAATGCCACTTTGTTGCCTAAAAAATATAATTCCTAAAACTAGTATATTAATTTTATCAGCCTTAACTATAATAAAAATTATCCTAATTTCATAGTTCGTTTACAATAGAAGCTCAGACTTTTTAGTGTCATGCATGCTTTGGCAGTCTGGTGATCTACAGATCCCTTATCAGAATAACATTTTTAAATGCATAAAATAAAATATATAGGATTATAAAGGAACCTAATTATATTGAAATACACCTATACTAATATTAATAAAAAGTTTGTAGACCCCAGGTTAAGATCTCATTGATAAAAATACTTTGCATCCTCTTTATTCTAGTTTTCTGTTCCCATTATAGCTTATTGTTTTTGCCTTATTTATGTTGTCCTGAATGATCTTTTCTTATAGAAGGCTGAAAAGGACACTGAAGAAAATTCAGTTTTGTATGGATTACAAAATAATGATGAGAAACAACAGGCGCCAATTGTAGACAAAAAATCTATTACTGGTCACAAGAAGAAAACACTTGAGATCTGGCAACTCCAAGCCCCATATACATAAAATCAGGAGGAATGGGGGTCCTCTTCAAGTAAGTATCTAAGATAGGACAGAGACTTTTCCCAAATTTGCCAGTTTTCCAACCAATGCCCACTTCTGGTGGTTTATCTGTACTCAAGCTGTATAAACATCTGAGACAGATAACATCAGATTTTCATGCCCTTATTTTTTAGTAATGCTTCATGTCAATTACTAGGTATCTGAACTACAATATTTTTGTTCCATCATCATATTTGCAATTCTTCATGATATTTGGCTTGGAATTTCTTGGCATTATAGGACTTAGAGCTAAATGATCATCTAGATGAATCCAAAAGGAATCTAGAAAAATCATCTGTCACAAATCTCTAGAAGAAACTAATGACTATAAGGATACAAGTACTACTTTTTACCAATGCTTCCAAAATTAAAGGGAGAGACTGTATTTTTTATTTTTAAACCTTTACCTTTTGTCTAAGAATCTATACTAAAATCCAGTTCCAAGGCAGAAGAAAGGTAAGGTATGGGATAGCTAGGATGTGTCTGAGGTCAGATTAAAATCCAGTACCCTCTGTCTCTAGGTCTTGCTTTCAATCCACTGAGCCAGCCAAGAAGGGGAAAGTCTTTAAAAGAGAAAGCAATATATAGGATATGAAGAGCTTTTCAAGCAGATGATGTTTAATATCCTGAAAGAGATGACAGACAAACAATTGTAGACTGACTCATACATTTTGGGATATAGCCAATATGGGAATTTGTTATGTTTGATTATGCTTATTTGTAACAAGGGTTTTCTTTTTTCTTTTTTAGCAATGGAAAGGAGAGATAGGATGAAGAAAACTAAAATTTCTGGATAATTTCTAAATTCAAATTTTAATTTAAGAAAAAAGAAGCCAGTATAAGGAAGTGGAATTTAGATTTCTGGATGATAGCTTAATGTACAAAAATACCAGGTTCTTGGTAGGGGATGGAATACATTTCTTTAGAATGAAGAAGAACATATTTCCCTGATAATTTGATAGCCTAGTGATAATGATTTTGAACTAATAGTGGAGGAAAAGGGGGAAGGAAGAAGGTGCCTATATTTCTCTGGGAGGCAAAGGAGAAAGCAGAGAATTTGTAGTCCAAAGACCTGGGTTCAGATGCTAGCTTTGCCACTTTCATTCTCTATCACCTCATTTTAATTTTTTTCAACTGTCATATGAAAGGGGTTGGTCTAGAGTCATATTAAGCTCTAAATCCTATGAAACTAAGAAATGCCAAGCTAGGTATCACAGAGACTAGCAGGTATGACACTGGAACAAAAATATAGCAGTTGAGATGTCTAGTAATTGACAGGGAACAATGCCTAGAAATAAGAGCAGTGAAAATATTGTTATTCATTGTCTCAGATGTCTAAACAACAAATTCAAGGATGATATCACCTGGGTAAAAAAAAATAAAATGAAACAAAGATTTTTATGTGATTATAATGACTTCATAAATATCACTGAGACATGGTCATATATGAATAATTATGAATGAATTTCAGCAGTGGAAGAATATATTGGGTCCAGCTTGTGATTCTACTGATACAGGGAAATCCCAGAGGAAACAACTTTCAGTGTTGCAACTCTACTACCTGCTCTTGACTTCATAGCCTTAGAGGATTGCTAGTGGCACGGAAAATTCACTATGACATGTACATCATACATCTGATTTGTGTCAAAGGCAGTTAGAACCCAGGAATTCCTGTCTCTAAGGAAGAGCCCCTATATATTTCATTGGTGCATTTCATTGTTGTTGTTGAGTTATGTCCAGCTCTTTGTGACTCTACTTAGAGTTTTCTTAGCAGATATTGGAATGGTTTGTCACTTCCTACTCAAGCTCATTTTACAAATGAAGAACTTAGGTAATTAGGGTTAAATGACTTATCCAGGGTCACATAGCTAGTAAAATGGCCAAAGCCAGATTTGAACTCAGGAAGATGAGTTTTCCTGACTCTAGACCTGACACTCCATCCACTTCATCACCTACCTGTCTTTTATTGGCACATTAGTAAGAACTTAATGAGTGATACCATTATTAACAAGATAAAAAGGTCAATGGAATATAATTACTAATTAAGAAGATGTATATTGGGGGTCACTAGGTGGTTCAGTGGATTGAGACTCAAACTTAGAGACAGGAGGTTCTAGGTTCAAATCTGGTCTCAGACACTTCATAACTACGTGACCCTGGGCAAGTCACTTAACCCCCATTGCCTAACCCTTACCACTCTTCTGCCATGGGACCAATACACAGTAATGACTCCAAGATGGAAGCTTAAGGGTTTAAAAAAAGAACCATATTCTTTATGGCAATCTGTGAAATGGATGGAAGAAAATATATAGGTAAGAATCAATTAAGGAAGAAAGAACCAATATTGTGATGAGAGTATATTATAGACCTCTAAACCATTAGAAGGAAATTGATGAAGTTTATGATGCTGGCTTGAAGGAAAAAGAAACCTGTTATGACTGATATAGCTCTCTCTATTTCCACTAGAGTTCTTCCTGTGCTAAAAGCAGAGCATCTTAGAAGTTCCAGCATTACCTTGGTTATAATTCCTTCCTTCTTAAAATGAATGAACCAGAAGGAGAACTGCTATCAGGCACCTCATTCTAATCAATCAAGAGAAACTAGATGCCAAAAGAAGGAAGCTTTGTAAGAAAGCAACTGTCATTTTAGATTTTAGTATCACTAAGGAGAGCACTGTACGGCATATACACTAAACATTTGAGGAGGAAATTTTAAAGATATGTAGGATCAAATGGCTGAGATTTTATAAGGGAGATTAATTCAAGAGAGATACGAGGCTTTTGAGAATGAAATTTTGAGGACATAAGTACAACATGATTCTTATGTGGAAGAAAAGAAAGTGTTGTTTAAAGACACCAATAGGCTACATGGGGAATTCATCAACAAATTTAAATTTTTATAGACACATAAAGAAAATGGCAACAAATTCAGGTACCCAAGAAAGGTTACACAACAGTGACCTGGTTTTATTTATTTATTATATTATCTGGAGGGTTATGGCTAAGAATGAGGTGACGCTGGTAGATCCCCACCATGTTGGAACTGGAATAGACCTTAGATATGATGTTATATATGGAAAGACTACTGACTCTGGAGTTAGAGGAAAATTCTCTCTTTCCTTCACTAGCTGTGTGACCTTGGGCAAATCATTTAACCTTTCCAGGTTGTTATTTCATCTTATAGATGAGGAGTTGGATTAGATCCCCTTTGAAGTCTGATTTTATATGATCTAGTCTGACTTCTTCATCTCACAGTGAGAAAACTGAAGACTACAAAAATGATGTATCCACATTTTCAAGGATAATTAATGGGAAAATTGGAACAAGAATTTGATTTCAAATCCAATAAACTTTCCACTATATGTTAATGTCCAATGAATGCTAAGAATAATCATTCAATCAATCAATGAGTAATTATTATTTGCTCAATACCATGCTAGTTACTGGGGTTACAAATACAAAAATTAAACAGTCCATGCCTTGGTGGAATTTATATGCTATTGGAAGAAAAAACAATATAATGGATTGCATTATGTTATTGAAATAATAACTATTGGAAAAAGAAAGAAAATAAGGGAAATATGTGAAAAGATGAACAGAAAGGACAAGAGAATAACACATGCCATGCTTACACTAAAGAAAAAAGCCACAAAATCAAAAGAAAAAAGAATCCAAGTAAAACAAATCCAAAGGGAATTGAAAAGCATAGGATGTTGATATTAGCACACATATAAAACTTACATATTTTAAACAAATTGTAAACAATGTGAGGTTTGCAGTTTTGCACATAATCTTTTTTATGTATTTGTTTAGTCAAACGTTTTTTGGTGGTGGTTAATATAAAGTAGAAGTAAAATTTCCCTCAGAGGAGAAAATAAAAAGAAAAAATCATAAAGATATGTACAAAGTAAATACAATGGGATTTTATGGGACAGAGAAAGGTAGTGACAGCGGGGTGAGGAGGGATCAAGAAAGGCCTCATAAAAGAGGTGGTGTTTGTACTAAACTATGAAGGAAGGTCAGGAAGCTATTAATAAACATTTATTAAGTGCCATGTGCCAGGCACTATGCTATGCTCTGGGGATAGAAAAAAAAAGCTGATAATTCATACTCTCAAAGAGCTCACAATGTAAGAGGGAAGACAATATGCAAACAGCTATGAACAAACAAGCTATATTCAGGATAAATTGAATATATTCATTAGAGGGAAGGCACTAGAATTAAGAAGGAATAGGAGAAGCTTCCTATAGAAGTTGGGATTTTAGCTGAGACTTGAAGGAAGCTAGGAAAGCCAGAAGGCAAAGATGAAGAGGGGGCCTGTTCTAAGGTAGAGATGTCAAAGGAGCACATTCCAAACTTGGACCCTAACCCATGCAAAGGCTTATAGAGTGGGGAGCTGGAATGTCAGGGGGAGGGTAAGCAAGTGGCCAATTTGGCAAGGTCATAGAGTACTGAAGGAGAATAATGTGTGAAAAACCTGGAAAGGCACTTTGAAATCAGTTTCTGGAAAATGCTAATGCCAAACAAAGGAATTTTTATTTTATACTAGAGTTTAGAAGTAGCTACTTGAGTTGATGGATCAGTAGAGTGATATGGTCAGACCTGCTCTTTAAGAATGTCACTTTGGTAGCTGTGTGGAGGAGGGAAAAGAGAGGGCAGAAATGAGAGTGAAGGCAGAAGAACAAAATGGGAGGCATTTGAAAAAGTCCTGGTAAGAGGAACTAGCATGATGGCCAAAGAAATGACTCCAAAGGAGGAATGTTTAGAGAAAGATTCAACAATATTTGAATATGCGAGATAAATCTCTTACTGAGTTCAAGTTTCTAGATCTAGAACAACAGCAAACCACAGATTGAAAGAGAATGTGATTCTTGAGCCATAGCTGGTAGAGAATGGAACTGGTATTTCAAGACCGGAGACACACAGATGTCCTAGCTTTTCAAAAGGAAAAAAAAGGTAGAGTCTATTAATGAGTCAACGAGTTTGGCTTCAGTTCCTGGCAAAATTCTAGATTGTGTTATTAAGGGAATGGATTATAAAGCACACATGTGTTCATTAAATTCATTCCTTTTTTGTTGGACTCTTTAGACCAGTTAATGTACAGAATGCCATTGCCAAAATATATTAGTAAGGCACTTGGCAAATTCTCTCATATAATCTTTGTGGTTGAGATGAAGAAATGAGAACTTGTTGAAATAACATTAGATGAATTTGGAGCTATTTGAATAAGATGATGATTAATAGCTTGATTAAATACCAGGAGTAATGTCAGTCATTATGTGTCATTGGACTCCATCCTTCGACCTTTTATTGAAAACTAAATTTCATGTGTATCATCCTGGAAATTGTCATGAACGTGAAATTGATATCTAAAACATCAGAAGTAAAAATGAGGATGAAAAAGGCTTTGAGAATTTTGAGGGATTGGCCAAATTTAATGGCTTTTTTTGGTAGAATTTAAGCTCCCTGAAGGCAGTGACAGTTTATTTTTATCTTTTCATTTCCAGTGCCTAATACAGAGAAGGTCCTTAACAAATGTTGAATCAAATTAATAAAATACAGTTCAACAGGGCTAAAAAAATGTGCATGTTGTAGCCAGATAAGAAAATGGAGTTTTAGATGACTATTTGAAGCAACTGGGTGATGAACAGAAAGTAATAAAAGGGAATTCAGTCTGAAGCTCAACTGAAAAAATCATAGTGCTAAAATAAGGGTCATTATAGTTCCATTGTACATTACTTGGTGATGCCACAACTGGATTATGGTATTCAGTTCTGAGCTTTTATTCTAGGAAGGACATCAAATATAGGTTTGATTATGTACAAAGGAGAGCAATCACAATGGTGGAGGGCACTCAAGACCAGGCCATATGATGATCATCTGAAGGGTCTTGGAGTGTTCACTCTGAAGAAGAGAATACTTAGAGAGAACATGATCTCTGTCTTTAAATACTTGAAGTGGTTTTATGTGAAAGAGACATTATGCTTGTTTTGCTCAACTTTTGAGAACCTAGACCAATGAGAGAAATTTAAGAAGCAGATTTCAGTATGGTAGAAAGTTTAGATTCCACCCCAGACAGTTACTGCTATTTGACTTAGGGCAAGTTATTTAACTCCTCTGAATGTTAATTTCCTCAGCTATAAAATGAAGGAGTTTCACAAGATTGTCCTTGAGGTCAAGTGCTGGATCTAGGTCTAACATCAGAGATACCCCAAAATGCAATGGACTGCTTCAGGAAGTAATGAGTCATTATTACTGGATATCTACCAGCAGAATTGAAATAATCATTTCTTGAAAGGAAAGGTTGAATTAGATAATCTACTTCCATTTCTATCATCGTAAGAAGTCTTTTTTTGTATTAAAAAGTATGTCTACTTCCAGGTGTTTAAATGCATTAATTTATATCTAATATAAGTTCCCCCTAGTTATTATTCCTAGTCTAATATTTCAGCTTCCTTAAACCCATTTAAAATTGGGTCAGATGATAACCTTATGATATATGTTTACTAAATCAATACAGGGTTTCTAATTATTCAGGTATTTTCCTCTCCAATAATTTTTTCTATTATGCAAAAAAGGAAAGAGTAAAGAAAATAGAATCATAGATTTAGAGTCAGAATAGATAGTCTTAAAAATCTGAAATTTTTTTTATATCACCTTGTAGCTCTCTTGAGCCTGTAGCCTGGAAACACCAGGACCCATTGATTTTTCTTCCCTGTGTTTCTGAGATGAAACCTCTATACTGCCAAGCATTCAAATCAACCATTTAATTACTTAGGTTTCTAGTGTTCTTTGCAGTCCTTCAAATATTCTTCCTTGTCTTTTCTGTCATTTTCCACACCTGTCATTTGTCCTATTCAGCATTTCAGTTGCTCTGTCACCTCATTTTCCCTTAAGTGTGCCATGGTTTTTAATATTTTTCCATTTACATGTAAAAACACTATTTAATGTTTGTATTTTAAATTTTGAGTTCTAAATTCTCTCCTTTCTCTCTTCCCTCTGCTCTGAATGAGAAGTCAAGCAATTTTATATGTGTTATACACCTGTGGTCATGCAAAACATATTTCTATATTAGTCATGTTGCAAAAGAAATCACAAAAAAACACACACAAAAATACAGTAGAAAAAGTTTGCTTCAATCTGCCTTCAGACTCCATCAGTTCTCTCTTTGCAGATGGAAAGCATTTTTCATAAAAAGTCCTTAAGAATTGGATTTCTGAGAGTAACTAAATTATTTACAGCTGATTATAGAACAATATTGCTTTTACCGTGTATAATGTTCTCCTAATTCTGCTCACTTCACTTTTGCATCAGTTCATGTTAAGTCTTTTCAGGTTTTTCTGGTGGCATCTTGCTCATTCTTTTTTATAGCACAAGTATTCCATCACATTCATATACCAGTCATTCCTCAAATGGTGGGCATCCTCTCATTTTCTAATATTTACCACCACAAAAAGATCTGCTACAAATATGTGTGTGTGTGTGTGTGTGTGTGTGTGTGTGTGTGTGTGTGTAAGTCCTTTTCCTTTTTTTAAAGTCTTTTTGTAATATAAACCTAGGAGTGGCATTAGTGGGTCAAAGGGTATGCACAGTGTTATAGCCCTTCTGGCATATAGTCCCAAATTGCTCTCCAGAATGGTTGGATCATTTCACAACTCTGCTAGCAGTGCATCAGTATTCCAATTTTCCCACATCCCTTCCAACATTTATCATTTTCCTTTTCTGTCACATTAGTCAATCTGATAGTTGGTACCTCAGAGTTGTTTTAATTTGCATCTGTCTAATCAATAGTGATTTAGAACATTTTTCATATAACTATAGGCAGTTTTGATTTCTCTGTCTAAAACCTACATGTTCATAAGTTTGGCCATTTATCAATTGAGGAATGATTTGTATTCTTATAGATTTGACTAAGTTCCCTGGATCTTTAAAAAATAATGTCTTCATCAGAGAAACTTGCTGTAAATTCCACCTTCCTCAACCCCATTCAAATTTTCTGCTTTTCTTCTATTCTTGGCTGTACTGGTTTTTGTTTGAGCAAAACTTTCTAAATTAATTTAAACCAAATTATTCATTTTGTATGCTCCTTATCTCTTGTCTGGTCAAAACTCCTTACTTTATCAATAACTCTAACAGCCAAACTATTCAATGCTTATGGTATCACTCTTTATGTCTAAATCATAGATACAGTTTGACTTTATCTTACTACATAGTCTAAGACAGCCTATGCTTAATTTCTGGCAGAGCTTTTGAAAACTATTTTGCCTTAGTCTTTTGCCTTCTTGTTTAGCTTTTACCTGTCCTCCAGAATCCATCATCACTTCTAAATTTTTTAATTGAAAAATGTTATTTAATTAATTAATTCAGAATATTTTCCATGGTTACATGATTCATGTTCCTGCCTGCCCCTCCTTTGCCCCCCCCCCATAGCCGAAGCACAATTCCACTGGGTTTTACCTGTGTCATTGATCAAGATCTATTCCCAAATTATTGATAATTGCACTAGGGTGATTATTTAGAGTCTACATCCCCAATCATATCCCCACCAACCCATGTGACCAAGCAGTTGTTTTTCTTCTCTGTTTCTGCTCCCACAGTTCTTTCTCTGGATGTGGATAGTGGTTTTTCTCATAGGTTCCTCCAAGTTGTTCAGGGTCATTGCATTGCCACTAATGGAGAAGTCCATTACATTCGATTGTACCACAGTGTATCAGTCTCTGTGTACAATGTTCTCCTGGCTCTGCTCCTCTCACTTTGCATCAATTCTTGGAGGTTGTTCCAGTTCCCATGGAATTCCTCCACTTTATTATTCCTTTGAGCACAATAGTATTCCATCACCAACATATACCACAATTTGTTCAGCCATTCCCCAATTGAAGGACAACCCCTCATTTTCCAATTTTTTGCCACCACAAAGAGCTCAGCTATGAATATTTTTGTACAATTATTTTTTCCTTATGATCTCTTCAGGGTATAAGCCCAGCAGTAAATTTTTTAAAAGTTAATTTGTCTATGGATTGGGTCCCTAGAGCTAAGCTAGGTTCTATGGTACTCTTCCTTAAAGGGAAGTGTCTCTAATAACGAGAGGCAGTCTCATAAAATGATCAGAGAACTGACCTGGGAATTAAAAAGACCTGAGTTCAAGCTCCATCTCTGATAAGTATTGGCTATGTGATCCTCGACAAATGAATTTACTTCTCTGCATCTCAGGTGACTCTTTAAAACTGCAAATCGCAGAATGACTGTGAATCTTCTTTGGGAGAAGGAATTACTTGACCTATGTGAATGAAATCAGAGGTCTTAATAAAAAAATACATAGTTTTAAAATATCATGACAGGGATTCTAGAAGAGCACTGTATCTGGAAGAGCCAGAGGAGCTGATTTCAGGGATTATCTTATTACCTGTATAACTTGCACAAGTCACCAAACCTCTTTGGACCTCTGTTTACTCCTCTGTTAAATGAGGGGAATGAATTAGATAGTCCTGAGTTCCTTTCTAACTCTGTTTCTATGATCCTTACTGCTCCGACTCTTAGTATTAGTATTTTGCATGTACTAGACTCTGATGCTCTACTGTCTTTGCTATCAACTTATAAAGTGGTTTAAGATGTCTGCAACCAGATACCCTAAAAGGGTAAGTGGTAATTAGCAATGCATCAGTCTATGTACTTAATGACTGAATTTTTTCTCTGTTTTATAGACTCAGGATATCCATGTTGGTAGAGACATTAGAGATAATCTAGTGAAAGTCTTTCATTTTATATCATGGAAGAGTTTCTCTCTCTCTCTCTCTCTCTCTCACACACACACACACACACACACAAACACACACACACACACACACACACACAAGGATCATCACTACAAGAGCATATGCTATGCTATTTGTTGGGAAATGAGCCCCATTTAAGGATGTTTTCCCATCTTCAACATCAAGATGCCATTATTCCCTGAGGCTCTCTTCTCTGGATAGAAAGATAGCAGATAGAACGAGAGAGAAAAAAAGAAGTGAAGAGATAAAGAGAAGAAATATGTGAGAGGCAGAATAACATAGAGATGGTGGCTCCAAAAACCAGGGTTCGTGAACTATATTTGTCTTGGGCCAAGTAACCTCCCAAATTCCTACAAATTCTCGCATTCTATGAGTCTTTAAAGTAGTGAAGGTTTCAATTATATATGTACATATATTTTTCTTAAAGACTTTTTCTGAAAGACAAAGGTTCCTCCTGTTTTAAGAGTTTAAGTGTGACTCCTGCCTTAGACATAACCAGTTAAGCATCCCTGGAAAAGTCATTTAATATGAGCCTCAGTTTCCTCATCTTTCATTTAAAATGAAAGATTTAGTTCCAGCTCTGACTCTATAAATCTTGTGATGAGTGTTGCCCCTACTGCTATACACCTGATAGAAACTCCAATCTGCTTCCAGACCCTTACAACCTGTAATTTCATCAGCATTGGGATCTCTCCAAGTAGAAACCCTCTCTATGGATGTTGGTTGGCAAATAAATATTAACTTAGAGACTTGCCAAGGTAGTTAAGTGCCTTGCCCAAGGTCACACAGAACTAGTATGTATCAGAGGCAGAACTTAAACCCCTCCCCCCAAATTCAAGACTGACCATTTATCCACTAGACCAGCCAACCCCTTCCGACTTTATTTTTCTAATTTAATTTACTTTATTCATTCTATTTGCAAACTATTTTATCCCTGTGTGTATGTGTGCGCACACACGCACTATTTATCTGGACCAAAAAGCTAGAACTGCCCTCATCCTTCCTATTTAGTCCCAACATCCCTCCTGTGAGTCACATACCAAGTTTCTAGGGTCAGCAATAGGTCACCAATTGGTCTCTTGCATATTCTACACATAGTTAGAAATGCAATTTCAACACAGGAAAGCCTTTTTCTCCTTACAGTCCTTACTCACAAGTCACCTAGCCACATCCAATAAACAATTCATTCACTCATTCCTTTCAGTTTTCAGTGCCTGTTCTGTCTATTTCTGTCCCTGTCCCTGAAAATTCTCTCCCTGGGGATTGTGGAGAAACCAGTGTGTTTTGGGTTTCAGAGAAACTACTTCCTTATTCAAAATCACAGAACTCAGAGGCCTTAGCCACTGAAGGTCTTGGAATAGAGCTATTATAAGAAAACACAATATAAAGGTGAATATCAGGTATCAGCAGGAGAAAGGGTTAAAATAATGATTACCAACATTTTCAATTGAATTAGACCCTATTTATTGAGAGTCTTATAAACTTTAATCATTATGATGGGGATAAAAGGAATACAAAAGGCTTTTTGAAGCTGAAGTCCTATCCTCAAGCATAATTATTCTCAAAATATGGTCTAGGGTCCCTGATATTTCTTTCAGAGGATCCATGAAATGAATAGAAATTAAAACTATTTTCCTAATAATATTTAGATATCATAATTTATATATAATGAATATTGATAGTCCACAGAAATGAAAGTTCTTTGGGGGGGTGGTCCTCAGTGATTTTCAAGGATGTAAAGAAGTCCTGAGACCAAAAGGTTTGAGACCTGCTTCTCAAGTATTTTATAATCTCTTAAAAGAGATAATACTAACATATGTAAAAGAGAAAAATAACAAGGTGAGACTCCTTTAAATATCTAATTAGTTCAGGCAAGATAGTTTATTGAATAGAACACTAGAAGTAGAATCATAGATACAAGGTTTGTACTATTTATAACCTTATTGTCCATGGGTAGTCACCAAACCTCTAGGACCCTCACTGTCCTGTCTAGAAAATGAAGGATCTGTATGAGATGATTTCTTGGTTTCCTTATCACTATAAGCCTATGATTCTTCTTACTTTACCTGTATGAATTTCAAGTTTCTTTGTTTCAAAAAGAGGAGGTTTCATTGAATGATCTCTAAATTCTCTTCCAGCTCCAATTTCTCTGATTTTATTGATTAGGATATAAATGAAATTGCAAAGATAGCTTAAACTCTCTCTGCTTAGGGCCTCCTTGACTCCCTCCCCTTCCCCAACCATTACCAGCTATGCCTTGAAATTCTAAAAAGTCCTAGATGGCATACATTTTCTTTTCCAGATAAAAGTGAATCCAATTAAAGTTTTGTTCGAGGATTTAAAAATTAATAATTTCACAATGGCGTTTTTATTCACCCTGGGATGTAATACAGAAAGGTTTGGAGAGCGTTGGTTTAAAGAGTTGGAACTTAGACACTATGAGAAGACTATCCCAAAAGGTATTCAGGCATTCAGTCAGTGACCTGTTGTGCAACCTGGCAGGGAGTTGGGAGAAGGATAGCAGAGAAAGTGTTTTGGGGTCATTTGAGGAAGTCCTTTAGTTCCACTATGTCAGGTACCTGGCTTGAAGTTATCGGTTATTTTGCTATCCCAATCCCTCTGGGTCCCCTATTCTCTCATATGCATTACCTGGGAGGAATATTCCAGATAATATTAAAATACAAAACTGTAATAAAATAATTTGATTTTTTTAAATTGGTTCTCCACTAAAGGCTTTACTCTTCTCTATGGGCTAATTAAGATTTGGCCAATCTATAATACAAAGACCTTCCTAACACACACACACACACACACACACACACAACCTAACTAAGATCCTGAAGTCTGCTGCCTTGGAAACTAGTGATCAGTACATACAAGGATAGCATTAGATAGAATTGCCAGCTAGTCATATTGTGTCCTTTTTGACCTTCTCTACAATCGGATGCTCTGTTGCCTTCTCTCCAGCTGCTTAAAGTTAACTAGTTAGTTCACTCAAGCTTGTTTTCCCTTATAGTACTCCAGGTTGCAGCCATCTCTCATCCCTAGAGACATTATAAAAGAGGTAAGGAATTTCTATTTTCAAGCACCTTAGAATGTCACTGAGAAACAAACACAGGCATAAAGCATATGTATGAGATATACTTGTGTCCCATAAAAACTCTGGTGCTACTGATCTCAGTTAGGAGGAGAACAATCTAATGAAGCTAATTCATGTGAATCAGCACACCTTTAATCCTATATATGGAGGCTAAATCATATCATATGAGGCTATTACCTGCTCTGTCTTTGCTAAAACTAAGCCCTGAGTATCCCTGCCCTAACCCCAGTTCTGGTATGATAGAAAAATGGGAGTTTGGGAGACTATTTCTGAGAGTTTGCTAATATATCTTTAATACAAAAATATTGATTAATTCTATTGATTATTGGCTATATATACTCACCAAGTGCATTGTATTGTGTTAGCTCTGATGGAGATTTAATTGAAAAAATACAACTTGGTCCTTTCTATTTAGGAAGTTATAGTGTAGTAGGGAGATAATATATGAATGTAAATAAAGCACAAATTCTGCCAATTTTTCCTTTGAAATATTTATTGAATCATCATTTATTATATAATCCTTGAGAAGTTTCATGATGTCGTGAGTGAAAGTTGGCCTTTGAGCCAAGAAAACCTGGGCACAAGTCCTGCCTCTAATATGTACTGTTTATGTGACCCTGAAAAACTCACTTGACCCTCCAGTTTACTCTAGGAAACTAATATAAATTGCAGAGAAAGTGCAGAACAGTATTGGCAGAGTTTACTCACTTTAGAGTTCCCATAACAATAAAATATTGGCTGAGTCTTTTTTTCCCCTAGTCCCCATAGTCCCTGGTCTGAGAAGCTATTGTAACTGAGAAAGGGCAGAAGGCAGGAGAGTTGGTTTAAGTAGGAGGATGGTTTCCAGTAGTAGTCGTTTTTTGAACTGAGAGGATACGGGATTTTAATCCTGTTTTTTCCACTTAAAACTTGGGTAACTTTGGACAAATGATTTCTTCTCTCTAGATGCCCATTTCCTCATCCATAAAATTATCATACCAGATTCTCTTTGAAGAGACTTTAAAGTCTCTTCCAAATCTAAATCTTATGTTCCCCATAAGTCAGACTAGACGCCCTAACGTATTGTTGTTGGTCCTTCATTTTCAAAGAGAACCAATGACATCAGAGTAATATTTTAACTTATGTATGAATTGGATTTAAGTGAGGCTGAGGAAGTGACACAGCAAAGCACTGTGGAGTGCTCAGGGCGAGTTGGATCACAAAAGACAACACGGCCATCCAATGCAGCTGAGGAAGTCTCCAGATGTGACGACTTTTCATGCCACTGGACCCAGGCTTCCAACGCCGAGAGAGTGGGACTGTCTCTGTGCATTGACTTTTCCACTTAAATCTTCACGCACAAGTGTCTTTGTGTCCCACAAAGACAATCGTCATTCTCCGTTACCGAGAGACTACTACTATGAGGCAAAATTGCACAAAGTCATCAACTTCATTCTCTCTTGAAGATCCATTGAAATCCAGTGACAAGACAAAAGTCAGTATAATTGGTGATGACCCAGGATACAATGGATGACCTTGGCATCCTTGGAGCAAAGCTCCAAGCACTCCTAACTGCCTGCTTCAGCTGCCTTCATTATCATTGAAACAAATGGTTCTCATCCACGCATTCTGCTGGTGAAAATCTTCACATGCTTAGGCAGATATCCCCCTAAGTCACTGACATGTTTGAGGCCTGTTGGTTACCCTCAATCTATTTTAGCTCATCTGCTAAAATGGTAAAAGCAGAGTGTAACTGTTGAGCAGGCTTCAACTTCTTGGAGCCACCAGTGAGTGTTGTGTGAAAAGCGGACACCAAAGGTGGGTGAAGAGCCCTGAACAAGACTCAGTAAGTCTTCACATCAGAGGTACTAGTCCTCCTTGGGCATCCTGTACACACCTCTATTAGTGATAATTTAACATACTATTTTGAAATGTATATGCTACTGGGATCATGAACCCTTTAATTACTTCCTATCCCTTCTTCCTTCCAATTAAATCATCAAGGTGGTTAGGTGGCACAGTGAATAGAGCAATGGACCTTGAGTAAGGAAAACCTAAATGTGAATCTAGCCTCATATACTTATTAGTTATATGACCTTGGACAAGTCATTTAACCTCTGTTTACTTCAATTTCCTCAAAAATTTTTGTGCAAACAAAAACAATGCAACCAAAATTAAAAGGAAAACAGCAAATTGGGAAAAATCTCCATAACAAAAACCTCTGACAAAGGTCTAATTACTCAAATTTATAAAGAGCTAAATCAATTATACAAAAAGTCAAGCCATTCCCCAATTGATAAATGGGCAAGAGACATAAAGAGGGAATTTTCAGATGAAGAAATCAAAACTATTGATAAGCACATGAAAAAGTGTTCTAAATCTCTTATAATCAGAGAAATGCAAATCAAAACGACTCTGAGGTACCACCTTATACCTAGCAGATTGGCTAACATGACAGCAATGGAAAGTCATGAATGTTGAAGGGGATGTAGCAAAGTTGGGACATTAATGCATTGCTGGTAGAGTTGTGAATTGATCCAACCATTCTAGAGGGCAATTTGTAACTATTGCCAAAGGGTGCTAAAAGATTGTCTGCCCTTTGATCCAGTCATAGCACTGCTGGGTTTGTACCCCAATGAGATAATAAAGAAAAAAGACTTGTACAAAAATATTCATAGCTGCGCTCTTTGTGGTGGCAAAAAAAAAATTGGAAAATGAGGGGACGCCCTCAGATTGGGGAATGGCTGAACAAATTCATCTGTTGATCTGTTGGTGATGGAATACTATTGTGATCAAAGGAATAATGGATTGGAGGAATTCCATGGGGACTGCAATGAACTCCAGGAATTGATGCAGAGTGAGAGGAGCAGAACCAGGAGAACATTGTACACAGAGACTGATACACTGTGGTACAATCAAATGTGATGGACTTCTCTACTAGCAACAATGCAATGACCCAGGACAGTTCTGAGGGACTTATGAGAAAGAATACTATCCACAGTCAGAGGAAAAACTGTGGGAGTAGAAACATAAAAGAAAAACAACTGCTTGATCACATCGGTCGATGGCAATATGATTGGAGATATAGACTCTAAATGATCACCCTAGTGCAAATATCAATAATATGGAAATAGGTTTTGATCAAGGGCACATGTAAAACTCAGTGGAAATTCAGTGGACTATGGGAGGGATGGGGGAGGTGAGGGAAAGAACACAATTCTTATAACCAAGGAAAATATTCTAAATTGAGTAATTAAATAAAATTTTCAACAAAAATTGTGAGGATAAAAGGAGATAATATTTCTAAAACATTTTGCAAACCTTAACATGCTATATAAATGCTATAATTAATCATTAATATTAAATGTTAGTACTAGTAAGATGATGATGATGATGATGATGATGATGATGATGATGATGATGATAGTTTAGAAGGCTTAGCTGAAATCTGACACCCTAAAGAAATGGAAATTTTGCCAAACTATGTAGCTAAGAAGATGGTAATTTTGAAACCTAGAATACTTTCTGGGAAGAACATAGCTGAATGTAGTTCCCAGCATTTGAACCCCTGAACATCTTGAGAACATCATAAGAATAGTTTGATGTCTTGGAGGTAAGGAAGAGGGGGCACCAAAATGGAACAATGAAACAGAAAAGTAAGAGTAGAAAGAAGCATAACATGGGGCCAAAATGTCATATTTTGTCTGTTTCATAATTTGCCAGTAATTTTCATTTTTGATGATGTTCAATAGTCTTGGTAAAGATATTAGAATGGTTTATCATTTCCCTCTCTGGCTCATTTTATAGATGAGGAAACTGAGGCAAACAGATTGAAGTGATGTGCCTAGGTCACATAACTAGTAAGTTTCTGAGGTTGGATTTGAACTCGCTTCAGGCTTGGACCCCTATCCACTGTACCCCCTAACTGCCCTTAATTCTCATTTAGCCTTCATCCTTTGAAGAGATTTCCAGTTACTCTTGAGTGACAGCATAGAAGTTAGAGAAACAGCCTTGGTACTTGGAAGATTGAGGTTCAAGTTCCATTTCTGACACATACTAGTTGTCTGGCCCTGGACAAGCCACGTAACCCCTCAGTACTTTATTAGATTACATAAATTGCATAGGTGCCAAACTGCATGGGGATGAGGGTACCAAGGAAGTAGTGATTTCCTTAACTTTGAATTTCCTATATCAGTGATACAATATATTCAGTCTCTACTCTTTCCGCAGCTTACTACTGTATTTCTTGTTTCCATCTACTCTCTGCATGGAGTCAACTAGGAATGAGTGTCTATTACTTTGTTTCTGACCGAACGCCCAAATTTCAAGGACCTGCTGCTATTGTCTTGTTTTGTTCCAAAAGGCGTGATAAGACAATGCTTCTGCTCTCAGTGCCCCTCTGTCCTAACACTGTGTCCTCCTCTTCCAGGTTTTGTCTGGGCTTGAAGGCAGCCTACCTGTTCCCTTACCATCATTTCAAATCTGGATGAAACTTAACATTTTTGGCCTCAGAAATTTGGTCCCAGTTTCGGGGGCCTTGAGCCAACCATATGTTCTCTGCATCTTAATTTTCTAATCCACAGGGGGTCAAGGGGAGAGACTGCTGGAGGAGAATTTAGAAAGATCTTGTTTTAGGTCAGAAGAGAAGGACTGTGAATTAGAAAGTGTCAGTCCAGAGAAGGAAGCCAAAATCTAACGGCTTATGAATAATGCTTTACCCCCAGATCTTCACCTCACACCTGTTTCTTCTTCGTGGTCCTACTAAAGCAATGCCCCAAAGTGGGGCAGTTATGGCTCCTCCCCAGAGACCAGAATCCTTTGCTTGGACTGTCTTCCTTCTTCCTTGGCAGTGACACAAAATCTGATTCAGATGAATCTGATGCCTCCTGCTTTACTCTAATTTCACCCGGGACTGGGGTAATTACCCCTGGCCTTCACATCTGTGCTAGAGATGAGGTCTGGCGCTCAGCCACTGAACTACAATCTGTGCTCCAGGCAAAGGAGTTAATAACAAGTGAATTGACACATCCATTGCTCTCATGCCAGTGTGAGACACAACTTTAATTAAACGGGTTTGCTTAATGCTACACCAGGAATAACCTGGTGCTCAGGCACATCTTTCCCCTGTCTCTTCCATCAAGCAATCATCCTCTATGTGAAAATCAATTCCATTCAAATTATATTTAAATATGTTAATAGACATGTATTAATATATTAAATGCATTATATATTTACATATAAATATACCCTGTATCCTGTATTATAAATTATATAATAAATATTTGTTTTTATTTCATATAATATACTTACATTTAGGGGCGACTAGATAGCTCAATAGATAGATCACTGGGTCTGGAGTCAGGAAGACCTGAGTTCAAATGAGGCCTTAGATACTCACTAGCTATGTGACCCTGGGCAAGTTACTTAATCTTTATTTGGCTTAATCTACTGGATGAGGAAATGGAAAACCACTACACTGTCTTTGCCAAGAAAACTCCACAAACAGTGTGGTCCACAGGGTCATAAAGAGTCAGACAGGACTAAATAATAAAATATAAATAACAAAAACATCTATTATGGGCAAAGTATTAGGTTAGATCCTAAAGATACAAAAATAAAAGTAATTTGTAGAAACCCCTGCCATCAAGGAGGTTACATTCTTTGAGACCAAAGTGTCTTCTTTTGTTAAAATCAGTATTTTTAGTATTTCCAGATTACATGTTTATACAATTTTTAATATTTGCTTTCTGACACTTTGCAATCCATGTTCTCTCATTCCTCCCCATACCTCCTCCCTCCCCAAAAAGCAGGTTATATGATAGAAATTATGCATATTTCCATGTTCATTTTATTGCAAAACAATAACGTATACCTTACACTAGGAAGAAATGAACAGAGAAAGGAAAGTGAAGAATGATATGTTTCAGTCTGAAGGATTCCAGATTGCCCACTAGAATGTTTTTATCAGTTCACAGCTTCACCAACAGCATATGTGTTCCAATTTTTCCACATTCACTCCAACAGTTATCATTTTCCATTTTTTGTCTTATTAGCCAGTCTGATAGGTGTGAAGTGGTACCTCAGAGTTATTTTAATTTGCATTTTTCTAATTAATAGTGATTTGGAGCATTTTTTCATGTGACTGAAGATAGTTTTAATTTCTTCATCTGAGAACTGCCTCTTCATATCCTTTGGCCATGAGGTGCCCCCTGAGAAGTAAATAAAATTTATACTCAACATGCTATAAAATAATTGCAAGAGAAAAATACCTCATGCAAAAAGAGGGAACTTGAAGGGAGGAAAGGATGGTGAGGTGATGAGGGAATGCATTACAGGTATGGTGGACCACCTGGGCAGAGACAGGTAGAGGAGTGTCATGATCAGGAAAAAGCTAACAGGACAATATGGCTGAAATGGAGAGTTTATCAGAAGAGGTGCTACAAAACAAAAATGGAAAGGTAGATGGGAGGCAGGCAATAGATGGTTTTAAATGCCCGACTTGGCATTTTATCCTTTAGGCAATGGGGAGCCCCTGAATGTCTTTTAAGTAAAGGAGTGTCATGGTCAGACATATCTTGAGAAGATTATTTGGGTACCTGGGTAGAAGACAAGTTGAAGAAAGGAGAACTTAGAGGCAGATGAAGCATTTCAGAAGCTGTCAACAATAGACCACATGACTAGAGCTTGAATTAGGGCAGCAACGGTGTCAGGACATATGACAAATGTTGTAGAGAGAGAACTGACAGGACTTGACAAGTGATTGGATATGGAGTGGGAAAGATTCAGGAGGACTAAAAGGATAAAGACTTAGGTAACTAGGAGCATCACTAGTCCTTCCACAAAAATAGGGACATTTGGAAGAGCAGGCAGAAGCAAAGGTATTATCTGAACATGGTGAGTCTCAGATACTTATGGAACATCTAGAAAAAATGATATATAATGGGTTTATATGCATGTGACTACCCTTAAGAACAACTCCTGTATTCAAGAGAGAGATTTAGGCTTGATTTGGAAATTTGGGAGTTATCTGCACAGAGATGAATTTTGAAACCATGGCAGCTGATTTGATCCCTAAGATGAATTATATGAAGATAAAAAGAAACAGGATGAGCCATATGAAACAGTCATATGAAGAAAGCAAGGAGTGAATGAATATCCAGCAAAGGGGATTGAGAGGGGCCATCTAGGTGGCTCAGTGGATATAGAGCAAGACCTAGAGATGGCAGACAGGTTTGGGGTTCAA
Source organism: Monodelphis domestica (assembly GCF_027887165.1). NCBI lineage: Eukaryota > Metazoa > Chordata > Mammalia > Didelphimorphia > Didelphidae > Monodelphis > Monodelphis domestica. The sequence goes on along the minus strand of NC_077230.1, from coordinate 97,031,633 downwards.
ATCTAACCCCAGACACTTTCCCACTGTTTGACCCGTCACTTAAGTCACTTAAAGCTCATTGCTTAATCCTTACAATTCTTCTGATTTGGAACCATTAAAGATTATTGATTTGAAAGATAGAAAGTAAAGGTTTAAAAAATAGAGATGGAGAATGAGGAGATGGATTGGAGAGAATCCAGAAGAGTAGAACATCATGAAAACTCAGAGGAGAGAATATCCAGAAGGCCAGGATGGTCAGTAGCTTTAAATATTGAAAATTATATAGAGAGATACAGGAGGTAAGGACTAACTAAGGTCATTGGACTGAACTGTTAAGATTCTGTTGCTAATCTTGGAGACATCAGTTTGTTGGGTTTGGAATCCAGATGTCAAGGGGCTGAGAAGTAGATGGGCCATAAATGGAAGCAAAAAGTATAGAAGATTCTTTTTAAGTATTTGGAAGCATAAAGAGAATATATATATATACATATATATATATATTTATGTCTATCTATGTGTATGTATAAACACACACATATATTCACACATACATATACACATACACACACACATTTCAGTTGTTTCCAACTTTTCATGACCCCCATATGGGGCTTTCTTGGCAAAGATACAGGAGTGGTTTGTCATTACCTTCTGAGGAAACTGATGCAAACAGGGTTAAGTGACTTGCCCAGGGTCCCACAACTAGTGTTTGAGAATGAATTAACTCATATCTTCCTGATTCCAGGCACTTTGTCCACTGTGTGACCTACTCACACATATGTATAGATACATATCTATGCACATATAAAGATATCTATCTATATATTCATATACATATTTATGTATCTGTCAGTTTGTCAGTCTATATGTATTCTTATCAATCTATATTCTATCTATCTATCTATCTATCCATCTAATCCATCAATCTATCTCTCATCTCTATCTATCTATCTATCATCTCTATCTATCTATCTATCTATCTATCTATCTATCCATCCATCCATCCATCCATCCATCCATCTATCCATCTATCCATCTGTCTATCTATCTATCTTAACTTGAAGTGATGGCAGGGTCAAGTGAAGGATAGGATATACCTGGGCATGTGATTGGGGGCAGTTGGTTGAGGTAAAGACATATTAATATTCTGCGAAGCAGGCTTCTTGTGACAGATGTCTTTCTCCTGTTTTTATTCCACTAGGATTTCTTTAACTGTTGCCTTCAGAGGGATTTGTAGAAATCACCATTAGGCCTGGTCCCTGGGGTGTGAATGAACTACTCATTGGATGGGCTCCTTGCAGAGGAATGTTAACTATTTCAGCTCTCTTACTTTGATTTGATGAATAACTCAAGAGTAAGATATCAAATATGTTCATAGCAAAGTTATATGTAAGTATAAAACAAAGCGAATTAAAGTCCAATAATAGGTTAATGGTTAAATAAAGTATAACACATTCATTGCACAGATTATTACAATGTAACATTAAGACAGAAAATTATGAAGAATACAAATGAAACCTGGAAAACCTTTGGTAAAGGAAAAGCATAGTGTATCAAAGCATAGAATCAGAAGAAACATCATGCATGCTCTGATTATAAGAAGAAAAGTAAAAGAGAATAAATGAACAAACAAACAAAAAATCCTGATAGGACCTTGGAGAGAGAAAATGAACAGTTCTTATGATATCACATGCTTTGAAATTAACTTATATGTGAATATTTACCAAGTTTAATTAGTTGCCTTGATGTTCAATATTAGGTGTATGTTTTAAATAAAACCCTTTCCTTCCATCTTAGAATCAATACTGTATACTGGCTTCAAGGCAGAAGAGTAGTAAAGGCTAGGCAATGGGGATTAAGTGACTTGCCCAGGGTCACACATCTGGGAAGTGTCTGAGGTCAGATTTGAACCTAGGACCTCCCATCTCTAGGCCTGGCTCTCAATCCACTGAGCTACCCAAGTGCCCCCTCAATATTAGGTTTTTAATAAATCATTTAATAATAAAAAAACAGCAAACAACACTTTATGGTTCACTCTCAAAGATCTAAATCTACCTAGGGAATACCTTATTCACCAATCTGAGATGAGAATTTAATTCAAGCCATTACAAGTGTATTTACTGAAATATAGCAAACATCAATGATCTTGCTCATCCTTTGCACCCCCCCAACATTTTCCACTATTGAGAAAGTAATTGATTTAATAATTTATCTATGTGTATACCAAGTAAGACATGACTATCAGATTTTTGATATTTGCACTGACATTTAAAATCCTACTGGCTTTAGAATTACTCATATTGAAAGAGGAATAAAGATCATTAAGGTGTTCCCAAAGATAACTTTATATTTATACTGAATGTGGGTTGAGGCAGAGATGTAACTAGCAGTTTAAGAACCAAGATTAACAAAATGTACTCAAATTAGTAGTTTAAGAAAAAAAATTGATAGGCCCAGGCCTCTAGGACCCAGGCACCCAGAAAGGGGAGACACGATAAGGCTATTGCTAGCAAGTGATGATTGAGGGAGAGGGAAGAGATGAGGAGTTCTTTCTGATAGTGAAGTGGTGGGAGGAAATGGGAGAATACATGCTATGTGCTAATTTCTTATTTTAACTAATTTTTCTTTTCTAACTAGATAAGAAACTTGTGTGTGGCTGCTAAATGAGTTCAGGAGCTCTCTTAGCCTCATAAAAGTTGGGACAAATCCCCTGGATCTCTCTTTCTCTCTCTGTCACCTTTAGGCTTTGGACTAATCAGCCCTAGGCTCTTTGTTGAGAAAGAGGTGAGAGACTTCTGGGTAAATATGGCAGCAGTCTAGATGCAGGACTCTTCCTCTCCTCAACACCTACCAATACAGACTACTTCAAAAAGTCAAAGAAAAACAAATTCATATGAACAAAGGGGCTCTACAGTAGGGCGCAGCATTGAAAGTACGTAGGATTTGGGCATTTCCACACTATAAAGTGGTGAAAAAGCTTCCACCAAAACGAGAGTTGATCCACCCTCCCCCACTCCACCTATGGAGCCAGAGTCAGAGCCAGAGTGCTCTAGAATCAGTGAGTGAGTGAGAGGCATGTCTAGAGTGAGTGAGGGGCACCTCTGTGTCCTTAGCAGCTGACTAGCATCACCAAAGACCTACCTCTGAGAACAGCTAGACCTGAAATCCCAGTTTGCTGAAGAGCTCAGATCATGGGCGCCCAAGGGGAGATAGCACAGAGAAGGGCAGCAAACAGCAGAAGCTGCAGAGACTTGAGAGCTGGCCTCAGGCAAAATTCTTGCTCCTTAACTCTATACACAGAGAGCCTGCCCTCCTCACTCAGATTTCTGACTGGAAAGGGAAGGAAAAACCACCACAGTGATAGCAAACAGTGCCCAGGAACAACTTCCCAACACCAAGAAAAACAAGAAGGGGTTGACCATGTATAATTTTATGGAGGGAAAATCCAGACTACAGAGGAAATAACAGAAAAGGAAATACAAAAAAATGCACCAAAACCTTCCCAAAAAAATGGAAATTGACTACAAGCTCTTGAAGAATTTAAATTGGAGCTTACCAAAAAGATGGAAATTTTCTGGCAAGAAAAGTGGGAAATAGTTCAAAAAGAAAATAACAGTTTAAAATACAAGAATTCCCAATTGGAGAAACAGCTAAAAGTCATGAAAAGCAGGATAGACCAAACCAAAAAGGGAAATCAAATGATTATAGCAGAAAATCAAAAGATTATAGCAGAAAACCAAGCCTTAAAGACCAGAATTGGGCAATTGGAAACCAATGATCTTGAAAAATAAAAATTAATAAAGCAAAGTCAAAAGACTGACAAAATAGAAGAAAACATAAAATATCTCACTGACAAGATGATGGATCAGGAAAACTGATCACAAAGAGACAATTTGATTGTCATTGGTCTACCTGAAAACCCAGAAATAAACAGAAATCTTGACCCTATACTACAAAAAAAAAATCTAAGAAAACTGCCCTCAGGTTCTTGAACAAGGGGAAAATATAGACATTGATAGAGTTCATAGAACACCCTCTACACTAAATCCTCAAAAGACAACACCCAGGAATGTAATTTCCAAATTCAATAGCTTCTAAACTAAGAAGAAAATTTCACAAGAAGCCCAAAAGAGAAAGAGGTGAAAGGGAAGAGGTTTGGAGGATGTCAGGGCTCAGTCATTCTTCCACTCTTTTCTAAGGAAGTTCTTTGGCCTCTGTGACTTGACTAAGTTCCAGTTAGCTGTTCTCTTGGTCAGCTGCCCACAAAATCTGAAGGTTCTTTCTTTACTTGCCCTTCCTGACAGGCAGTCACTAAGTCACTAAGGACAGACGTTAGTATTCATCTATTTTAATCAGGGTCTTGTATAGAGGGACATGTGTGTTTTCCCTGGCTTACTAAAAGCCTATCCTGACTAAGGTAATCTTAGGAAGGGTGACATCAAAAATAAAAATAAAGGAAACCAAATAATCAGTGTGTGCTTGACAGCCAGACTGATAGAGGAAGACAAAAGCCTTTTTTGATGATGCCTTGGTATAGAATTTACTGGAAGATGGAGGGGAATCTTGGAGAGAATAATCAGAGAAAACTGAAAAATTGATAATGGAATCAGTCATAGATTTAGAACTAGAAGGGACCCAAGAGATTTTCAAGTCCAAAGTGTTCATTTCACAGAAAGGAAAATGATCATAGACATACAGAATCACACTGCCAGAAAATTGCTGAGGCTGGATTCAAATCCAGGTGTTGCTGACTCCAAGCCCAGGGTTCCAGCTCCTCTCTCTCTGGGTAGACAAATTACATCCTCCTTCCAAATTCTGAACCAAAGAAACAGAACTGTTCCTTTGTCTTCTCCTTTTAGCGGTGTTTAATTTTTAAATACATTAGTATGCCTTTTCGATGAGTGAAGAGCTCTAAAGACTTTTTAATAACTGACTTGACTAAAAATGGAATAGAAGCCATCACTTTTTTTGAGAAGTTTTCCCCAGCCAGGGGCCTTTGAAGTACTCCCAAGTATATTCTCTCTTCAGAGAGAAAATGGTTGTTTTGAAAGTTGGCTTTTAAGCTGCAATGCTGTTTTTCCTCTGCTGAGAGCTGCTCTTAGACACTTCAAAAGCAGAGGATGTCAGCATTCTCCACCCTATTTCTCCTGCTTAAAATTAGTGTGGAGGAAGTCTCTTCCTCTTAGTAGCATCATTAATAAATGATGCAATTTATATTAATACCTGTATTAATTGTAAGGCGGTTTTGTGTGTTGGTTAGAGAGGAGACTAAAGAGTCAGAAAGTCCTGAGTTCAAGTCCAGCCTTGGCCACATGCTGGCCTCATGACCTTGGGTAAATCACTTAAACACTCTAATTCATTAAACTTTAAATTGCAGAGAAAGTGCCAGTCTATATTTGTAGAAGCTTCTTCATCTGGAAGTTTCCCATACTAGTGAAATCACAGGTTTAATCCCTAACATTATGAATTATTATAACTAATTTTCTTGTAGGTGGTATAGTGGAAAGAATGCCAAACTTGGAATCATAAGATTTGAGTTCAAATCTCAGCTCTTCCACTTAACTATAATATCTGTGACAAATAAAGTAACTTTTCAAGGTTCAGTTTTCTCTTCTATAAAATAAAATTACCTTTAAGTCTAGATCTTTGATCTGATTAATGAAAGCAAATGATGCTTTGTTCTCTTCTTCATATCCTTTATCTTGTTTGACCTATGGACTTTGAGGTAAGCATTTTACAAATGAGGAAATTGAGGCTTAGAGAGATTATGTGACTAGCCCAAGGCCACATTGTTGTCAGAGCAGCAGAGTTGTGACCAAAATCTAAATCTTCTGATTTCTACTTCATGGTATCAACCTGCCTCTGAGTATATTGATAATGTATTTTCAGGTAGAGAGTTATGGGTTAAGAAAAGAGTTTCATCATCTTTATACTCTCATATTATGGCTGAATTGACAAGATATGCTCTTCCTGTACATCATATCTTTAATTTGGGAAGCTACCACAAAGAGAACTGTGTTGCTTGCTTAGTGAAGCTTTAGGTTAGTATTTCTCTAACTGTAGATAACTGAAAGGACAAGGTTGATCTCCTGCTTGGGTAATCTTGTCTCACTTAGAAGCTAAGCCCTACCCTATGAGCTAGTCTTCTTCCTTTGACAGAGATGGAATAATAAAAAGCCCTACCTTGGTACCAGTGCTATAACAAGCAATTTTGGTGCCCTGGGCGAGGAGCTGGAAATACCCTTGCCGCCAAGAGAAGGAAACATGCCTTCAAACCAACTTTGTGATTCATGGTGTGAAAATAATTTAGGGAGTTATCAAGATCAATTTTGTTGAGCAGGAGGAGGAACCAGTTACTGCTTGTTTCACATGTTTATGCCTAATAATGATAGTAATAGTAGCATTTATATAATGCTTTAATGTTTGAAAACCACCTTACAAATATCTTATTACATCCTCACAACAACCTTGGGAGATAGTTGCTATTATTATCCCCATTTTACAGATGAGAAAACTGAGACAGAGACTGAGTTAATTGCTCAGAATTACACACATTAATAAGTATCTGATACTGAATTTGAACCCATGTCTTCCTGACTCCAGGTCCACGGTTCTATCCAGTATGTAGCCTAGCTGCTTCTAAATTTTTGTGTCTGATTGCCCTACCCTAATTGCAGGTCTGCTTGGCAGCAATTTGGTTCAATATCATTTGTCTTGAACTCAGTCTTATTCTGATCTCAGTGACAATATCTCAGTGGCAGGGCTTCTGATCCTTGAATAATAGCCTTTAAATACTAGTCTCTGATATCTGATGTGTTTTCCTGGAAATAGTCTTCCTATCTGCATGGGGGCTTTCTGATTTTAAATGTAATTCAGTTCAAATATTTAAGAGCATCCCATATGCAAAGCATAGGACTGGGGGTGGGGGGTGTTAAGGGTAAGGAGTGAGGGATGGATACAATAACATTAAAAAAAAAACCAACCTGCCCACAAGGGATGTACCCTACTAAAGGATCAAATCCTTACCCTGAGTCATCATCATCACTGACATTTGTATATGCTTTAGTGTTTGCAAAGGGCTTTATATATACTGTCTCATAAATACAAGATAATTTAAAAAAGGAATAAAAGCTAAGAATCCGGAGATCAGCAAAGGCTTTAGAGATAACATCTGAGCTGAGTGCTAAAGGAAGTCTGGGATCCTAGGAAGAATGAGGGAGGATATTCAGGAGATGGGGAATGATCTGTGCAAAGGAGAAGGAATAGGAAGTGGCAAGCTGAGTTTGGACAACAGCTGGTAGGCTGATTTGGCTACAATATGCAGTGCCTGAAGGAGAGTAATATGAAAATTAGTCTGGAATGGTTGGTTTGAGCCAAATTGTGGGAGGCTTTAAATACCAGACTAATGAATTTGCATTTTTTTCCTAGAGGTGATAGGGAACCCAGGTAACTAGGTGACCCAGTGGATAGAGTGTTGTGCCTAGAGTTAGGTTCAAATATATCCTCAGACAGCTATGTGATCCTGGGCAAGCCAATAACCCCTGCTTGCCTCAGTTTCCTCATCTATCAAATGAGCTACAGAAGGAAATATCAAATCATTCCAGTAACTTTGTCAAGGAAAACCCTAAATGGAGCCATGAAGAATAAGAGACAACTGAAAAATGATTAAACAACAATAAGGAACCACTGAAGATTTTTCACTAACCCTTTTGCATCAGTGAAGACTGAAATACTTGTGTTGAATTCTGAGTCCTTCACCAGTTCCATCAGTTTGATCACTTTCTTTCCAATTGCCTTCTCCATGCATGACTCATCTCGGACTCTCTTATAACCTGGACTTGAATTTTGTTTTTGTCCAGACCTGTGTGATTCCATTTATAGGGAACTCTAGTAAAGAAATTCCCTCTACTAAAGCAGATTCAGAACTATTCTATGGTTAACAGAATTATTTACTGAGATACACTGTGAGGTTTAATGCCTTATCCATAATCACACCTATTATTTGTCCAAGGCAGGACCCAAACTAAAGTTTTCCTGACTGTAAAGACAGCCCTCTGTTCATTATATCATACTACCCCCTTTGGCTAACACTACTACTACTACTACTACTACTACTACTACTACTACTACTACCACCACTACCACCACCACCACCACCACCACCACCACCACCACCACCACCACCACTACAAATAACAAAAATCTAAGAGTTAGAAGAGATCTTGAAGGAGTAGTCCAACTCATACTTGAATAGTAATTATTTTTTAAATGTATTTAGAAAATTTTTTCATGGTTATATGATTCATGATTTTTCCCACCTGTCTTCCCTCCCCCCTGCTGGAGCTGACAAGCAATTCCACTGGGTTTTACATGTATCATTGTTCAAAATATATTTCCATATTTGCAATATAGTGATTTTTTAACATCAAAACTCTAATCATATCCCCATCAAACCATGTGATCAAGCAGTTGTTTTTCTTCTGTATTTCTACTACCACAGTTCTTTCCATTGAACAGTAACTCTTTAGAACTTCCTTGACAAGTGGTCATCTAGCCTCCAGGGATGGGAAAACCCACTATGTATCACTAGAGCTTAAAGTCTTATAGATAGCAGACATATAGATTAGGACATTTATTGTTCTAATTGACTGACAATATTGCCAATTCAACCCAACACATATCTATTAAGCATTTGCTATTGGTAAGGCCCTCTGCTAGATACTAGAGTTACTATGACACTGCTTTTATGGAGGTACCAATGTGAAATGCTAGAATAAATGTGTTTTTTTCTATTAAGAAAATGGATTTCTTTACCCATATTCTTATACCATGTCTCCTTGGGGTCATGTCCAAACCCCCTGAGGGTCCTGCTAAGCCCACTTGGAAAGGAATAAGCATTTATTAAATACTTACTATGTGCCAAGCACTAGTTAAATATTATCTCAGTTGATACTCCCAACATGTCTATAAGGTAGGTATTATTACTATCCTTAATTTACAGTTGAGGAAACTGGGGCAAACAGAAACACACAAACTAGCATCTGAGGACAGATTTTAATTCATATATTCCTGACTCCAGGTCTATTGCTTTATCCATTGGGTTACTTAGTTGCCTAGATATAGGACAGCCATTTTGGGGAACACTGTTCTAACCCATAAGCTAAAATTGAAAATCCAATTCTCTAGCATTAAAAGTGGAGCCATAATCACAAGTTTGTGATCATGTTATAATAGAAACATTTGAAGGATTTGGATTCCCATTCCAACCCTTTTCTCTGGATCTCAGATTCTTTAACTAGTAAATGAAGGAGTTGGACTAGATCATCTTCATGGTTACTTCTAACACTAAAACTTCTGATTTATAGTCTTAACTTTGCTATAGTCTATGATCATTTCCCTTATCCTGGTCAATCATTCTTTAAATGTGTATCAATACATATTTAGGAAGATTAGGAAAACCAAAATCCAAGTTCAAAGCAACATGAAGCTTATAATAAAACAGCAAACCAAGCAACTTTATTGAAGGAAGTTGTAAAATGAAGGACAATCAGGGAGAGTGATAGAAACAGATCTGTTGGGCCTCCAGGTGGAACTGGGCACTTCACTATGGCCCTAGAGGGAAATAAGGCAACTTCTCCCTATTCAGTAAAGTCTGTTTGTTTTAATTTTTTTTATCTGGATCTAAAACAAAGGAAGTATTGGGGCAAGGAAGTGAGGAGTTTGTCCATAGGAACTGGTGCTGAAGGTGGGAAGGGTAAAGTGAGGAATTGGAGGATAGTGTGACAGAGGTTGGCACTAGAGGAAAAGTGCCAGCCTGAAAGGTGTGTGGATCTGATCTCTTCATCAGAAGGAGGGCCCCAGGAGATTGGAATCTGGAGGAACACAAGGTTCCCTTCTGAAGAGCAGTGGCTCTCTCAGTCTGGAGAAGAGGAAGAGAGAAAGTAGGAAAAGACTTTCTCCTGAGGGTTACCCACTTTTTCCTGCTTGTGACTGGAAATCCTTCCCCCCTAAAATTCCAAATTGAAGAGACTCAATGAAGAGAAACCTGAGAAAAGGCATTTTGAATCTCTGTCAAACTTTACCTCAGATCCTGGTGCCCTGAGTCTGAACTGTGGCCAAGGGGCCAAACCCAGGGTCAGTCAACCTGACTTTCTCTCAGGGGACTTAGGCTGCCAAGGCTTGAGTTCCCCCAAACTGGAGAAGGGAGGAAAAGAGTTTTAGCTAGTGAAAGGGACTACTTTTCCCCACTTTCCTTTCCCATTATTTTCCCTCCTAGTTATTCCTTTGTATTACCCTGAATAAGTTAATTTGACAGTACAGTAGTTATCTTTTACCCAAGCTGTGAATCAAATGTGAGTGAACAGATCAAGGGTAAAGACATCTTCCTAAGAAGAAACCCTTTGGTCTCTAGTAGTGGAGGGGGGACAAGAGGGACAAGAGCAAATATAGGAGAGCAGCCATAGTTAAGGAGGGAAGGCAGAAGGAAAACATCTTCAAATCCCCTCTCCTCTCTCTGAGCCACCCCTAAACATCATCTGTCCTCTCCTAGATCCTGGTCCCTTTTATCATCCCCAAACCATTTCTCCATTACAATACTTAGTAGGTTCTGATAAGGTTACTTAGTTTCCCTTTCTGGGTTTTTCTGAACTTTTCTGGGCCTTCTTCATGTAACAGATTAAGGTAGCTAGTGTATTCTTTACAATATGTTATAAAGAAAAGAGGCAAATTAAGGACAACCACATATAAAGCTATTACTACTTCTTTAAGAATAATTTAGCAGCCTAGCCCTTACCACTCTTCTGCCTTGGATCCAATATACAGTATTGATTCTATGTTGAGTTAAAAAAAAAAAATCAGCAGGGGCAGCCAGGTGGCTCAGTGGATAGAGCTCCAGCCTAGAGATAGGAGGTCCTGGGTTCAATACTGATCTCAAACACTTCTTGTATGACACTGAACAAATCACTTAACCTCAACAGCCTAGCCCTTACTGCTCTTCTGACTTGGAACAGATATTAAGCATCCATTCTAAAAGAGAAAGTAAGGGTATTATTTTTAAAAAGAACAATTCAGCAGTGTCATCTTCATAATCACAAGACAACACAATAACACATTTTTCCTACTCTCTGGGACTTAGTGTCCCCATCTTTAAAATAAGAGATTCAACTAGATGGTCTCTAGGTTCCTTTCAGCTTTAACATTTAATGCTTTTAATTTGTTAATGGAAAGATAAGAAACAATTCAATTAAAAGTTCTCAAAAAACATAAGGATATGTCCTCAGACAGGAGCAATTGACTTCCTCATAAGCTCTAGTCAACATCCAGACTCCTTCAAATCTTATCATGGCTCTCTTCCTTCCTTTGGTTTTTAGAAATTTCCAGCCTTACATTCATTTCACTGCTGTACCTATTCAGGGGCTCAAACAAACCCTCTAGCCTCTAGCAATTTGGGTTTATCCTAAAACCAAGATTAAAGACTTGAGGCTAGAATGCAGGAGCTTTTCAATAGAGAAGCTGCAGTCCAAGAGTAATAGAGAGATTTCCAAGTCCTTAAGAGGCAATGCAGATTGAGGCCACCTATTGTCAAGGCTGCTAGCTGCTAACACTCTTATCTGGGACTACCTTCTGCTGGTTCTCTGACCAAGTCCATGGAGAACCAGCCCAAGGAGAACTAGCTTACTGCTGGTGTCTTCCTATTAGTCTCTGTATCTTTCCTGTTAGCCAGTAAAGAAAAGATGAAAATGTGATATATGGCCTTTTCTCTTTTGGTCTGCTTTGATACTATCATATTTTCTTCCAAATAGAATCAAAATTTACTTCTCTTTCAGTGGCAACCAGCTGCTTTTGGCATCCAATCCAACTCACCTTGATTTTCACTAAGGAGTTCACATGTTAAAATTCCTTTCTCATCAGAATTGCAAGTTTTGGGATCATCCCCATCCCCCAATGATAATGCAAGCATCTTAGGGGATGCTAGGTGGTTCAGTGGATAGAGCACCAGATCTAGAGACAGGTGATTGTAGGTTCAAATCTCCTCTCAAACAATTCCTAGCTGTAAGAGCTATAAGGCAAGTCATTTAACACCAATTACTCAGCCTTTATATCTCTTCTGCCTTAGAATTGATACATAATACCAATTTTAAGGTAAGGATTTATTTTTATTTTAAATATGTTTCCATAGTTACATGATTCATGTTCTCTCCCAAGCAATTCCATTGGGTTTTAGAGATATTGTCACTCAATATAAGGTAAGGATTTAAAAAAAAAACCATAAGTAGCTTGAATGCAAAGATTGTCTTACTTTTCTATTTGTGTCCCCAGTGGTTAGTATAGTGCCTAGTACATAGCAAGCCCTAATAAACATTTACTTCTTGATTATTTCTATTGATCAACTTTTTTATCAAAAATTAGTTGACAATAATTAACTTATTAAAATTGATTAAACTTTACATTTAAATTCAAATTTTTTAATTTAAAAAATTATGTCAAAATTTAGTTTTATTTCTATTATTTTGTGTTACTATTTCACTAAAACTTCCTTTTGATTTAAAGGCACTAAGTCTCTTGACAATTTTCTATTTAACATATAAAACATTATTAATTTGTAGAAGAATCTTAGCTACTGGAAAAGGGTATATCAATCTGCTCTTCAACAGCTACACTCACCTTCTTATCCAAGCCAAAATGCATCCTCCTGCCTGCTCTTCTATAAATATATATTGTCTTCCTCCATTAGAAACTAAGCTGCTGAAAGACATAGGTTTTAGTGCAGTTGGCACAATAGTCAGTGCTTAATAAATGTGATTTCCTGAGTGTATTTCATTCTTTGTAGATTTAGAGCTTGCAGGGACTTAAGAGAACATTCAGTCTCTGTTTCCTTTAATCTGTATTAAGGATTCAAAATCCAAACTCTTCATTGTTGAGGTGAGGCACAGAAAGCCTAAAGAGATTGGTTGACTTGTCCAAAGACATGCTAGCATCAGCACAGCCAAGATTCAAACCCAGGCTCTCTGATTCTTAATTCAACATTTTTCCCATCATACCATGTGTCCTGGAAGAACCCTAGTATGAGTTCCTAAATAAGCAAAAGTGAGACTTTCTCACTCTCTGTAAAAGGAAGCTATTAACATAAGTTTTAAGAACACTAGTTTAGGAAGTGTCCATGTGATGGGTAGAGTTTATGCTATATTCTTTTAGCAAATGACCATCTGAAGGCAGCTAGGTAGCACAGTGGATAAAGCCTGGATGATATGGGTTCAAATCAGGCTTCAAATATACTTCCTAACTGTGTGAGCCTGGGCAAATCACTTCATAAACACCAATTGCATAGCACTTGCTGCTCTTTCGTCTTAGATTTGATACTAAGACAGAAGGTAAGGATTAAAGGAAAAAGATCATCTTAGAGGTTCTTCTCATATTGTTCCTCTATGTGCATATATATACTCTCTACCCAAACTGGACCATACTACCTTTTATCCTATTTTGCTCTCAATGTTCCCTTATGGTTCCTTACTCCATCCCTTTCTCCTATGATAAGTTCTTTCTGAAACCTCCAACTTGGGGAGGGGCCCCCTGCCAGGCACCCCTTACTCTTTAGATAACACCACCATGCAACAGGACCTCCTTCCTACTGTCCCCAATTTTCAACTCTCATTTAATGTGTTGCCTCCATGACCCCACCATTAGATCATAAACTCCTTGAGGACAAGAGCATCTTTCTATTTGCTTGTATTTATATCCGGAGCCTAGCACAGTGTCTGGCACATACATACTAGGGGCTTAATAAATGTTTGTTGACTATTTCCTAGAACATTACCCTGGATCCATTCCCATATCTTTAAAGAATGGGAAATTCCACAGACAAAGACCAACTGAAATGATACCTTCTCCAAAAATTCTTCTCTGATCCCGTGGTCAATAAAGACTAATCATTCAGATCTCATGTAGTTCTTTAATTCACTTGGTATGTTACATTTTGTATCCTATCTGTATCTGGTATCTTATTCTTCTATTATATCATTAATTCCATTAAATCTTCCTCTGTACCTGGATCAATGCCCAGTTTCTGGGACTTTTGAATCTTACCAAAACCTGGAATGATGTTCTCTGCACAATAAACCTATATAAATGTTTAATAAATGTGTATCATATAATATTCTTTTGACCAAGCACTACTGACTTTTTATCTAGGGGTCTTGAAAAGTCAGAACCATCTATAAAATTTGTTGTTGGTATCCTACATTTTTTTTGTTTTTCTTTGTTTGTTTGCTTATTTAATCTGTGTTAAGGTTTAATAGCAGTCCACAGGGCAAACCTTTGGCCAAAAATATATGACCTGAGTTTATTCAAAGCCCAAACAACTGCCAAACATTTTTTCAGTGTTATTTCCCTTGGCAACAATTTTCTTCTAAGATACATATTATAGGATGTTTGACATTGTCAAGTCTTGTAACAAAACTACACTCAAACCAGCATCTGACACTCCAGTTGCTATGTTGAAGAGGTTTGAAAAATCTGGGACTCTCAAAACTGGAAGAAAAATCAAAGCCTATTTCAATTTTCAAAAGCTTCTTGACACTCAATTTCCTAGATAACTTAATCAGGTTAGCTTCCTGAGTTCAATCAGATGAGAACCATTTTTGGTCCCAAGATGAAATACAGCCTGGCCTTTAGTTACCTACAAGGACCTAACAATAACTTAACCTATTTTTTACTTTTTGTAACTTTCCCATATGAGAATTTCTATTCTGTTTTGCAAGATAGTTTTTATATGCTTGTTTCCTATTTTTTTAATTCCAGATATTTGGTTTCAAAGCCTAGCCTGTTATCTATTTATTCTTTAAAATTATTACCTTCTATCTTAGTATCAATTCTAAGAGCAAAGAGCAACAAGAACTAGGCAATCTAGATTAAGTGACTTGCCCAGGATGACACAAAGAGGAAGTATCTGAGGCCAGGTTTCAACTCAGATGCTCCTATCTCCAAGCCTGGAACCCTTATTTTCTATGCTACCTACCTACCTGCCCCTACATTGTTATTTATTAAGATAATCTCATTTTAAGATGAGTTTATGGGTAAAAATTAGTACTAACTTAAAGCACTCATCAAAATTCCAGCACACTATCTATAAAGACTTCAACAAAGGTTCTTAGGCCATGCAACATCCCATTTATCAGTTTGGGGAAGGAGATGAATGAGTTTCTTAATGTATTCAGTATGACTTTACATTCCTAAGGGTAGCAGACAGAATACTAGACTTGTAGTTGGAACCTGGAGGTCTTAAGACTTCAAATCTTAAATATGCCACTTAGGTAGGTAGTCTTGAACTACTCAATTACATTTGATTATCTCAGTTTTCCTAATAATCAAGTGGAGATAACAATATTTAAAATTCCTATATCTCACATGGTGGTTTTGAGTTTGGCATTTTGTACTCGATGAAGGCCTCTATAAAGCTATAAGCTATTAGCATTCTCATGCTGTCATGGGAAATGATAAGTGGCAGCTAGTCAAGTAGGGATTCTGGAACAAGGGAATAAGTGTGTACAAAATGCAATGATCTGGGCAGAAATGAATGAAAAGTTGAATAAAAAAAAGAATATAAAACACTTTAGGAATTAATCAGATTGGACAGATCACCTCTTTTTTTTATTATTAGTAAGTCATTAGCCATGCAATGTAAGCTGAAATGAGGACTGGTCACATAGTAACAAAGTTTGGTGTTATAACCAAATGAAGTTTATGACAAAAATAATCTGATTCATATTCATATAAACATAATTTTGCATGAAAATCAGGCAATTCAGTAAATATTTATTATATTAATTTTGGACAGTTAATGCCTGGGGTTGGGGTACTTTTCCTACCTGGCTTCTTTCTCTTCAGCCCCTATCCCATTCCAGGCTTCCCAGTCCAATATGGGCTACTTGAATGACTGCTCATAGTACTTGGACAAGATAGGAGCACTAAATCTATTCGTTCTGGGGAGACAGAGGATAATTTGGTCTTACTATCAGCCTTGCCACTGCCTCCTAATGTCCTCCAAGCTTTGCTATTTGCCCCACTGCCTCTATGTCATTCAGACCCCAGGCATTATCATCTGACAAAATTGATACAACCTGAATTTCCCTGAATTTTGCCAGTGATCCTTCCAAAGTATCCTTAGTACATCTGGACCTTACCATCTGTCCTGCAGCTATATTTTCTTTTATGTGTTGTATTCCCTACTTCAAAGTATGAGGAGTATGAGCTCCTTGAGAGCATCAATTGTTTTGCTTTTCCTATTTGTATTTCCAGGATGATAATAAGCACTTAATAATCTTTTTCATTCATTATAGCATGTCCTCTGGAGGTAGGTTAGGGATTGTCTTTGGAAGAGGAAGATGAGGGTTGTGAGAATGGGTGCTCTCTATACTCAATAATTGACAATGTCTTACTAATGCCTTTCTTATGTTAACCAAGTTGGATCTGGGACCCTGGTGTCTGTTCAGTGGGATCTATAAATACTTAGGTGTGGGAAAGCCTGTTAACTAGAATCTACTAGAACACAAAAGCTGGAATTTGTCCCTGCAATAGAAGGTCTGACTTACTGGGTGGTCCAGTTTATTACATAAGAAAAGATCATCATCAAGGGAATAGCACTTAAAAAACAAAACAAAAAAAAAAACTTAACTTCTATCTTGGAATTGATATTATAAGTTCCAAGGCAGAAGAGTGGTAAGGGCTAGGAAATTGGGTTATGTGACTTGCCCAGGGACACATAGCTAGGAAGTATCTGAGGCAAATTTGAACCCAGGTTCTCCAGCCCACAGGCCTGATTCTCTATCCACTGAGTGACCTAACTGTCCCTGGAATAACTCTTTACTCTGACCAATTCTTTTCTCCTTATCCTTCCTATGTGGGGAAAAGGGGGCTTCCTGAGAGTGAGAAAGTCCCTCCCCCTTCCTTCTCCAAGGTCCTAGTTATACAAAGCATTTTGAAGAATAAATTGAGTAGTGTGCCTTAAAGGAAGCTTCCCTCTTGAATTTCTCTCCTTTCCTCCTATGTCTATCCCTAATAGCTCTCCAAAACAGCTTAAAATTCTTAAATACTTAGATGCTTTGGCTATAAAACATTTAGCTTATAAAAATAAGCTCTTAGAGTTGACTCATGGTCAAATTAACTGCCATTGACAACTTATTCATCTTTTCTTGGCCTTAGTTTCCACAACTGTGAAATAGCAGGAGTGGGCTAGATCAATAGTTCTGAAAGAATGATCAGATCCTTGGAGGTTCCTGAGACACTTTCAAAGGGTCCATGAGGCCAAACTGATTTTCATTGTTTTCATTTCTAATATAGTAAATATTGATGGGTTTAACCCACATAACAAAAGCTTTTGGAGATCCTCAATAATTTTTAATAGTGTAAAAGGTTCCTATGACCAAAAATTTGAGTACTGCTAGCACAGTGATGTCCAAAATCCCTTCCAGCTTTAACATATTATGATTTTTTTAATATTTCCTTTCCATTTATAGAGGATATGGCCTTCCTTGTACAATACCAATAATAAATTCTCCTGCAAGGGGAAAAAAAAAGGCAAGAGCTTTGAGGTGAAGTCTAGAAGCTGCTGAAAGCTTCTAATCAGTCCATAACTTCATGCAAAATCACTTGTATTCTATGTGTCCTAAGGCCTGTCTGACTTAATACAGAGCAGCACTCTCTGACTCCTCTCTCAAAAGAGCAGGGATTGAAACTATAAATTTTCTTTTAACTTCACCTCAAAAATGATTGGGTTCAGTTGTGCTAAGAGGAAGATCAATTATAGCAAACTGCTTGCAAAATAAGTGACAAGGCAATGGTCAGCTTTAGCCTTGGCTGAAAAGTAAACTACATTCAGTAATCAGTCCTATGTATTTTAGGAGTGGTTTTGTTAGCTTCTTAGAAGTAAGGGTTATTTCCTTCTTTGTTTTAACACCCCTAGTAGTTAGTCCAGCTCCTGACACTTAGTAGGCATTCAGTTAGCTTGTAGACTGATTAATTGAGTTGGAGTTCCAAGAAAGAACCAGGTGGCAGCAGCTCAGTTGGTCCTCTGAAGAATAGAGAACTAATCTTAGAAGCTGATCCCAGGAGCTGATAGGGAGCCTCAAGGGCTAACTGATTCTTTCTTTTAAGAGAAAAAGCAGAAATATAAAGTTTTATCTCAAGGATTTTTAAATCACCATAATCTGGTGGAAGAGACAGCTAGGTCAAGATACCAGAAAGTGGAAGTATTTAAAACCCTGTGCCTTCTCCACTCTCCCAGTCACACACTTTTGGAGGCTGGCTCAGAATTCAATAGGTAAAACACAATACAGGACAAT
Organism: Monodelphis domestica; assembly: GCF_027887165.1. Lineage (NCBI taxonomy): Eukaryota > Metazoa > Chordata > Mammalia > Didelphimorphia > Didelphidae > Monodelphis > Monodelphis domestica. The sequence continues at coordinate 97,013,319 of NC_077230.1, read as the reverse complement.
TTAAATCCTTTCCCCCCTTCCCCCCCACTTTTCCTGCACCACCACCACCACAGTAACAACATATTATTATTATGAAAAATTCAGAATATCTGAAAGTCATGACACAAGCTCTGTGTAGCCAAAATAGATACTGTAAATCTCATGTTGTTCCAATTAAATTAGGAAATCAGCTTTCTCAGAGCCTATTGTTCATATTTTACACACAATTCTAACAAGTACTGTTATTTGTTTTAAAAGAGAAAATCAGAATGGGGATGGGGAATTTAAGTGAATAGGGTAGTACAAGAAGATTTCTGGATATTAGCAATCAAAATGAAGCAATGTGTCTAATTAGATGGAATTCGAATTCTGCTTGTGTTGAGGAGAGGAACAAGTATGCTAATTGCCTGTTAAAGACACTAAGAAGAAAATACTATACCAGCCCAATTCCAGGGCAACTAAGTGGCACAGAGGAGAGAATGCTTGACCTGGACCCAGAAAGCATATCTTCCTGAATTCTAATCTTTCCTTAGACACTGTGTGATACTGGGCAAGTCATTTAACCCAGTTTGCCTCAGTACCTCATTTGTAAAATCAGCTAGAGAAGGAATTGCAAACCATTCCAATATATTTGCCAAGAAAACCCAAATGGGGTCATGAAGAATTAGACATGACTGAATAACAACAAAAGATCAGTTCAAGGAAACAGCATAATTTAATTAAGCCACTTAGGAAAATAACTAGGAACTTAGCTGAGTGAATAAATGTAGCCACCTTAAAGGTGAGCCAAGAGGGCCACAAAAAAATAAGACAAATGATTTAGTATTTCACTTAAAACTAATAAGAAAGGTGAGAAGAATTTTATAGTAACTTGACTGAGTAGCAACTGTGTTTTTCCCAATGCTGGGTAATAAATATATATATTCACAAAGAGTAGATAACTGTTAAGGATAATTTTAGTGTTGTGACTTAAAATCTAAATTAATTTGGCCACCAAGAAAATCCCATAATAAAATATCTAAGTCAGCTGGAAGTTTATGGTGATTTTAATTGATATAGAGGAAAGAAATTAAGAAAGAGAAAGAGAGAAAAAAAAGGGTTAATTTAAACTGCTCCAACTCAGGATGAGCCAGGCAGAAGTTCAAGGCCTTGGCCAAGGGGGCCTCCCCTGAGAGCCAAGGGAAAGGGAGTCAGTCATATCACTCACCACATGACCATCTCAAGGAAGCTGTCTGAGGGAGCTCCTCCAGGCTCGAGTTCCAGGATCGAACTGAACTCAGCCTGCTCACAGGAAGTCACCAGCCAGAGCCACCTCTCCCGGAAAAAAAGAGCAATGAGAGGGAGTGATGCAAAATATATAGATGATTTTACATCACTTTCCTGCATCTCATCTGTACCAATAGTAGTTTAAGCTTGGCTTAGGACAGCCCAGGGGTCTGTCAGCTATTTCTGATTTGTCATTTTTCTCTATCAAAGGCCATCCTCCTAAATACTTAATCCTTAAGTATGGTTATAGACATTCCTGTTTTTGTTAGACAAAGTAGGGTGGAGTGATGTAAATTTCCCAATACATCCCTGATGTTGTTAGACTAAGTATCTTCATCATTACAATCAGGAGATAGCTAAATCCAATCTTCACATAACAAAGTTACTAAAATATGCTACAGAGATTCAGCAATAATTCTGATAAGGTCTTACTTTGTGACAACAGTGAAATCTACTAATTACCGGGGTGATTCAGAATGCATACACTTGACCAGATGATATCAGATTGAGGCATTTTCCCTACTATTAATTACTCAGTCATTTTCAGTTATGTTCAACTCTTTGGGACCCCATTTAGGGTTTTCTTGGCAAAAATATTGGATTGGTTTGTCATTTCCTTCTTAGGTCATTTTATAGATGAGGAAACTGAGGCAAACAGGGTTAAGTGATTTGCCCAGGGTCACATAGCTAGTGAGTGTCTGAGGCTGGATTTGAATTCAGGAAAGAGAGTCTTCCTGATTCCAAGCCCAGTGCTATGTCTATGGTGATACAACCTATATGATACACCTATGTGTCTGCTACCCCTAGCTAGTTTTCTGTCATTAGAATGTTGGGTTTGGTCCCCAACACATATGTTCTACTACTCTCTTTTGGTATGCTTTAAATCCTGTGGAGATTTCTTTAGATTCTGGGGCATAGAAATTGCTTTAAAGAGACTTTCAAAAGAGTTTCTAAAGGCTATACTTCATTGCTTCTTAGGGATAGTTCAGTTGATGTGGGCAACTCAGGTGTTTCAGGGATAATTTAAGCCCACAATGAAACAAGATCAATGGCAATGAAGCCAAAAGCAGAATATTGCAAGCATTCATTATTTACTTTAGTGATAATTTTAACTTCCAGAAGGCAAAGGAACTAACAAAAAGAGTGCTTATTACAACAATGCCAACAAAAGAAAAGGCTGTTAAAGTAGACATCATAATAATTTTAGGGAAAAGTGACCATTCCTTTATAGAGTTTGTTATAGAAGAGAGGAATACCAGCTAAAGTCTGAAAAGTACCCTTGATTTACAGAGATTTGATCTGAAAGGATTGGCAGGATCTAGTGGCCTAATCCAGTGGCAAGAGAAGTCCATTTGAGAAATGTGAAAAGCATTCAAGAATAGAATCTTGAAGACATACAAAAAAAGAAAGTTGTATAAAAAACAAACCAGCAAAAAACTGGTGTGGCAGCACAGGTAGCTCATTAATCAACTCAGATTTTTCTTCAGATATATAAGGCAAATAAATGAAAGCAAGAGCAGGTAATAGAAGATTAACACAAGAGGGTGGCATGATTCTTTTAAAGCATTAAAGCCTAGAAAGAACTAAGGCTGGCAATAAAGGCTAAGGATAATTTAAAAAGGATTTTAAAGTTATGTTGGGGATAAAAGGAAGGTCAAAGAAAGGATGAGATTACTTCTCAGAGTGATGGGAGTGTGATGGATGACATTGAACAGCTCAACTGCCCAACTAATATTAATCTCTTTTCTCTTCCAAAGTGGGAAAGAGAACAAAAATGTTAACAGGGACTTGAAACTCACAATAAATAAGGAAATGGTAAGGGAATAGATAGGTAGTACAGTGCCAGGTGTGGAATCAGTCAGACTCCTCTTCCTGAGCTCAAATCTGACCTCAGATACCTACCAGCTGCATGACCCCAGACAAGTCACTTAACCCCACTTTGCCTCAATTTACTCATCTATAAAATGAGCTGGAAAAGGAAATGGCAAACCACTCTAGTATCTTGGTCAAGGAAACTCAAATGGGGAAATGAAGAGTTGGACATGACTGGGAAACTACTGCATAACAACAAAGGGAACATTTCTGTGCCTAAATGAGTTTGTTACCAGACCCTGATGAAATATGTTCTAAGTATAGCAGAAAGTGGCAGATTTGACTGTTAAACTACTCTAAGTGATCTTTGAAAGACCATGGCAGAGGGGAAAGGATTTAGACAGAACTAAAGTAAGGATTTTCAAAAAAAGAGAATGAGAAGAGTCTGTAAATTGGCAAGAGTGAAATTTGACTTCTGTTACTTGCAAAATTCTAGGACACACTATTAACAAAGATGGTTTGTGAACATTTAGAAAGATAAACAATGATCACTGAAAGTCAGCATGGCTTCATCAAGAACAGGGCATGTCAGACTAACTTCATGTCATTTTTTGACAGAATTACTGTCAAAAAAGACTGGCAGATCAGAAGAACAGCAGAGACAGATTACATCTAGATTTCAACAAAACATTTGGCAGAGCCCCCAGGCCATCTTTTTAGGTGAGAAGAGATGTGGGCTAGATGATAGTAAAAATAGTCAGGTGGCTCCAAAACTGGTTGGATGGCTAGTCTACAGAGTATATACATTCACTGGACAGTGCTGACTTAGACTGAAGAATAACCTCAAAAATCTGTCTATCAAACATGGGTCAAAATACTTCTAGTTACTTATGAACTTGGGCATAAAATATGTGGATTCTAAATAGTGATTTGTTTATTTTTATCAGTTTATATCCTAAAATAAGAACTTTTAAGATTAACTCAGGTCTTGGCGCTTAGTTGTTCCTTGTGCTAATGGACCCAGCCCAAGAAAAGCATTTTAAAAATAAAAGTTTTCGTCAGGTTTAAAATGAATTGAAAGGCAAAGTAATAGAAATTAACATCAATGTTACTTACAGGCCATATTCCCTAATGAATTCAGTGTTATTCCCTTTTCTCCCAGAAGAGTTTAGGTCATGAATCTCAACAGAGACCTCCATTACTCAAAAAGTTAGAACAATGGACCGAATCTAATGTGTTGGAATTCAATAGGGATAGATGTCATCTTATACCTAAGGTGAAACAAAGCAAAACTCAACTTTACAAAGACAGCATGGAAGAGGTAGTTGTCCCTATGAAAAAGATCTAGTAGTTTCTGAATAACACAAGTTAAATATTAGTCAATTGAGCCTTGGCAACCAAAAAAAAGCTAATGCTATACCAGGGTACATTAAGTAAGGAATAGTGTTCAGAACAAAAATGGTGATGATCTCATTGTATTATCCCTGGGTAGTATATTCAATCCTATGTGTTTGTGTTGGTGTTCAGTCATTTCAGTCATGTTGGACTCTCAGTGACCTCATTTGGGATTTTCTCAGCAAAGGTACTAGAGAGGCTTGACATTTTCTTCTCCAATTCATTTTATAGATGAGGAAGCTGAGGCCAATAGGGTTAAGTGACTTGCCTGGAGACACATGGTATCTGAAGTCAGATTTGAATTCAGTAAGACTCATCTTCCTGATGCCAGGCCAGGCACTCTATCCATTGCATCACCTAGCTGCCCAGTGCTAAGCACTACAGTTCAGTAAAGAAAGACATTGATGTTCTAGAGCACAGCCAGAAAGAGGAGACGGTGGTGGTGGGACACAAGGATGAGAAAAAGACAATAAACCAGGGCTTCACAGAATGGGTCAAAGGAACTGGTGGCAGGACAGGGAGGTTCTAGACCAGGGAAGAGATGACTTAAAAGAGGAATTAAGTTATAAAGCAGTGGTTCTCAACCTCTCAATTTGTAGCAATGAGAATACATAATGCATATCAGCTATTTACATTCCGAATCATAACTGTAGCAAAATGACAGTTTTGAAGTAGCCACCAAAATAATTTTTTGGTTTGGGGTCACTGCAACATGAGGAACTGTATTGCGGGGTCACGGCATTAGAAAGGCTGAGAATCACTGTTATAAAGCATTTATGTAGAAATATTACTATTGTTTTGCTTGGCTTCACAAGGTAGAACCCAAAGAGACAGAGACAGAGACAGAGACACAGAGGAGCATATTTAGGAAAGAAAAAACTCCTTAACCCTTCAAACACTAAAGAGAATGCTTCAGAAAGCAATGGCTTCCCCTTACAGGAAGTCTTCAAATAAAAGCTTGAATAAGCATTCGTCTGTAATGTAGTAGATTTTTTTTTAATTAGATGTAGGTTGAACTTCATGGTTTCTGAAGTCCCTTTGAAATCTGGAATTCTGTTATTCTGTGGCTGTGACAAGCAGCTACCCTGATCCCTATGAAAAGGAATAATTGACAAAAAAAAGGGAAGCAATTAGGGGATGGGGAGACAGTCTATCCATTAATTTATAATAAAGGTTTTTGTTTGATCCAGCCATAGCACTGCTGTGTTTGTACCCCAAAGAGATAATAAGGAAAAAGACTTGTACAAAAATATAGCTGTACTCTTTGTGGTGGCAAAAAAATTGGAAAATAAGGGGATGCCCTTCAATTGGGGAATGGCTGAACAAATTGTGCTTTATGCTGGTGATGGAATACTATTGTGCTCAAAGGAATAATAAACTGGAGGAATTCCATGGAGACTGGAACGACCTCCAGGAATTGATGCAGAGTGAAAGGAGCAGAATCTGGAGAGCATTTTACACAGAGACTGATACATTGTGGTACAATCAAATGTAACAGACTTCTCTACTAGCAGCAATGCAATGACCCAGGACAATCCCGAGGAAACTTATGAGAAAGAACGCTATCTACATCCAGAGAAAGAACTGTAGAACCAGAAATGCATTAGGAAAATACATGATCAATCACGTAGTGTGATCTGGATATGATTGGGGTATTGATGTTAAAGGATCACTCTACTGCAAATATGAATAACAAGGAAATAGGTTTTGAACAATGTGTAATACAGTGGAACTGCTTGTCAGCTTTAGGAGGGGGGAGGAAAGAGTGGGGAGGGATCATGATTCATGTAAACATGGAAAACTTCTAAATTTTTTTAAATAAGTAGATGAAGATTCCTGTGTTTGTGTGTTCGTATATATAGACCTTGTTGTTATTATTCAGTCATTTTCATCATGTCTGACTCTTCATAACCCCATTCAAAGATTTTTCTTTTTTTGCACAGATACTAGAGTAGTTTGCCATTTCCTTCTCCAGATTATTTTACAGATAGAAAACTGAGCTATGCAAGGTTAAAAGTAACTTATCCAGGATTACTCAGCTAATAAGTATTTGAGGCTGGATTTGAACTCAGTAAGATGAATCTTTATGACTCCCAGGCCCAGCACTCTATCTTCTCTATACACTTCACCACATAATGGCCCTACCATATCATAAATTTCATCAATAAAACAGAAGTTGATGGCATCTAGAGAGAGGGAACTTAGCTCCTCTTCAAGTTTATTCCACAATAGTTGTACTGGTTAGGACCTTAAATATCTTAGGAATTTAGAATGGGGAAGGATTTTAACTTTCACATAACCAATCTTTTCATTTTATAGATAAGGAAAGCAACGCTACCCAAAAGAACATAACTTGCTTTATGTCACACAATATATATTAATTGAAGAGCAAGAATTTGAACCCAGTTCTCCTGACTCTGAATCTAGTGCCCTTTTCACTAAAAGATTCCTATCAATATCATAGGTGTCAGTTTCCTCATCTGTAAAATGATGGGGGTGGGACTATTCAATCCCTAAAATTCCCTTGGAACACTAGCTTTGTTATGTGTCCATTTAACAGAATAGAGTTCTGGACTTAGTCAGGAGTTTTTAATTCAAATCTAGCTTCAGATCTTTGCTAGTTATATAATCCTGAACAAGTCACTTAACTTTTATCTCCCTCAGTTTTGTCATCTGTGAGGTGGGGATAATAATAGCACTTACCTCATGGTATTGTTTTGAAGAGCTAATGAGATATTTGTAAAGTACTTTGAAAAAAAATTTCTATGTAAATGCTAATCATTATTTTTATTATTATTACTAGGTCCATCATGCCCATATCAAGGGAATTAGAAGGACTATTGGACCCTGCACTGATCAGACCACATCTAAAATAAGGGGTCCAATTATACCTGCTGCATTCAAAAAAGGTGCATTAGAAAACCAGAGTGTTTCTAGAAGAAGACAAAATCAATAAAATGCCCATTCTGTTTCAGATACTGAATGATGAAGGATCTGGAAATTGTGTCATTTAAGGAAAATTTTAGGCAACCCGAAATAGGAGAGGCAATTTAAGGGGGTTATGTCAAGTCTTTAAACATTTGAAGGCTTAGTCCTGTTATTGTTTTAATCAGAGAGAGTCCACCAGCAAAGGGAAGAATATCTAACACCCTGACTTTGGACAAGTTAAAATTTGAATAAGAATAGTCAAATTATCATTCCTTTCTCTACTCTTCTCTGGATGTCTGTGCCATCTATCCCAAGGTGGCATGAGTGAGGGTGTGGCAGAGGTTAATTGGGGGCACAAAGCATAGCAGCCAGAGAGCTGTAATCAGAAGAGAGCCTTACTCCTCAAGGCAAAAGCTTTCACCTGTGTCGTTCCTGAGACAGGAAGGGAAAGAAGCTGCCTACCAGATGCCAATACAAGAAAGATTGCCTGGGGTTACAGTGCCAATCCATTCCTTAAGAACCAGGTTTATCAAGCTGTGAACAAGAGGACATAGAGAACTGAACTTCAGAAAATCAAGGGGGGAAAAGGAAAAAAAGGAAGAAAGAGAAGCAAGAGTGAACTAGAGTGAAGGGTACAAGATGCGGTTTTGTCAGACACATCCAAGGCTTATTGTTCCTGGGCTGTGTAATCTGATATCTAGATGGTTTTCATGACCACCTGCTTTCTGCTTCTAGAAAGACTTCTGCTTGTCTGAGATCTGATTCTGGGCCCAGCTCTGATAGCTCAGAGATCATCATCCTCATAGGATAATCAAGCTAAAAAGGGCTCTTACAGGTCTTTGAGTCCAACATTCTCATTTTACACCTAAGGCACAGAAACATTAACACCTATGCAGAGTTACATAGAGTTAGAATTTGAACCTGGTTCTTCCTGACTTCAAGTATGCTTTCCTACCTCTTTTGCCACATTACCATTAATGTAACTTTAAAAATGGATATATTTTGTTCATGAAAAATAAAATAAATGAGTATTTGTGTCTAATGATACTTGGAGTCTCAAACTTTTGCTCTTTTCAGTTTGTTATAAGAAAGGAGGTAGATATTCTTTAAATCTAATTTAGTAGAGGTGGACCTTCTCATTACTAAGGCCAGTCCTTCTATTTGTATTCTTGATCTCATCACTTCCTGTCCTCTCCAGAAACTTGGCCCAACAATGTTACTTCTCTACCTCTCATTTTCAATTATTCCCTTTCTATTGATTCCTTTTTTTTGTGCCTACAAAGAAGCAAATCTATCCCTGAAGCATTAAAAGAAAAAAAAAAGAAAATCTTTTCTCTTGAACCTACTGTCCCTTCAAGCTATTTATACTCCTTAATGTCTCCTCCCTTTCAAAGCCAAATTTTAAGGAGGGGGGGGACAGAAAAAATAGCAACAATGCCTATATTTGTCACCTTAATTTCCTTACCTCCCAGTAATTTCTCAGCCCCTTGTAAGTAGGCTTCCAACCAGATCACTCATCTGAAATTAGTCACTCCAAGGTTGCCAAAGGTGTTAATTGCCAAATTCTGTGGTTTCTTCTCTGTCCTCATCCTTATTGACATTTCTTTTCTATATCTCATTGTCATCCATCTTTTTCTAGAAAATTCTTGCCTCCCTGGGTTTTTATGATGAAGTTCTTTCTTGCCTCTTCTACTTGTCTGACTGATTATCAATTTTTTTTTTGCCAATAATCATCAACCATTATATATAGAGCTCTGACCTGGATCATCTTTTATCTTCTATGATTTTTTTTGGTGATTTCATTGGCTCCCAGGGCTGGCTCCCACCTACCTTTCTAAGTTATATTATAAATTGGAACTATTTTTTCTAGGTAAATCAGACACCTTATAATTCCTTGTACTTAGTACATGCTGGTAAAAATTTTAAAAGCTTTCCCTGAAAAAAGGATACTTAAGTTTAATCTGAATTATTACTATATTTTCATTGCATTATTAAATTTAAACAATCAACAGAACATAATTTGTAACATTTGGTAGTTTCTGAGGTATAAAAGCTATCACAGAAAATAATTTAACAATTGATTTTTGGGAACCAATTTGAGCTTGTTCCAACACAGCCCAATGTATTCTATATATGACTGATTTCCTGTCTCCATATCCTTTTTTTGAAAATTTTATTTAATCAGATGATTTAGAATATTTTTCCATGGTTACAAGACTCTTGTTCTTTTCCTCCCCTTCTTCCATCCCATCCCATATCTGATGACCAATTCCACTGGGTTTAAAAGTGACTTTGATCAAGACCTATTTCCATATTATTAATATTTGCACTAGGGTGATCTTTTAGAGTCTAATTCCCCAGTCATATCCCCATTGACCCATGTGATCAGGCAGTTGTTTTTCTTCTATTGAATATAAAGAAGGAAATTATAAGTAAATTAGGTGAACACAGAATAGTAAACTTGTCAGATCTTTGGGAAAGGAAAGATTTTAAGACCAAGCAAGGGTGAGAAAAAATTACAAAATGTATAAATAAATAATTTTGATTACATCAAATTAAACAGTTTTTGTACAAACAAAATCAATGCAACTAAAATCAGAAGGGAAGCAACAAATTAGGAAAAAATCTGCATAATAAAAACCTCTGACAAAAGTCTAATTACTCAAATTAATAAAGAGCTAAATCAATTGTACAAAAAAATCAAGCCATTCCCCAATTGATAAATGGGCAAGGGACATGAATAGGCAATTTTCAGATAAAAAAATCAAAACTATCAATAAACACATGAAAAAATGTTCTAAATCTATCATAATCAGAGAAATGCAAATCAAGACAACTATGAGGTACTACCTCACATCTAGCAGATTGGCTAACATGGCAGCAAAGGAAAGTAATGAATTTTGAAGGGGATGTGGAAAAATTGGGACATTAAATGCACTGCTAGTGGAGTTGTGAATTGATCCAACCGTTCTGGAAGGCAATTTGGAACTATGCCCAAAGGATGCTAAGAGACTGCCTACCCTTTGATCCAGCCATAGCACTGTTGAGTTTGTACCCCAAAGAGATAATAAAGAAAAAGACATACAAGAATGTTCATAGCCACGCTCTTTGTGGTGGCAAAAAGTTGGAAAATGAGGGGATGCCCTTTGATTGGGAAATGGCTAAACAAATTGTGGTATCTGTTGGTGATGGAATACTATTGTGCTCAAAGAACAAATGAACTGGAGGAATTCCATGTGAACTGGAATGACCTCCAGGAATGTATGCAGAGTGAAGGGAGCAGAACCAGGAGAACATTGTACACAGAGATGGAAACACTGTGGTACAATCGAATGTAATGGACTTCTCTACAAGTAGCAATGAAATGATCCAGGACAATTCTGAAGGACTTATGAGAAAGAACAATATCCACATTCAGAGGAAGATCTGTGGGAGTAGAAATAGAAGAAAAACAACTGCTTGATCATGTGGGTCAATGGGGATATGATTTGGGTTATAAACCCTAAATGATGACCCTAATACAAATATCAATAATATGGAAATAGGTCTTGACCAAAACCACATGTAAAACCCAGTGGAATTGTGTGTCAGCTTTGGGAGAGGTTTTGGGGGAGGGGAGGGAAAGAACATGATTTTTGTAATCCTAGAAAAAGACTCTAAATTAATCAATTAAATAAAATTTTAAAAAATTAAAAAAAAAAGAAGATAAAGGGGTCTTAAGACCAACAAATTTGAAAACAACTATCCCAATACATTAAAGCTTCTGTCTTAGGTGGTCTAAGGTGAAAGAGAGGGAAGCAAGCAAAGTCTAGTCATTGTTTGGTACCATTGTTAGGGAATTGCTGAAAGAGCTGCCTCTCAATAGTTTGAGGGTATTGTACAGTAAAGAGTGGTTATAAAGATATCATAGGTTTAACCATGGTAGGAAAAAGTAGGGTGCTCCTTGCCAAATGGATCCTTTTTATTGATTTAAGACTAGGGACTCACATTTCTATGCTCACCTACTGATTGTTTTCTTGTAGTTGATTATTTTTCAGTGGTATCTGGTTCTTCATGACTCCATTTGGAGTTTTCTTAACAAAGATCTTGGAGTAGTTTGCTGTTTCTACAAATAATTTTGCTAATTTTATAGATGAAACTGAGGCAAACAGGGTTAACTAGGGTCACACAGCTAAGAAGTGTTTGAACTCGGCTTTGAACTAGGAAGCTGAATCTTCCTGACTCCAAGCCCTGCACACTATACGTTGCACTGCCTACTTACCATAGTGGCCGCTTACTCCATACAGTACCAGGACGGAAATGCTGAGCTTTCAATGATTCCCTGAGCTAGGTACCTCTTTCTAATCCTACATTTTTGGGCTGGTGGCATGAGGGCAACTCTCACTAACCTAGGTGCATATGGTGTTTGTTCATTAATCCATTTATTCTCCTATAATCTATGTTCCCACCCTCCAGAGGACTCCACTCTTCTCCCTTGCTGCCCATTTCAATGGATGTCAATTATTCAAACATGGCAGTCTGGATCTACCACATGAACCCCACCTGACTCTATAAGGTTCGTAATTAAAGAAGCCAAAACAATGAGGTCCAGATCTAATAAAATAACCATTATGCGACACTGAATACCAGTGTTCCTCCTAGGAGCAACACACCAAAATTTTTTCAGATCCCAAGTTTACTGTCAATGAGATTGCAGAAGAAGTCAACTAATTAAATACTCTAATTTTGTGGATAGAAAATTGGGGCCCCAAAGGGTTGTGATGACCTATATCACACACACACACACACACACACACACAGCTAGTAAGTGGCAGAGTCAAACTTTAGACCCCTAGAGGTGTGACTCCAAATCTCAATTCTTAACATTCTGAGACTCAAGGCAAGCCCTTAGGAAACCAAGGATTTTAAAAAATACAGTTTGGATGCTTAGACCACTCCTCATCCCCACCCAATCTCACAACTGTCCAGGGAGGGAAAATTGCCAGGAATTTAGCTCTGTCTTCAACTATCTGAATACTCTATATAGCCAGACAGGCTCCAATTATGGCTCCCCCCCCCATTTTTATTATTGTTCAGTTCTTTTTTCAATTCTATTTGACTCTTTGTGACAACATTGGGATTTTCTTAGAAAAGACTCTGGAGTGGGTTACCTTTTCCAACTCATTTTGCAGATGAAAAAACTGAGACAAACAAGATTAGGTTACTTGTCCAAGGTCTCACAGCTAGTGTCTGAGGTCAGATTTGAACTCAGATTTTCCTGACTCTAGGTCCAGTACCTTATCCAGTGCCACCTAGCTGCCCCTCTCTTCTATTTGCTGTTCCTTAAATCAGAAAGGGCATGAGATGATATCTCCCCAAGTGTCATCATATCAAGGTCTATGTTGTGCTCCCAGGAGCAGGGAACTCACAGGCCCAGGTGTGCCAGTGCCATTATCCCATATCCATTTCTTGGTCCTTCGTTCCACTCAAATGCATGCCAACATCACCTAGCCTAGAGCCTTTCCCCTCCCCTTTAACATTAGGTTGTAGTTATTACCTTGTTTCACAGCCTCCAGAAGCCTTTGCTTGTTTGTGGATTTATGACTAGCCCCACCTTTTCAAGATGGGGATGAGAAAGGTTAAAAAGGAAAGAAAGAAAATCCTGTATTGGAGGAGTGGGAGATGCGATGCTTTACTAGAGTCGGGATGAAAGGGACATTCTCTTTCTCCCTGGCAAGGGTCTTGCTTCATTACAGATGTTCTAACAGAGTCCTGCTGTGTTGAAGGGTGACCTCAGATCTCCCAGAGGTCAGCTGTTATTAGAAATGAGTCAGGGCAGAGATGCCCAGAGGGCATCTTGAATTTTATTCAATGTACCAGTGTCCTTGGAAAGGAAAAATTCCTCCCAGTGAGAGGCAGTGGCTGTGGAGATCCTGCTGGTGATGGAGGAGCTGAGGAATGGCCTCCTTTATCATGGGGAGGGCTGGATGGGGAGCTCATGCATTATTCAGCTATGATGGTGAAGTCTGTTAATAAACAGCAGTTCCTTGGGAAGGTACAGCACTTTTAATAACAAGCAATTGACCGCTGCCTGCCAGTGACTGGAGGCTGCCAGTGCAATTATTTGGCCAGACTCATGTCCTAGTGCCAGGCCAGGCTGATTTTCCCTGTTTTTAAATCCCTGCAGTTTTTGACATCTCAGCCCCATTAGCATTTATCTGTGTGTGGGCTGAAATAATTTTGCAATGGAAGGAGAAATACTTTTCTCTTTTGTTGCCTAAAGTTTAGTAGGTGGGATTAGAGGGCAGTTAAAATTTTAAGCAATGTGTGCCAGGCTTGTACCAAAGTACTGGGAATACAAAAAAGGAGAACTTTGACCTCAAGGAACTCACATTTTCATGGGGAAGACAGCATTCAAATAATTATGTACATATTATTTATAGGTATAATATATATGAATATATTATATATTTTATGTAAAATATATGTGATATATTATATATATGTGAATATGATATGAGTATAAAATATGTATAATATATATATACATATATATATATATATATATATAAAATAGAAAGAGTCACAGAGGGAAGGCATTGGGTGGTGACAAAGAGGGTACGTTGGAAAATACCTCCAGAAAAGGATATAAGTTGAATCTTGAAGGAAGTCCTATATGAATAGAGAGGAGATACAGAGAGCAAATACAGTGAAAACTCATAGTGGCAGAAGGTGGAGTGTTGTATATTCAAGGAAGAGAAAATAAGCCAATCAAATGGGATCACAGAGTGCATAAGAGAAGTAAAATGTAATGGATGGTTGGGAGAGGCCATGTAGCAATGGGCTTTAAATGCCAAAGGATTTTCTATTTGGTATTGGAAAGAAGTTCTCATTGTTTGACCTTTGTTTTGAAGAAGTCCAATGACTTCACAATAAGTGATGTCTTGACTTGATCCTGAGTTGGTCTCAAGTGAGGCAGAATTACACAAAGCCATCAGTCTAAGTCTCTGCCAAAGTTATTGAAATCTAGGGGCAATAGTCTCTGTGGTGGCAAAAAATTGGAAAATGATAGGATGCCCTTCAATTGGGGAATGGCTGAAAAAATTATGGTATCTATTGTTGATGGAATACTATTGTGCTCAAAGGAATAATGAACTGGAGGAATTCCATGGAGACTGGAACAACCTCCAGGAAGTGATGCATGGCGAAGGGAGCAGAACCAGGGGAACATTGTATACAGAGACTGATACACTGTGGTACAATCAAATGTAATGGACTTCTCTACTAGCAGCACTGCAATGATCCAGGACAGTTCTGAAGGACTTATGAGAAAAAACACTATCCACATCCAGAGAAAGAACTGTGGGAGCAGAAACACAGAAGAAAAACAACTGCTTGATCACATGGGTCAATGGGGATATGATTAGGGATGTAGACTCTTAATGATCACCCTAGTGCAATAATCAATAATATGGAAATAGGTCTTGATCAATGACACATGTAAAGCACAGTGAAACTGCACTTCAGCTACGGGAGGGGGGAGGAGAAGGAAGGTAGGTAAAGAACATGAATCATGTAACCATGGAAAAATATTCTAAATTAATTAATTAAATAAAAAATTTCAATTAATATAAATAAATAAGTATATAAGTATGTACACTCAAGGAGGGGGGGGAGAAAGAAATCTAGGGGCAAGCTAAAAGTCAGGATGCCTGGTGATGGACTAGGAGGGAGTAGATGACCTTGGCATCCTCATTGTCTGACCAAGCTCTAAGCACTCCACAATGCCTACTTCATGAATTTTGGAAAGGAACTGTTCTCATTCACCCATGATGACTAGGAGAGTCTCCACATGCTTGGGGTAAACATCCCCCTAGATCACCAAAAGGTTTGGTTAGCCTCAACCTGCCTTTACTGGCATGTGACTGAGACACATGCCACAGCTTCTTGGAGCCACAGGGGAGGGTTGGGTGAAAAATGTGAATACCAGAGGTGCATGAGTAGCCCTGAGAATGGCTCAGCCAGGCCCCTCAGCAGAGGGGATGGTTGTCCCTAAATATCCCATATACCCTACAGGAAGAGATAATAGGGAGACAAGGGAGTTTATTAAGAAGGGGGATGATATTAGATCTCTACTTTAGGAAAGCCATTTTGACTGCTGAATGGAAGATGAATTAGATTGGGGAGAGACTTGAGTCAGGGAGACTAATCATCAAGTTATTACAATAGGCCAAATCTTAGGCAATGAGGGTTGCTGCTATATATGAGCAGATAAAAAGGAATGTGCATGAAAAGGCTTATATTTTTGCCAACACATTTCAGACTGAAGTTCTGTTTAAATATTGTGGCTCCCAGTAGAATGTGTAAGTTCTCAGTTATTTTCCATTTTCTCCTGGTACTTCTAGTGCCTAGAACATGCCTTACATATAGGAGGATGCTTAATGGACTCTTGTTAAATTGGATTGGATTGCACTGTATATGGGAATAGTGGTGGCGCTAGTGCTGATGTTAGTGCCTGTAATAATACTGGGCAACAGTTTGTCTGTTGTTAACTTTGGCAGATACCGGGGAGCCCGATGCCTGCCACAGCAATCATTTTCTGACTTCATTCCCATAATGCATATCTAATCCCTTGATGAGAGAGAACCCCTTGAAGTTGGAACTCCCTCTGTGCAGGCTAGGTAAAGGCAGTCTTAGGCAGCCAGGAGGGGAGGAGGCAGGAGCAGGTCCCTTTTATTGTTCACACAAGCGTTCCCTGAGAACCAATCCTTACAGTGCCAACTCCCTGGGGAATCTAAATTGTCAATGAAGTGTACTTTCATACTTAACAAGGAGGATAATTTGACAGCCACAATTAGCTCAAATGGGGCTTCAATTCTCTAAAGAGAGGCCATCCTGTAGTTAAGAGTTAAATGTGCTCTTCGAGTTAACACTGCTTTCCTGCCAGGTATGAACACGTGAGTCTCACCCAAAAAGCTTGTTCATTTTCACTGGCAGCAGATGGAATATAGGAAAATGTATCAGCCTTAAGTAGTTGATATGACACAGAGCTGAGTGGAGAAAGGGGGTTGATTCACAAAAATAATAACAATGATGATCTGCACAGCCTCAACCAACAATCGCAAGAGCAGAACAAAGCCCCAGTTGTGGATTTGTTTACAGGAATGAAAGTGTTTATAACAATGATTCAGAATCAGCCCATTTATGCCAGAATTTATAGAAAGATCGCCTTTAAGGAACCACAACATAGTGATTGGTACAGATGACAGGAGGAAAAGTGGAAACCACGCAGCTTGTTACTTAACACTCCAAAAATGTATCACCCTCCTGGATATCTAGGAAGGGCACTATTAGGCAGCGAAAACCTGAGGACAGAAACTTGCAAACCTTTATAAGCTAATGGATGGCAAATGTTCATATTGCAAAGACAGATACGGAAATGTTCCTGAGATTTCAACAAATAAATGATATTGGAGCCAGAGCATTATCATAGAACTCTTGCTCACAGTCATTTAGGCTTCTTATAAATTAAAATGTTTTAATCCAAAAAAATCTAAGAACAATTAAAATGTTTTAATCCAAAAAAATTAAAATAAGTGTTGCCATATCGGCATGCTTGTGGAATACTTGAAATGGTGGGTCATTTAAGGTATTTGCCAATCAAAAGGTAGGGGTGGGGTGGGTGAAGCAGAGCACCAGAGCTGTAAGGGATCAAACTTTCAGGGCGTGGTCTCTATACTCTGAGCAGGTGGCTAATTTGTAAATACCTGGGCAAAGAAGAGAAACCTGGCTGAGACCCGCTTGTACCAATGAGCTGGTTGAGGAACCCATCAGTGGGGTGTAGGGGTTGAACAAGGAGGGACTTGTCCATGGCCTCTTACCCTGAAAGGCACAGAAGCAGTGGCAATGCCCACCTCAGTGATTTGAGGAGACTGGAAGATGAGGCGTAGAGTGAAGAACTTCAAAGTGTTGTCTTGAAATTTAAAGAGCTAAAAAGGGGCCATTTTATTGGTTCATTCCCAATACATTTCAGAAGAAGGATGAGGAAGAGGAGAGAGAGAAAGGAAAAAAAGAATTGGGGTGTTACAGACCTTGGCCAGAGAGGGACAAAAGAGGCATAAGAGGGAGAGTACATTCCAAGGATCGTTTAAATCTCAGAGGGAATTCCAAAATTCCAAAACTTGTGTGTATTAGGGCCAAGGGGTGTGGAGTGGGCTGGAAATGAAGCCACTTGGTCTGACTTTGTTCAATAGTTCAGCACAACTGAGTTCATCTTCTAGTACTACAAGAATGAATGATAGTATGATAGCAATTTATCCCAGGACATTTTTTGTTTGTTTGTTTAAACTCTTACCAGCAAAACTATGAAGAACAAGATGATGATGATGATGATAAAAAATAAGAATATAACAATAGCAATAATAAATAGATCAATAGCCTACCTTATCTTAAGGTTTTTGTTTGTTTTAAACTCTTAATAGTTGCCCTATTGTTTCCATTTTACAGATGTGGAAACTGAGATTGAGTGGTTAAGTGACTTGCCTGTGGCCAAATAGTCTGTATTGAAAGTGGAATTTGAATCCAAGTTGGAGTGATTCTAAGCTAAGTACTTTATTCATTTTAAAACCTTTCTTGGTCGCTCCCACACATGTTGCTAAAGACATTTGAAAATATATAACCAGAGCACAAGTTCCTTTGGTAAATGAAATGTTTTTTTAAAGGGGCCACCTAAACTGTTCCCATATCTTCACTTCTCTCCTTTACCCTCTCAAATAATTAACCAGTTTATAAAGGCTTACTGAGCTCTTTTCAGCGCTCTTTTCCTCCTTTGATGTCTGTTTGTCACTCAGCTCTCACCTATGGTTCCAAAAATCTGTAGCATGAGTAGCGACCACACTTCAACAAGAAGGCTAAAGTGAGCTGAGACCTGACAGTAATCTAAGGGAGTCTCTCCCAAGTCATGTGAAGACTTACCCCAGGGGAAGGGGCAAATAACAATCTGTCCCAACAGCCATGAAGGAGGCAGAAGGGGCACACTATGGAGCTCTTAGAGCTTCGTCATACATCAAAGAAGTCAAGGTGATCCATGCACTATATCCTGAGCCATCAACAGCCATCTTGCCTTTTGTCTCAATACTAGACTTCAATGACTCTGGAAGACAGAGTAAGATTGATGACTTTGTGCAGCTTTGCCTCACTTAAATCCAATTTATGCATGAGTGAAAGAGACACGACCATTGATGTCATTTTGGTCCTCTTTGAGTACAAAGGACAACAACTAATCAAATCCAAGCAACTGACTCAAATCCAGCTGGCTCCTTCCCATTATTATGGGAGTATAGCAGTTAAAATGGTTGAAGGCCTTAAACTGTAACAGTTAAAAGAGTGATGTTGTAAACTGTAGTGAGTTAAGATGGTGGAAGATACAAATTGTGATAGATATAAGAGAGGGTGAGTAAATTTGACAGCAGAAAATATGTTTCATTACAGTGTCTTGGTTTTTAAATCAAATATAAAGTGGTCGCCAGGGAAATATTCCCAATTAGTCAAATACCCAAGTCAACTGGGTTTTATAGAGATTTGAATTAATACAAATGTGGAATTAAAGAAAAGAGAGAAAGAGAGAAAAAGGAAATAAATATGAAGGGCCTTAAGCCAACATGGCCTAGACCTGAGTCTTAAGAGAGAGAGATCAGTCAGTCAGTTTTTTAACACTCACCACAAGGTCTGTCTAAGCAAGGATTCTAGTGACACCAGGCCAGCTCCATCTCAGCTGACTTCACCAGAGAGAGTTCCAGCCAGACTCCTCCTTGAAGAGCCTTCCAGCCAGAGACTGTTCCAAAGGGCCTCTCTCCAGAGCCTCCAGAGGGACATAGTCTCCTTAGAGGAGCTCCAGCGAGACCTCCTTAGAGATTGTCCTCCAAGAGCTTCCCTTCTCCAGAACCTCGCTCAAGAGATTCTTCCCAAGTGATCCTCATCAGAGATCCTCCAAAAGGATATTTTTTTTCTCAAGAGATTCTGCTTTTTCTTATATAGGGGTTTTTCTCCTATGTCACCTCCCCTAAGTCCTTACATCTACCAATCACTGTAGATGTTTTCCAAAGGACTGCCCATCTGAATTCCTGCTAAGTCGACTAATCTCCTCAGTAAGTCTGAACCAGTAAAAACACAGCTGAGTCAACTAATCTCATTAAGAGAAAACTTGCCCGACCCTTTTAGGTACCTAGCATCTCATTGTATCAATTCTAAAAAACAGGCATGGCTCAAAGAACTCTTTGCCTTATTATAAGCGTGGTCCAAGTACTTTCATTGTTTAGCAAGGAGTTTTCTCCCCTGAAGCAGTCTTAAGTATGGGTGGAGTAAAGGTCCTCCCATAGCAAGGATTTTTCTCCCCTAAAGCAGTCTTAAGTATGGGTGGAGTAGAGGTCCTCCCATTTCTGATCCTGGCGAGTTCGCATATCAAAATGGGGAATGTTTCCGAGTAGGGAATTTGTTCCAATGGAGGATTCCTCAATGTGGAAATTTTTAACATTCACAAGTCTGAGAAATTTCAAGATTTACAGGAGGATTAGTAGCTGTGGACTAGTAGATATTAAATTACATTCGAACCCAGTAGATAAGTGTCATTCCCAGCTCAGATGCTTACTAGCTGTGGAACTTTGATAAGATCAACTGACTTTCCCAAGCTTGACTTTCCTCATTTGTGAAATAAGGATGGATAATATCTACCATTGCTGCTTCACATGGGTGGAGAGTATTGTTTGGGGAATTTTTTTTTAGATCATCTACCAATGAAGATCAGAGACTACTCTGCAGTGTATAATCATAGAGAGTTCCCTGGGTCCTGAGTGACATGCCCACCATCCTGTCACTGTGGATCAAAAAGGGAGGACTTGAACCTGTATCTTGCCATTTATGAGGCTAGCTTTTTATCCATAGTGATGCATCTGCCAATCCTAAAAGGTAAGACTCAAATCAGATAATGGATCAACAACACTTTATAAGCCCTCTAGTAATAACTAAATGTCAGCTGTTATTTAGTTACTTACTTATATAAATCTAAACATTACTGTGTTGCCACTAAAAAGCAAGGGAAACTCTCTCCCTTCTAATTTTAGAAGTCTGGTTCTATTCATGATTGTGACAATGTGAATCTATATCCATTTAGGTCATAGTAGTCAAAATATGGAGGGTAGCTAGATGGCTCAGAGGACAATGCTAGACATGGAGGCAGGAAGATTTCTCTTCCTGTGTTCAAATCCATCCTCAGACACTACTCACTAGCTGTGTGACCCTGCATAAGTCACTTAACCCTGTTTACCTCAGTTTCTCATCAGTAAAACAAGCTGAAGAAGGAAATGGCAAACCATCCCAGTATTTTTACCAAGGAAAACCCCAAAGGAAGTGAGAGTCAGAAAAGACTGAAAAATGACTAAACAACAAATCAAAGTATGAGCAGAGTATACATGAACTGGTCCTTGGCTCATTCCTGGTCCTTTTCTCTACTCTAGACAACAAGGATCATTTTGCGCTATAGGATAAACTGAATTTTTGGTTGAAATGCCAAAAAACTTTGGTGTTTGTACACTAAGCCCTGAAAGATTATAGGGATCTCAAATCTTCTTGCCTTGTAATTCAATGCTTTCTGTGAAGATCACTTTCTGGAATCACAAATTACTATAAGAATGAATTGTAAAATTATACCTTCAATGCCTTTTATTTTAAGTGCTATGAAAAAGGCAATCAGAATATTGCAAATAAGCAGTCTGCTTTTTTTATTCAGAGGAAAAACACACATACTACTTTATATGAAAAATACCCATTCAAATGGCTAGGTTTATGAGGCCATAACAAAATTGGAATGTGCTTGAAAGACGTTATTGACCCTGGCTATTGTATACAAGCCAGCCAATATTAGGGCAGGGGATGGGGAGAGAGGGAATGACAGATAGACAGGCAGAGAGAAAAAGACAGACAGAGACAGAGACAGACAGTCAGAGAGGAGAGAGAGAGAGAGAGAGAGAGAGAGAGAGAGAGATACAGACAGACAGACAGACAGACAGAGAGAATGTTAGAGAGATCAATGGAGATAAAAAGAGGAAAGGAGAGATGGAAAGATAGGTAGAAAGACACAGAGAGATAAGAGTTGGAAGCTATAATAAATCAAATAATTTGATTTAGTGATGAAAAGGTCATCTAGTACAACTTTCTTATTTAACAAAAGAGGAAACTAAGACCCAAGGAAACAAAATGAATTTCGTAGGGTCATATAAGTTGTAAATGAAAGAGTTGGAATTTGAACATGGATCTCTCAACTCCAAATCTAGCCCTAGAGATTTTCAGTTGTACCTGGTTCCACCATTGTTCTACAAACCCAATGTGTTAGCAGTCTTCCTTGCTTCCACTAGTGTGGGAACAAGTATTGTACTTTTAGATGCCACATTTCTAAGTTCGTATATTCAAATCAATAAACATTCCAGGTGTTAGAGATACAAGGATAAAAAGTCTTTGTCTGTAAGGAACTTGCATTCTCCCAAGGTGACACTTGTGCAAAAGTAAGTAACTGAGAAGTATATATAAATCAATACAATACAAATAAATCCCAAAAGGGAAAGAGTGATAATAACTCTAGGCTTCGGTAAAGACCTTCTATAGAAAATGGCACCTGAGCTTTGAAGAAGCCCTGGATTAAGTCTCTTCTTTCAGGCTGGCACTTTAGAATGGGATACAGGAATTGTTTCTGACACAAGTTTAATATGCAGCATTATACATTTTCTCCATTTGCAGCATGCATTTCATAATGCTGGATGGGGAACTTCACCTTTAATAGCTTTGTTTTCAACATTTATAACTAGTTCACTTCAAATCCAAGTCAGTGATTCTCCTTTCTTATTTTTTCTCTCAGGAGAGTTGCCTGTGAGGACTCTATCTCATTTATAAGGAAATCCAGGTCCTCACTGGGGTTGTGGCGGGTGGGGGGTGGCAGGGACCTTGATTCTGGCTTGAGTGAGAAATCACAGGTAGTCTTTCATGCTTGTTAGATTCCATCAATGCTTTCCATGACAATGGAATTATTGTTCTTTCAATAACCATATAAATTCTTTGTTACATGCCAAGGAATATGCAGCTAGTTTTTTCATTCTGGCTTAAGTGCATTTGGGGAAATTTTTACATCAAGACAAGGAATATTAGGGTTTAGTACCATGCATCTTATATTATTTGTCTTTTTACTTAATATCTAGATACAAAGTAGCAAAACTAAATAGAAATTTAAGGAATGTTCTAGTTTAGCTCACTGCCTTGATATAGGCCTATGCCTCCAAAAAGGACTTGTCTACACTAAGATATTTACATTGATCCATTATTTCACCCAACCGCCAATGTAGACAAACTGATCCAACCTTGTTAATCTTGGGTATCTTTGCCCATGACTTTCTATGAATCCATCATACAAAATCTACTTATATAGAATCAGCTAGGTGGTACAGTGGATGGTGCACTGGTCATGGAGTCAAGAAGACTTGAATTCAAATCCATCCATAGACACTTAGCCTCTTTCTACCTCAGTTTCCTTATCTGTAAAATGGCAATAGTAACAGCACCTACCTTCTAGGGTCACTGTGAAGATCAAATAAGAATACTTATAAAGCACCTGGTACCTGGCATATAGTAAATTTAAAAAAATGTTTTTCACCTTCTCTTTGCTACTCAATGCACTTCAGACCTTCCTAGAGAGTTTCAGTTCCTTTCAACAAAGATTTATAGGAACCTACTATATAGTAAAGGCATTCTGCTCAATAAAGGTATCATGTCATAATACATAGAGAGCTGGCCTTGAAGACAGATAAAGCAGGGCTCAAGTCCAGTCTGGAATATTTTGGCTATAAGACTTGACAACTGATTCTACCTCTAAGTATTCTAGGCAACTGTCTGAGACCCATTTGCAGAGAAAGTGTCAACCTGCCTTGGTAGAAAGAGATTCTACAGGGATGGATAGGTAGCACAGTGGATAGAGGATCAAGTTGGAGTTAAGAGGACCTGAGATCAAATCTAGCTTCAGATATCTCCTATTTGTGTGATTCTGGGTAAGCCACTTAACCTTGTTTGTCTAACTCTCACCTTTCTCTCTTAGAGTTAATGCTAGGACAGAAGATAAGTGTGTAAATGGAATTATCCTCCTTTGTTTATCTTAACTTAATCAATAAAAAACTTGTAGTGTTCCTCTTTTCACACTTAGTCAAACAATTAAAGAACTTTTTACTAGAAAAGGAACTTCACACTCTCAAAGATCAGAAGAAACTATGATTGGTTCCTGAGATGTGATAAACCAGCCCACCGTGAAAGGAGATAGCAACCAGAGGGGCAGGAAGTGAGAGGGAAAGATTCTGCTGCATTGGTGTCTCTGTGTTGGTGAATCTGTGTTAGACTCTACATTGGTGGCTCTTGCTAAAGAGACTACCATGACTCCTGGTTGGAGATCAGGACCTGAGGGAGCCTTTGTTGGAGCTGAGCTGGATTCTCCCAGATTAGCAATTATAGCGTATTTAGATAGGCTACTTAGCTAGACAATATTTTTACCTCCTTCTTACATTTCCCTCTCTTTACTATCTATACTTTGCTGTAATAAAGCTACTAAATCTACTAATAGCCTCATGACTTGAGTTAATTTTTATAAAAAGCAATCACAACAACCTTTTTAACCCTTATATTTGTCTAATTCATTTTACCTCTTACATAAGGGAATAAAAATAAAAGGGAAAGAGATTCTTCACCAAGAACTCCCTACATCAATGACATCAGAGGTCTAGTCTCTATCTTTCTACCTTATGTTGCAAGTGTTATATGAGTTAATTGGAATACAAAAGGAAAAACAAGTGTGTGCCTTCAAAGAACTTACATTTTGTCAGAGAAAAGGTAGCATGAATACTTATATATAAGTTCAAAATTTATGCAATATAATTTGGTGGGATGAAAAACAATGATGAGAATGGGGAGTAGGTCAGCACAAGGTCTTGAATGAGACATGGTAGCTTAAATGAGGCTTAAAATGGAACTAGTGATTCCATACTGGAGACTTATGATCATCTATTCAAAGGAATGGAATGAAGAAATGGAATGTAAGGGATAGCAAATAGACCCATTTGACAGGAGCATAGAGTATATGTTGTCGTTCAGTTGTTTTTCAAATGTTTCTATCTTTTCTTGTTCCTATTTGGGGTTTTCTTGGCAAAAACACTGAAGTGGGTTTACCATTTCTTCTTCCATTTTATTTAATAGATGAAGAAACTGTGGCAAACAGGATGAAATGATTTGCTGGGGATCACACAACTAGGAGGTATCCAAGACTAGATCTGAACTCACAAAGACTAGTTTTCCTGAATGCAGGCCTCTCAACTGTGTCGATTAGCTGCAGCTAGAGTATAAAAGGGACTATAATTATAGATGTGAATATAGAGTATGACCTCTAAAAGTGTAATGTGAATTGATCTTGAAAAATAAGTTAGAGATAGATTATGATGGGTTTTAAATGACAAGCAGAAGAGTATATATTTTGTCATAGAGGCAAAAGAAAACCACTGAAACTTTTTGAGTAGAGGAGGGGTATGATCAAACCTAAGCTTTAACAATATTAATTTGGTAGCTGTGGTGGAGATGGATTGGAAATGAGAAGAAAATGGAGAAAGGGAGACAAATCATGAGTCTTTTCCAATATCAGTGCAATTAATTGGTGCATTAGATAAAAGAGCCAGTCTGAAGTCAGGAAGGCTCATCTTTTAAAGTTCAAGTCCAGCCTCAGATATTTACTAGCTATGTGACCCAATACAAGTCAGTTAACCCTGTATGCCTCAGTTTCCTCATCTATAAAATGAGTTGGAGAAGGAAATAGTGAACCATTACAGTAGCTTTGCCAAAAAACAAACAAACCCCAAACTCAAATGGGGTCAGAAAGAGTTAGCCATGACTTAAATGACTGAGAAACAATTACAGTTTCTCAGATAAGAGCCTGAAGAAAATTGTTTGCAATATAAGTGGAGAAAAGAGAATGAATTTAAAATCTTGTGGAGGTAAATATGACAAGATTGGGAAATTGATAGAATATGAGCAAGTGAGAGAATAATACTTTTTATATGCAAGTAGGCCCATATAGGATCAGGGTTCTCCACTGGATCATGTTCTTGCTACATAACTGTCTCACTTCTTCTTCTAGTTATCTATATCTTGAAAGATGTATTTTATGTGTTTTCTCATGTATCATTCATAATACACTTCAATTTATTTATATACCTCATGCATCTTTTCATTGTCCTTTGAAAAACCTGAAATCCTGATTCTTCAAAGTCCATGTGGTTTTATTAATTATAAATATATCATCATTGGGGGGATATTTAAGATTTAAAAAATGGCATTTGTTCAGCATTTAGCAGTTTGCATACATTAAGAATATTACACAGTTTTCTAAATGTAACTTAACTTAGTATTAGCCTCTTCTGCCTACAAAATTCATTGTCTATTTTCATGCTTATTCAGGACATAAACATGTATACATATAAGTGTGTGTCTATATATATATGTATACCATATAACATCTAGTGTGTGTGTGTGTGTGTGTGTGTGTGTGTGTGTGTGTGTGTGTGTGTGTGTGTAAAGTGACTTAGCCAATGCCAGGGATCACTGCCAGTGGATATTGTTTAATCTCTCAATTGATTTCTATCAGTATAGCAAGGTCAGGGACTATTCCGCTCTACCTTCCTAATGGGCAGTTTCAGGGTCCATGTTTCTCAGCTGCATCCAAGGGAGTGGGTTTATGTTTACACCAACAGCAACTCTTATTTATGAGGTCCCTGACTTTGTGTCTCATTGATCCACCTCCTCCAAAGTCATTCATTTATAAAGAATTTAATTAGATGAAATACAAGTAGAATGAAAAAAGGGGAAGGATTATTGGCATTTAGCAGAGAAATGAACCGTACCTTGCTATTGTTTCCCATACCTTCAACTACATCTGCCTATATTTATATCTTTGTGCGTCAGATAGAGATGACCTGATTTAATCGGCAATTCGTATTTGCAAAACACAATTTGGGACAGTAGATGATTTTGATTCCTTTTTTATCTTTTCCAGTATGTATGAATAATTATTTTTAATTTTTTGTGGGTTTCAAAATGTAGTGTTCTATGGCTTAATGCAATTGGTGCCAAACCATCTGCAAAGAGAAATATTTTGAGAATCTTGCCATCAGTGGGAAATTCTGTTTGGGTTCAGTTTAGAACATCCACCATGATACAATAAAACAAGTAGAGTGGCTATGTATCTCCCTGTCCTTTTATGCTAATAAAAGAAAAAAATGCCCATACTCTTCTTTGATAGATGATTTAAATGCTTAATTTTGTCAGTGTGAGAAATGTTTGTATAACAAATAAATAAATAAAAAGGAAAAAATACTTATTGTACAAAAAAAATTTATAGTGACTTTTTTTTTGTGGTAGCAAAGAATTGGAAATTGAGGAGATGTCCATCAATTGGGGAATGACTTTACAAGTTGTGATACATGATTGTAGTGGAATACTATTGTAAAATAAGAAATGACAAGTGATTCTGGAGCCAAGATGGTGACTTAGTAGCAGCAAAAGCTGAAACTGCTCTGACAATCCTTCCAAACCAATCTTTTAAAAGTGGCTCAAAATGACAGGAGTCAAAAACCAATAGTAAGACAGAGTAAGGGGGCTCTTCTCTTGAATACAAATTGAAAGATAGGCATATATAGCTGATTTTTACAGGATAAGGGGGAACTGGAAGCAAAACTAAACAAAAGGAGTGTTGGCCAACTTCTACCCCATCCCCACCTATTGCTCCAGGTTCCAAGCCCAGCCATAGGCCAACTTCAAGATCCCAAGATCTGGACTACAACAACAAAAGAGTACCCCAGTCCCATTCCTTGAAGTCCTAGGCCCTGGGACTAGCTCAGAGTGAAGCCTGGAAGTCCATAACACTTGGCCCTTTCAAGCCTACTCTGTGGTAAAGACCTAGATCCAGGGCAAAATAGCTCATAGTGCTGAGTCCTGCAAGCCTGCAGCAGAGGAGACAAGATCATCACCTTTTAGAATTCCCAATCCACAGGCAAGAAAAAAAACCTAGGAAACTAAGCAAACAGCAAAAGAAACACCTAACCCTAGAAAATTTCTGTGGAGGTAAAGAGTGAAACAGAATCAATAGAGGACAGTGAAATCCAAGCAACCACATACAAAACTTCAGTGAAATAATGAAATTGGTGTCAATCTCTGGAAAATCTCAATAATGAATTAAAAAGTCAAATAAGATATGTTGAAGACAATAGGAAGAAAAATGGGGAAAAGAAATGAAAATAATGCAAAAAGAAAATAATAGCTTAAAAAGCAAAACTAGAAAAAAAAGCACAAAACTCCAATGAAGAAAAGAGTTCCATGAAAAGTAGAATAGACCAAATGGAAAAAGAATAATCAAAGGGTCATGGAAGAAATTCATTCTTTAATGGGGAATAGAAACCAATGCCTTCATGAGATATCAAAAAACAATAAAACAAAATGAAAAGAATGGAAAAAAAAGAAGAAAATATGAAATATTTCATTGAAAAAAAAAAACACAAATGACCTGGAAAATAAATCTAAGAGAAACAATTGAAGAATTATTGGACTACCTAAAAGTTATGACCCTCCCCCAAGAAAGAAGCCTAGACATCATATTACAAGAAATTATCAAAGAAAACTGCCCCGATATTCTTGAATACGAGGGTAAAAATAGAAATCGAAAAAATACACAGATCAACTATCACATCAAATCCCCAAATGACAACTCCAAGAAATGTTATAGCCAAGTTTTGGAGCTTCTAGTTCAAGGGAAAAATACTGTAAGCAGCCAGAAAGAAACAATTCAAAGACTATGGAGCTACAGTCAGGATTACACAGGATCTGGCAGTTTCAACATTGAAGACCTGGAATATGATATTCCAGAAAGTAAAGAAACTGGGTTTACAACCAAGAATCACCTACCCATCAAAATTGACTATATTCTTTCAGGCAAAAGTATGGCAATTTAATAAAATAGAAGATTTCTAAGCATTCCTGAAGGAAAGACCAGAAATAAAAAGAAAATTTAATTACAAATGCAAAATTCAAGAGAAATATAAAAAGGTAAATAAGAAAGAAAAAAATTAATGGTTTCAATAAGGTCAAATTATATTCTTATGTGGAAAATGATATCTATAACTTTTAAGAATTGTTATCATTATTATAGGGTCCTAAACTTATGTAAAGAACAGGGAGAGATATACAGTGGCATTTCTTTATCATTACCCAGGTTTGGTTCATAGATCCAGAGTAGACTAAGGAGAGGACTTGTGCCCCACATCCATAATAAGAAGTAGGCCCTGGTCTGTGACCCAAGAGCAGAAAAATCAAAAGGAAGCGGAAGCAATAGTGTGTTCAGATGCCAGGAGTATAGGAGGGTCTTAGTCTTCCTAAAGTCTGGAAATGAATAACTACAATAGGAATCCCAGACCAATGGGAAGTCTACAATTCTGTCACTCTGAAACAGCAGTGATTTCCAGTTCACTGATAGTAACTGAGTCCTGTAATAGTCTGCTATTGCTCAAACCTAAACCTAGACTAGGAAATAGCAGAGCTCACCTCTGCACAGGGAGGGCAAGCAATGATCAATTCTACTTAGCCTTCTATTACAACACTTTGGGAGCACTATAAGTCTGCTTTAGCTATCCCTGAGATGTTGGAACAATGATGATGTTCAACACACCAAGAAAGCAGCAGTAGGACCAGTCTAGGCTTTCTCTACATAGTTAGCTCAGAGTCTGCCTTAAAAATAAAGTTCTAAGTGAAAAGGTAGGTTGAAAGAATAAACAGCAAAAAAAATAATAATAACTCAAATGAAAGTGAGAGACAGTCAGACAGAAAAAGAAAATAATTCCCAAACATTTAAAAGCAAAACCTTGAAGAAAAATACAGAAGATGTACAATTCAACCTGAATGCTGAGAAGACTTTAAGCAAGAGGTTTTAAATGATTATATAAATGAAATAAAAGCATTAGAGGGAAAGAATTGCAGAAAAAGTGAGAGGTGTAGAAGAAAGAATCAGAAAAAAGATCTTAACAGCTTGACACAAGAGGTACAAAACATCAAAGCAACAAACTTCCTCAAATTAGAATGGACTAAGTCTGTCTATTCAATGAACTAGTCTATAAGACAACACAACATATTAAAACAAAGTCAGAAGAAGACTGAAAAAAATAGAAGTCAAGTATCTCATAGTAAAAACAATTAATTAATTAAAAAAGATGGAGTAGAAAAAAGTAATAATTGGACTTATGAAATCTGTGGTCACAATAAAAGCTTTGGCATCATATATTAGGAATTCATAAAAGAAAACTACCCAAACATCTTAGAATAAGAGGGAAAAACAGAATTAGAATCCAGCAGTTATTTCCTGAAAGAAACTCCTGAATAACAACTCCTAGGAACAAGAGAACCAAAATCAAGAATTTCAAGGTAAAAGAAAATATGCTGTGAGAAGCCAAAAAAAATGAATTCAAGTACTAAGGAGTCATAGTCAGGAGCATATATGATTTAGCAGCCACTATTAAGAAGCAGAAATAATGAAATACAATTATCTAGAAGCCAAAGGATCAGGGCTTATATGAATAACTTACCCAGGAGAATAGAATACAATACTACAGGAGAAAAAAATAATATTTAATGAAATAGAAGGCTTCCCAGCATTCCTAATTTTAAAAGACCAGAACTGTGGAGAAATTTTGAAGTTCAAATAGAGCAATTAAGAGAAGTATTAAAAAATTTATGTGATCATAAGGTATTAAAGAAGCATAAACTGATTGCATTCTGATTGAGGAGATAATACATGTGATCCCTTTCAACTCTATCATTATCAGAAGTCATAGAGGGAGTCTAAAGAGACAGAAGGTCTTGGAGTGGTTCTATTATAACTTGATCTTACAAAGAAGAATATAAAAAAGAATATACTAAAAAGGGAATAGGGGAAATGATTTTACAATCTCACAAGTAGAAATGTATACAAAGAATGCAGAAGAGGATGGATATGGCTAACACTTGAACCAATTTCCATCTGAATTTGTTAAAGGAGAAGAATATATGCACTCAATTGTATACAGTAACACATTTCATTCAACAGGAAAATAGGTGGGGAATGGAAGAGAAATTAGTATATATATATAGAATATTAGAATATATATTAGAAATTCATAAAAGAAAACTACCCAAACATCTTAGAATAAGAGGGAAAAACAGAATTAGAATCCAGCAGTTATTTCCTGAAAGAAACTCCTGAATAACATATATATATATATATATATATATATATATAGTGTCTACTCTATGCCACATTAAGGATTATTTATTTATTCTTACAAATATTATCCCATTTGATCCTTAAAACAACTGCATGAAGCTGTTGTTCTATTATTACTCTCATTTCACAGTTGAGTAAACTGAGACAAACAGATGCTCAAGATTACATACAGATATTAAGTATCTGAGGTCATATTTGAATTCAGATCTTTCTGACTTTAGGTCTAGCCCTGTGGAAGGCAGAGGAAAAGAGAGAAAGAAGAAAGGGGAATTAGAAGAAGAGTAAATTAAGAGAGGAACATACTATACAAAAATATTTACAGCATTTTTTGAGGATTGGAATCTGAATGGATGCCTATCGATTGGAGAATGACTGAAAAAGTCATGGTATATAAATGTGAAAGAATTCTCTGTGCTATTAGAAGTGATGTGGGGATGATTTCAGAGAAAACTGCAAAGACTTATATGAACCAATTCAGAGTGAAGTGAACAGAGCCAGAACAATTGATCCAAAGACAACATTATACATTTCAACAGCTTTAAAAGACAGAGGAATTCTGATCAATATAATAACCACCTGGAGTCCAGAGGACTAATGATAATACATACTACTTACCAAAGTTTGTAGAGAGGTGGAAGACTCAGAGTACAGAATGGGACATGTGTGTGTGAATATATACATATAAATGTATATGTGTGTATCAACATTTATACATGTATTCATATATATAACCTCTGTCACATATACACATGAATTGCATGGCCAATGTGGATTTCTTTTACTTGATTATAAATGTTTATATTAAGGTTTTGGGGGCAGAGGACTAGGAGACAGAAAGTAGATTTTTGCAGAAGAATGAGATAAGTAATATAGATTTAAAATCAAGAAGCAAATATCCTCACCCTCTATCTATCAAATGTATTTCTTCCTATACTCCATTCCTAAGGGTATGTGGGTTCATTCTTCACAGTTCTCTGTCATGTTTGAGTAATATTGCTCTAGAAGTTGAGGAATTGCAAAGGGGTTAAACTAGTCACCATTGAGTTAGTGTGATCTCTTTTCCAGGAATGGTGGTCATCTCAGTGTTCTCCTGCTTGTGCTGCTTCACTAAAGAGGAAGGGTCAAGCCTCCCCACTCTGACTCCTGGTCCCCAGGCATTTCAAAGTGTCAGAGTCCAATGGCTACTGCTTCTTGCATAAGGGTGAAACTTCAATATTTCCAAAGTGCTTCTGTTTCAGCTAAAGGATGGACATTGACAGAATGAAAGGAAGCTAAGTACTTTGCTAGTAAAAGTGAAACCTAACCCAGGGAAAACCATCTCACTCTCCATATGGTTATCCTCCACCTTCTTCATCTCTGCCCTTCCTTGTCTCTCCAACTCCTCACACTTCTCATGTGCCTCTTTCTTAAGAGGGTTCTTGCACTTTCACTTTTCAGACTCCAGTGCATTTAAATCTTATCCTCTAATCACTTGCCAGTGCTAAAAAGCAACCCCTCACACATGGAATTACGTAGTTGAATTAAACTCCCTCTTCAAATAATTTTTTCTTAGAGTACTTTTTGCCATCCCTCAAAAATGCAACATGTTTCCTGACCATTTTCTTCTGGTCTGTCTTTAGGCCCAAGTTTCTTTAGGAGTTCCCTAAACTGTGAAATGCAACATATTTTTATAGTTAAGATAGAGGGGACATTCTGAGTGCTTCTGGCTAGTAAACACTTACTTCTCTTGCCTCCAAGAAAGCTCAATCATTTGGGAGGAAAAATGAAGAGAATGGGTCCATCTAAGTTGGTAAAAAAAAATAATAATGTATGCTTAAGGAAATGCAATTACAGGACTTTCAAAGCTTGAGTAGCTACTGAGAACTGTGAATGTTCTCAGGTTGAGGTCTTGCCCTGTCTGCTTTAATAAATAGATTGGACTCATTTGTAATTAGCAGCATCCATTTCCATGCTAACAATTAATCTGTGGTTGTCCATAGAGACAGTTTGTTCCAGTAAGTGGGTTAACCATGCCTCTCTCTGATCTTGCTTACATTTCATTTGCTCAACAGGCCTTTTCTTCACAGGTATGGAAAAAAGTAAAAATTCTGCTCAACTCTGTTTGAATTATAGTATCATCAACCCTAAAAATAGCAGAGTCTAAGTGAATAAGCTTTGCCTGGATTCTTACCCCTCACAAGCTGTGAGCATTCTTCCCAATGTATGATACTAGCAGACAGATTGAATTTCATTTTCACATTCTCTGTAGGATTGAGTGTATTTTGAGGCCTTGCCTACTACTTCTCCCCAAGTTGGACCTCCAGGATATTTAGCATCTCTGCTCATAGATGCTTATCTCCACTTAGGTTGGGAGAGTCCCAAGACAGATGTTAAGTGCCATAAGAATAAAAATCTAGAAACCTGGGATGTCACAAGTATTTGTTCAAGCCCCTCCAATTTATTTAGCTAGAGTCAGTTAAATCTTGTAAAATATATTTTAATTGAAATCTTTTATTTTTATATTGTCTAGATTTCCCTCTATAACTGCCCCTCCCAAAGGGTCATCTCTTAAAACAAGGAACTTTTTGAAAAAGAAAGAAAAAGAAGAGAAAAATATGTAAATAAGAATGCTCATTGTATGCAATATTGTATGCATTGTTCCATACCCATGGCACTGACCTCTGCAAATAAGGTGGTTAGGATGGGTATCTTTTCACATCTCTTCTTTAGACCAAATTGGTCCTTTATAATTTCCTGATAATCAGTTTCAATTGTTTGTGTTTGTTGTTCCTTCCCTTTTCATTGTTATAGTTATGATAAATGTTATTTTGCTGGCTCTGCTTTTCATCAGTTCATATAAGCCTTTCCATGCTTCTAAGTTTTCATGTTCATCACTTCTTACAGCACAAGAGATACTGCATTGCATCCATTCATTACAATTTATTTAGATATGATCCAATCAATGGAAATTCACTTTACTTGCATATCTTTGAATGCCAAAAAAAAAACAACCATTGCTAGATTCAATTCGTTTTAACATTTAAAGCAAATTACTGGTTACTTGTCAAGCACTTTTCTAGGTACTAGAGATACAAAGACAAAATTGGACAGTCCATTCCCTCAAGGATCTTACATTATAGAGGAGGAGGGGAATAACAGATTCTCAAAAAATACATAGGGAACATATACAAAGTAATTATATTTTTTGAAACCCTTTTCTGTCTTAGAATTGATACTAAGTATAGGTTTAAAGGAAGAAGAGGAATAAGACCCAGGCAACTAAGATTGAGTGACTTGCCCAGGGTCACACAGCTAGGGAGTATCTGAAGCCATATTTGAACCCAGGACCTCCTATTTACAAAGTAATTTGTATAAGAAGGAAATATGGGTCTAATATGAAGGACATTTTGTTAACAATTCTTCAGGAGGTCCAGAGGGTATGATGAAATGGTAGGGAAAGTTCGGATAGGGATGTAAGAAGAATAGGATTGATAGGGATGGATAACAGGGAATAGGGAGTGGTAGTCAGGGATGAGAGCCCAATTTAGACAACCTAGAAGCACAGAAACACTGAGTAGAGTTATAGAACAGAAAACAGCAGCATATCAGAACCTTGGGGTAATTTTTTTCATCACTAAATTATTGTTGTTCATTTCAGTTGTGTCTGACACTTCCTGATCCATTAGGGAGGTTTTCTTGGCAAAGGTATTAGAGTGGTTTGCCATTTCCTTCTCCAGCTCATTTGACAGGTGAGGAAACTGAGGCAAGCAGGGCTAAGTGATTTGTCCAGGATCACAAAACGAGTAAGTATCTAAAGCCAGATTTGAATTTAAGTCTTCCGGACTCCAGGCCTGGCACTCTATCTGGTGTGCTATCTTGCTGTCTACTATATAACATACTTCCCACTTTACCACATACTTATATATATATATATATATATATATATATATATATATATATATATATATATACACCCAAATATGTACATAGTGAATCTCGTGAACTTGTTACAGTGAAATAACAGCTGATTAAAAACAGAATAGTAATAATAGTTTCCCTTTATATAATGGTATTTTTTAAGGGAATAGTTTTTAAGGTTTACAAGGACCTTACACATATTTGTACTATCTTCTCCCCTACCACCTTGGGTCAAGCTCATTTGACATTTCAGGCAGCTATGTGGAAAGACTGGTGGTGATGAGCCGATGCCAGATTTGCATTTGTATCTATATTTTCTATATCCTCTAACTGTTCCCTTTCAACTAAGATAACTATTTTAATTGGCTGCTGAGTCGAACTCTGTAGGTCTTTAAAATCAGCTATCTCTGTCCCCACCTTGCTCACTCCTAGGTTCCTTCTTCCTCCTGGCCTTGAAGTCTAAGGATGACTCTCTGAGTTCTAGAAGATTGGTGGGAGGGATGCTCACTTGGCATTGGCAGGCTGTGTTCAGTGTTGGTGTAATGTATAAATAGCTAACGAGCAGCCCTATTGCAAATGTTCCAACAAGACTTGAATTCAAGCCCTTCAAATAAGTTTAATCATTCTATGGTTCTCTTAATGTTTAGCATTCCCTTTCCCATATGGAAGTAAAACTTTTCTATACTGGATTCATGTTTGTAATCTTGGTACCTTTTTGATTCTTTTCAAGGAATGATGTCTTAGACTAGAGCCAGGAACAGAAAGCCCTTTAAGAGTCTAAGATATGGGCAAAATTGAAGCATTGGAATCCTAGTTCTTCTATTAAAGGGACAGGCTATGCCCAAGCAATGAACCAAGGGCACACCATAAGGGCAAAGATTAGAGAAAGTCACCAGCCCCTGTCATGTCACTTAAACATAGCATTGCCTGACCAGTCTCTGTGTTAGACACTTATTAGAGGGTCACAATAGAGCTATGTGGTTGCTACTGGAATTAGTATTACAAACCCACTTTACAGATGAGAAAGCAAATTCATAGAGATTACAGGATTTTCTCACAGATGCACAATTAGTGAGTGTCAGAGATGGGATTTGAAATCAGGTTATGATGACTCCACAGCACTTCGCAAGGTATGGGATATTGACCCTTAAGGTTATTATAGCGAAGGTTCACTGTTTTCTGATTGCTTTTGGAAAATAGCCAATGTTCAAATTTCTAGTCTGGCAATAAATCACTTAGGTGTAAATTTTCTATCATTTCCCCCCCTCATTTGGAAGATGTTTACTTTTGTCCCTGGAGGAAATACTATACAGTTGCAATAGCGGGGACAATACCATTTTCTTTGTATCCTCCACAAGAGGGTATAAGAGGGATTCAATGAGGTCATTTCACTGAAAGTTCAAGCCATTACTTTTCCCTACCAGGAACTGGTCTTTTGAATAATACCATAAACTGAATATAATTTAGCAATGATGATTGGTCTTTATCAGTTAAGACTGATTTCCCTAAGAAATGTGTGTACTTTTTTTTTGGGGGGGGGGACCCATACCTATAATTTGATTCGTGTGGAAATCTCTGAGAATGAAATTCCTTCTACTGATGCAGATTGACAGGCCATCTATAATTTGTATCCTTAGAAAGCTGTCTAATGCACTAAAGATTTCAGTGACTCAATTGAGATTAGAAAGAGATGAGAACAGAACTCCCTTTTCCTTAGCTCCTGACCATGGGTTTTTCTCTTCCAATTTACTTCTTTCTTCCTCTTCATAAAAAATTATTTATCTGACTTTTCAATATTTCAGTCTCTTTACTTTGTAGTTCTGTGGTCCTAACTCCCTTGTTCTATTTAATATCTTCAAGATAACATCTCTCAAAGACTTTAGAAGTATCTGGGCTTCTAGAAGTATCTCAGCTAAGCAATGACCTTAGAAAAATTTTCTCTCTTCCTTTACCCACTTGGCTACAAAGTCCCATGATCCCTCTACATTTGTTTTCTCTTCCATAAAATAGGAACCATTATGTTATTTCTAATACCTACCACACAACACTGTTATGATGTTCTAATACATGTCTCACACAGAGACTAGGCAAGAAATGCTAGGTTTAAGTCACAAAAGGCTAGTGACATGGTGATAAAATAATTAAGGTCTTCCTCTATTTCTATAAATCTTGCATGTTTTCCCTAATAGTATAAATATTTTGGAAACCATCTGGTTTCTGATGTCATACTAGGTACCCAGTAGTAGAGATGATCAGACAATTTGAATCCTTGATGCTAAAGATCCTGTTTAAAGTTGGGAAAGGGTAAGAAAAAATGTAGTGACAAGAGGAAAGGAAAAGGTAGATCTCATACAGTTAATTAGATTTAGCCAGTGCAAGTGCAACTACAATTTCATGAGTCAAGCAATTTGTTGAGATATAATTTAATTTTGAAATAAAAGAATTTTAGATGAAGCAGTGTAGTACAATGAAAAGAAATGTAATTTTGGAGTCATAATCTTAGTATAACACCTAGATCTTCCACTTACTATCTCTGTGAGCTTGGGGGAGTTATTTATTTCTTTGTGACTCCGTTTTCTCATTTGCAAAATGAAGGGATTGCTATGACCCAGAAATACCA
This sequence comes from Monodelphis domestica, assembly GCF_027887165.1. Taxonomy (NCBI): domain Eukaryota; kingdom Metazoa; phylum Chordata; class Mammalia; order Didelphimorphia; family Didelphidae; genus Monodelphis; species Monodelphis domestica. The sequence continues at coordinate 96,976,069 of NC_077230.1, read as the reverse complement.
TGGATAGCTACTGATATACTGCAAGGAGATCAAAGTTAGACAGAAAGGTTCCACATACACCAAAATATTCATGTAATGTTTGGTGGTGTCAAAGAAGAACAAATAAAGTTGATACCCATCAATTAGAGAATGGTTAATCAAATTCTAGAAAATGAGTGAGATGAAACAGAGGGGCATAGGAAAGAATATCAATGAATGCTGGCCAAAATAAGCAAAATTATAACCCAAATAGTAGACACAATGATTAGTCAATGGGTGGACAAGAAACAAAAATGAAATTGAACATCGTATTATCATAATAGTTGCACTTGTCCATGAATAAGAAATGAGAAAATATGCCTTCTTTCCTTCTTCATAGAAGTTGAAGACTATGAGTGTTGTGAATTTTAAAACTATTCCACCCTAACCAGATAGTATTTTAAAAGATCTGATTTAGCTATTTCCTAATCAATAACAATAGAGATACTTGGACTAACTGAATCAGGTCTTAGGAACCCTGCATTTCTCCTTATTTTAACAAGGTTAGGAAGGTCTTCACCAAACTCAAGATTTAATTATCTGAGGAAATGGCCTTCAACAGACATGTGCAGAAAAAGCAGACAGACCCCTGGGCTGTCCTAAGTCAAACTAAGTTATCATTGGTACAGATGAGACGCAGGAAAGTGATGTAAAACCGTCTATATAAGGCATGTCACTTCCTCTCTCTTCCTCTTTCCCTGGAGAGATGACTCTGGCTGGCAGCTTGCTAGGCGTTCTGACATCTTGGAATGGTGGCAGTTATTTGTCTGGGTTTGGTGGTGAGTTTTGCCCTTGTGCTGATTCAGGTTTGGGCATCTTAGCTGAGCCCCTTTGGAGGTCAGGCTGATTCCTTCCTCCTTCACACTCAAAACCTTACTTTCTAGATCTCCTAATCTTCCCACCCGGTACTAGCCCCTTCCTTCTTCCTTCTCCTTAATTTCCTCCACTATATCAATTAAATCACCATAAAATTTCTAGCTGACTTGGGTGTTTCATTAGGATTTCATAAGTAAAATCCTTGGCAACCAAAATAATTATTACATTCAGTCTCAGCCATAATTTTAACCTTTATAGTGTGGAACATTATATTTACTCATAGCCTCAGTTGATGTTTTACATAGTTTTGTAGAAGTGCTCTTCTTCTCTCTCTAAAAAATGTTATAAGGGTACCTTCTTGAATGTTGAGTGGGAGAGGAAGGAGGTATATATCTCCTTAACAATTCATTCTAAAATCACCCCAGGAATTGAAGTCAAGCTTACTGGTCTATAATTTATACATATTTTTCTTTTTCCCCTTTTGGAAAATCTTGACAATATTGGACCCTTTCCAATTATGTGTTGCTTTTCTTGTTTTCCAGGAACTTCTAAATATCACTGACAAAGGATTAATAATCACACGTATTAATTTTTCCAGGTCTCAAATATTTCACTCATGTGAGCCAGATGATCTGAATTCATCAAAGGCAACTAAGTATTCCCCTACTATCTCCTTACTTGTCTTGAATATCAAGTCCCTGTTCATTATTTTTGTCCTGTCTCCTCCAGAACAAAAGTCATTCTCCTTGGCAGAGCCAACAGAAGTCAGATTGGAACTGAGAAGCTCTGCTTTCTCTCTGTTGTTTTTTTTTCATTCACCCCAAGCAAAGGCCTACTCCTTCTTTAATATTTTCTACCAATTTAGCTAACTCAATTAAACAAAAATACAAACAGCTTTTTTTTTTGTCTTTAGCTTCCTTCACCAGTCTCATCTCAGTCTGAGCTTTCCCATTATTGACACTAATTTTATAAGGTTAGGCCATGTTTTCAGATTCACATTTGATTACCTGGTCTTGTTTCCATCTTCTGCATCAGTCACTCTGCTATATTTTAGTTCATGGGATCCTTTCTTTCTTCTGAGTCTTTTGAAATTTTATTTTCCAAGTTCTAGGTTGCATATTGTATTCTGTCTGAATTTTCTCCTCTTTATCACAAACTGTAGGAGGGACTGTTTGCTCTGCCCTTCCTCAGAGTTTCCATTATTTCCAACCCAGTTAGTAGAAACAGTTTTCTCTGAGTGTGAATCTGATCCAGAATCCAATTTTTCCTGCTGGTTCCTCCAACTTTTGAAAGAGGACATTATCATTAAGGCAAGTTGAGGAGTCATTAGTTTCTCTTCTTTTGGGAGAGAGAGACAAATACAAACAGATAAAAAAAAGAGAGAGGAACAGGGTGGGCCCAGCACTCAGTGAGGGGAGGACACGGCACACAGTCTCTACAAGGTTTGCCATCACTCCTATAGGATTTAATGTCCCTTTTTTGTTTATGTGAGATGACTTTTACTAAATTAAATATTTAAATAGGTCTACGGTATCATAAATCTGGGCATTCCTTGTGATGATGATGATGATGATAATGATGATGATGAAAATAACTAGAATTTTATACAGCATTCTAAATTTTAAAAAGCATTTTATGTTAGCATATTATATTCTCACAACAATCCTATGGGGGTAGGGAGGACTCTTGTACCCATTTTGTAGATGGAGAAACTGAGGCTGAGAAAGATTAAGTGATTTACCCGTATTCACATTTCTAATAACTATCTGAATTAGGATTTGAATTCAGATCTTGCTGACTGCAAGTCCAGCATTCTATTTACTATGCAACTTAGCTGCCTCTGACAATGCAGGTCTCAACTCATATATGCTTACATATCCTTTGTAACTCTTGTCAATGCCCTCCCATAAGTTTGTGACAATGAGGTCTATCCAATATCCTCCAATTGGAGTCTTTCTTTTCAGTCTTTTAATATTGTAAGATTCATGAAGGGACCCAGATTGTCTTTTGCATATATCTCTTCATTACTAGCTCTTCTTTTCTTCTGAATAGACTTTTTTGGAAGCATTTTTTCTTTTTCTTTTCTTGTTTTTTGTACTTTGTCATAACTCTATGAGATAGGTTAGGAAGTGAGGAAGATAGTGAGAAGTAGAACATATGTAAAAACAAAAGATATCGATAGAATTTACTCAAAAATTTTAACAATGTGAGGGAGGATAAATAATCAGGAGTAAAATGGAAGAAAAATGTGACTCTGGTTTCATCTTTCATCCTAAACTGAGTGGCCTAAGAGCCCTGCTCCTTAAGAGCACTGGGAAACATTTGAGTTTTAAGCTGTCTAACCCACTCAATACTAATTAGAAGCAGTAATAACAATTACACTGATGTGAACTATCATTTTCACACCCTCTCTGCTTTCATTCAAATTAAGGGTTTAATTGTCTAATGAGAGTGCTTTGTAAGATAATCAAAGAGAGGGAGAAAAGTGAGAGGCTAAGAAAAACAATGGAGGGGGCTACAGCAAGCTGGTAGAGAGGCCTGAGATGAGACCCAATCACCTGTCATTTCTTGGTCAGGAGCTTAAAGATGACATCTTATTCCTCTTGGTGATAATCCAGTGATCTCCCAGGGAGACCACCTGTCATTCTCTTCCTTGTCCCTTTCCCCACTTCTGGATTCCTTCTAGTTGATTTAATGATTAATCAGATACTTTTTACTTTCACGCTTTTCTTCCTTTATTTTCCCTTCTTTTCTCCTCCATTTCCACATCTATCATCACCACTTTTCTTTTTTCGTTCCCCAGATGATGCTGTTTTTCTCTCCCAGCTCTGGTTTAGGTTTTCCTACACCGAGTCATTTCATTACTTCTCAGGTTGATTACACTTTGCCTTTTTTAGTGTGTGTGTGTGTGTGTGTGTGTGTGTGTGTGTGTGTGTCCTGAACTTGTGATATCATTGGTATAGAGAATTCCCAGTAAGGAATCACCTTTTATCAAAGAAGATCCTCACCTTCTCTGACATTTAAAGTCAGACTTTAACACTTTCCCAGTATCGCACAGCCAAAACAGGAAGAAAAGAAGGAAACAAGCATTTATTACTATGTACTAGGCACTGTGCTAATTAATCACTTTATAACTAACTCATTCAATCCTGACAATAATCTTGTGAAAGAGGTGTTGTTATTATCCTCACTTTCAATTGAGGAAACTGAGGCAGACAGCTAGAGTGATTTGTCCAGGGTAAAACAGTTTATCTGATGCTATATTTGAATTCAGGTCTACCTGCCCCCAAATACGTTCTGTTCACTGAACCAACTAACTGCCACTATTTTTAAAATATGTGTGTATATATAAGGTTAATTTCATGTATATTTTTATTGTGCCTTCTTGGTATATTTTTGGTCACATGGAGGCTCTAATACTACTCATAAATACTACTCAGTTGACTGATTCGCTTAATAACTGTGTAGCTAGAATTTAAAGAATTAAAGAGGTGTCCAATGTAAATAGTTCAGTCTCAGATTAGGGTACACCCATTGGCAGGGACAGTTAGAATAATGGGAGTTAACACTTGAGATGCCCTTTCCATGGTGCTGAAACTAAAAGGGCTATCACTGTAATTTAGGCAGAACACCTGAATAGCTATCACTCTTGCTGCTAGTGATTGATAACGAATCAAAGAATCCTGAAAAGGACCCCAGAGATTATCTTGTATAATTATTTTGTCTTACAGAGAAGAAAATCAAGATTCAGAGAGGTGATAGAGCTTGTGTTGGGTTTCACAGCTAGTGAGGGAAATAACCCAGGCCTTTCAACTTCTATTCCACAGCTTTTTCCATAGCGTCACTTATGGGTGAGGAGAACTGTTCTGAAACTTTCAGGTGATGATGGGCTTTGCCTTAAACTATGTGGCTACTCAGTTGACAAGCATTCTTTAAATGCTCACTGTGGACAGGACACTGTTCCAAGCACTGGATATACAAAGAAAGGTAAAAGATAGTGCTTGCTCTGAAAGGACTTATAATCTTGTGAAGAATTTAGATAATACTTAGATTTTTCACTTCAACTAGTGACTGGGAACCTTGTTTTCAGGGACTAGGGGCTACTTAACTAAGTAAATGATTGGAGTTAAGCCATTATGCTTTTTTATAGTGCCAACTCCTATGTGTGGGCTACAAAGTAGGAATACACCTGGATGTACCCTGCCCACACTCTCTGCACACCTGTGCTCCCACATGGCAGTGCTCTACATGGTGACTGAGGGTGTCCTTTAAGCTATATTCTCCTGCACACACTTTTTCTGACTTCTATTCTTAAGCTTGCCCTTCAGAAATTGACTAGGAAATTCTGGTATTGGTCATCTTCCAAGCAGACTTAGATGAGAAAATCTAGCCTGCTTCCCTTCCTATGAATTGGCAGCTGTTCTGGCCCACCAGGTGGGAGAGCTCACCCTGTCATTCAAGTAGAGGGTAGAAGTGAGGTGGCAGTGATTTTTGCCGGCAAAAGGAGATGTCTTCGATATCCTATCCAAAGGACTCACCCAAAACTTCCCTGACAACATGGCGTGCAGAAAGCTGTCACTGAAGTCTGCTGTCTTGGCAGCCAGCAACTTAACAATTCATGGATAGATAAGGAGCCAGGGAAACGGATCAAGAAAGGCAACACAACTCCAGGAAGACTCACAGAGATGCTGGCATTAGGGAGGCATCACATCTAAGACCAAGCTAAGAGTTTCCATGAGGCACCTCATCAGAGAAGATAAGCAATCATGCCATCAATGAAAACCACCCTCAGCGGAGCAGGTGGTGGAAGAGAACTACTGGCCAAAGGCATCAGGGTATGAATTTGAGGCCCCTCTGAAGTTCCTGGAGCTCCCTCTTGGTGACATTAAGGAAGATGATTTCCTCCTGGAGCCCTGGCAACATTTCTTGGAGGATTCCCTTAAAGCTGCCTTTACATTTAGCTAATAGGATACCAGGGAATGTTTAAGTTCAGTGTCTCTTTAACTTTGCTGAAGGTTATCCAGATGATATCTATAACTGTAGGCTCACTATCCTAGTGTCAAAAAGTCATAGTATCATAGAACTAGAAGTTTAGCCATAATGCATACTGGAGTTGAACTGAAACAAGGTTGTGACTGATGCAGAGGGAAGAGGACCTGATGTACTATCTTCTTTCCCTACTTGTTACTTGCTCCCTGGAAGAGAAAACTGGAGAGAAAGGGGAGAGAAAAATATAGTACTTAGCATCACCCAGGCCTACATTTAATCTTAGGCTGATCCTCCTTGTGATCAGAAAAGAGCCAGTTATCTCAGAACTGTTCACAAAACCTATAGACAGATCTGTACTAGAGGAACTTTATTCCCCCAATATACGATTTATAGATCTAGTCCTGATGCACTTCACATTCTAGGCAAACTGTCCAGTTTGCTGCTTTGCAAACTCAACATTCTGCCCCCCACCTCTATGCCTTTGAACAGGTTCCATTTCTGGAGGGCATGTTCTTTAACTCTTCTGCTTAGAATTCTTCTTATTAAAATTCTTCAAGGGTCAGCTAAGGTAACCCATGGAGTCAACCCTGGATCTCTCCTTTAAATTATAACATTTCCTTAGTTAGCTTATTGTAATGTCCAGGAGAATAGAAAACTTCTTGAGGGCAGAGTCTGATAATTTTGTCAAATTTTATCCCTAAGACTTAGCACAATGCTTTGTATTTTGGATTTGTTGATCTTGATTTGTGATTTCATTGGTGTAGAGCAGAGGTGTTAAACCTGGGCCAACGACCACATGTTGTCTGCAAATATACCTTGCAACACTTTCAGATGTGACCTGAGCCAGATTAAAATGTAATGGGGAAACATTCAACAATATTAATGAAAAAATACAATGAAACATGAGCAACATTGAATTTTAAAATTAAGGCAATCTGCAATCAGCAGGGAATTCTTATGTGGGAATTAATGACCTATTTTCAATTTGAGTTTGACACCAATGATATAAGGAATTTCTGGTATAGAAATGCCCTAAACTAAACAGTTATCACTACTCAGCAACTTATAGTCAGTCTTAGAAAGTAGTCTAGAGTTCCTGAATGAGGAGTTAAGGGAAGTTAGATGACACAGTGAATAGAGTGTCAAGCATGGAGTCAGAAGGATCTTGGGTTCAAATCTGGCCTCCGACATTTTAGCAAAGTTGGGACACTAATTCATTGCTGGTGGAGTTGTGAATTGATCCAACCATTCTGGAGGGTCATTTGGAACTACACCCAAAGGGTGCTAAAAGACTGTTTGCCCTTTGATCCAGTCATAGCACTGCTGGGTTGGTACCCCAAAGAGATAATAAGGAAAAAGACATGAACAAGAATATTCATAGCTGCGCTCTTTGTGGTGGCAAAAAATTGGAAAATGAGGGGATGCCCTCCAATTGGGCAATGGCTGAACCAATTATGGTATATGTTGGTGATGGAATACTATTGTGCCCAAAGGAATAATAAAGTGGAGGAATTCCATGGAGACTGGAACAACCTCCAGGAAGTGATGCAGAATGAAAGGAGCAGAGCCAGGAGAACACTGTACATAGAGACTGCTGGTATAATTGAATGCAATGGACTCCTCTATTAGTGGCAATGCAATGATCCTGAACAACCCAGAGGGATCTAGGAGAAAGAACAATATCCACATTCAGAGGAAAAACTGTGGGAGTAGAAACACCAAAGAAAAACAACTGCTTGATAATATTGATTAAAAAAAAAAAAAGGATATGATTGGGGATGTAGCCTCTAAATGAACCTCCTAGCGCAAACATCAACAACATGGAAATAGGTTTTGATCAAGGATGCATGTAATACCTAGTGGAATTGTGCACCATATACATGAAGGGTGGAAAAAGGGGCAGGAGGGAAATAATATGATTCTTGTAACCAAGAACTAATGTTCTAAATTGACTAAATAAATTAAAAAAATAAAAAAGAAAGTTGAGATGGGAGGCACCTGGGTAGCTGAATGTATTCAGTCAGGCCTAGAAACAGGAGGTCCTGGGCTCAAATCTGACCCCAGACACTTCCTAGATATGTGATCCTGGGCAAGTAATTTAACCCCTATTGCCTAGTCCATACCACTCTTCTGCCTTGGAACCAAGTATACATAGTACTGATTCTAAGGTGGAAGTTAAGGGTTTAAAATAAAAAAGAAAGTTGAGATGCTGCTCAGTCTAGGAATGGGTAAAGTTTGTCTTCTTTCTATTTTCCTACCATCTATTTCTCTTTCTCTTCTCTATTATTTATTTATCTATATTTCATTCTATCTATCCATTTAAAAGTATCCCTTCCACATCATAATTTTCTCCATCATGGTTTTGCTATATTGTAGGTTGGGGGAAGAAATTAAATGCTTATTGGGGGTCAGGGGGGAGTTTGAATGAAGAAGCTGCAGACAACACAAGGCCAGAAGATGATACAAAAAAAGTTTAGAACCAAAAAATGCATAAGATATTTATATAGTATTGTATAATATCAACATATATTATCTTTTAACACCATAAATATGTACAATTCCTTTTTTTAAGTTAAAATAATTAGAAAGTTAACGTTTGCAAAAAGAATGTGAAAGCCAGCTGATGATACACAAAGGCTGGAAATATAGCCTGTAATCTCTAAAGGTTTAGTAAATCAGAAAAATACAAAATGCATGTACCATTATGTATAATATTTTACCTGTATAATATGCATTTTAATATTTAATAATATAAAAAAGAACCCCACAAATTTTTCCTCAAAATTTGTAGTAAAAGAACTGCAGTTCTATACAATATTTTGGAGATGCCAAGTGTATTTATGTCATTTTTACTTGGATGTTCCAGATCTTGAGGGCACCACACCCCTAGTCCATTGAATGCAGAAGGGATACTTGTATCATTTATTTTTGAAATATCCTGCCTACTTCAAAGTACCAGGACTTTTCTTCATCCTGACACATTACCAATTCACTTCAGAGCTTTAGCCTGTTCCATTCCCTCAGTTCACCTCTCCTTAGGCAATCTGGGGCCTCTCTATTCCCAGGAACTCACCATACTGACAGCATATGGACACCAGATTGGCTTAGCCTACTGCAGTTTAGAACTTTTAAATTGAATAGGTTCTCCAGGCTCAGTCTCCCAGGAGTTGGGATTATAGGCATGGGCCATCAAGTTCTGCTTGGAAGGGTGCATTTATTTCATATGTGATGCTAATCACTGTGACTTGTTTTACTACTTCTGAATTTGTGAACATTCATTTTTCCTCCCTTGCCATCGTCTGGAGTACTGAGAGGTAGACATAGAAGAGGAATAGGGAAAGTATGTGCTGGGAGAGGGCTCTACACTCTGGAATGGTGTCCCTGTATAAATACCAGGAAACAGAGACTGGTAAAGCAGAGCTCTGGATTCATAGGATCCAGTCAGCTCATGGATCAGGAAGTTCTAGGGGATGCAATATTTTTTAACCCTTTCATTCCATCTTAGAATCAATACTGTGCATTGGCTCCAAGGCAGAGGAGTGATAAGGACTAGGCAATGGAGGTTAAGTGACCTGTCCAGGGTTACACAGCTAAGAAGACTAGGAAGTGTCTGAGGCTGAGAGTCAGTATTTTCACTTGGAATTTAAGAAAATATTTGGGTTTCCTAAGTACTGAAAAGTGAACATCTTAAGGATTCAAATGGGACAGTTCAGTGACAGCTCAGTGGCCTGCAGTCGGGAAGACCTAAATTCAAACCTAGCCTCAGCTACTTACTAGCTGTGTTATCCTGGGCAAGTCACTAACCTGTTTGCCTCAGTCTCCTCAACTTTGAAATGGGGATGATAACAGCACCTACCTGTCAGGGTTGTTGTGAGTAACAAATGAGATATTTGTATAAAGCACTTAGTGTAGTGATGCTATGTAAATGGTTCTATCATTCCCCTTCCCTGCAAAAGCAAAGACCTCTGGACCAGCTTCTAGCAGAGAGGCCACATGCTGGAGGACTGCCTGTTGATCAGTGAAGCCTGAAGCTCAGAGTGGGCTCCCTTCCAGAGCCCCGTCCCAATCTGCTCAGAAGCAAATACACTCTAGTGGTGTGATGCCTTTAGCTCTGACTTCCCCAGAACTAAATGGGCTAGTTTAAAGATCACTGCCATCTACCAAAGTTCTGTCATTAGCTTAAGAAAACTTAGAAGAATGAGCAAGACTGGAGGGAAGCAGGAGTCCTCCCACTGGGTCAGGGCTACTGCCTTGCCTATACAGGTGAATTCATCACTACGGAGAGGGCGGAATGGCAAAGTATTGACTTCATCACGGGGCTCACCAGAGAAAGGTGATCCCTCCCCAGCCCCTCGGAGCATACTTCCCAGCAACTGCTCATCTTTCTTGCTGCCATTCAGTGAAGGCAGAACTCCAAGCCCTTCTGCCATCTCTCAAGGAAGGAAGGAAGCAGTCCTTTCTGTTGTAACCACTATGCCACATGGAGGAAGGAAGGAAGGAAAGAAGGAAGGAAGGAAGGAAGAAAGAAAGGAAGGAAGGAAGGAAGGAAGGAAGGAAGGAAGGAAGGAAGGAAGGAAGGAAGGAAGGAAGGAAGGAAGGAAGGAAGGAAGGAAGGAAGGAAGGAAGGAGGGAGGGAAGGGTAGGGAAGAAGGAAGGAAAAGATAAAATTTGGAAGGGAAGTAGATTGAGTTAAAATGTCAAAGTGCTTTTTAAACAACAGAATGCTAGAACTCAAAGTGATCTATGTCACAACTCTGGGAGGGCCTTTTAGATGTTATCTAGTCCTTTCTCTGGCTCTAACCAGGACTCTGCTTCAACCCACTAAAGAAAACTATAGATCTGGAACCATGCCCTGGGAGTTTATTCTCCCCTCCACACAAACACCACGAGAGTCTCCTTGAAATTGTCCAGTGTTCTCATCTCTCTCATCTTTCAGCTAGTGCTCAGAATATAGAATCATAAGACCTAATAGAACTGAGATCAAGCTGGCAAGATTGTATAAAGAGCCGTCCAATCATATTTTAATATGGAAATTGAATACCATTCTCTGCAGGCACTGCACAATTAAACATCCAAGTGCCAGTTAGAGAAAGCTTGGTAAAAGCACAAAGTTGGATTTGAAATCCTGGTGAGGGTTACCGAGGCCATCAATGCAGAGTATTATCATTATCATTACTAAACAATACATTAATTGGCTTTAAACCATAGGGAGGAATGTGTTAGCAGTAAGAACCCAGCTCTAAGATTAGAAAGTCTCTTGTCACTGTTCGATCATCCATTCCTCAGCTCTGGAAGCCACCAAGTTTCCGTATAAAACTCCATTTGAGGTTGGATTATTTTTGGTTGTTGGAAAAGCAAAATACAAAAGCCGATCAAGAGGTAATGGGGGAAGAAATTGAGAGATCTTCGCTTAATTCAACTTGGACTTTCCTGTGGGATGTTCATTTCTCTCTAGAGAGGTTGGAATAGGTATGCTTCTATTTTGCAGTCTGCAGGCTTGAAATCAAAGTTCTTGAGTACTCCAGGCCATGTGACAAGGATGTTTGCCCTTGTTTTCTTTCTCTATCTCAGTCCATCCTCTTCCTCCAGATTCTGTCTAATTGGGATGAGGGGGCTGGGAATGTGGGTATGCCTCTTGGGAATGGTTCAGATGCTCTGAGGGACCATAACTAGGATGACCTCACAGAGAAGATAGAGAATGAAAACTCATCCACTTCCCTCCTTCCCCACTGAGCATGCTCCCCTCTTCTCACCCCCACCTTAATCTTTAGAATGACAGAAGGCTTGTGACACTGCTCTCTTTTGCTGGAAAAAAAAGTGCCTAGAAAGCTTCAAAGAGGAAAAGGGGGTGGGGTAGAGGTTTAAAAATCGGAATACATTATAAAGAGTAAAAGCTGACAGTCTCAAAAATAATGATCTGGATTTGCTCTCATTTAAAACAAAAACAAAAATACCCAGCTGCTCAGTGCTTTCATTGCTACCATATAGCCCTGACTATTGGCCACATTTGGAATTAAAAATACATGAGCACTTTCTGAAAAAGTTGCTAATTTGAAGGTCATTAGCAACAAAAACCATATTTCTTTTATTTATATAAAAAGCATATAATAATGCCATTAATATTTACTCTCCTTTCAGGCCACAAAGCTCTTAACTGTCTTCCATGTAAAGTGCCTGTCTTTGCTTTAGCTTCCAGCTATAGTATTCCATTGTAATTAACCTTCTAGAAATGTCCCCTTTCTAAAACACATGTCTTGGCTTGGAAGATAGGGGTTGTGGGTTGCAGAGGAATTGAATGGGTCTGAATGGCCACTAGAGTCATCTCAATGAAAAAGGCATCAGATTTGAGGGCATTTCCAACAGTCCTATTCGGATGGCTTCAGATGCTCTCATCTCTGTAATGAGGAGGATTTCTTTGTTAATTCCTCCTGTGTGCCCTGGCTCTCTGGTCCTGTCTTCTTTTTGTCTTTGGCACAGCTGGCCAGCTGGCCACACTTCCCTCAGGGCTCAACCTGTACCAATGGGTTCATGCTTCTCATGTGTAATTATAAACAGCCCTTTTAACACACAGCCCACCATCTGTCCACATCTGTAAAGGAAGTTTCAACACCTCTCCCTGCCACTCAGGGGGAGTTAGATTTGACTTCACAGAGCTGTCAACTCCAGGACCCTAGGAAGCTTTTAGCTGTCCAACCACTGCCTTAGATTTCTGTGTTCCCTGGTGGCCTCCCAAGTCTGACTTTTCTAGCCTCCCTCGCTTCCCTCTCCTCAGCTGTTTGTTTTATGAGATAAATTACTTGAAGTTCAGCCTGTCAGCAGCTCTCCTGTAAATTTGCTACATGCAAAAAGAAAAGAAAAAAGGTGGGGGAGGGGGGAGAAGGGGGAAAGGGGGGGAATGGGCAATGAGGCTGGGGTTTTGCTGTTGCCATAGAAATACAGAACTGAAACTGACAATTGAAAAAGCATTTCAGAGGGTGAAAGAGAGGAAGGAGAAGAGTAAAGTACATAAATTCATTTTAAGAAAGAGGCTGATCAATAGGTTGTTACATAAAATAAATATAGAGTGAGAAAGATGGCGAGATAGAGCCCCCTGCCAGGGAATACGAAGAGAGATGAGTGGAACAGACAGTCATGGAAAATAGAAATGAGATAAGAAGTGAAATTGCCAGACCTGCAATTACAGAAACATACGTTATGGTATCTGAAGAGATCCATAGTCATGGAAACCATCCCCAAACATGCACTTAATGCAGAGGAGATGACAAAGGAAAACAATGGTATGTTCCACAGGGAAAAAATTAAATTTGCAGAGGATGGCCAAGAATGTATTTAGTAGGTGATAAATCCTCTGGCAGTGGCTTACATGGTGATGTTGTCATCACTTTCTCAAAACACTCTCACTACACCGGGAAAGGGGCTCCTGGCATGAGGGAATAGTAAAAGTTGTGGGAAAGCTCTCACTTAGACTAGCTTCTCTAAGTTCTCCCTCCTGAAATATATGTAATCTACATACATATATAGTCACATGTGTATATTTCCACAAATATGCTTGGGTATGTCCCCGTGCACATATGTACATTATGTATGTTAGCAACAAACTTTAAATTGTGGATCAGGTATACATTAATATTGGGTAGAAAAAATTTCCTCCCTATACCAATGGAATCATAGATTTACTTCAATATGGAGCGAATGAATAAACAAATAAGCAATTAAATGGTGTGTCTGTATGGAGGGAGGGAGAGAGAGAGAGAGAGAATCACTCAATCAGAAGTATTTTGAGCTTACAGAGCCAATTTTCCTCATTTTCCTTATTTCTTCCAATTTTATCCATGAATGGTACAGATTATCCTTACCGCTCATAGACTGAATAATTGATGACTTTTTGAAATGATATGGACTCACTATAAATCTTCCATTTGTGAATATTCATGGCAGCTCCAGAGAGGAGCCATCCATGCTGAGAGGTTAAATCTCCTGGTGGATTAGGATCATTTGAAGATGGTGAGCTGAATGGGCAAGTGGAATCAGCCATGTTAGTGGACAGAGCTATTCACATCCTAGTGTAGGGGAACAACAGAAGCTTGAATGTCAGTGATCTCCCTGTCTACTCTTTTGCTGTGACTGTTGGTGTTTATGATTGGGCTCAACCTTGGACTCTTGATTGAGCTTTGTTGAAGAGGAGGGCACTGCCCATCTGTTGCACCTATGATGTGCTCTCTTTGCAATATATCTCTTTTCCTTACATCCCTGAACCTCTTTGATAGGGTCACTGGGGAGAAGGAGTGATGTAGTGAAAAGAGTGCTGTATTTGGAGTCAGAAGAGATCTGGGTTGAAATCTCACCTTCAATACAAGTTACATGACCCAGGACAAGAAATTTGATCTCCTTGAGCCCAAGTCTTCATTTATAAAATGGAAATAATACCTCTGAGTGTTTCCATGAAGCAAAGTGAAATAATAAATATATGGATGCTTTGTAAGTCAAAAACCTACTTTTTAAATCAGTTTTTATTATAATTCGATAGTCTCCTCATTTTTCCCACAACACTTTTACCAATTATGAGCCTTTTCTCTCTGTTAGATTGTTATGGCTCACCACCCCTCCACCAGTCTTGATTTTCTTGTCCTTTACCTGATGTCTTCTGTCTCTTCTCCCTCGGTGTCCACTCCTTTCCTTGCCCTCTATTCTTTCCCATAGATGGGGATTGCTGTTGAGAGGCTCAGGACATGATCTCATTATTTCTATTAAACATCCAAGGAAAAGCAATACAGTGGAATCCCTTTGTAATGCTGGTGTTGGGGGACACGATTAATCCCTGTCTTACAGCCTTGTCAGGTTTTTCCCATATGGAGGTGTTATGTTTGGGGGAACGTGATTTGACTAGAGGTATACTGTAATCTGTGAAAGGACAAGCTGTAGTATAATAGGATTTTCCTGGAGCAGCTTTCAGAATTACTATTAGAGAAAACAGAATAAGGTTGTACAATAACTTTGATTAGATATTCCAAATATAATGTGTCAACTTTGCTTTCATAGTGAAGGGTGGTTTGGTTGGTTTTAGTTTAAATATATTCAAACAGAAAATGTGAGTAAAAAATTACTGCCAAAGAGGAAAAGGTTTTTTTCCCCTTCTCCCTTTGGATCTTACATAACATTTCCCCCATATAATTATTACATTTGATTTGGTGCTATAGTTATTTGAATATGTCCTAGTCCTCTACTGGAATGTAAACCCCAAGATGGCTAGAAGAACTGTTTTATTTACACTTTGTATTTTCCCTGGTGCCTAGCATAGTGTTCTATACAAAGAAGGTGCTTAATAAATGCACATTATTAAATTGCAAAGAGTGGAAAGATCACTCTAATATATGATGCTATTACAGGATTCTGAAGTATTCAAGTCATACTTTTTTTAAATTTTTCCTGTATTAAACAATAAGTGTAATTTGTATCAAGTAGTATTTTTCCTTTCCATCATTTCCATCTTTGTAGGTACCTAATGGAATAACACAGACAAAAAGTTCCTTTTGCCTTCCTTAACCCTAATCTGACTCCTCTCCCAGATTTTGTTAATGACAGTCTCATTTCTTAACCTTCCTGACTTAGATTTTAGGAGTTAAGGCTCAAACAGCTACTAAGTACTATTAATCCCATCTTTCCTATCCAGTTTCTCTCTGCTTGCTCCAGCTACTATTATAGCCTTATTACTTTATACCTGGGCCACATTAATAGTATTATAATAAAAATACTATTAAACATATTTATAGAAATATAGTATAATATATAAACAATATAATAAATAATACTATTGAATATATTAAATATTAATTACTATATAATATATGATAAAAACAAATGAAAATGAATTTTTAAAATAGAATAATAATTTTATTTCTCATCCTTATACCTTTCTCACCATAGAACCAAATCGTACATAATAACATTAATCTGTCTTGTGGCTTATTAAGTGCCTACTATGTGTTAGTTGTTGGAGATACAAGGACAAAGAATAAAATGATCCCTACTACAAGGATTTTACATTCTAATAAAATAGGCAACAAGGACAAACAGTATGTAAATATATACAGTATAAGCATAAAAGAATAAATACAAATATTTATATTATAAATAATTCAAAACAAGGTAGTTTGAGAGGGAGGGCTTTAGTTGTTTAAAAGGATTGGAAGAAAAAATATGGTACTTGAAATACATCTTATATGAAAAAAGGGATTGAGGCAAAAGTAATCAGGGAGGACATTTGAAGCATCTCAAATCCCATCTGAAGATTTAGTCCTAAGTAGGAAAAACAAAGAAAAATGTAGTTTGGATAAATTCTAGACTATAGAATAGGGAGTGGTGTCCAGTGAGCTCGAAAGATATGTTGGGTTTGGTTTTGTAGGTCTTTTCAAGTAAATCAGAGGGTTTTATACTTGATCCAAGAGACATCAGGAAGTCTGTGGAGCTGATTAAATGGGAGAGATATATGAGCAGACCTTCATTTAAGAGAAATTACTTTCATAGCAGTGTGCAGGATTGATTGACTGGAGAGGTTAGAGACTTGAGGCAGGTAGCCCAACTGGGGGGCTGTTTCAATAGTCTAGGTGAGAGGTTATAAGGTCCTGAACTAACATGGTAGTTGTATGAGTGATGAGAAGAGGCACGATGGAAAACAAAGATTTTGAGAAGGTAGAAAAAGTAAAATCTGGCAGTTGGTTGGATATGTGGGATGAGAGGCAATGAAAAGGCTGGGATAGCATTATGATAGATTATGGTGGTGCTTTGGACAGAAATAGGAACTTTTGTAGGGTTTTGAAGAATGTGCAGGATTGGATACATTGAGTTTTAGATATTTATTCCAAGCTTCCTGGTTTTGAACTTCCAAGATTTGTTTTGAAGTACATTTTTTTACAAAGGTTGCACAATATTCTACTCTAATGCCCTGATACTCTGGGTCTCCAAGTCATACTCTTGGAATACAAATGCTGATGAGACTGGAAGGGAGCAAAGATTCAAGCACATTTAAGAAAGTTAATAAGTCCATATGGCATTAAAAGAACAAGGAGATAAATCAATATTTATCTGTTTCAAGGAGTATATAAAAATAATATCTTTTAGAAGTATCACCTTTTCTGAGATTCACTGAGAGAATAGTCAGTCATTTAATTAATAAATATTCATTAAACACCTACTATGTGTCAGCCACTGTTCTTAATACTAGTGACTAAAATGTTAAAGTGTATAGGAATGAACCCAAGACCAGAACCAAGGAAATTGGGATTCTAGCTCTGCCTTTCCAGACAGGTATAGGACACTTTATATTAATTCATTTCAAATCCTTATTTTTTAATTTCTTCATTTGCCAATGAAGATGTTGGAATAGATTATTATTAACATAGATTGATTTTGCTATATGGCTTCCAGTTCTAAGGAAAAAAAATCATTGTTTTCTTCCTGTTCTATAATTCCTTACCTGCTCTGGGATACATTCTTCTGATCCCCTTTTGTGGACTTCATTAATAATTTTTTTTCTTTATTGTGAGCAAACAAGTTACTCACCAGTATTAAGTATGGTGGCTGGCACACAGTAGGTGTTTAATCAGTATTAACTGAATGACTGATTAATCTCTCAATGAATCTCAGAAAAGGTAATACTTCTAAAAGATATCAACTTTAAATCCTCCTAGAAATAGGTAAATATTGATTAATCTCTTTGCTCTTTTCATGCCATAGGGGCTTATTGACTTTCTTAAGTTTATTTCTTTTAAGAACTTGAATAGTAAACACCTGGCTTACCTACAGTTTCTTAAACAGGTATGATTTAAATTCCTTCCTCTAACAGAAACACATCTCTTTTTTTTTTTTCAATTCATAGTTAAACTCAGTTTTTCAAGACTTTTTTTTTGTGTGATGCACAGGAATCCTCTGTTTTTCTGATATAATATTCCAACCTTTGTTTCATTTATCAAGGTTGATTAATAGTGTTACATGATACAGAAGTTTTTTCCTTTGGTTTTCAAAGTGTCTCCTCATGACTAGTTGCAAGATTCTTTGATGCTGAACCTGTCAAATATATTTCTGAATGAGATGAACTTGAAGGTTATCTTGACTACTATCTTATTCTTTGCCCTATGTTTCATATATTTCTAAGATAATTTTCATATATGATTTTTAAGACTATCATTCAGACTTTTTGTTTCATTGTATTTTCTGGGATACCAACACTTCTTTGGTTATTACTCTGAATAATATTCAAGGTCAAAACTTTTGCTGATATGTTTTTTCCAATTTTGCTATCTTTGGACTTTAACATTTCTTGTTGATATTTTTACCCCGTCTCTGCTACTCTCTCTTTCAGAGAGCTCACCCTTTATTAAAGTTCTCTACCATCTGTTTTACAGTTCATTCTCTTTTTGAAACCTTCTTCAAGAGCTCAATTTTACTTTTTATTTTTTTCCTGTAAAAATGGAGACTTGAAGTCCTGGATTCAAGTTACTTGCCTCAGTTTCCCCAATTTTAATCTTTACATTCCTTTCACATTTTATTGAGCTTTGCAGCAATTCTGGGGATTCTTGTAGCTGTTCTAATTTCTAGGAACTCAGTGTTATTGTAGCATTATTGCCTTCCTCTGTTTGCTTTACAATTTTTTGGCCTTTAGTATTACTTAATTGTATTATAGTCTTTTTTGCTTACTCTTCTTTCCAGTCTCTCTTCTGTTTTTTTAATAACAGTTTCCTTGTGAATATTTCATTCCCCCGCCCCCATTTTCTTTGCCATTGAAATAATTCTCTAAATTTATTTGGCATTTCCCATGCCCATCCCTCCCATTTTTAAATTATAAAAGGAGAGCTAGACTTCCTTGCAAAACCAAACACTTAGTTTTCTTTTTCCCCCTTTTTTCTTTTTTTTATTTATTTGGTCAATTTTGAACATTATTCCTTGGTTACAAAAATTATTTTCCATTCCTCCCTACCCTTCCCCCATCCCTCCCATAGCCAACACGCAATTCCCCTGGGTATTACATGTGTCCTTGATCAGAACTCATTTCCATATTGTTGGTATTTGAACTAGCATATCCATTCAGAATCTATATCCCTAATCATATCCCCCTCTACCCATGTAATGAAGCAGTTGTTTTTCTTTGGTGTTTTTACTCCCATAATTTTTCCTCTGAATGTGGATAGTGTTCTTTCTCATAGATCCTTCCTGGTTGTTCAGGATCACTGCATTGCCACTAATGGAGAATTCTATTACATTAGATTGTACCACAGTGTATCAGTCTTGGTGTACAATGTTCTTTTGGTTCTGCTCCTTTTGCTCTGCATCACTTCCTGGAGGATGTTCCAGTTCCCATGGAATTCCTCCACTTTATTATTCCTTGGAGGAAAATACTATTCCATCACCAATATATACCACAATTTGTTCAACCATTCCCCAACTGAAGGGCACCCTCTCATTTTCCAATTTTTTGCCACCACAAAGAGCGCAGCTGTGAATATTCTTGCACATGTATTTTTCCTTATTATCTCTTTGGGGTACAAATCCAGCAGTGCTATGGCTGGGTCAAAGGGCAGACAGTCTTTCAGCACCATTTGGGCATAGTTCCAAATTGCCCTCCAGAATGGTTGGATTAATTCACAACTCCACCAGCAATGCATTAATGTCCCAACTTTGCCACATCCCCTCCAGCATTCATTACTTTGTTTTGCTGTCTTGTTAGCCAATCTGCTAGATGTGCAGTGATACCTCAGAGTTGTTTTGATTTGCATCTCTCTGATTATATGAGATTTAGAATGCTTTTTCATGTGCTTAATAATAGTTTTGATTTCTTTGACTGAAAATTGCCTATTCATGTCCTTTGCCCATTTTTCAATTAGAGAATGGCTTGATTTTTTGTACAACTGATTTAGCTCCTTATAAATTTGAGTGATTAGACCTTTGTTAGAGGATTTTGTCATAGATTGTTTCCCACTTTGTTGCTTCCCTTCTAATTTTGATTGCATTGGTTTTGTTTGTATAAATTTTTTTTAATTTGATGTAGTAAAAATTATTTATTTTACATTTTGTGACTCTTTCTAAGTCTTGCTTGGTTTTAAAAAATTTCCCTTCCCAAAGGTCTGACATGTATACTATTCGGTGTTCATATAGTTTACTTATAGTTTCCTTCTTTATGTTCAAGTCAATCACCCAATTCTGAGTTTATCTTGGTGTAGGGTGTGAGGTGTTGATCCAAACCTAATCTCTCACACACTGTCTTCCAATTTTCCCAGCAGTTTTTATCGAATAGTGGATTTTCTTCCCAAAAGCTGGGATGTTTGGGCTTGTCATAGACTGTCTTGCTGAGGTCACTTACCCCAAGTCTATTCCACTGATCCTCCTTTCTGTCTCTTAGCCAGTACCAAATTGTTTTGATGACCACTGCTTTATAGTATAGTTTGAGATCTGGGACTGCAAGGTCACCTTCCTATTTTTTTTCATTATTTCCCTGGATATCCTTGATCTTTTCTTCTTCCAAATGAACTTAGTTGTGTTTTTTTTCCTAATTCAGTAAAA
The DNA here is from genome assembly GCF_027887165.1 of Monodelphis domestica. Classification (NCBI taxonomy): domain Eukaryota; kingdom Metazoa; phylum Chordata; class Mammalia; order Didelphimorphia; family Didelphidae; genus Monodelphis; species Monodelphis domestica. The sequence continues at coordinate 96,955,693 of NC_077230.1, read as the reverse complement.
AAGTTTTTTGGGAGTTTGATGGGTATGGCACTCAATAAATAGATAAGTTTGGGTAGGATGGTCATTTTTATTAGGTTAACTTCTCCTACCCATGAGCAATTAATGTTTTTTCAATTGCTCAGATATAGTTTAAGTTGTGTGGAAAGTGTTTTGTAATTGTATTCATATAGTTCCTGTGTTTGTCTTGGCAGATAGATCCCTAAGTATTTTATATTGTCTAGGGTGATTTTGAATTGAATTTCTCTTTCTAATTCTTGCGGCTGAGATGTGTTGGAGATAAATAGAAATGCTGATGACTTATGTGCATTTATTTTGTATCCTGCAACTTTGCTAAAGTTGTTGATTATTTCAATTAACTTTTTAGTTGATTCTCTAGGATTTTTTAGAGCATCATATCATCTGCAAAGACTGATAGCTTAGTCACTTCATTGCCAATTTTAATACCTTCAATTTCTTTTTCTTCTCTAATTGTTACTGCTAGTGTTTCTAGTGCAGTGTTAAATAATAAAGGTGATAATGGGCATCCTTGTTTCACTTCTGATCTTATTGGGAATGTGTCTAGTTTATTCCCATTGTAGATGATGTTGGTTGATGGTTTTAGAGAGATACTGGTTATTATTTTTAGGAAAAACCCTTCTAGTCCTATGCTTTCTAGTGTTTTCAATAGGAATGCGTGTTGTATATTGTAAAAGGCTTTTTCTGTGTGTATTGAGATAATCATGTGTTGATATGGTCAATTATGTGGATGGTTTTCTTGATATTGAACCATCCTTGCATTCCTGGTATAAATCCCACCTGATCATAGTGAATAACCCTTGTGATCACTTGCTGGAGTTTTTTTGCTAGTATTCTATTTAAGATTTTTGCATCTATATTCATTAAGGAGATTGGTCTATAGTTTTCTTTTTCCAATTTTGACCTGCCTGGCTTTGGAATCAGTACCATATTTGTGTCATAAAAGGAATTTGGTAGAACTCCCTCTTTGCTTATTATGTCAAATAATTTGTAAAGTATTGGGATTAGCTGTTCTTTGAATGTTTTATAGAATTCACTTGTGAATCCATCAGGCCCTGAGGAGTTTCTTTGATGTCCTGTTCGATTTCTCTTTCTGATATGTGATTACTTACGAATTATATTTCTTCTTCTGTCAATCTAAGCAATTTATATTTTTGTAGATATTTATCCATATCACCTAGATTGGCATATTTATTGCCATATAATTGGGCAAAATATTTTTAATGATTGCCTTAGTTTCCTCTTCATAGGAGGTGAGTTCTCCCTTTTATTCTATGATACCTTTAATTTGCTTTTCTTCTTTCCTTTTTTAAATTAGATTGACCAGTACTTTGTCTATTTTGTTTGTTTTTTTGAAAATACCAACTTCTAGTCTTATTTATTAGTTCAATAGTTCTATCACTTTTGATTTTATTAATTTCTCCCTTTATTTTAGGATCTCTAATTTGGTTTTCTTCTGGGGATTTTTAATTTGTTTGCTTTCAAGTTTTTTGATTTGGATGTCCAAATCATTGACCTCTGCCCTCCCTAATTTGTAAATATATGAACTTAAGGGTGTAAATTTTCCCCTCAGTACTGCTTTGGCTGCATCCCATAGAGTTTGAAAGGATGTCTTATCATTATCATTTTCTTCAATGAAATTATTAATTGTTTCTATGATTTGTTCTCTAACTGATTTTGGAGAATCATATAGTTTAATTTTCAATTAATTTTTAATTTGGCTCTCCATGTTCCCTTACTGATCATTATTTTTATTGCCTTATGATCTGAAAAGGTTGCATTTACTATATCTGCTTTTCTGCATTTGTATGCCATGTTTTTATGACCTAGTATATGGTTAATCCTTGTGAATGTACCATTTGTTACTGAAAAGAAGGTATGTTTCTTTTTGTCCCTATTTCTTTTTATCCTTATATCTATGAAATCTAATTTTTCTAAGAGTTTATTCACCTCTTTTTCCACTCTCTTTTTTATTTTTTTATTTGATTTATCTAAATTTGATAGTGGTAGGTTCAGGTCTCCCACTAGTATAGTTTGACTATCTATTTCCTCCTCTAATTCTACTAGTTTCTCCATTAGAAATGTGGGTGCTATACCATTTGGTTCATACATGTTGATTAGTGATATTTCCTCATTGTCTATACACCCTTTTATCAGGATGTATTTACCTCCCCTATCCCTTTTAATCACATCTATTTTTACTTTGGTTTTTGACAGATATCATGATTGCAACTCCTGCCTTCTTTTTATCAGTTGAGGCCCAATAGGTCTTGCTCCAACCTTTAATTCTGACCTTGTGATTATCTACCAGCCTCATGTGTATTTCTTGTAGACAACATAAAGTAGGATTTTGGATTCCAATACACTCTCCTTTTTGTCTACATGTTTTGGCTGAGTTCATCCCATTCACGTTCAAAGTTATGATTGTCACTTGTGAATTCCCCAGCATTTTGATATTCTCTCCTCGTTCTGTCCTTTCTTCTTTTGCTATATCCTTTTAAATCAGTGATTTACTTTTAATCAATCCCCCTAATCCCCTCCCTTGATATGCTTCCCTTTCTGGTCCCTCCTTTTTTGTTCCCTACTTGTTTTTTTCGTGTCTGTTAGGTCCCTCCCATCCTTTCCTCCCTTTTTGTACTCCCTCCTCCCTACCCCCCCCCTTAGTTTTCCCTTTTTACTTTCCCTGTAGGGTAAGATAGAAATCAAGATCCCAATGGATCTAGATTCTCTTTCTTCTCAGATTTGATTTCATTGACAGTAAGGTTTAAGTATTACCTATTAGCACTCTCTTCCTCTCCTTCTTATAAGAGTATTCTTCCCCTCCCCTTCCCATGTGTATCTTTTTGTGAAAAAGATTATTCTATTTATTTTATTTCTTTAAGTATCTTAGTACCATCCTCGATTCCTCTCCACCCTTTTTCTTATTTTTTATATCATCTTATAGCCCTTAATGCCCCAATTTTTCCTATGATTTTCCTATCAATTTTTGAGAGTTACAAATAACATTTTCCCCATATATATATATATATATATATATATATATATATATATATATATATATATATATATAATTTGATCTAATTGTAGCCCTTAAAGAAGAGAGTTTGAATACAAAAAAAAAAACATTTTTCTCCTTTTCCCTCTTTTTTCTTATTTACCTCTTCATGATTCTATTGATCTTTGTTTTTGGATGTCAAACTTTCCACTTAGTTCTGGTCTTTTCTTTAGAAATACTTGGAAATCTTCTATTTTGTTGAATGCCCATGCTTTCCCCTGGAAGTATATAGTCAGTTTAATGGATAGGTGATTCTTGGTTGAAGACCCAATTCTCTTGCCTTTCTGAATATCGTGTTCCTGGCCTTGCAGTCCTTTAGTGTGGGAGCTGCCATGTCTTGTGTGATCCTGATTGATGCTCCTTGGTATCTGAATTATCTCTTTTTGGCTTCCTGTAGAATTTTCTCCTTAGCTTCAAAGCTCTGGAATTTGGCAATTACATTCCTGGGAGTTGTCTTTTGGGGATTTAGTGTAGAGGGTGTTCTATGAACTCTTTCAATGTCTATTTTCTCCCCTTGTTCAAGAACATCAGGGCAGTTTTCTTGGATGATTTCTGGTAGTGTGATATCAATATTTCTGTTTATTTCTGGCTTTTCAGGTAGACCAATGATTCTCAAATTGTCTCTCCTTCCTCTGTTTTCCTGATCTGTCACCTTGTCAGTGAGATATTTCATGTTTTCTTCTATTTTGTCTGTCTTTTGACTTTGCTGTATTAATTCTTGCTGTGTTGCCAAATCATTGGTTTCCAGTTGCTCAATTCTGGTCCTTAAGGCCTGATTTTCTGCTTTAATTTTTTGATTTTCTGCTATAATTTTTTGATTTTCTCTTTGAACCATTTCCCACTTCTCTTCGCAGAAGGCTTTCATCTTTTTGATAAGCTCCAATTTAAATTCTTCCAGAGCTTTTGGACAATTTCATTTTTTTAGAATGTTTTATCTTTGTTTGAATTTCTTCCTGTGTTACTTCTGTAGCCTGGGTTTTTCCTCTGTAAACATTTTCAAGAGTCACTGCTTTTTTTTTTTTGCTTTTCTTGGAGGGAGTTTGAGACTTCTGTACACAATTATCCATCCCTGTGGGGGCTTTAACTTTCCTTTTTTGTCAGAAATCTGAGTGAGCTGGGCAGGTTCTCTGTGTATGGAGTTAAGGAACAAGGATTTTGCCTGAGACAAGCTCCCGAATCACCATAGTCATTTGCAGCTCTGCCCTACCTTCCTGGGGGCGCCCACGGTTTGTGCTCCCCTGCCCACCGGGGTTTCCAGTGTAGCTGCTCTCAGGAGTAGGCCTTTGGTGGTCTTAGTCAGATTCCAAGGACCTAGAGGTGCCCCTCACTCACTCACTGATTCTGGTGCACTCTGGCTCTGAGCACCCAAGGTCTTCACTCCCCCACCCTCCTGAGTTTCAGGTGTATCTGCTCTCTGGGGTAGATCTTTAGTGGTCTTAGTCAGCTGCCAGGGACCTAGATGTGTCCCTTGCTCACTCTAGAGGTGCCCCTGCTCACTTGCTGGTTCTGGCACGTGGTGGCTCTGACTTTGGCTCCGGAGCCGGGATGGGGGAGGGTAAATAGGCTCTCATTTGGGTGGGAACTTTTTCACCCTTTTATAGTGTGGAAATGCCCAAATCCCATGTACCTTCAATGCTTTGCCCTATTGTAGGGTCCCTCTGTTCTTATGAATATGGTTTTAATGGTCTTTTGGGGTAGTCTGTTTTGGTGGGTGCTGTGGAGAGGAAGCGCCCCACGTCTAGTCTGCTGCCATGCTTACCTGGAAGTCCCACTTAGTCTTTCTTATTAGAACTTTCTCTAGATTGTTCAATTGTTTGAAGTTTATTGGGCCTAGAAGAACCCAGGACCATATAAAGGTATTCCTTTTCATTGTTCTTCATTTCCTGGATCAAGGTTATGATAAGTGAAGTGAGATTTTTCTCATTAATTCAATTCATTCAAAGTCAGTTTCTTGGAGATTCCTAATTTGTTTCTTCCACCTAAGATATTTTTCTTACTACATTTTTAGGGCCCTCACTGAAAAAGCATACAGCCTGAAGCAATTTACATTGTATGTTTCCTCTCCTGTCAACAGGTTTTTTTAATTATAAGTGTAATATCTATTAATAAAAAAACAAGCAAGTAAATGTACAAAAAACAGGTCAAAAGCTTATTTCAAATCCCTACTTTCTGATGAAGCCAGAGTACTGGACTTGAAATCAGGAAAATTCATCTTCCTGAGTTCAAATCTGGCCTAATACTTACTAGTTGGGCAAGTCACTTAACTCTATTTGACTTAGTTCCTCATCTGTAAAATGAGAAGGAAGGGGCAACTATGTGACTTAGTGGATAGAAAGTTTAGAGTGAGGAGGACCCAGGTGAAAATCTGGCCTCATTCACTTCCTAGTTGTGTGATTGCCTAGTCTTTACTACTCTTCTGCCTTAGAAGGTAAGGGTTTTTTTTTAATTTATTAAAATATAAAATGAAGTAGACAAATAAATAGCAAACAGCTCCAGTGTCTTTGCCAAGAAATACTTCAAATGGGATCATGAAGATTCAAATATGACTGAAATATCTCAACAACAACAAAATCAATTAATAAACAAAGAAAATGGCTTTGTCCTTCATCTTCCTGAGGATCTTTCCAAGTTCAACCAACTCCTATTTTCTTTCCCTTTCTTTTTTTCATTCTCTGCTTCATTCACTTCTGACAAATTATTTGTAGTCAGGATATACATAGTTCTGGTTCTGCTCACTTTACTCTGCAATACCTCTCATAAGTCTTTTCATACTTCTTTGAATATACTTTGGATTTATTGTTGTTTGGCACCATCTTATTCCATTCATAGGCAATTGAATAGGGATAGATATGTGGTTTATTACTGTGGTGACTACCTGAATGAAGACTCTCTACAGAACTGTAGGCAAGCAACTCTTCTGCAACTTATAGTCTTTAAATGTTTCCCACAGCACTGAGAAGTTAATTCACTTTACCAGAGTTCCAAAGCCAATGTTTCAGATGTGGGATTTGAACTCAGGTCATCCAGTTCTTATGCCAGCTCTATATTCACTTGCTGTGCTGCCTTTCATTCATTAATATGACACAATTTGTCCAGTCATTCTCAAATGGTCCAACATGTTATTTCAATGGTTTTGCTAGTATCAATAAAGCAATTAGGAATAATTTTGTACTAGTAGGTTCTTCTCTCTCCCCCTTCCAACATATTTCTGCAGTTGAATGAGATTAAGATGAAACTCAAAAGCATCATTTAAAATTAGATTACTATATTATTATTATTGTTATGAATTAGAGAGAAGTTGTAACTAAACCAACATTCAAATTGAGTCAAACTGTGGAAGGGGCTAGCTTCTATACTTTGACTTGGTGATGGTGTTCATTAGATTGTTGTAAACTACTGGATAAAGCCTATGGTTGGATTATCATTAGTTCATGAAGCTTCCACCCTTTCTTCTGTCTGCTCATGTGAGTCACTGGCCAGATATATGCAATTCAAGGCCAGTGAAGTCAATCTAATTTGGTAGACAGGAATTATTTTATTTGACAGATATGCTCAGCTTCCAAATCATAATTAGAAATAGGATAAAGCAAACAGAAAAAAAAATATCATGCACCAAGATTGATTTGCGAAGATATAATACTAGTAAAGGAAAATATACAAAGAATAGAACATGTATGGACTGTGTAAGAATGTCATGTATCTCTGATAACAAGCTCACTCTTCCAAAAGGAAATGAAAGAGGAGTATGTAATCAACATCGCTTTGAAAGTGCTGTCTCTGCAAATGTCACGGGCATGAGGAAGACATTTGAGGTCAGGGAAAAGATGCCACAAAAATCTACAGCTACTAAAGTAGCCATAGCCAGACATGCTTTTTTGTTGGGTCAATGTTTACACAAAGACAAAATGCACTTTTTAAAGCATCTCAAACACCATTAAATGAAGATGAGCTCATTAATCATAGAATCATAGACTTAGAAGAGACCTCAGAGATTATGTTGTACAACTTAACTAAAACCAACAAATATTTATTTTCAGAGCACTGTGCTAAGCACAGAGGTTATAGAGTTAGAAACAAAACATTCTCTGTCCTCAAGGATTTTACATTCTGTTCATACATGAACAAGTAGTTCTTCTATAATTACACAAATAAATGGCCATCCAGTTCTTAATCATGGCTCTTCAATGAAGGTATCTATTCAATCAATCCAATCTATTTTTTTTTAGATAATTGTCATCCATAGCAAGGTTGTTTTCCCCCTTCCCCATGTTAAACTAAATTTATTTCTCCTAACTTGTCACCATTTCTTCTGGTTCTGTCTTCTCAGGACAAGAAAACAAATGACATTTTCCTGCCTTTCAAATACTAAAAGATATAACTCTTATAAATCTATTCTCCATGTTAAACACCTTTGGCATCTTCAAAACAAGGACCTCACAACCAGAGCAACAGTGAAGAGGCTTACCAGTAGACCAACAAAATAGGAACTTATCTATAGAAATGACAAGAGGATCTTGTCCTCAAGATCCAGACTATTCACTGCTCCAGATTGCTGGAATATTACTTAAGTGTAGTCCTGCTTGGATGTGGGTAATAGAGAAAGGTACCACCTAAAGGCTTTTTTATCCAGCTGGAGAATATTAAATCCAATTGCCATTATTTTTCTCATAGGACTGAACCTCAAACAGTTAATAAAACCTCCACACCATATGACAGTAAATAAGACCAGAAGAATGATGTTCACTCAAATGAAATCAGCTGTATAGTAATGCCCTCTAGGCCAAACAGATTAGTGCTTGGCAAACTGCCCTCTTTGTGAAGCATCCCAGCAGTAGCTAAACCCCAAGGTTGAAAAACAATAAAAAAAATGTTAATTGTTAAATTGGATGTCAGTGAGGATATCTTTCAAAGATGCTGTAGGCACTTTGTGTTTAGAAAATATTGGAATGTGGATTGAAATAGGATCATCAGTAGGCAAGAGGGAACCCTCTGCATGAGGTCCCATCCAGAATATCTAAAATAATATTGAGAATTCTGAACCATGGGCAAGGGTGCAGCATCATCTACCATAACCTTACCACCATAGGAATCACCTTTTGCTTTGCATATAGTCAACCACAGCTGCCAGTCACAAAAAAAAATGGAAAATTCAAATACCAGAAGTAAATTGATAAAAATAAAAAGCTTGAGAAGAAACTGTAGACTTGACTCTGGATAGGTCTACATATTCCTCTATTGTGTTAGTTCAATGAACATTTATTTAGGCCCCTCTTGTGTGCAGAGTTCTATGCTAGGTAAAGGTTCAAATAAATATCACACTGACCTTGTTCTCAATATGATTAATGTGTAATATGGGTTATGTATGTGTGTGTGGAAGGGAGACAGTACAGGGTTAATATGATTATGATACAAGATAAAATGTGACAAATGGAAAGAAAAGATCCAAATTAAAGAATATAATACACAAAGTGAGAAGGGGGCTGGTTTTTATCTTGAGGAAACAGGGAAGACTTTGTGGTAAAGGCATCTCCTGAGATGGACTTTGAAGGAAAGAACTTCATCAGTGAGTTTTGAAATTGATCTGATTTTATTCACTACTAACTCATGATGCACCTGAGTACCACTTCACTACTTCTTGGCAATCCTGCTTTACTGTTACTGAATCCTTATCTTATTTTCCACAGAGACTATGCCCAAACTTTACCTCTCTTGAGTTCTGTAAAAATAAAAAGCAAACTGTAAAACTAATAGGCAATGGATTGATTGATTATTAAACTGATTTAGATATTTACTCTGCTTTCTGTGCTAACAAAGTATCTTCAGTTTATAACATTGAAGTGAATCTCATAAATGAACTCTTCAGGGCCAGGTCCAAGGATGCTAAAGAGACTCTTGTTATAAAAATAAAATATTTATTGAAATATATAAGGACAAAAGGATTTCTAATTCTAAGGGATTCTAAATCCACCCAAATAAAACTTTCTGGAAGGAACCGCTACTCCTGTTTTCAAAGGCTATACTAATCCTTCCTGATCTGATGAACCCAAATTTTCCCTGTTCCACACTTAGACTAACACTATTATCCTCATAATACTTAACTTCACCTCCAAGTTATAAAAATAACAAAGGCTATCTAGTTGAGTCTCAACAAGAATCAAGTTAGAATTCTAAGCCTTGGCAGACTCAGTGTCCAAACCAAGACCAGGTCTTCTTTGATCTTCTCAGAGTTAAAACAATCCATAAAAACATTAATAGTCAATAGTTTTTCCCAAGCTAGAAAAAGAAAACCCTAAGCTCCTTGAGAATGAGAGAGTCTGACTGCCAACTGCCAGAGACCAACTGCCACATCCAGAGAGAGTAACTGTCACAGAAAAAATGTTAGATTTGAAACTGACACTCTGACTCAGCTCTGTTTGAAACTCCAATTTTTTCTCAAGCCAGCTTCTCTACTTCTTATCTCTAAAATAATATAACGATAATTTCTAATATCATTCTTATAATTTCCAGCTGTGTCTCTCCCCAAATACTTCTTCACCCCCATACCTGTCCACTTAAAGCAAAACTATTTAGTCACATGTTTCACTGATGAAAGTGAAGTAACCAGATGGTAATTTGCTCCATTCTATCAGTTTGTTGTTTCTGTCCCTCAAAACCTATGTGTATCATTACCGATTTTCCTTTCTCTGTCTCTTTTTCTAATGCCTCTCACCCCATGGCTTGATTCTATATCTTTCTGGCTTCTCTAGGCTTTGCTTCAATCATTATCTCCGACTTCATTCCTTTATTTATTTATTTTCATCTGAAAATATGATTTCATCCAATATGCAATTTCCTCTACTAATACGGATCAACACTTTCTCTGAAACATATAGTCTTAGAAGATTTATATTCTTCTAAGGTATAGATGACAGCATACATAGCAAACTGGAAACAGGAAGACCTAAATTCAAATCTAGTCTCAGATATGTCCTTGCTCTGTGACCATGGATTGACTCAGCTTCCTCATATGTAATAATAATATCATTTATTTCCCAGAGTGTTATGAAAAGCATATGAGATACTATAATACTTAGCATTGTGCCTAGAAGATAGTAGGCACTTAATAAATGCTTTTTCCTTCCTTCATACTGAGGATATTAAGAAGTCAAGTGACTTGGTCTGGATCAGATGGCTAGTATGGAGTAGGGGTAGAATTTTAACCCAAGGCTTCAATCAACAAATCAATAATATTTATTAAGCATCTACTATGTGTAAAACTGTAGAACCAACAACTATGAGAACATGAATGAAACAAATTTTGCTTGTGAGGAGCTTTTATTCTAAAGAGAGAGACAAGTCTATATTGAAAGATATACTAGATAAATGTAAAGTCAATAAATACAAATTTATACCAAATAGTTAAATATGTGGCATAGTGGGAGAGAGGGAGGGCACTAACAGTTTGGGGTAGGTGTCATGAAAAAGATAGTACCTGAGAAGTATCAGAAAGGAAGACAAGGCCACTCTGAAGAAGAGGAAAAGCAGTCCATTTCAGGTATGCAAGATGGCCAGTCCAAACATATGGACACAGGAGATGGAATGCCATGTGTGAAGAACAGAGTGAAGACCAACTGGGCTCAATGAGTAAAGTCAGGAATAATGTTCAATGAGTCTTCCTGATTGAGTCTAATTGTATTTCTACTACATCATGCATTCTTATTTAATTTCCTACAAAACTGCTCAGGTTTCAACAATTATGAGGAAAAAAAGCCTTCTCTAAGGACTTCTACCTCATTTATGTGCTTTCTCTTCTCTCCTCCATTGCACAGCAAAACAATTTGAAAAGTAATCTAAACATCATGACAGCATTTGAATATCACCATTGGGACCTGTTTAAAGATATGTCTAACATAGTCTTAAAAAAACCATCTATTATCAATGTCTCCAGTGATTTGAGGAGGGGGGACCCTGTAGCTGAAAATTAGGTGGGAGTAGTAGTATACCTTGGTTTTGCTTTTCTAGACTTTTGTTGGTCAGTAATGATCTAATTTTATGAATTTTCTATAACTGATCCATTATGTTAAGTTGGAGGGAATTTCTAAAATAGCAAAATTCTGAAGAAAAAAAAAAACAGGTGGTACAGTTGAGTGCTTAGCCTGAAGCCAAGAAGATGAGTCTTCATGCATTCAAATCCTGCCTCAAATTTTTACTGGCTATGTGACTCTTGGCAATTCATTTAACCTTGTTTGCCTCAATTTCTTCATCAAATGAGCTGGAGAAGGAAATGGCAAACCACAATAATATCTTTTCCAAGAAAACCCAAATAAGGTCATAAAAAATCAGTGACAAGTGAACAACACAGAGAAAAAAGGCCTGGCACTAAAAATGAGACAAAATAAAAATATTTATACCAAAGGTCTCAACTTCCTCACCACTTTGCAATTCCTCATAATTCTTTTCAATATTTTAATCTGATGCATTTTCCCACCATCCTATTGAAGTATTCAACCAAACATTTATGCTTTCTTACTTCACCTGTGACCCTCACAAGAACTCAACAATTCTACTCTATTTTCATTTCCTCAAGTGACTATGTTTAGTCTTCCCTTCCCTATCCTGGCTGAAACTGTATGTCTAAATTTACACTTTAAAAAATGAATGAATGAATGAATGAATGATGACTGGAGATTCAAATAGAGAAGCAAAATAATCCCTGATGTCAAAGAACTCACATTTAATAGGTAGAGACAAAACAAGTAGGAAGTTTCTGTTGCAAGTCAGATGGAAAAGTTCAATAATCTATAGCAGCCAGAGAGATAGTAATACACCTTCCTTAGTCCTATTTTCATAGATATAACCTTATTTATTTCAGATAGTGAACCATTTGACAATACCAAATTCTTTGGTACTTTCCACTGTGTGGAGTGAAAAGAATTAATTTGTTCTTCTCAGGATGGACATCCATCCTAGACCCCTCCTTTCTCATGAGAAAGAATTGTTGTTATATTGTTTTTGTAGTGATATATATATATATATATATATACATATATATAGGTATTTTACAAATAGCAATTTGGAATCCCTAGAAAACAATGATGTCAAGAAAGAAAAATTGACTCAGAGTGTAGAATATTCAAAGAACAGTGGATTTATGATTACTGTTTCATGCAGTACAAAGAAAGAGTTGTGCATTTGATATGCCAGAATATAGTGTCTATGTTCAAAGAATACAATTTGTGTCAACACTATCAAACTCAACATAAAGATAAATATGATTGTTTGGTTGGAGATGTGAGAAAAGATAAAATATTAAAACTGAAAAATACATTGACAACTCAGCAAAATACTTTTGTGAAGCAGAAGCAGCTAAATATTTCATCACTGTGAGCAAGTTTTCAAATTGCCAAGCTAATAGAGTGCACTGGCAGACCATTTGTTGAGGGAGAATTTGATAAAGAGTGCCTTCTTTCTGTTTCCAAAGAGATGTGTTCAGAAATGGCAGAATTATTTAGCATAGGTAGATCTTTCAGGATCTACAATTACATGAAGGATTGAATAAATGGGAGACAATTTGAATCAGCATTTGCAAAACTCCACAAGAAAACTTTCCTATTTTTTCTTGTCACTCAACAAGAGTAATGATGTTCATGATTCTGCACAACTTCTAATTTTTATTCGTGGGATGAATGACAATTTTGAACTCACAGAACAGCATGCCGCACGGCAAAGCATTAAAGGAACAACTACAGGAGAGGATATCTATGAAAACGTTTCCCAAACTGAAGAATTTGGAGTGAACTGGGCTAAACTAGCCAGTGTGACAGCTGATGGTGCTCCTAGCATGGTGGGGTCTACGAAAGGAGTAATTGCTCGCAGTAACCAAGAAATGGACAAAGATAACCATTTTCATCCAATAGCCATACATTGCCTCATCCACCAACAAATGTTGCTATGTAGTAAATCACTGAAGTGGGACTCTTATGAAAATTGTGGTATCTTGTGTTAACTTCATTAGAGCTGATGCACTAAACCAAAGGCAATTTCAGGAATTTCCGTCTGAGCTAATTGTTGCCTATGAAAATGTTCTCTACCACAGAGAAGTCTGTTGGCTGAGTCAAGGGAGAATTTTGAGACATTTCTATTATTTACTTCCACAGACTACAGCTTTTATGCTTTCAAAAAACAAAGAAGTACCAGAGCTCAATGATGCCCAATGGAAATGGTACCTTGTCTTTATGACAGATATAACAGAGCTACTCATCAGTTTCAATGTGCAACTTCAAGGAAAAGGGAAGTTCATCTGCAATAACATGTGAAAGCCTTTGAAGTAAAATTAGGCCTCTTTATCAAACAAGTGAAGGAGGAAAATTTCTGCTATCTCCCCTTAATTCCAAATCTGTTAGTGGAAAAATCCTTGATTGTATTCCCAAAAGAAGCATGTGTGGATTCACTGGAAAAGTTGCAAAAGAAGTTCCAATTCAGATTTAAAGAGCTTCATCTCCATGAACAGGACATACATCTTTTCTGTAACCCATTTTCTATTGACATTGAAAATGTGGATAAAATTTACCAAATGGAACTGGCTGAACTGCAGAATTGTGACTCTCTGAAAGATGCATTCAAATCAAGCAGCTTGCCTAATTTCTATGCATCTCCCTCATCTGAGACAGCCTAATCTCAGGAACCATGCTCTCAAAATGGCAACCATCTTTGGCAGCGCTTATGTCTATGAACAGACTTTTTCCAGAATGAAACATCTGAAATCTCTAACCAGATCTAGACTAATTGATGCACACTTGCATCCTTTGTTACAGCTAGCAGTGACAAATATGGAACCAGACATTGACCATCTCATTAGTCAAAAGCAGGCCCATAGTTCCCATTGAAATATTGGTCAGTTTGTTGATTTAAATTTATTTGTTCTTTATTTTAAATATTGTATTTGTTCCCATTTTGTTTTTTTTTTTTACTTTAAAATAAGATATGTGAAGTTTGCATATGGATTTGTTCATAGTTTTTACAACTATGTAAAGGCCAACTGGCCCCCTGTGTAAAAAGTTTGGGGACCCCTGACATATGGGTTGCTTAGAGCTACACTTATGAGAAAACTCCTCACATAAGTCTTTTGACATAATCCTGGCATAATCCAAGTCCTTGGTTGGGGGTCTTTGCCAGGTGGTTCAGTTTCAGTTTCCCAGGCAAAGAGGACTAGGTTCACACAATGCCCAATTTCCCCAATGATTGGGGAAATCATCACCTTCTTTAGAGCCTGCCCAGAAAGAGTAGAATTTGGCTGAAAGTTTGTTTATCATATCATTAACATCCCTTTTATATTGTGGTTTTCACCCTTCTGATCGAACAAACAGAGTGAATCTTGGGGGTGACTTGATATCAGTTTTTTGTGAACAGAAGGGCCACAACCACCCAAACAAATAACCCCTAAGATAAAAGGCATTCCTGAGAACCCCTCTGGGTGTTAATTTACTTACACTACCATTAGCTAACTCTCTATTTCTGTCCCAACAATATTGCTATCCTCTTTTAATAAAGTTTGTTCCCTCATTGGGGTGGGTTTGAGCTATGAAATTGTTTAGATGAGACCCTAATCTCAACCTCCCCAACCCCACATCATTACTGGCACCCAATATAGAGCAAATCGTCTTAGGCTTGGCTTTCTCTCTCCCAGGTAAGTTGGTCCCTCCTTCTCTTACTCCTTGCTTTGGAGCTTTTTCCTTTCATCTCCAAGGACTCCAGTCTGGGAGGACACTTTACCTCTACCAGCCAGAGTCTTCTCCTCCACTAGATTCCAATCTCTTGGGGCCCCTCCCCCATTGAGGTGATCAATTTCATGCACTCTTCAGCCTGGTACTTTTTCTTTAGTGCCAGCCTCTGTCACAGTTTGAGACTGAGGATTGCCATAAACATATTTAGACCAATCAGGATTTATTAGGAAGTTGGTAATTTCCATGTAGGAAAACAAAAAGGTTTTCCCCACCTTGTCCTGAAGACAAGAGGAATTGAGTAGAAAACAGTTCAGGAGAGGTTTTGGTTAGATAGGCAGAAGAACTGACTTGATGAGCCCCATATAGAATAGGGAATCTGAGACCTGAGACCACACAAGTGTTAAGTAACTGGGACAAGATTCAAATCCAGGTCATTAGATTCTAAATTCAGTTCTCTTTCTGACCATTATACCATATTACCTATCATTTGGGCCAGAATGAAGTAAAAAAAAAAATAAAACTACTGATAAGATTAATTATTTATAAGTCTTCATTCTAGATATGTAAGGAATTGAAGGAAAAGCAAAATGGCAAGCTATGATTACTGGTTTATTCAATGAACAGGGTGATGAGAGCCCTTTGACAAGAGTATCCCCCACTGTTGAGTGAGAAGTCAAGGGGAAGGGGCAGAAAATGAAAGAGAACTTCTGGGGACATAACAATAGGCACAAATTACAGCTGCTGCCTAACAAATTGCCCAGTGACACATCAAAACCTATGTTTCATTCACTGTCAGGAGACCAAAGTCAAATGCTCAATTGATCAAAAATGGAAGATAAGTCAACGTGCAGAATATTGAAAAGCTACAAGTTCTACCGGAAAGGAGATATAACCTTTACGAGAAAGCTACTAGGGTTTTTTGTTGTTTTTTTTTACTAATGATTCTAGACAGACTCTGGTTTGCATATTATCTACTCCTAACTGCATATTATATGTGCATATTATATTCCCAAACTCCTAATTTCATAGACTGTATATAGAGCATCTCCACTGGAATATTCAAGGCACACTCCAGAATGAAAACTATGCCAGACAAGGACTGTGCCTACAAGATTCTCAAACACCTAGACAACTCTAGGGGACAAATGAGGTAAATGATTAAAAAAAGAAAGCCAAATCACAATAACTCAAACTAAATCTCTCTCTATTAGAGTTTAATTTGAATATTTGCCTCCTAGGTGAGTGGGGTGGATCATAGATATCAGGCTGGAAAGTACTTCATCATTTATCTTACTCGTTCCTCTAATTTTACAGGTGAGGCAAAAGGATCCCTGAGAGAATGAATGATTTGCAAGTGTCAAGAGTAGGGGGCAGCTGAGTGGCTCAGTAGATTGGGAGCCAGGCCTAGAGATGAGAGATCCTAGCTTCAAACCTAACCTCAGACACTTCCTAGCTGTATGACCTTGGGCAAGTCACTTAACCCCATTGCCTGACCCTTACCCTTCTACTTTGTAACCAATACATAATATTGATTCCAAGATGGAAGGTAATGGATTAAAAGAAAAGAGTCACATATGTAGTATGTAGCCTAATAAAGTACAAAACCTAGGTCTTCTAACTCTACATGTAACACTCTTTCTACTACATGATATCATAATTTGATTTGCAGATTTCCTTCATCCTTTTGGGGAAGGGAAGAAGGTGATGCTCCACTCATCTTGACAAATTCAATCACCTACTTGTTGCCTTGGGCCATGGACCATGTCTTGGTCATTTTAATCCTTCTCTGGAACTCTAGCACTACTGTGTAATTGATGACACCACGCCTGGACCATGATTTCATGAAAGTCACAACCATGCTTCATTTCATATCATAATCCGTGACCATCTTCTCAAAATCTTGGACAATCACATTTCTTCCATATGAATAACTTTCCTCATTTGACTTCCAGATATGAGATCATGATCAAACCAACTTTGTCACTGTTCCTGGAAGGATCTTGCCAATGTAGTGTCCATTGCTCCCACTTAGCATTCTTTTTTTTTTTTTAATTTTATTTAATTAGATGATTTAGCATATTTTTCCATGGTTACAAGACTCAGGTGCTTTCCTTCTCCTCCCCCAATCCCTTTCCATATCTGACACACAATTCCACTGGGTTTAACACTTGTCATTGATCAGGACCTATTTACATATTATTAATATTTGCACTAGGGTGATCTTTCAGAGTCTACATCCCCGGTCATATCCCCATCGACCCATGTGTTCAAGCAGTTGATTTTCTTCAGTGTTTCTTTTCCCACAGTTCTTCCTCTGGATGTGGATAGTATTCTTTCTCATATGTCCCTCCAAATAGTTCTGGATCATTGCATTGCTACTAGTAGATAAATCCATTACATTCGATTTTACCACAGTGTATCAATCTCTGTGTACATTTTTCTCTTGGTTCTGCTCTTTTCACTCTGTATCAATTCCTGCAGGTTGTTCTAGTTCACATGGAATTAATTCCTCCAGTTATTTATTACTTTGAGCACAATAGTATTCCATCATCAGCATATATTACAATTTGTTCAGTCACTACCCATTAATAGGTCATCCCTTCATTTTCCAATTTTTTGTCACCACAAAGAGCGCAGCTATGAATATTCTTGAACAAGTCTTTTTCCTTATTATCTCTTTGGGGTACAAACCCAGCAGTGCTATGGCTGGATCAAAGGGCAGACAGTCTTTTAATGCCCTTTGGGCATAGTTCCAAATTGCCCTACAGAATGTTTGGATCAATTCACAACTCCACCAGCAATGCATTAATGCCCCAATTTTGCCAAAACCCCTCCAACATTTATTATTTTCCTTTGCTGTCATGTTAGCAAATCTGCTAGGTTTGAGGTGATACCTCAGAGTTGTTTTGATATGAATTTCTATGATTATAAGAGATTTAGAACATTTTCTTATATGCTTATAAATACTTTTGATTTCTTTATCTGAAAATTGCCTACTCATGTCCCTTGGCCATTTATCAATTGGGGAATGGCTTCATTTTTTGTACAACTGATTTAGCTCCTTATGAATTTGAGTGATTAGACCTTTGTCAGAGGATTTTGTCATAGATTGTTTCCCAATTTGTTGCTTCCCTTCTAATTTTGATTGCATTGGTTTTGTTTGTATAAAAATGTTTTAATTTAATGTAATCAAAATTATTTTATTTTACATTTTGTAATTTTTTCTAACTCTTGCTTGGTCTTATAAACTTTCCTTTCCCAAAGATCTGACAAGTATACTATTCTATGTTACCCTAATTTACTTATAATTTCCTTCTTTATGTTCAAGTCATTCACCCATTCTGAGTTTATCTTGGTGTAGCGTGTGAGATGTTGATCTAGACCTAATCTCTCCATACTGTTTTCCAATTTTCCCAGCAGTTTTTTGTCAAATAGTGGATTTTCTTCCCAAAAGCTGAGACTGTTGGGTTTTTCATAGACTGTCTTCCTGAGGTCACTTACCCCAAGTCTATTCCATTGATCCTCCCTTTTGTCTCTTAGCTAGTACCATATTGTTTTGATGACCCCCACTTTACAGTATATTTTAAGATCTGGTATTGCAAGATCACCTTCCTTTGCATTTTTTATTACTTTCCTTGATATTATTGATCTTTTGTTTTTCCAAATAAACTTTCTTATTGTTTTTTCTAATTCAATAAAAAAGGGTTTTTTTTTGTTTTGATAGGTATGGCACTAAATAAGTAAATTAATTTGGGTAGGATTGTCATTTTTATTATATTAGCTTGTCCTTCCCATGAGCAATTAATGTTTTTCCTATTATTTAGATCTAGTTTTAATTGTACAGATAGTGTTTTTTAATTGTGTTCATATAGTTCCTGTTTTTGTCTTGGCAGATAGATTCCTAAGTATTTTATATTGTCTAAGGTGATTTTAAATGGAATTTCTCTTTCTAATTCTTGCTGCTGAGATATGTTTGAAATATATAGAAATGACCCTACACCAAGATAAACTCAGAATGGGTGAATGACTTGAACATAAAGAAGGAAACTATAAGAAAATTAGGCAAACACAGAATAGTATACATGTCAGACCTTTGGGAAGAAAAAGATTTTAAAACCAAGCAAGACTTAGAAAGAGTCACAAAATGTAAAAAAAGATAATTTTGACTACATCAAATTAAAAAGCTTTTGTACAAACAAAACCAATGTAACTAAAATTAGAAGGGAAGCAACAAATTGGGAAACAATCTTTATAACAAAAACCTCTGACAAAGGTTTAATTACTCAAATTTACAAAGAGCTAAATCAATTGTACAAAAAATCAAGCCATTCTCCAATTGATAAATGGGCTAGGGACATGAACAGGCAGTTTTCAGTTAAAGAAATCAAAACTATTATTAAGCACATGAAAAAAGTGTTCTAAATCTCTTATAATCAGAGAAATGCAAATCAGAACAATGCTGAGGTATCACCTCACACCTAGCAGGTTGGCTAACATGACAGCAAAGGAAAGTAATGAATGCTGGAGGAGATGTGGCAAAGTAGGGATATTAATTCATTGCTGGTGGAGTTGTGAATTGATCCAACCATTCTGGAGGGCAATTTGGAACTATGCCCAAAGGGCAATAAAGGACTGTCTGCCCTTTGATCCAGCCATAGCATTGTTGGGTTTGTACCCCAAAGAGATAATAAGGAAAATGACTTGTACAAGAATATTCATAGCTGTACTCTTTGTGGTGGCAAAAAAACTGGAAAATGAGGGAATACCCTTCAAATGGGGAATGGCTGAACAAATTGTGGTATATGTTGATGATGGAATACCATTGTGCTCAAAGGAATAATAAAGTGGAGGAATTTCATGGGGACTGGAACAACCTCCAGGAAATTGAAGCAGAGTGAGAGGAGCAGAACCAGGAGAACATTGTACACAGAGACTGATACACTGTGGTACAATTGAATGTAATGGACTCCTCCATTAGTGGCAATGCAGTGATCCTGAACAACCAGGAGGGATATAGGAGAAAAAACACTATCTGCAAGCAGAGGAAAAACTGTGGGAGTAAAAACACCTAGGAAAGGCAAATGCTTGACTACAGGGGTTGAGAGGATATGATTGAGGAGAGACTCTAAATGAATACCCTAATACAACTACCAACAACTTGGAAATGGGTTTTTATCAAGGACACATGTGATACCCAGTGGAATCGTGCATTGGCTATGGGAGGGGTGGCTGAAAAAGAAAATGATCTTTGTTTCCAATGAATAATGCTTGAAAATTACCAAATAAAATAATGTTTAAAAGTAAAAAAAAAGAAAAAAAAGAAGTGAGAACCCAGCCCTTAGGATGCTTCCTCTGTGAACCCTTTCCTGATTCTTTCTAGTTGTTAATTTTTTTTCCTACTTAGACTCCATTATATTTATTCATCTGGATACATTTCTATCCCTCCAATATAATACTAGTTTCTTGAAGGCAGGAACTGTTTGTGGTTTATATGTATGCTTCTTTAGTGTTTCAAGTAATGCCTTCCACATGGCATGCATTTAATAAATGCTTATTAAACTGAATTAAAAAAAATATATATATAAATACCAATGATTTATGTGGGTTTATTTTGTATCTTGCAGCTAAAGTTCTTGATTATTTTGATTAGCTTTTTAGTTGATTCTCTAGGATTTTTTAAGTAGACCATCATATCATCTGCAAAGAGTAACAACTTCGTTTCCTTACTGCCTATTTTAATACCTTCAATTTCTTTTTCTTCTCTAATTGCTATTGCTAGTGTTTCTAGTACAATGTTAAATGATAAAAGTGATAATGGGCATCCTTGTTTCACTCCTGATCTTATTGGGAAGGCTTTTAATTTATCCTAATTGCAGATAATGCTTGCTGATGGTTTTAGATTTATACTGTTTATTATTTTTAGAAAAGACCCATCTAGTCCTATACTTTATAATATTTTCAATAGGAATGAGTGTTGTATTTTTCAAAGGCTTTTTCTGCATCTATTGAAATGATCATTTGGTTTTTGTTGGTTTGCTTGCTGATATGGTCAATTATATGAATGGTTTTCCTAATATTGAACCATCCTTGTATTCCTGCTATAAATCCCACCTGATAATAATGAATAACCCTTGTGATCACTTGCTGGAGTCTTTTTTGGTAGTAGTCTATTTAAGATTTTTTGCATCTATGTTCATTAAGGAGATTGGTCTATAGTTTATTTTCTCTGTTTTTTGTCTACCTGGCTTTCGAATCAGTACCATATTTCTGTCATAAAAGGAATTTAGTAGAACTCTCTCTTTGCTTATTATGTCAAATAGTTTGTATAGTATTGGGATTAGTTTTTCCTTGAATGTTTGATAGAATTCACTTGTGAATTCATCAGGCCTTGGGGATGTTTTTCTTAGTGAGTTCTTTGATGGCTTATTCAATTCCTTTTTCCAATATTGGATTATTTAAGTATTCTATTTCTTCTTCTGTTAATCTAGACAATTTACATTTTTGTAAATATTCATCCATATCACCTAGATTGCCATATTTATTGCCATATAATTGGGAAAAATAAATTTTAAATGATTGCCTTGATTTCCTCTTCATTAGAGGTTAGGTCTCTCTTTTCATCCTGGATACTGTCAATTTGCTTTTCTTCTTTCCTTTTTTTTATTTGCTTGACCATTAGTTTGTCTATTTTATATGTTTTTTTCAAAGCAACAGCTTCTATTCTTGTTTATTAATTCAATAGTTGTTTTATTTAACTTGCAATTTTATTAATTTCTCCTTTAATTTTTAGGATCTCTAATTTAGTTTTCAACTGGGGATTTTTAATTTTTCCAGTTTATAGTTGTTGTTTTATGTTTTTTTTTTTGCATGCCCAATTCTTTGCCTTCTGTCCTCCCTAATTTGTTATTATTTGAACTTGAGGATATGAATTTCCCCCTTAGTACCACTTTGGCTACATCCCATAGATTTTGAACAGATGTTTTGTCATTGTCATTTTCTTCCATGACATTATTAATTGTTTCTATGATTTGTTCTTTAACTGATTTTGGAGAATCATGTCATTTAATTTCCAAATACTTTTTATTTGTCTCTCCATGTACCCTTTGTATTTATTGTTTTTCTTGCATTATGATCTGAAAAGGTTGCATATTATTTCTGCTCCTTTGCACTTGTTTGCCATGTTTTTATGCCCTAGTACATGGTTAATCTTTGTGAATGTACCATGTGCTACTGAAAAGAAGGTATATCCTTTTTTGTTTCTATTTATTTTTCTCCATATATATATTAGCTCTAATTTTTCTAAGATTTCATTTACATCTCTTACCACTTTCTTATTTATTTTTTGGTTTGATTTATCTAGATCTGATAGAGGAAGGTTCAGGTTTCCCACTAATATAGTTTTACTATCCATTTCCTCCTTCAACTCCTCTAATTTCTCCTTTAGATATTTTGCTGGTATACCATTTGGTGCCTACATGTTGATTAGTGATATTTCCTCATTGTCTATACACTCTTTAATCAGAATGTAATTACCTTCCCTATTTCTTTTAATCAGATCTATTTTTATTTTGGCTTTGTCAGATATCATGATTGCAACTCCCGCCTTCTTTTTATCAGTTGAGGCCCAATAGGTCTTGCTCCAGTCCTTTTTGCTTAATCTGTGTGTGTCTACTTGCCTCATGTGTGTTTCTTATAAACAACATATTGTAGGATTTTGGTTTCTATCCACTCTGCTATTTGCTTCCACTTTATGGGTGAGTTCATCTCATTCACATTCAAAATTTTGATAAACACCTGTATATTTACTGACATTTTTATTTTCTCTCCTTGTACTGCCCTTTCCTCTTTTACTATTTCCTTCTATACAAGTATTCTATTTTTAATCAGTACTCCTAACCCCCACCCTTATTTTACTTTCCTTTCTCCACCCTCCCTTATTCCTCTCTTATTTTTCTTTTGGGGACTTTTTAAGCTACCCCACACACTCTCCCTCCCTAGTATTGCTTCCCTCCCCACCCTCCTTTTCTGTTCCCTTCCTTTTTATTCTGCTTTTATTTTTAGGGACTATTAAATTTCCTTCCCTCTATTTTTTCCTCCCCCTTTATTTGAACTCCTCACCCCACTTCCCCACTTATTTTTCCCCTCTCACCTTCCCTATAGGGTATGATAGAATTTAATATCCCAATGGATCCAGGGATCCTTCCCTCTTGGGATTGATGCCACTGGGAGTAAGGTGTGAGTATTACCTTTTAGCACATTCTTCCTCTCCTTCTTATAGTTGTATTCTTCCCCTCCCCTTCCATGTGTCTTTTTGTGTAGTATAGATTATCCTAATTTTCTTATTCATTCAAGTTTTTCTTGGTGTTATCTTCTCCATCTCCCTTTTCTTCTTCTTTTTTTATATATGATTTTAAACCACTTAGTACCCCAATCTCTACCTATGGATAAATCTTTTAACTACTATAATAGGGAATACAATTTTTGAGTTACAAATAACATTTTTTTTTCATGTAGGAATATAAACAATTTGGTCTTATTGAGTCCCTTAAAGAAAAAAAATAAGACCCCCTCTCTTTCTTATTTACCTTTTCATGTTTCTCTTGGTTTTTGTAGTTCGATGTCAAATTTTTTATTTAATTCTGGTCTTTTCTTTACAAATATTGGGGAAGTCTTCTATTTTGTTGAATGCCCATTCTTTCCCCTATAAGAATATAGTCAGTTTTGATGGGTAGGTGATTTTTGGTTATAGACCCATTTTTCTTGCCTTTCTGAATATTGTATTCCAAGCCTTGTGGTCTTGTAGTGTGGAGACTGTGTAATCCTGATTGGTGCTCCTTGATATCTGAATTATTTCTTTCTGGCTTCTTACAATATTTTCTCCTTAGCTTGGAAGCTCTTGAATTTGGCAATTACATTCCTGGGGGTTGTCTTTTGAGGATTTAGTGTATCAGGTGATCTATGGACTCTTTTAATGTCTATTTTACCCTCTTGTTGCAGAACCTCAGGGCAGTTTTCCTGGATAATTTCTTGTAGTATGATGTCAGTGTTTCTGTTTGTTTCCAGGTTTTCAGGTAGACCTATGATTTTTCATATATATTTTCTAGGTCAACCACCCTCTCAATGAGATATTTTGTATTGCCTTCTAATCTGTCATTCTTTTGACTTTGCTTTATTAATTCTTGCTGTCTTATGAGATCATTGCCTTCTACTTGCCCAATTCTATTTTTTAATGATTGGTTTTCAGCTAAGATCTTTTGATTTTCCTTTTTAGTTTGATCTATCCTGTTTTTCATGGCTTCCATCATGTCATTTCTGGTCTTCAATTTGTTTTATTATTTCATTTGATTTCTGAACTTCATTTTCCAAGTGGGAGATCCTGTCTTTTAGACTATTATTTTCTTTTAAAGCTATTTCCCAATTTTCTTGCCACATCTCTTCCATTTTTCTCATAATCTGGGACTTAAAGTCTTCTAGAACTGGAGACCATTTTCCATTATTTTCCCCGAAGGTTTGGGTGTGTTTAATTGTCATTTTCTGCTGTCTCTTCTTTAGTCTGGGTTTTTTCTTCATAAAAATTATCAAGACTTAAAGTTTTCTTCTTTTCTTGTGTATTTGTGAATTTTAGTTCCTTGGAGTTAGTGGCCATTACCTTCATCCTTCCTGTTTAGATGTCTAAATGAGGAATGTGGGTGATCTTTGTATTGGGCTCTGGAGAGGTTTTTTCCCTGATATTTTCCCCAGTCCTCAGCAGTGTCCAGCTGCTCTTAGTGGCAGGTCCAGCCTCCAAGCACTCAAAGATTGCCTTGTAGACATCTGGGTGTGGAGTATAGGCAAGTCTCTGTATTTAGTGCTGGAGATGTTTTTACCCACAGGATATTTTTCAGGTCTCTGTGGAGTTTTGCTTTGAGCCACTTCTCTCTGTCCAAGCTATGTGCCCTATCTCTATGTGTCCTATCTTCTATGTCAAGGAGTTTTGCTAAAAGCTTCTTCAAAGATAGAATTGTCTAGTTTTTCTTTTTTATTTTCTCTCTCCTGCTCCTAACATAGTACCTGGCACATAGTAGTCTTTCAATTTTTTGTTATTGATTGATCTCCCCATTTCTTGCATTCATAAGAGAACTTTCTGTGTTGCAAGAATTATAGATTGCAGGTGTCTCTCCAAAATTGGCCAAGGTAGGAACCAGGGTTTTGTTCTTTAAAATAGCTACTAGCAAAAGTAGAGGCAGTCATGATTAGCCAGACATATGGAATTATTGAGAAATAGTGTTGTTCTCTCACTGAATACCCATCCTCTGCAATTGTCATTTCTGGAAATATCAAGTCTTATCTTTTAAATATGTGGTGTTTTAGTTGCTGCAGTATATCTTGCTTATATCATTAGTTATATTAGATGAGAGGAACCTATACTTTTTATTTCTCCCAGAAACTTCTCTAAAATTTAGCCATGAACTGTAACCCCAGCAATCTGTTGAAATGAACTACCTCTTTCAAAAGCTTTCAATTTGGAGTCAGCTAGGTGGTTCAGTGGATTGAAATCCAGGCCTAGAGATGAGAGGTCCTAGGCTCAAATCTGGCCTCTGATACTTCCTAGTCAAGCTGTTTCTGCCTGCTTCTGCCTGCCTCCCTGCCTGGATGGTCCTTGTGGAGCCTGCTTCTGACACTCTTTCTCCTTATGTTCCTCCTGCTGTTGTTACTGCTGCTTTTGCTTTTGCTATTGCTGCAGCTGATTGGAACAACTCTCCAGAGGCTTGGAAAGTATAGAATCCCTCTTTCCCTTACATTTCCAATAGCAGTGCTTGTTATCTGCTTGCCTTGGAAGCCCAGTATGTTTCCCTTAGGCAATCCCTTTTAACTCCCTGTCTTCATGGCAGGGGAAGCAAACTGCTTCCTGGAAGGGGGGAGGGGAGAGAAGGTTACTCTTCCAAACAGGAAGTAGAATTACAAGTATGAACCGCTCTATGAAAGAGCAGTACATTATCTATCTCAAACAGCTTCCAGTTTTAAGATGTCTCTTCTTCCTACCATTCCTGGGTGCAATGGTCCTTGTGA
Source organism: Monodelphis domestica (assembly GCF_027887165.1). Classification (NCBI taxonomy): domain Eukaryota; kingdom Metazoa; phylum Chordata; class Mammalia; order Didelphimorphia; family Didelphidae; genus Monodelphis; species Monodelphis domestica. The sequence goes on along the minus strand of NC_077230.1, from coordinate 96,929,872 downwards.
TTAACTTGAATTATCCTGAGATTCAGGGGAGAAATCCATCTCCCTACACTTGTTTGCCATTCTGGCCTGCCCAGTCTCTATAGTCCATCCAATATGGGATTCTTTCACACTATCTTCAGCTTGGAATTCTTCCTCACTATGGGAGATCCCAGAGGTTTGACAAAAGGATGCTAAATGAAAAATTATGCTGGACAGGGGAAGGAACTTTAAAGAGTTTGGAGGTGAAATTTTTAAGCCATTTTAGACACCATTGTTTTATGGAAGTCTCTGTATTGGAATTGAAAAAAAAAAGGACTTTTGAATTTATTGCCTGTATCCTTTCATATTTATTGTATTTTGCTGATTGTTTGCTTTAAGATTTAATTTTGTTTTTAAATTCATATACCAGTATGACTAATGCCATTCTGTTATACTGAATTATTTTAATCTACTGTGTTTTGGCTATTAGATATATTCTGTTACATTATTTTGATTTTTACCTTTACCCTATAAATGTACAGAACAAAATATCATTGTACAAGCCCATAGTCATCTTGCACAAACACTCTTCAGTGGTATAGGTCCTTAGAGATACTGAGGTTGTCACCATATTGATCAAGGTCACATGTTGTTTATACAGTCTTTTCTTCCACTTTGCCTTTGTTAATTGTCACATACATGTTGGATGGACTCCATCAAAACTGGTTACAACCTGTATACAATAAGAATTTAGTGAGATAAATATCTCAATTGATTTTAAGGGATCTTCTGAAGTGATTTTAAGATATTTAGTAATATCTCAGACCTCTGATCATTTGCCTGCCTCTGAGTTCTTTGTAACAATAGCTAAGGGTCCATTTAATAGATGAAGTGAAGTGAAATAGTATTATTACATTCCCTACCTCCACATTTGTAAAAAATAAAATGGATGAGATATATAACAATCTCATACCAAAGGAGCTGGGAAGGTGTTTCTAGTGTGTGGTACCCTTGGATGACTCCCAGGAGGGAGCATCTCCTATGAAGCCTAAATAACTTCTCGATGATTTTAACTCTTCAGCTTAATCTAGCTCCACCAGAACAATCTAGATTCTTGGTGACATTTTAGACCCAAAAGGTCTTTTATCAGCAATACAGAGGATTGTGTTTTTCTGGACTCCTCTGTCACATTTTGGAATGATGGCAGTATTGGACTTTGTTAAAAACATCTCAGCCAAGGTTGAAAGATTTGCTATACTTGTAAAAATTGTGACAAGTATCCATGAGCTTCCCAGGGTTTTTCTTTTTTTTTTTAATTTCGCACAGAAGACTCATGTGAATCCTACATGATAGAGGCTTTGTTTGCTATTGTCATTAACTGGTCTATTGTGAATTTTGGTAATTGTGGTACTTTCTTTGAATGTGTATTACCTACTATACTACTATTTTATAAAGCTGTTACTTTGTAAAAAAAAATCAAACAAACAAACATTTTCACTCACTGTGGATCATGGCCAGGTTAAAAAAGGAAATGCATTAAAAATAAAAAATATATAGCTTATAATGAGCATTTTATTACTATTCTTCTCCCTTGTATGTGTAATACAGTATTTGAATTTCATTTTTCTCTCATTTTTTGTACTTGAAGCAGGTTACCAGTATTAAAAAGGTTTTTTTTTTTGTTTTTATTTTGCACTGGTGTAAGTTTAAAAATGTCCATTAACTTTAATGTCAATTGGAGAGACTAGTCTTCCAAGGATATGGGGGGATGGGGGGTATGTATAATTAGAAATCTTGTATCTTTGAACTACATTACCCAGGAGCCCACTCACTTCATGTTTTTATGTGCTGACATAGACAGAAGATAAATTGGGTGGAGTTCCGTGTCTAGCTCACTTTCTTCCTGTGGCAGCTTTGGTGGAGTGGGTTTTTTTTTTTTTGAGGAGGTAGAAAACTTACTCATGTGGTTCTATTTTGTCAGTTAATAAACTTTATAAAAATAATACTTGAAGTATTATAGGACATTCATTTTAATTCTTACAAAATGCTAGAATCTTTCTTGTGCTTTCATGTATGCTCAATTTAGACACCAATAGCCTAGCTCTTCTCACTATTCTGCCTTGGAACCAATACTTAGTATTGATTCTTAGATGTAAGGCAAAGGTTTACAAAAACTCAACCTATCACTAGTAGCTATTTAATTCTTTGGCCTGAGTTCTCACAGATGGCCTGCCTGCAAGGTCACAATGTGACCACAGGACCTTCTCTTTTCTCTGTCTAGGTGGGATAATCTGTCCTTGAACAAATTATATCTGTGGCCTCCTTCAGGTTCCTTGCTGTGAATATAGACTATTTTTCCTTCTTTCTGCTTCTCCATCAGCTCGAAAACTACAGGACAAGATTTTGCCTAAGATACCCTTTACTCTAGGCAAATTAGAGGAAAAAAATGCAAAAAGAGTCTACAATATACATACCATTTCCTTTAAATCAAAGGCTTGTATCTTTTCTGTGTTCTTCATGGTAGTCTAGTGAAATCAATGTACTTCTTTCAGAATAATGTTTTATATGCATTTAATAAGATGACAATCATTAAAATAATTAAATGGTTTTGTACAAACAAAACCAAGGTAACCAAAATGAGAAGGGAAGTAACAAATTGGGAAACAATTTTCATAACAAAAACCTCTGACAAAGGTCTAATTACTCAGATTTACAAAAAGCTAAATCAATTGTACAAAAATCAAGCCATTCTCCAATTGATAAATGGGCAAGGGACATGAACAGGCAGTTTTCAGTTAAAGAAATCAAAACTATTAATAAGCACATGAAAAAGTGTTCTAAATCTCTGATAATCAGAGAGATGCAAATCAAAACAACTCTAACGTATCACCTCACACCTAGCCGGTTGGCTAACATGACAGCAAAGGAAAGCAATGAATGCTGGAGGAGATGTGGCAAAGTTGGGACATTAATTCATTGCTGGTAGAGTTGTGAATTGATCCAACCATTCTGGAGGGCAATTTGGAACTATGCCCAAAGGGCGACAAAAGAATATCTACCCTTTGACCCAGCCATAGCACTGCTGGGTTTGTACCCCAAAGAGATAATAAGGAAAAAGACCTGTACAAGAATATTCATAGCTGCGCTCTGTGTGGTGGCCAAAAATTGGAAAAAGAGGGGATGCCCTTCAATTGGGGAATGGCTGAACAAATTGTGGTATATGTTGGTGATGGAATACTATTGTGCTAAAAGGAATAATAAAGTGGAGGAATTCCATGGAGACTGGAACAACCTCCAGAAAGTGATACAGAGCAAAAGGAGCAGAGCCAGGAGAACATTGTACACAGAGACTGATACACTGTGGTACAATTGAATGTAATGGACTTCTCCATTAGTGTCAACACAATGTCCCTGAACATTCTGTAGGGATCTAGGGGAAAAAACACTATCTACAAGCAGAGGACAAATTGTGGGAGTAAAAACACTGAAAAAAAGCAACTGCTTGACTACAGGGGTTGAGGGGACATGACTGAGGAGCGACTTTAAATGAACACCCTAATGCAAATACCAACAACATGGAAATGGGTTCGAATCAAGGACATTGGTGATACCCAGTGGAATCGCGCGTCGGCTATGGGAGGGGTGGGGGGAAGGGGGAGGAGGAAAAGAAAATGATCTTTGTTTCCAAGGAATTTGTTTGAAAATGAACAAATAAAATAATGTTTAAAAGTTTAAAAAAAAACCACATGTTTCTAAATATGGACAAAAAAGAAATTTTGCCATAAACAAAAATGATACATTTGGTTTTAGTCCATCTGAAAAAGGCATATTTAATATATTGAAACAAAAGCTATGGGTAAAATGATTTGTCTGGTTTATCAAACAAGCTGATATAAATTTTACTAAGGTCTGTCTTATGTGTGTGAAATGGATGCTATGTAAGTGATTATATTATAGTTACTGCTTTATGTCATAAATATAAACTTTGCAAGATTCTATCAATAATTATTTTTGTACTTTGTATGTTATTGTACATGTGAGATTCTGTGCTGCTATTAACATTAAACATATTAAATAATTAGTTTTATTTGAATAAAATATGAACTAAAAAAACAAAAAAAAATAATTAAATGGTAAGTTTTAAAAAATTGTTATGAAAAATTTGTTATGAAAAATTTGTTAAAAATCATAAAAAAGAACCTAGCTTAAGAACTGTATAATCTATGAGAATCATATCCCTTCCAAGAAGTATCACCACCTATCTATCTGCTATTCTCTTACAGTATTAATTGGTTGCAGGTAAAAGACTCTTGGCTGATGAAGTGTCCCAGGATCTGGCCTACTAAGTGATTATATTCTTTATGAATACAGCTCTGATGGTTGCCCTGAAGACTACTGATTTCTACCAAAAATAAACAAACAAACAACCAGGCAGCAGGGATTCATGATGGGCTCATTAGGAATATCCTCAATGACTTTAAAAAGGGTTGCTCCTGTTTGGGTTAGACCATCTAAATAATCTGTTTCTTTTTTGAGCTGGGGGCGAATTGGTAGGAAAAATAGGTATCCCCAGCAAAGTCTTCAAAATTTTGTTTCTCATGAGTTACACCCAATCTTGTGTCTGTAACCTTAAAACAATTGGGGGAAAGGTCAATAGTCTTAAGGAAATGTAGAGTCTTCTGGATTGCCATATACACTTTGATAAAGAAGCCACATTTTAACAATAATAGCTGATATTTGTATAGAACTACACAGTGAGAAGGATGCTGACTTGGAGTCAGACCTGAGTTAATCTCTCAGTTCTGCCATTTATTATTGGTCTGACATTGAATAAATTGTTTAACCTCTCTGAATATCAGTTTCTATACCTGTAAAATGAAATTTAAAACATTTTTACTAAGCTTAAGAAAAAAAAAAACCCTTGGAAAACCATAAAGTATTGCATAAATATTAGCTACTAGCATAAATAAAGGAATAAATGAAATTGCTCTGAGAACAGAAATACAAAAATAAGATAGTACCTATCCTCAAGCAACTTACATTAAAATAAAGATAGACAATATATAGATGGGGAGAGGCCATGGAATGGAGTTTTGTTCTGGTAAATTGCTGGGATTTTAGGTAGAACCATAAGGCAGAAAGTGGATTATCCTGCTCTTTCCAACAGCAATGGTAATATTGATTAAATTCTTATTATCTGAACGAGAAGTACAAAGAAAATGGGAATGGGGAGGCAAGAGAGGAAGCAGTTGTCAACTGTGGGGTAGGTTGCAGATGCCTGGTTAGGTTCTGATCTTCAGATGGCTGCCTGGATATGATAGGGAGCATGGACCTGCGACAACTAGGCAAAGTGAGTTAGGTTGTTTATACTAACTCGACTCATGAATAGGTCAGCTCAGTCCAAGGAAGGGTTCAAAAGCTGAAAGAATTAAATCCCTGAGCAGGTGGGGCATGGTCTTTAGCTATCCAGTCGGGAAAGTCATTGTTCCATTTGGGGAGAAGAATGGTTTGGGATTTGGGCAATGACAGGATGAATAGCAAGATGGTTGTTATTACACATGGCTTTATTTTACCTGCCCATGGTAGTACTCACCTCTATTGCAGCTATTAATGTGGCTAAGGCTGGCAGTTCTTGAGTTTAGGAGTTCTGAATTGCAGAAAACTAAGTCAATCAACTGTCTACACTAAGTCTAACATTACTCTGATAAGCTTTCAGGAGGCAAGGGCACTAGATAAGCCAAGAAAAGATGAGCCCTCACAGCTTAGACATGAATAAGGTCAAAGTTCCCTTGTTGTTTAATAGATTAGGACTGGCTATGATGAGCTCCATGCTTCTGGTGTGGGGAAACGTAGCCTTAAAAATAAACAAATGAAAGTACAAACAAAAACATATTGTTTTAAAGACATTAGTTCCTTTGATTCTCACAACTCCTTTTAGAAGGTAGGTATGGTAAGTATTTTTGCACAGTTTGTATATAAGGAAACTGATACTCAGAGTGACATGCACAAACATGCAGCTAGTGTACGTGTGTGGGTTCTTTCTTTAAACCTTATCTTCTGACTTAGTATCAATTCTAAAACTGAAGAACGGTAAGATCTAGCAATTAGGGTTAAGAGACTTGCCCAGGGTCATAAGCTAGGAAGTGTCTGAGGCCAGATTGGAAGCTGTGTGCTCTTAACTCATGCCTGGGTCTCAGTCTACTGACCCATCTAGCCGCTCTCCATAGGGCAGTGTCAGCACTTTAATCCAGGTTTTTCTTTCTTTAAATCTGGTGCTCTAGCCATCAAGATTCCCCATAACTATGAAACATGTTCCTTTCCAGGTGAGAGAAAATGAAGATATTATTGAGGTGTCTGATGATGAATTGATTCAAGAGGCTTGTGAGGACTTCATTAATCAGGGCCTGGAATATTGCCAGGGCATTGACCAATATGAGCAGCATAACTAGTTATTCATAATGGCTATTGCATGTGTAAAAGGCTGTCTTACATTATTCCCAAGTTCTATTTCAAATGAAATTATAACCCTTTTCCTTTAACCCTGACAAATTCAACTTAGTATAAATTCAGTCCCTCTAGACACTTCCAAGAATATCTAAGATCTAGGGAAGCAAGTAACAGTTGCAGAGAATCATCTTATTAAGTTTATCAAAATGAACACAAGAGCACAATTATTTCCTCTTATTGGGGCTCAGAAAAAAGGGGAAATATCCTGTTGGTGACTAATAACCTGATGAATTGCTTCTGCAGGATTTCATGGATGGGCAGACTCTAGGAACTCTCATTCTATATATTTTTTTTAATTATAAACCTCCATCTGTGGAGTAGTAAGTTATTAGGAAAGAGTGTACAATAGAACAAATCAATGCTTGCATTTTGTCTCTTTCATATGTAGACATTTACATTGTTGGAAGGGGAAGAAAAATATTTCTATAAGGAATACAGACAAAATTAGACAGAATAGAAACATTTCCCCTCAGACAAAAAGGGTGATCAGAGACATTAACTATTCAGAGGACCTGAAAAAAAATGCTGCCCCTCAGAAAAATATAATAGAAGAACCTGTTTGAAGGCAGAGCCCTGAGCTAAAGATCACCATAGTTCATCATGATCATCAGCTCATTGGCATGTGATTACTTTCAGAGTTTGCAATCAGTCAATAAGTATTTATTAAGGGACTACTAGGTGCTAAGTGCTAGGGATACCAGTGCAAATCATGAATCAATCCCTGCTTTCAAAATGCTTACCTTACATTCTAATGGGGGCAACAAGCATATTTGCAAATAGATACCATAAGTCATGAAGTCAACAAATATGAATACTAAAAAGTAGATTGGGTCAAAAGGAGACAACAGTTAGGAAGACCAGGAAAGGTTTTGTACAGAAGATAATGCTTGATCTACGTGCCTTAAAGGAAGAGAGGGAATGCTTGAGGCATAGGTGTTTAGATAGAGCATTTGCTATACCCCTGACAATGGTTTTAAAGTTATACAGATGGGAGATGGAAGAATGAGTGGGAAGAAAAATCAGTGCGGAGGGATTGCAGAGTATGAAAAGGGATGTTCAATGATAAGTTTTGGAAGGATAAGTTTTGGTCAAATTGTACAAGACTTTAAAATCTAACCAAAGAAGTTTAAACCTGACCCAAAAGGCAAAAAGGTAGCCATTAGAGTTGACTGAATAGAGGAGTCATATGATTATATCTGCAATTAAGAAGATTGATTTGACAGCAGGTTGTAGGATAGACTGGAATAGTAAGAGACTTGAGGTAAGGAGACAATTTTGAGAAGGTTTGGGCAATAATCTTGATGAAAGACAATAAAAACCTGAACCAGATTGGTAGCTATTGTTATGGAGTTAATGGTTCATTAGATGAGAGAGAAGGCATGGGGGAGAAAGGGCAAGATTTGGAAACTGCTTAGATGTACAGATTGAAGGGAAGCGAATAAAGGATGATGCTGAGATTACAAACATGGGAGCCTAGGAGGATAGTGGTATCTTTGATATATATATATATAGAACTTTGGAATAGTAGAGACATAGGAGGAAAGATAATGCTAGAAAAGAAAGATAACGAGATCATTTTATGACATGTTAAATTTAACATGTGTCTGAGATACCTGGTTTGAAATGTTGTGGACCTTAAGCTCAGGAGAGACACAGGTGCTTAATCTTGTGAATTTTAAAATTACTCCACCCTACTCAGACCATACTTAAAAAGATTTGATTTAGCTATTTCCTGATTTGTAACAATGGAGATACTTGGTCTAACAGAATCAGGTCTTGGGATCTCTACATTGCTCTACCCTACTTAGTTTAATGAGGTCAGGAATGTCTGCACTCAAGGATTAAGTATCTAAAGAAGATAGCCTTCAACAGACATGTGCAGAAACAGCTGGCAGACCCCTGGGCTATCCTAAGTCAAGCTAACCTATCATTGGTACAGATGAGACACAGGAAAGTGATGTAAAACCGTCTATATAGGGCACATTATTTCCTCTCTTCTCCCTCTTTCCCCAGAGAGGTGACTTTGGCTGGCAGCATGCTAAGCATTCCTACATCTTGTCATGGTGGTAGCTATTTGTCTGGGTTTTGGTGGTGAGTTTGCCCTTGAGCTGATTCAGGTTCAAACATCTTGGCTGAGCCCTCTTGGAGTTCAGGCTGATTTCTTCCTCCTTTACTCTCCAAAACCTTACCTTCCTAGAGTGGCTGGTCTTCCTCCTGGCACAAGCCAGGTGGGAGAAATCCTACACCCTTTCCTTCTTCCTTCTTCTTAATTTCTTTCCACTATATTAATTAAATCACCATAAATTTCCAGCTGACTTGGGTATTTTTTTTAATATTTGGGATATCCATGGCAACCAAATAATTAATATAGTTTAGGTCACAAAGCTAAAATTATCCTTTACAATCTACATATTGATGTCACTATGAAAATAGATTTCTGAGAGTCATTTTCATAGAGATGGTAGTTAAATCCATGGGAGCTGATGACATTGCCCAAAGCAAGTGTAGGAAGAAAAGAGAGCATAGATCCTTGAAGCATCTAGGTGGTAGAGTGTATAAAGCACCAGACTTGGAGTAAGAATATGAATATATCCTCAAACTTTACTAAATCAGTGATCCAAGGCAAGTCATTAACCTCTATTTGACTCAGTTTCCCCATCCATAAATGGAGATAATAATAACCACCTCACAAAGTTTTTATGAGGATAAAATGAGATATTTTGATTAAAAGTGCTATGAAACATTAAGGTGCTATAAAAATACTGGCTTTTGTGATTATTATGACAGAACCTTGGGGAATACCCATAGTTATGGATAGTGAGATGGATGATGAGTTAGCAAAGGAAATGGAGATAGAATAATTAGACAGGTAGGAGAACCAGGAGAGAGCAATCACAAAGAAATCTAGAAAGGAGAGAGTATTTAGGAAGAAAAGGTGGCTCACAGTATCAAATAATCATATTGATTATTAATAATATTCAATATTTATATGGTACTTTAAATTTCTGATTATTATTGCTTTTGCCTACTACTGAGTAAAAGTTATTACTATTATACTTACTCTTGCTTTATGGCTTAGTAAATACTCCAAGTTTAAATTTTAATGCTATGAAGGACTTCTACTTCTAGGAACTAAGATGACAGTGTATGGAATACTCACAGCTACAAATACACACACACACACACACACACACACACACACAATGCCTCAAATGAAAAAAAAAATCAGGAGAAAACCAGGTCACTGAGGAGAGAGGGGAAAGTAGACTAGTCCATGTGACATTGGGAACCAGCAAAACAAGGTTTAGCTCTTGTGACCCAGGAAAAGATACCAGTGAGGGTAGCTCAACCAATGCAGTTTAGAAAGGGTATCAATGGGACTAGCCCATATAATGAACCCCAGGAGGGGGGGCAAGCAAGATGAGCACATCAAGCATAGCTAAGGGAAAGCTATAGATGAGATCAGCCTACCCTATAGGTAGGAAGGAAGGGAGGCTGAAGAAGTTCACTCAATGGTTCTGGGAAGGGTACTGGTGTGACTAGACCACCAATATCAGCCCAGGAGAGGAGTTAGACAGGATTAACCCATTAAGGACAGCCAAGGAGAATGTACAGGTGGGACCTGCCCACCTAATGTAGCCTGGGTGGGGAAATACAGTAGGACTAGGGGAAAATCCACCTCCAGAGACACTAGGAGAACTGGCAACAGGGAGAGCAGAATCTAGGTAGACAAAATAGCTTCAAGCATCTCCGCAGCAAATTACTCAGCTTAGGCCCCCCACCCCTCAAATACACACTGTGATATAAAAAAGAAGCTGGACCCACATCAAACACCAAAGCAGACTAAACTGCAGTCTTAGAACAGTACTCCCTTTATACAGGGGCAAAACAGAACTTCAATAAGTAAACAAGGTAAAAAAAAGTGGTAAAATGAGCAAAAGACAAAAGAAAAACCTGGCCTTAGAGTGTTACTTTAGTGACAGGGAAGATCAGAAAACAAACTCAGAAAAGGACAACAATGCCAAAACAGAAAAATGTGAAACCTCAAAAGCAAGGACAAAATGGTTAGGCTCAAAAAGAACCTTTGGTAGCATGTGAAAAAAAAGTTAAAAAAAAAATAAGAGAAATAACAGAGATTTGAAAGCTTAGACAAATTCAATGAAGAAAATACCTCCCTAAAAACTAGAATTGGCCAAATGGGAATGGAGTCCCTCTCAAAACAACAACAACAACAACAACAACAACAACAACAACAACAACAACAACAACAACAACAAACTCCATAAAGAATAGATAGAATAGACTAAGTGGAAAAGAAGAGTCAAAAATGCACTGAAGAAAACAATTCTTTAAAGAGCAAAATTGGACAGTTGGGGGAAAAGCAGACTTAGAAACACAATGAATTAAAACAACTTCTTACAAAATAGAATTGGCCAAATAGAAAAGTAAACTCAAAAGCTTAAGGAAGGAAATAGCTCCTTAAAAATTAGAATTGGACAAGTGGAAGTTAATGACAAAAGAAATTGTGAAAGGAAACAAAATCAAAAGAATGAAAAAAAAAAGATCTGAAATATCTCACTGGAAAAACAATTGACCTGGAAAACAGATCCAGGAGAGATAGTCTAAGAATTATCAGAATATCTGAAAGTCATGCTCAAAAAAGGAACCAGGACACCATGTTATAAGAAATTATTAGGAGAATCTGCCTTGATATTCTTGAATAGGGAAAAATAGAAATTGATAGAATCCATCAATCACTACCTGAATGAGAATATCAAGGAAAACAACCCAGGACTATTCTAGCTAAATTCCAGAAGTTCTAAGCCAAGGAAAAAGTGTGGCAAGCAGCCAGAAGAAAACAATTCAAATATCATGGAGCCACAAAACCTAGCAGATTCTACATTGAAGGATCATTGGAATAGGTTAGGCACACAAAATCTAACAAATTACCATAGCAATTTAATGTTTGATAAGTCAAAAGATTCAACATTTGGGGGCAATAATTCAATGTTTGACAAAAACTGTTGGGAAAACTGGAAAATGGTATGGCAGAGATTGGGAATACACCAACATTCAACATTCACATCACATACAAAGGTCAACATGGGTACATGATCTAAACATAAAAGGAGATATTGTAAACAAATTTTAGAAGCATAGGATATTCTGCCCATCAGATATACAGATAAGGGAAGAATTTAAGCCCAAACAAGAGATAGAAAGCATTATAAAAGTTAAAGTGAATAATTTTGATTATAGGAAATTTAACAGGTTTTATACAGACACAACAAATGCAACCAATATTAAAAGGAAAGCAGAAAGCTAGGAAAATATTTATCTCTGATAAATAACTAATTTCTCAAATATACAGAATACTATCAAATTTGTAAAAACTAAAAGTCATTCTCTGGTTGATAAATGGTCTAGGGTTATGTGTGATATATGATAGTTATGAAATATTATCATGCTATAAGAAATAAAAAGCAGGAGTATTTCATAAAAATCTGGAATAACTTATGGGAACTAATGGAAAGTGAAGTGAGTAGAACCAGGAGAACATCCAATCTAGCAACAATAATATTTATTGATGAACAACAAAGAACTATTCTAGTGATGTAAGACGGCCAATGTCATTTGTCTTCCAGAAAAAAACAAAACAAAACAAAACAAATAAACTGATAGTTTGGATGAAGGCAGAAACACAATATATTTTATTTTATTTCCTCTTTTTAAAATGTGAAATAATTGCAAAAAATTACTAATATAGGAAAGTGTTTTAAAGGATTACAAATGTAAAATCTGTATCAGATTGCTTATTCTGTCAAGGAGGAAGGAGGGCAGGGAGGGAGTGAGGAAGAGAGGACTAGAAAAAGGCAGAGAATTTAGAACTCAAAACTTTAAAAAAATGATTGTAAAAAATCATTTTCATATGTAGTAGGGGGAAAGTAAAATATTATTTTTAAAAAGAAAAAAGTTTAAGAATATCAGGGGATTTCATTTAAAAAAGATGAAGGAAGGAGTCCTAGTCACACCTGCTTTCAAAATGTATCATAAAACCTTAATCATCAAAACAATCTAGTACTGGCTAAGGAATATTGTGAACCAATAGAATAGATTAGGTAATCAAGATAGTAATAAATGACCATAATAACATTATTTTCAATAAATCCAAAGATCTAAGCTTTGGGGAGAATTCGTTATTTAACCAAAAATTACTGGGAAAAATGGAAAACAGAATGTCAATAACTAGATCTAAATCAACATCACACACCATATACTAAAATAAAATCAAAATACCTTAAAGAAATTAAGAGAACACAGAATAGTTTACATGCAAGATCTATGGGTAAGGAAAGAATTTATGGCAAAACAAGCCATAGACAATTTTATGACAAGTGAAATGGGTAATTCTGAAACAAATCCAGTGCCAAGACTAAAAGGAAAACAAATAATTGGGGGGAAATATTTTATGATGATCAACTGTGAAGAACTAAATTATTAATGGTAATGCAAAGATCCAAGACAACTCCAAGGTATTCATGATGGAAAATGCTATCCACAGCCATAAAAGGAAATGTCAGAGTATAAATACAGATGGCACCATACCATTTCTTGCCTTAATTCCTTCATTAATTTTTCTTATATTTGCGATATATATCTTCTTTCATGACTTGAAGAATTTGGAAATTTGTATTGCATTACAATGCTGGAATAACCTACATCAGATTGTTTATAACCTGGTAGGGGGAATGGAAGGGAGGAAGGGAGAGAATGGTTTGCAAAAGTTCAAAAAAAGATTGTTTTAAAAAATTGTTTCTCCATGGAATTGAAAAAGAAAAAGTGGAAAAAAAGAAAACTATTAAGATATTTTTAAAAGAGTCAATGATATCATCATGACTGATTTTTTATAAACAGTAATTATACTAATGGGGTCTCAGGTGCTATAGTAGTGAGCGGTAGGAGTATATCTCCCTTACTCGTGTGCCTATATGATGACCAATCCTAAAATGCTAAGAGCTTGAGATTTAGCAGTGTGACCATGCTAATGGCAAATCCCTTCCTCTGGGAATATTCTTACCCCCTTCCTCATATCAGCAAGTTTGAATGCAAGTTGTGAGGGGTGGTGAGTGCTCAGGAGCCTGTTTCCATACTTAAGCAAGGTATTATAAGAGTGTAGATTTAGAGCTCACACGAAGCTGAAAAGTACCTTAGCAATCATCTAATCCTTATTTTACAGATTAGGAAATTGAGATACAGAGAGGTTAAGTAAATTTTTCAAGGTCATAAAGTTAGAAGTCTCTGAAGCATAATTTGAATTCAGAACTTCCTGACTCCAAGTCTAATGCCTTATTATGAATGACAACAATACAACCATGATATCAATTCAAATGATCTATCCTCTTTCTCAAATATCACCTTTTGATGTTGGTACTCTGAAGGAATTCCAGAGGCAGCTCTTGGACATATCCAAATGACTAGATTCTATTAGGAAATATCTGCTGACCTAAATTCTACTTAATTATTTTGGTTTTGATAATGTAATCAGGATAGTCTAAGCATCCCCCAGCCTCTACTGCACGGTAGCCATGTCAACCAATTCATATGTAAAATGAATGGGTTGGACTAGGTGATCGCTAGTCTCTTAATGAACAGTAAATTTTTATTCAGTAGTTGCTTGCTTGCTTTATTCCAGCTCTAAGTCTATTAACATAGCAAGATTATCTCATAGAACATTAATTGCCATCCTGGAAGATGGCTTTCCACTATAGCTACTTGCTTTTCTACAGGTAAGGGTGGACCCTCCATCTCCTAACCAATCCCCAGTCATCAGAATTTCCCAGAACCACTAAATCTATTAATTCCAAGGCTGTTTCACTTCATATGTTCCTGGACTCCATACTACCTTAGTAGGAGGGTGTTGATTTAAAAGACTTCGATCCTGACCCCTGACCCTAGTGACTTTAAGAGAGTCTTTCTCTCAATATCTGGAAATATATAATTCCTACCTGGCCATATTTCTTTGGATTCTCAGGAAATGATCATTGATAACTTTTGTATTGCTTGAACTGCTTAGTCAATTGATTGACGACACACATCACACACACAGACACACACACTCACCAAAGTCTACACCCTATTGCCATAGTATAGGACAGTGAAGCCATGGGTGCCAAAGATGGCACACAGAGTGCTCTCTGTGGGCCTGTGACTGCCCCTCCCATTCCCCATCCCCCCTCCAAGTTTGTTAATAGAAAAGCAGAAGGACTCAGGTGGAACTACTCCCCTTCCCCTCTCCACCTTGCCTGATACCATTGCCCCTCTGCCCAGCAGCCCAATGGGAATACACAGGGGGTAAGGTGGGTGGCTCACAAGTCACAGAGCTGGAGGGGAGAAGAGCTCTCAGACCACTCTCCTCACCCTCTCTACACTCACTGAGGACATTCCTCACTTCACCTGCTCCTCCACCTAGCAGCCCAATGGGAATGCTTCCTCCCTCCTTTGTGTGGGGTAATGTAAGGATAATTTAGGGTTGTGACCTAATCTAAATTTGGTTTTTGGTCACCAGGGGATATCCCAAATAAAATAACCAAGTCAGTTTGGAAATATATGATGGTTTAATCAATATATAGGGAAGAAATCAAGGAGAAGAGAGAGGGAAAAGGTATAGGATTTCTCCTGCTGGGCCCATGCCAAGTGAGCCACAAGGTCCTTGAAGATTAGAGGCTTCTCTAAGAGGATAGTGTTTGGAAGGTAAAAAAGAGAAAAATTAGTCTAAACTCTGAGAGATCTCAGAGAAGAGCCTTACTGAAGTAGGTTATTAGGCTTCCTCCAGTATGGTATGGTATCAAGGAAAACTCACTGTTAAATCTGGACAATAGCAGCCGCCATGCCTAGATGCCGACACATTCATCAAGCTGCCACCAGTCACCTCTCCACCGTCAAAGAGGCCCAAGAGAGGAAGTGACGCGAAATATATAGATGGTTTTACATCACTTTCCTGCATCTCACATGTACCAATATTATCTTAGGCTTGACTTAGGACAGCCCAGAGGTCTGTCAGTTGTTTCTGATTTGTCATTTGCTAGCACATCTGTCATAGGTCATCCTCCTAAATACTTAATCCTTAAGTATGTGTGTAGACATTCCTGATTTTTGTTAGACTAAGTAGGGTGGATTAATCTAAAGTTCACAGTAAGAGGAGGGTGGGGAACATCCTGAACTTGGTGGGGGGCAGGGCCTGGCACTCTGTCCCTAAAAGGTTCACCATCACTGGTATAGGAGCCTGAAATCTCTTAACTACACAAGCTCTTGACTTACAGGCAATGTTAATGGCTCTCTATTTTTCTATTTTTATTCCTCTTCCCTTTATTTTTTTAAAATAATATCTTTGGTTTGGCAGAAAAAATACCCAGACTTTCCTACAAAGTGTATTACCTGAAAACAGTTAAGCAAAACCACCTGATAACATGGTTGCAAACAATATTAATTATAACATTCTATTTTTGTCATTTATTTATGGTTAACAGAAAGATAGTTTAACTTTGAAAGAAAAGAATATCAACATTGCTGAGTTATTTGGACTATTTTTTATTGCTTTCTAGAATTGTCTTTATTTACATAGTTGTGGTTACTAATTACAGACACACACATGTTTGTCTCTGACTTCTTCCTTCAGAATCATTTTGGATACTTCTCATTGTTTCTTAGAATGTGATCATATTCTTCCTCCTTATCATGCAGAGAGAATACATTTTAATCACATACCATAGTTTGTTCTGTCATTCCCCCAATCATTAGGCACATATTGTGTTTGTAGCTTTTTGTTACCATAAATAATACTGCCATGAATATTTTTCCTAATAGGAGTTCTATTATAATGACATGATCCAGTCAAAAATAATGGCTCTTTATAGGTTCTTTTATTTCAGTAAACATTGTTTTGTAATTTATTTGTAGAAGTCCTGGTATTTCTTGATAGTTCACATCCCAAATAGTTACTATATTTTATAGTTATGTTGAATAGGATTTCTTTTCTTTATATTTTCCTCAAGAACTTTGTCACTCATATGGAAATGTTGAAATGTTTTCTGGACTTATTTCACATTTTTTTGAATTGGTGAGTTATAGATATTAATTTCATTGTTGATTCTCTGGGTTTAACCAAGAAAATCGTCATTCAACACCTTTAGGTTCTCTTATTATTTTTGTCTTATCTTAATCTTAAAGTAAGCATTTCTAGCATTATGGAAAATAATAGTGGCGATGGTGATCTAATTTTATTAAGAAAGCTTCCAATGATTTCCCATTATACATATTTCTAGCATTTGATTTTAATTGGCTAATACTTATCATATTAAAGAAATATATTTTTATTACTCTGCTTTTTAGCATTATTAACATAAATAATGTTGGGTTTTGTTGAATACTTTTCTGAGTCTATTTATTAATACAGTTATGTGATTTTTATTGTTTTTGTTATTAATATGATTAATTATATTATTAGTTTCCCTCATGTTCAGCCATCCTTGTGTTCCTAATATAAATCCAACTTAGTCATATAAATAGTTTTTGGATATATTTCTGTAGCTTCTATTCTAATATTATATTCAAGATTTTTGCATTAATATACATTAGTATGAGAGAGCATGGTGTAGCAAATAGAGTCGGCCTTCAAGGCACAAGTTCTGGATTCAAGTTCTGCTTTTGAAACAAGTCACTTAACTTCTCCATTTCTTCAACTGACTTTCTAAATCCATAAAATATAAAACAAATGCAGGTGTGTTAAATAGAGAAGTTTCCTCTTTGATAATTCCCTATCCAAAGGAAATTACAGGTTCAGACTAAAAGAAAGGCAATAATTAGTGAAATTACACTTTAATGAGCTCCTTAACTTTCTTTCTTTGCTTATTTCTCCCAGATCCATGTATTAGGACAATATTTATTTTGGAGAAAGATTTTGGTAAATTGCCTTCTCTATGTTTACAAACAGCTTAAGTTTGTTGGATGATTTATTCTTTAAATGCTTGATAAAATTCACTTGCAATTACATTCTGTCTCCGCCTTTGGGAATTCTTTTATAGCTTTTGCACCACCTTAGCCTCACTGAAATCAAATTGTTTAGATCCTGTGTTTCCTATTTCATTGATTTGTATACTTTATGTTTTTGTGAATACTCATCCAGCCCTTTTCAGTGGATTGAGAGTCAGGCCCAGGAAAGGAAGGTCCTGGGTTCAAATTTGACCTCAGAGACTTCTTAGCTGTGTGACCCTGGGCAAGTCACTTAACCCACATTGCCTAGCCTTTACTGCTCTTCTGCCTTGGAACTGTAACAGTTAAAATTTAAGGGAGACTGAGGCAGGTAGAAATTAGTTTCTCTCTGCAAGGAGTTTTATATTTTTTTTAGAGGTTTATTGAAGATTAAGAATTAAAGAAAAGACCGGATAAGAAACACGTGCCTAGGCCAGAGTGACCTAGACAAGATAATCTCACACCATGGAAGAGATGCCTCTGCTCCAAAACAGAAGTCCAAAAAGAGCCCAAAAGGCTTTGCCATCAGCTTAAATCCTTCCTCGATCTCGGCCCACCTCAGAATTGCGTGAGATTACAAAACATTCTGGGGAAGTGGAGCAAGGGCTTGTGGGGATTGAAGTCCAGAGTTCAAATCTCAATTTTACAGAACCAATATTTAGTATTGATTCTAAAATAGGAGGTTTAAAAAAGGAAAAGGAAGCATTTTTAAAGAGTCTATTTCCCCAGACTAGGTGGTACAGTGGATAAAACACTAGTCCTGGGGTCAGGAAGATCTGAGTTCAAATCAAGCCTCAGATATTTACTAGCTATGTGACTCTGGGCAAATAACTTAATCTCTATTCGATTCAGTTCCTCATCTGTATAATGGGGACCCAATCGAGAAGGAAACGGTAAACAAATCCAGAATCTTTCCCAAGAAAAACCTGTGGATAAGCCAATGGGGTCATGAAGAGTAGAACACAACTGAATGCCTGAATAACATGAGCCAGGTACCATACTCAACACTAGGGATATCTATGAAGGCAAGTCTCTGTTCTCCAAAACAACACAATCTTGGACATAGTAGATCCTAAACATTTTCTTTGTTCTGACTTCTCATTTTTCATAACAAAAATTCTTACTTCTATCTTAGGATCGATATAGATTTCAAAGCAGAAGAGTGGTAAGGGCTAGGCAATTGGAGTTGCGACTTGCCAAAGTCACATTGATAGGAAATGTCTGAGGCTACATTTGAACCCGGGATGTCTAGGTCTGGCTCTCTATCCTCTGAGTCACTTAGCTGTCTACCCCCCCTTCATCATAACCTTCAATTTCTCACTTTTCATCTTGGTAATTTGGAATTCTTTATTTTCTTATTTCAGACTGTACCCCCCCCCCTGCCCACTATCGTTCTTCATTTCAATCTCTTTTCTCAGACACAGACCTTTACTTCCTTCTTAGAGCTAATCATCCTCCCTACTTCGAGCCTTCTCCCCAAATCTCCAGTTCTAGAACCATGACCAAATTAGTTATGCTATTATTCCTGGAAGGCTTGGGCATATTAGTTTATTTCCCCATGACCCCACTCTCCAAACTACAAAATATTCTCAGGCTGTTGTCCCTCCTATTAGAATGCATATATCTTGAAGACAGTGACTTTGTTTTTGTATTTGTGTCTCTAGAGTTGTCTCTGGCACTTATTAAGTGCTTAACAAATGCTTTTGCATTCATTTATTTATTCCTTTTTTTTTTAAATCCCATTAACTAAAAAAAAAGATGGATAAAGGCTTGAACGTGGATTCAGGAGAACCAGGTTTCATTGTATCCCTGACATTTACTATGTGACAATAGGCAACTCACTTAACCTCTCTGAGCCACAATTCCCCAATGAGCAAAATAGAATAATGGTAATTGTAGCACCTACAACTTAGCGTTGTTATGAAACTTGGGAAATATCGTAATGTGTGTAAAGAGTTTTGAAATACTTAAAGTGCTAGAGAAATGTGAGTTATGATTATTATTGGTTTATTGCTGTTATTGTTTAGTTATTTCAATCACGTCTGACTCTTCTTGATCCCATTTGGGATTTTCTTGGCAAAGATACTGGAGTGGCTTGTCATTTCCTTCTCCAACTCATTTATCAAATGAAAAACTGAGGCAAACAGGGTTAAGGACTTGCCCAGGAGCACACAGCTAGTAAGGGTCTGAGGCCAGATTTGAACTAAGAAAGGTGAGTGTTCCTGATTCCAAGCTCAGTGCCTTAGCCATAGCAGCACCTAACTGTCCATTATTACTAGTTTACCAATTTTATTTTTTTAACCTCAGGTTTCTGTTTTATCCCCTTGATAATTTTCTCTCTCCTCAAATTTTCTTTTTTTTTTATTTCTTTTGCTTATTTTTGGATTTATAATTTGTGGATTTTTCCAACAAAAATGATAAGCTCAGTTCTCATTGATGTCTCATTAAAGCCCTTAGGCAGAACTGTCTTAACTGGTTAGTTCGGAAAGGTTCTAGGTGTAGCAGGAGATCCTTGCCAAAACAAAAGCTCCCTTGGAGCACTACTTGTAGCCATACAAGATCCCACTTGAATTTTTTTTTCCTTCCTTTCTGAAACTATATGGGCATTGGGTTTCTCAATCTTAAATCCTGTCTGTTCTGCTGTTATAATTTGAACTCACTTGATTGCTGCTGTGACAATAGTTGCCTGAATAAATTGCAACAGAATCTAGACCTGCCCTACAGGTGCAACGAACTTAGGCTTGAAAGGTAGTATGGTATGGTGGCAAGAGTGTGGGATTTAGATGTAGGAGATCAAGAGATCATGGCTCTGCTACTCACTAACTTTGTGATTATTACAAAATTCCTTCATCTTTCTCATCATCAAAGTGCTAATCATTAAATGAAAATAGTAAACTTCAACTTAAATGGAATATTGCTATGCTGTAATAAATGAAGAATGTGATGAATCCAGAAATTCATGGAAATATCCACATGAAATGATGGAGAGTAAAATAAGCAGAGCCCCCCCCAATCAAAACATACACACATATGCATGCATATGTGATGAACATACACAGGAACATATACATACTACATACATACAATGACTGCAACAAGGTAAATTAAAAGAACAACCAGAAAAACAACAACCACACACACACAAATGTAAATGTTGTAGGCATGGTCCCAAAGGAAATATATGAGAAGACACCCCCACTTCATCCTTTGTAAAGGTGAGAAGTTATAAGCATGGTATGCTACACATATTTTCAGATTTTTTTGGATAAACTGTTTGGTTATACTGAATTTTCCTCTTCTTTTTTCTTTTTCTTTTATAGAATATTATTTTTATATTAAATGTCTCTCTTTTCTTTTACAAATTACTATTTTTACATGAAATGCCTCTCCAGAAAAGGGACAGAAAGATATTGAAGGAAACAATAGTCATAAAATTCCAAAAGATATCAATAAAACATATTTTAAAATGATACTTCAATTCCCTATTCCATAGCATTGTTGTTTGGGAAGTACTCTGTAAATATGACAGAAATTATTTAAATAAGACTTTGTTATTATAACATCTATTTATTTGTTCATTTATGCAATAGTTTGCCCTTCACCCCTTGCTGCAGCTAATCACTGATGCCAGGAAACAAAACAAAACAAAACAAAACAAAACAAAACATATGGTAGTTGTAGAACCAGAAAAATGAAATAAATTTTCAAAGAAGATTTGATAGGACTTGTTGCCTAACTAGATGTGGGAATTGTGACAAAATCACTTTAAGTCTACTTTAAATCTTGTTTTAAAAATCTGGTTAAATGTTGTTTTATGATGTTTTGGTAAAATCTTGGATTTGTTACTGAAATTCTTTTGCTAAAATAGTCTATATCAGAAAACTGTAAGAATTTAAGCAGCTGCTGAGGAAAATTTAATGTGAATTTCATTTTAAATAAGGTCCATCTAAGGAAATAAAAATTTTTGAGAGGAGAAAGCTCTTTTTCTTTTCTTAGGTAAGGATGATAAAAATGCTTCCCTTCTGACTGAAAAAAAAAAAAGATTTCAGAAAGAAGAAAGAATAGGAGTAGTAAGAATAAAGTCAACCATCTTCTGGCAGGAACTCAGAATAGAGGAAATGATTTTTTAAAAGGTGAAATAATGCCTGCCTTTTGGTTAGCTTATAATCAGATGAAGAAAAGAACAGACTGGAGGGAACTAAAAAGTGACGCCAGTGAATAGGACCCTGACGTCAATGGACTTAAGGGAAGGTTGTTACCCTGTATTAGGAATTCAAAATCAACAATAACAGAAACCTTCTTATCTAGTTAACTTGAAGCCAAGGTAAGATTAATTGTGATTAATTGTACTCATTCAGCAAATACTTATTGAACACCAAGTTCAATAAAAAATGTTTGAAACATCATCTTTGTCCACAAGGAACTTTCAATCAAAGTTGCCAAGGATCTCTTAAATGACCAAACCAGATATGATAGTCTTTTCTACTTCCTCAACCTTCTTGTAATTATATGCTACATTTGACACTGTTGATTATTGTCTGATTTTCTTTAATTTTCTGTGCTAATACTCTCTCCTGTTTCTTTGCTTCTCTTTCCTTCTCCATGCACCTGTCTGATCACTCCACCTCAGTTTCCTTTGATTACTTAACCACCATTTGAGTTCCCCTGTTACTGAACCTTCTTTGTGTGTGTGTGTGTGTGTGTGTGTGTGTGTGTGTGTGTGTGTGTGTGTGTGTGTGTGTGTGTGTGTGTGTAACCTGGGTTTCAGCTCAATAGTGTTTGCATAAGACTGTCTTTATTGGTTGAGAGAATGATGACTCCACACCTCCTGCCTATGTGAAGAGCAGAGATTCTTCATTCCATCTTCAAGAGCAGACAGGTGTAGTACCAAACTTTTCAGGATTAACTTTGGGGAAAGAGAGAAAGACTTTGAAAAGAAGACATATGACAAATCTCAGTCCTAAACATATCTCTGATTTCTAGCTCACCTCCCTACAGTCTCCTGGGGAATTTCCCCCTAGGTGAAATCAGGACCACTTCTATTTGAACTATCTTACTCTCAGTGTGAGAACTCAATCACTTTGTGTATTTCCTGGTATATTCTAATCTTAAAAATCTGATTAGATTTGAAACTAACATGGAAACTCAAACCATCTCAGCACCCCTGTGCCTGAGGGACTTTCCTCCCTCTAGTTGGAGAGAGTAGAGAGGTGGATATTGGAGAGCTCTTCCCAGATCTACTATTTAAGGATTATCATTATCAGGGAATTATCATTTCCCACCTGGATACTTCTCTGGACTTCATCATCTCCAGAAATTCATCATCCTACAAGATGAAATCAACTTGGAAACTCACCTTCTCTAGTAATTTCCCATTCCTGCTGCCTGATTTCATCATGCCTCCATATCTAATAATGCACATTCCTTTTTTAGCTTCCTTTTTGAATTGTTTCCTTCTTTTCCTCATTTCCTTCCTTCCTAATGGATTTTAAGTTCCTTTGTCATTCTTTGTATCCCCAGCCCAGTGTGGCACTTAATAAACCTTTACTGACTCTGACTCTGAATTCTGTTCACTATTTGTTTAGGGAAATTGGTTTACTCACCATTCATAATATTTTATTTAGATAGAATTTGGTGGGAAGTAGTCAAGCTTATGCTTGTAAGTTTTTTATTCCCCTTTAAGGGATAGAGGCCAAGATAGTGACTTGAACCCAAAAAGGAAGTGTTGGAGGTAAGACAGGACTCAATGTCTTTTTAATTTGTGGTAAATCATTCTCTCTTCTTAGTTTCCACACCATTAGTATCTAAGGAGACAGGTGGACATAATTCTAGTCTAGTATTCTCTCTCTTAGAGGTGAACAGAATGTCCCTGTCTATCCCCTTCTGGATAAGAACAAAGTCTTCCTTGGAGAGGGATGGGTGAG
This sequence comes from Monodelphis domestica, assembly GCF_027887165.1. Taxonomy (NCBI): domain Eukaryota; kingdom Metazoa; phylum Chordata; class Mammalia; order Didelphimorphia; family Didelphidae; genus Monodelphis; species Monodelphis domestica. The sequence continues at coordinate 96,906,455 of NC_077230.1, read as the reverse complement.
ATTCCAGAAATATCTGTCTATATCTTCTCCCAGACACAATTAAATAATTCATGTGGACTTCTGTTTCTCTGTCTCTGTTTTTCTCCCCTTCTCTCTTTTTCTTTTCTTTCTCTCTCTTCTGTCTATTTTTTCTGTTCCTTCCTCTCAAACCTGTCCATTCTCTTGCTACCTATATCCAGGTATAGTTTTTCACCTGGGCTTCACATCATCAGTTGCCTGTTGGATAGTTCACATTAGATGTCCTAGAGAAAGCTCAAAGTCAACATAAAATTAAATAACATCAATATGTAATATGACTTTAAACTCCACAAGACCAATGATAATGTCTTATTCAAACTCTGAAAACTTGTTGAATTGTGGTAGATCAAATAAGGAAAGTTTCATGATTTCCTTCAGCAATATTAAATAGACCTAAATGAATAAGTAAGTAGAAGAATTAACAAGAAAGGTTCCAAATTAAACCTTTATGTTTATTCATTTTTACTGATAAATTATTTTTGTAAGAGGTGTTATTTATTGAAAATCTTTTTCTCATAAAGAAAAAAGATTCTCTACCAGTGACTCTTGTCAGATTTCTAGCCCTGCATTCACCCCCAGATATTCAGATGTTACCAATAGTCATCTTCACCATGCCTCAAGGTCAGGCTTACTAAGAATGAGTTCTCACCAGAATAATTGTTGCTGCTGTTATGATTCATCCTTCATTTTCAAAAATGACCAGTGACATCATGGGGTTATGTCTTGACTTGTCCATGAATTGGATTTAAGGAGGCAGAATTGCATGAAGTCATCAACTTCACTCTCTTCCAGTCATCCAATTCCAGTGGCAAGACCGAAGTTAGGGTTATTGGAAAAGACCTGGGATACAGTAGATAATCTTGGTGTCTTCAATGTCTGATCAAGGTCTAAGCACTCCATAGCACTTGCTTCAGCTGTTTTTTTTTTTTTAAACCCTTACCTTCCGTCTTGGAGTCAATACTGTGTATTGGCTCCAAGGCAGAAGAGTGGTAAGGGCTAGGCAATGGGGGTCAAGTGACTTGCCCAGGGTCACACAGCTGGGAAGTGTCTGAGGCCAGATTTGAACCTAGGACCTCCCATCTCTGGGGCTGGTTCTCAATCCAGTGAGCTACCCAGCTGCCCCCACTTCAGCTGTTTTTTATTGATTGTTGGAACAAATTGTTCTCATCTGCCCATTCCATCAGGGAAAATCAGGAGCTTTTTTATAAAAATAGCTGAGCCCAAGATAACAAGATGCTTCAGTATCAAAATCCTGCCTTTGTTTCTGGTGCCCCAAACTGCCTTCCTGTTCTGTACCAGTTCCTTCAGTTCTTATGTATTTCCTATTCTCTCCCCATTTGGTCTTTGTAGATCTCCTGGCTGATCACTATCTGCATGGACATTAGAGATTCCCTGACATTTTGCTCTCTATTATTTATGTATTCTTGATTTATGTCTCATACTCAACCTCTTCCTTATTGCTGTAGAGACCCTTGAATTTATCATGGGCCCTGCTTTTCATTCCGATGACCTTTTGCTACCTGTGGTTCAAAGCTGTCTACAACCTAGATTATTTTCTATTTAATATTAAATGCTCAAATGTATTTATGAATTTTTTTTATTTTTAAAGTACAAGTGGAAAATCATGCCAATTTTTACACTAGCCATTCATAGTCTGATAGCTGGTGGCTCTTTTCACACAACTAATACAAAAATAATATCACTTGGTCAGGTACCAGGATATCCCAATTTTATTGCTACTGTACTGCATAAAAGTAAATAAACAGCATTTTAGTGATAGCACAGTCTCACTTAAATAGCTTTTTAAGGTTTGTAAAGCAGTTTTCAGGCATTTATCTTATTTTATCCTGAAAATCTCCCAGAGTAAAGGATATTAGTATTCCATTTAACAAATGAGGAAACTGAGTCTGAGAGTGGTCATATGGCTAGTATCTGAGGTAGAATTCCATATCTTCTTAATTCATGTACTTATCACTCTCTTCGCTTAGCCATATTTTTTGAATGTTCAACTCCCAATTAAAAATGTAAAATGATGATAACGAACCTCACGAGGGAAGATAGAAATTAGTCAAAGAGAATCTCCAATTAGGAACTTTAATAACTATGAGAGTGATCAGGTAGTAGCATGTAGTGAAATTTGGAGGGGGGAAAGTTTTTGCTTCTTGCTTTTTTAAAGTGAAAATCAATGTGCCTGACTTTAGGCATGTTAAATTTGAGATGATGGTAGAATATGGAATGCAGCTCAGTGGTAGAGAATATATTTGCCTGGAATATGGAGTTAATAAGACTTGAGTTTGAATCCCTTCTCTCTCCGACACTAGCTTGTGACCCTTGGAAATTCATTTACCCTCTCTGAGCCTCAGTTTCCTCATCTCTAAAATGGAGTAATAATAGAAGCGATTTTCTTACAAGATTGTTGTAAGGATCAAATAAAATTATTTGTGTAAAGTATGTTGCAAATCTCAAAGTGCTATAAGAGTAGAGGCAGTAACTTAGTCAAACTTTCCCAACATTCCCCCACTAAACAACTTTAAAATAATACCTAAAATTTAATTCTTGAGAAGCAGAGTCAACAAAAGATTGGGGTAATATATTTTTTCTAATCAAAAACAACTGATGAGGTCAACAGGAAAGATATTTGACATTGGGATGAGAGAAAGATGGTATCCCATGTGGAGGCAGAACTAGCTTTTGGAGCTTGTAGTCCAGCTAACATAAGGGAATTAGACGTCTGGTGAGAAAAAGACACCGGATATAGGATCAGTAGCTATTCAGCAACCCTATTGCCCATATGCAGTTCTGAGTTATATTTCCAGAGTGGAAAGAGAACTGGTAGTCAGTAACAAGGGAACAAGAGTCCTGGCCTCAGTTACAAGGTTAAGAAGAACAGTATTACTTCCAGCTGCAGGGGATCAGGGACTCTTTCTGGATAAATACCAGAGCACAGACCAAGAAAGTAGTGATCGTATCTTTTCCAGGATGATATCAGAAACACTGAAATTTTTCAGACTCCCCCAAATAGTTCTGATAAAAAAAACAACAACACAAAAAAATCCTCAAGCTTGGGACAATACCTCCCTGCCCCTCAGTGAGTAAAGCTTAATTTTAATAATGATTTCAGTCTCAAGGAATAGGCTAGAAAAATGAGGAAACAAAAAAGGCATTGATCATATTAAAAGTCACTATTGTAAGAAGAAAGATGAGGAAATAAACTCATAAGAAGACAACAGTGTGAAAGTGGCTACCAGCAGAGCTTCAAAAAATTCTTATAGGACAAAAGTCCAGTATTAAATCCTAGAATCCAAATAATAGGAGTAATAGGTTGGGAAATTGGAGAAAAAACAAGAGTGACACAAGAAAACTAACAGCTTGCTAAAAAAAGATCCAAAAATCAACTGAAGAGATCACTTAAAAAACAAAATTGGCCAAATTGGAAAAAAATTTTTTTTTTTTTGCTGAAGAAAAGAACTTCCAGAACTTCCTAAAAAACAGAATTGGTCAAATGGAAAAAACAACTACAAAAAATCCTGGAAGAAAATAATTCTGAAAAACTGGAATTGGGCAAATGGAAGCTAATGACTTCATGAGACATTAAGAATAAAATGAAATCAAAAGGATGGAAAAAAAGAAAAAAATATGAAATATCTTATGACTGACATGGAAAGTAGATAAAGGAGAGAAAATTTAAAAATTATTAGATTACCTAAAAGGCAGGTTCAAAGAAGGAACCTTGGTATCACATTATAAGAAATTATCAAGAAATACTGCCAAGATATCCTTAAGCCTAAGGGTAAAATAGATGTTGAAAGAATCCACTGATTAACTCCTGAAATAAATTCCAAAATGAAAATGTTCAGGAATATCATAGCCAAATTCCAGAGCTCCAAGGCCAAGGAGAAAATACTGCAAATAGTCAGAAAGAAATAATTCAAACATCATGAAACCACAGTCAGGATCACACAAGATTTAGTAGTTTCCATTTTATAGGAGTGGAGAACTTAGAATATGATATTTTTAGAAGGAAAAGGAGCTAGAAGTGCAACCAAGAACAATCTACCCAGTTAGGAGTATAATTCTTCAGAGGGAAAATAGATATTTAATGAAGTAGAGGACTTACAAGCATCCATCATGAAAAAAAAAACAAAAAACTAGAGTTAAATAGAGAATTTGACATTCAAATGCAAGACTCAAGAGAAATATAAAAATAGTAGACATAAAAAGAAATCACAAGAAACTCAAAAAAGTTAACTTCTTGCATTCCTATATGAGAAAACGATACATATAATTCCCATAACTCTCTCAGTATTAGGGCAATTGGAAGAAGTCTACACAGATTTAGGATACAGGTATGAATCAATTATGTTGGGATGATCTAAAAAAATTAAAGTCTGGTGAAGAGGGATACATTAGGAGTAGGGAGAAGGAAGAGGAATGTTGGGTAAATTATCCTACTTAAAAGGGGCATGTAAGAAAGAGTTTTTGTAATAGAGGGGAATATGAGGGAGATAGTGGGCAATGCTCAAACCTCACGCTCATTGGAATTATTAAAAGAAGAAAAAACATACACACCTGTTTATTGTCTACTTTTGCTTTGTCTGGGATCATGATTGCTAACCTGGTCTTTTGTTTTATGTCAGCTGAAGCCTAAGAAATCTTCCCCACTTGTTTATTTTAATTATGTGTGTCTCTGTTTCAAGTGTTTCTCTTGGAAACAACATATTGTTGGATTCTGGTTTCTTGTCTATTCTACTGTCTGTTACCATTTTATGGATGGGTTAATTCTATTCACATTCATAATTATGATTAGTGTGCATATATTTAAATACACATATACATATACGCATATGCTCAGTTGAGTATAGAAAGTTAATCTTACCTAACATAGAGTTTGGAGGAGAAGGGCATAAGAGAAATGTGAGAGAAGATGGTGAAAGAGAGGATGGATTAAGGTAAGCAGTGACCAGAAGAAAAGCAGACTTTTCAGGATGATAGGGTAAAAAGAAAGAGATAAGGAAATACACAGTTAGTAATCATAATCATGAATGTGAATGGAATGAACTCACCCATAAAGTGGTAGTATATAGCAAATGAATTAGAAAGAAGCCAAGGAATATGTTGTTAACAAGAAAAACAGCTTAAAAAAAAAGAAACACAAAGAGTTTAAATAAGGAGTTAGAACAGATCTATTATACTCCAATTAACATAAATAAGGCAGGAGTAGCAATAATGATCTCAGGGGAAAAATAAACCCAATTAAGAGATAATTAGAGAAACTATATTTTTGTTTAAAGGTATCATATACATTGAAGAAATATAAAAAATGTTTATAGAAAGTTTATCTAATAAAAGGATCATTTCTCTCATACATGGGGAATTGAATAAAGTTTATAAAATTAAGAGTGATTCCTTAACTGATAAAAGGTCAAAGGATATGAATAAGTCATTTTCAGAAGAAAAAAAATCAGGCTATCATTTGTCATATGAAAATATCCAATTCATTGTTGATTAGAGAAATGCAAATTAAAACAATTCTGAGATACCATCTCATACCTCTCAGGTTAGCTAACATGACAAAACAAAACTAAACAAAAAACATTTGCTACAGGAGATATAGAAAAATTGACACACTAATGCACTGTTGAGGGAATTGTGAGCTGGTCCAATCATTCTGGAAAATGATTTGGAATTATGCTCAAAGAGCTATAAAACTGCATACCTTTTAACCCAGCAATACCGCTACTGGTTTATATCCCAAAGAGATCAAAGAAAAAGGAAAAGGACTTACCTGTGCTGAAGTATTTATAGAAGCTTAGTGTGTATGTGTGTGTGAGCAAAGAATTGGGAACTGATGGGATGTCAATCAATTTGGGGAATTGATAAGCAATTTGCAGAATATGACCTTAAAATGACAAGCAGATTTGTTTCAGAAAAATCTAGGAAGACCTATGTGAAGTGATTCAAAATGAAGTGAGCAAAACCAGGAGATCATTGTATATAGTTGCAACAATATAGCAATGATGATTAACTGTGAAAGATTTAGCTAGTTTGTTGAAGAACCATGTCGATCTCCAGAGAGAGAATTGATGAACTCTGAAATGCAAATTGAAGTACAAGTTTTTCATTTTATTTTTCTTGATTTTGGGGAAGGGTGGTTGAAATAGCATATAGGGCCATGTATTTTGCATGATTTCACATGTTTAATTGATATCCTATTGCTTGCTTTCTCAATAGAAGGGAAGAGACTGGAGGGAGGAATGGACTTTGGAATTCAACATTTTAGATGAATTCAAAATAAATAACTAATAAGTTTGAAAATTTTCTTAACAAGCTGGCTTCTACCTAAAAAAAGTATTATACAAATTTTAGCTATTATTACTAATGGAAGGAATATATATATATATATATATATATATATATATATATATATATATTTGGGGGGGCTGGACTTAGAATCAGGAAGACTTGAATTCAAATTTCTCTCCTGACATTGACTATCTGCATGACCTTGAATAAGTCACTTACTCTCTTTTAGCCTCAGTTTCCTCATCAGCAACATGAGAAAAATAATAGCACCTACATCATAGGATTGTTGTGAATATGAGATAACATGAGTGAGATGCTTTTACAAATCTGACAGTGGTACATGAATTCTGCTACTATTGTTATCAATGTACAAATGTAAACCTTATCAAGAAATGTAGAAGTACAATGATCATGGGTGGGAGAAGAGAATTGGAATAATAGGTTTGGGAGTTGATCCTGGCCTTCAATGAATAAATTACATCTCTGAGGGAATGAGAGTAGTCAGTAAAGAAAATGCAGTGATAAGATCCAAACTCCTCATATACATACACAGTTAAGGTGTGGGAGTTGGAAGAAGTGGAAAGAACAAAAACATAGTAAAAGAAATATTCTAGCTAATTCCAGAAACCTCATGATGATCTTCATGACCCCTCCCTCCTTTTTGTAAGTTATAAAATTTTCTCAGTGTTATAAACTTGAATTTTATGAATTCTAAAGCTCCATAACTTATGAATGCTCTGTTTACACATTTCCCCCCTTACTATATCATTCTTTTTCTCATAGGAATATTAAGGAAGTGGGGGGTGCAGATGGATGACGCTAGGGTAGGAGTTTAGGACATACACTCTGGGACTCTCATAACCTCTGCCCCAATGACTGGACAGGTCAAATATTTCTCATCTTCTCTGTAATCCAAAGAAATCTTCAAAGCAATCATGGATAATCATCTGGCATCCTTAGAGTAATGAATACCTAGTTATAATATGAGCACTGAATTTCTCTGTGTTATGAAGCTATTGTATCCACTGGTACAAATATATTCAATGCAAGTTCTTGGTCCTCAAGGACTCTCAATAATAGGGCTTACACATAGGCCTAAGATTCAGGTCCAAGTAGATATGGTTGCCAATGAGGAGTACACCCATGCTACATGCTGTTACTCAGAAAACATAGTTAATGTGAGCCTGAGATAGTGAGTTAAACAAAATAGAGATAAAGCCATGGTGTGGGGTTCTCTCACAGCTTTATTTTACCTGAGAATGACTGGTGTCATGGCTGCTGCTCAGATTTCACAATGCTACGTAAAACAGGTGCCATCTTGCTATATCTTGCACAAAGATAAAATATGTTGTGATTTGCACCCATTTCTCTGATAGCTTTCAGTGAATGGCCTTCAGGGAGTTGGCAAGAGTTTTTAAAGGAGTCTTCAATGGGATGAGGGACAGCAAAGAACACGCCCCTCTCTTTACACTTGGTCATAGTCTCTGCCAATTGAGAATTGTCCTTTCCTATGACTACTATTATTATTTTATGTTCACTCTTATCCATTTTGAATGATGTTATTCTTCTATTCTTGTTGTCCTCTGAAGAAAGCAAAGGAGAGGAAACAACCCAGTTTTCTCCTTGAAACAATCTGTCTGCTGCAAAGAAACTGACAATCTTCCATTGAGCCCAATATGGGGACACCAGGGTTAAGAATGCAGCATGATCTATTTAGTGACAAATTAAAATTCATTCCTGTGGAAAATTGAGAGTAGATTAGCAGCATTGCCTGGGCTTGTCAGACACTTCATGGATTGAGGTCTTTGGGGCAATTAGTAAATTGTGCATGGAATTGTCAGGCAATTAATAAGGAAAAGTTTGCTTATCTGCTTATTTCCTGAACTGGGAGATTCTCCACATAGGCTTTGAATGTAATGGGAAGTATTGTATCCACATTCCTTCATTCATTCATTCATTCATTCATTCACTCAGTCACTTCACTAAGATTGTGTGAAAGGCATGTGCTTTAAGGAGAGAAATGCAAATAATGAAACAGTGAATAAGAGATTAAGTCTCTGTTTTATGTGCATATTTTGATGAGTCTTTTGATCTTTGAGGACTAGGAATTTCCCCCAATAATGAGGGTTTCTGGCACTAAAGATAGTACTGTTCTAGTCATAATTGTTTATTACACAAGAAATGTGGCAATCCCATAATTCCTTTTAATTATACACCAACACATGCATGTGAGCACCATCATAATATCCACAACTAGAAAATGTTCTCTAGAGGTATGTTAAATGATTTGGGGTTTTACAAAGGTACCCAAATTGTTTCTTTTGAAAATGGAATGTATACACTGAAGAGAACAATGAGTGTATATATACCAAAGCTGGGCTAGGGTTTTGGTTTAGTTTCGGTAATGTGGCTTCTCAATTTCTTTTCTTGGCCATGTTAGTTGGAATGTTTCATACAATATATTCCAACTTGAAAGTGACAGGTCAAGTAAACATTCTCTCTATCCCAGATAGAGAGCACTTTAATGGGGAAGGTGTTTTTTAAAGGTTTTCATGGTTACTCAGGTGAAACCCATTGGCACAGGGACATACACTCTGACACCATTCTATGTAAACCCAGACATGCTTCTGCTCATTTTAATTAGACAGATAAAATTAGCAAGGAGATTAAGGTAAAAGGCAAAAATTAAAAATATTTAAATGTTAAGTGGAATTTACAAAAGTGAATTGAGCAATGAGGTACAATAGAGAATAGTGTAAAGAGAAACACAGAAACATATGAACATACCTCTGAAGCCATACAACCTAAGCCAGTATTTAAGACCAAAACCCGTAGGTCCACATGTTAGAAAAGAAGACTCCTTCTTTGCCACCTACCTATATGTTACTGGAATGTTGGAGAACATTCTCCACATACTCTTTTTTTTCTCATCCTTTCCAGTTGCCAGTAATCCAACAGTCAATACTATTCTAGCATGGCCCAAATAAGATCCATTTCAAAGCTCTCCTCTGCTTCCTGTCTCTGAGCTTGCAAGCTACTGTGAGTTTGATTTCCTTTTTTCTCCCCATCCCCAATCCCAATGAAACCAGTGGTCCAGTTGGGCCAAACTTAGAAAGCCAAGTCAACCACCTATGATCCTTCCCAACTTCCTGGGGAGTGACGATGCTGATGCTGTCACAGTTCTTGTCCCTTGTTTGTGTCTGTTACGAACAAGCTATGAATCCACAGTCATTTTACAATGCAGACACACACACGCACTCGTGCTCACACGCACGGAAACAGGTTTTCTTTTTTTTTTCCAATTTGTGGTTTCTTTTTCCTTTTTGCAAAAAATGCAAACAAAAGAAAAACAAGGTTTTCAATTGAAGGTACATCTCTTCTTCAATATGAAGACATTAATTGACTTGGTTTGGATCCCCCATGCAGTGGTCAGCAAAGTCCTTTGGTAACTGACAGAAAGACATCTTGAGATTCAGGCGCTGGACAATTTGTTTGAAGAACCTTCCCCACACAGGTCATGAGCAAAGGGAAATGGATGTGGGAGAAGGGACAGGGGTCTAGGGGAGGAGTACAAAAGGAGAAAAGAAAAGAAATGTCATTGGTGAAGAATTGAAAATTACCTTTGTTTTTTCCCTCTACCTCCTTCCCTTTCTTCCTATTGGTCTATGACTTGCTCACTGATGGTGGGATTTCAGTCTATTTTTCGTTTCCCCAGTACATATTAATTTGTCTTCATTTCCTTTTACATATATGCTTTTTACATATTTATATTTCTATTTGGTTTCCCCTGGCATCATAAAGGTGCTTCTCTCAATGAGAAACAGAAGTTACCTGTTAAAAATCAAGTCCAGTTTACTCTTCGTTGATGGCATTATGATTCTCAGTTGGTGAAGCTACCCTCTCCAAAACTTTTCACATTTCTATTATCCTCTCCTTCCCCCTTTAACCCTTGACCCTTTCCCTCCCGCTCCTACCCCTCAGAAAACGAGAATTCTCATGCCATTGAGGTTGGAGATTGACTCATCTGTACCCTCATGGAATGAACACTGTTCAAGATCTTCTTCTGATGTCCTGCCAAAGTCACTCCTATTCTCAGAAGGTCTCTGGAGGAGGAAATAGAAACCAAAAGAAAAAACAATTCACTGTAATTTCATTCCTTCATTCAAGAAACATTTTTATATGCCCTCCCATGTACAGGGCACCAGTCCCTGTTTTCAAAGACTCTACAGTCTGGAGACATAAATATTATTTTATTTTTAATTTAAAATTTTTAAATTACATAATTGTAATGAAAATTAGAATATGTCCATTTAAAATAAGCTTGAATAATGTACAATGAAAGCTCATAGGAGGGAGAAATCACTTCTTCCTAGGGGAATATGAGAAGGCTTTCTGGAGTTGTTGGTTTTTTAGCTTAGCCTTAAAGAAATGAGTATGAAGAGAACTTTTCAAAAAGGCATCGCAGGCATAGGGAATGCTGTGAATAAAGACTGAGATGTCTATAGGAAACATAGGAATAAGGGAAAATATTTTTTAAACATTAAAAGTTCAAAGTAAAGTTGGGCAGAATGATTTGATTCAAATAAAGAGGAATGGAAAATGTTTCCTCTTTGTCTTTTTTCTCCACCAAAACACTCCTTTTCCTTCAAAATACTTGAAAAAACTTCCACGAGATCTTTATTGATTTAACAAATTGTTTTGTAGTCACCTTAATCATCCCTAAGATCCCAGCATATATGTCTGGAATTGGCCCTAGGACATGGCCACGACCAATCAAAATGACATTTTTGTTAAACAACATTGCAGTTCCTTGGATTTTTTGTTTTTGGTACAGGCAAAAGTTCTTAACCTTTTTTGCCTTGGACCCGTTGGCAGTTTTGCGAAGCTTATAAACATCTGCACAGTCTAATGATTTTAAATAATTGAAGGAAATGCTAAAATTCAGGTAGAGTTAGTGGAGTTATAAAGATGTACTTTTTTTTTTACCTGCCCAAGTACATGGATCATCTGAAATCTATCCATGGACTGGAGGTCAAAAACTACTGGTCTAAAGCCTACATCTGAGACTAATTGAATATCTTATCACCTCTTCTAGATGGGTTAGAGTGATTTAATGGATTTATTCATTCACTCCATCTTTATAGAGAACAACCCCACCTTAAGGGAAAAATTGAAGTGGATTTTTTGTTTGTTTTTGTTTTTGTTTAAACATTCTGTCCACACACTGCCACCAGGATCTCATTGATCTTTCCTTTAAACTCAATACTCACATATTAGCATTTTGAGAAATTTGGAAAGGTCAGATATTCATGCTTTTCTAATAGCATTTCTGACTACTAATTTTCTATCCCTATTTTGGAAAGGAAGGTACTGAAATTCTATGGAAGATATTCCCCCAAAATGAATAATATCTGAATCAAGAAGAAATTCTGTGAAAGTTTCTGTGACTTGGATCCCTGTCTATATTTCATGTGGAGACCGAGACAATTTTCTGAGCATTAAACATGAATGAAACTGTTGTAGCTATCTGGGAAAAGGCATAGGCAAAAGACTAGGTTATAGTTATGCTTCTTTCATTAGCTTAGTCAAAAAAGATTCTTGAAATTGTGCAAGCCACCAAAATGAAAAACTAGAGCTTGTCACCTACTTCCTAAGGTAAGGACTGCATACTCTTCAAATCCCAAAATCATAACTCATTAGACCACTCTCTGCAGTCCTTTCCATACCAAAGAGGGGAGGAGAAGTATTGAATATAGTTCTTTCTTACACCATTTCTCCTAATTTTGCTTTGGCGAGGCTACCAATTTCCCTTGAATTGTAGCTTATTTGGGTCTTTATGTATTATGGATATTAGGATTATTATTATCACTAATTATCATATATTCCTATCTTTTTGGATTTGCATTTATACAATCTCTTTCTTAGCTACTTGTTTTCTATTCAACTTTTTTTCTCCTCTCAACATATATCAAATTGTACTCAGAGTTTCCCTTTTTTACCTGGAAATAAACCCCCTATATATCAACTTCACTTTCCATTAAAGTTTTTCTTTTTCTTTTTTTCCCCTCCTTCAGTTCTCTTGTATGTGAATGTTGCCAAACAGGAGAGAAATCTTCTGGGGCCAATTACTCTACCCTACCCCTTGTAGTAGAAGAATAGGTAGACCTTCTCTCTCTCAGTGGTAAAAAACAGAGGTGAAGAGAGAAGAGTTTCATTACAGTCATTTCCATCCTTAAACCATGGCCTCTGCCAATCACCCCGTAGTGTCCATGTATAAACTACAATCTGAGATGATTGATTTTCTACTTGTATTACATTTTTAAGTTTTTGTGTTTGATGATAATTTATAATGGCAGGAGCTGTCTTTTTGGGGAATGGCTGGATATGTACCAAAGGTCTATAACAGAGAAATTAAATGAACTCTGATGTTTAGTAGATCCAAGTTTGGAACCATATCCAAACAACCTCCCAAGAGACAATGGTGTCCCTGTTATCACTGACAACAGCAATTCTCCTAGAAAAAAAAGCTGGAACTAAAAGGAAGCTGCCACTGTGACACTGAGTTGAAGGCAGAGCAGGAAATAGGGATGTGACAAATGCTGCATTTTAGAGTTTATTTGACATGCAGGCCAGAGGATAGAGTTTCTTGGAAGTAGCATTACAATGAGTGACTTCATCCTGAATGAAATCAGGTGTGAAAAGAATGATGGAATCTGACGTTGCTCCTTTAATCTCACAAGTGTCCCATGAAATAGGTCATTGGATACATGGTCTTCATGGAGTCCAGTCTTGGGTATTCCACATTAGCCAGAGAGATTCACAATGATCAGCCAAAGAGAGTCTAGAAGGCTGGACCAAGCTCTGACTATCACCCATATTAAGGATGCCGTAACTTTCTTTGATCAGAGGGATTGTGGCCATCAGTTGTATGTAACACAAGCCCTCTCCCTATCTGACAATCAGCATCCAGGGCAAGGGGAAGAACAAATTGGTATGGGTTTGAGATTTTCACAGGTGATTTATTGTTGGTGTTCAGTCATTTTTCTGTGCTTTGCAAATACTTGCTATTCACAGCGTGATAGAGTTTGAAGGGACCTCAAAGAGCTGAGCACTCAATATTTATTCTGTTGTTATTCAACTCCAGAAATGAGTAGAAGTCATACTGGTTGGATGACTGAGTTCTAGAGCTGGTGTGGTTCTTAGGGGTCCTCTTCCCCAATCCCCTGCATCTAAACAGGACTATTCATAATTCTAGACAGACACATATTATCCCAATTCATAGTATCCCTAGGGAATGAAATGTGTTAGCTCCTTTGTTAATCAATATCCAATATTTATTATGTGAAAGAAATTACTGTTGTGTTCAGTTGTGTCCAACTTTTAGTGACCCCCTTTGGGGGTTTCTTAGCAAAGATACTGCTGAGGTTTGCCATTTCCTTCATCAGATCATTTTATAGATGAGGAAACTGAAGCAAACAGCGACTCGCCCAGGGTCACAGAGCTAGTAGGTGTTTCAGGCCAGATTTGAACTCAGGAAGATGAGTCTCTGTGACTCCACACCTGTCACTCTATCCCCTGCACCATCTCACTGTCCTTTCTCAAGGGCTACTTATGTAAAATCTATAAACATTGCCTGTATCTCTGACCATAGTACCAAGATTGCATAATGTCTATTTCTACAATTTTGTTTAAATTATTGGCTAGCTCTGTTCTTTCCATCTCAATGCTTTCCCTGATGATTTGACTTTTGAAACTTGAAAGATGAAAAGGAGAATCTCAGGAAATAGGTAAATAATATGTATGAATATTAAATATAACTTTTTAACTTCACCCATTAAATACAGCCTACAGTTTTCCCTTCTCTCTTCCCAATATATACCACCACTCCACCAAGCTCTATAGCTGTGAAAAGAAATGAAGCCATGCATTGTCACATCCTAAGGCACAAGGGATAACTGCATCCTTACTAGACAGGCTAAAGAGTATATGATCCACTTACTCTGATGTCATCTGAGTAACCAGCTGAAGAGAGGTGAACCCAGCAGTTAGGAAACTGTCCCTGTACTGGACCATTTTAATAGCATTGAGCCAATCATCCACTGAGGTAAAGGCAGTGAAATCGGGGATGGAACGATCTAACAGGGGCTGAGAAGGCCTGCAATGACAGAAATATACCAGAGTTAATTTGCTGAGCTACAAACGTGGAAGAATCAATCAATATTTTAAGCTAGAAACAAATTGAACAGCTCTAGAAATGGGCAGAAGTCATAATGGTTGGATGACTGAGTTTTCGAGCTGGTGTGGTTCTTTAGGGGTTATCCCACCCATTTCCCTGCCTCTCCTCAAGATTATAGTTAATTCTAGACAGACTCATATTATCTCAATTTCATAACATCTCTAGGGAAGGATATTTGTCTGCTTTTTTGTTCATCAGTATCCAATATCTTCCACCATTAAGAAAATGGTTGGAGACAGTTATGTGGTTCAGGTGATAGAGAATCAGGGCTAGAGATGGGATGTACTAGGTTCAAATTTGTCCTCAGATACATACTAACTGTGTGACCCTGGCCAAGTCACTTAACCCCAATTACCTAGCCCTGCTGCCTTGCAACCAATAGTTGGTACTGAGGTGAGGGTCTAAAAAGAAAAGAAAATTTTTGTTTACATTTTAATTGTGTTTTGGTTTTGTTCTTGACTTTTTTTTTTGTCCTGGGTCTTTTCATCTATAGATTACTCTGACTCTATTATCAGTGAAGCAGTTCTAGGAAGTAGAAAGGACACAGAAGCAGGACCCCTGATTCAACTTCCTGCTCAGTTTTTTAGGCTACTTTTTAGCATACTTTCACAGTATAGGAATTTGGGACTGTCATTTAACTTTCAATTTCAATTTCTTTATTATAAAATTGGATTCTTCTTTCCTAGCAAGATTTTTGTGAAGATAAACTGAGATATCATTAATGATTCACCTTCCAAAAGGGCATCTCAAGATATATTTAATATTTAAGTCTTTCTTTGATCTTCATCATGGTCTAGGGGTGACAGAGCTATTGGCAAACCAGGGCATCACATTGTAAATTCTGGAAGTTCTTACCAAGTTGGAGAGGTTTCAGATATAGGGCTAGTGATGAACCATCAATTTTTTGCTCAGCTAAGTTCTCAAGGGACCATCACCAGAGACCTGGCAACCATGTGATAGTTTTGTGCTTTGTTTTTTGGGGGTAGAGAGGCAAGATTTAGGATTATAGGATCATAGATCTGGATTTAGAGGAACCTCAGAGGCCATCTAGAACAAACTCTTAATTTTACATATAAATAAAGAAGGAGAGAAAAAGGAATATTAAACAACTTTCCCAAGGTTATCCAAGTATAAGCATCAGAGGTGGGATTTGAATCAAGGAAGTCCTCTGACTCCAGAGGTTTGGGGGAGTTCATATTTTGCATTGGTAGCTAGACTACCTGCAAAGATATTATAGTATCACTATATCAATACACTACTATTTAACTGATAAATAAATGATGAAAGATCGATTCTTAATTTAAATGGTACATATTTGCTCATAATACATTTCTTAATTTTTCCCCCCAAGTGACCAAGGTTGGCAGTCATTTGCTAATTCTTATAGCCCCAACCTGAGGGCTACTAAGAGGCACAGCCAGGAAGATGAGTCTTCCTGAGTTTAAATCCAGACTCAGACACTTAATCACTGAATCCAGCTGCCTATATGTTGACAAACTAAGCCTCTTTATTGGTAGCTGGATGGAGAGAGTGGCCCACCCAGAGTCAGAAAGTCCTGAGTTCAAATTTGGACTCAGATACTTACTAGTTATTTAACACTGGGCAAAATATTTAACCTTATTTGCCTCAGTTTTCTCATGTATAAAATGAGCTGGAGAAGGAAATGACCAACCACTTCAGTATCTTTGCCAAGAAAACTCCAAATGGGTCATGAAAAGTTGAACATGAAGGAAATGACTAAACAACCAAAAATAGCCCTAATCTATAGACCCCTCTGTTCTTTAGAAGCTTTTTATCCACCCTCTTGTGGGTAATTTAATGGGAGAGCTATAGAAATAGACTACAGTACACGAAGAGAAAGAATGACATTTTGCTAGACAGACTAACTGCAGTGGCAAAAAATGAAGCCTAAATGAGAAGTTAAGACAAAGTATCTGGGAGAGTTTTCCAATTCCTTTTAATGAATCACTTTAGAAGTGGTGTATATTTTATTCAAAAGAGAGACAGGATAGAAACAAATAATAGATTCTATCCTGTACACCTTAGAGATATAAATTGTCTTCCTATATTTGATCCTTACTCCTGTCTCTGTGAGAACAAGTATTGTAATTTCCATTTTACAGATAGAGAGACTGAGACTCGAAGAAGTGAAATGATTTCAAGGTCACAGAGTCAGTAACTGGTGGAACCAGTATGCTGATCCGGGTCTTTTTTTGACTTTAAGACTGGTGGTTTGTTTGTTTGTTTTTTCACTAGACCAAAAAGTTGAGTGACAAAGTAAATGTTCGTCCATTTGTTATATTCTCTAGTGAAACTAATGATCCAATTGAGCAAATAAGAGAAGAGAACTGGGGGATTGAAAGATGAAGTGACTTGCCTAGAGTCACACAGCCAGTACAGGTCAGGGTTGGGACAGGAACCTGAGTCTTCCTGGCCCCAAGAATAACTCTGTAGACACTCTAACATGCTGCCCCTTTTCTTGCCTGTTAGTGCTCTCTATCCCTTTTTTGGAAATCCTTGCTTTCTGTCTTATCTAAGACAGAAGGGTAAGGGCTAGGGAAATGGGGTTAAGTGAGTTGCTACCAGATCACATAGCCAGAAATTATTTGAGGCCATATTGGAACCCAGAACCTCCTGACTCCAAGTCTGGTTTTCCATCCCCTGAACCACCTCACTGCCCTTATTGCTCTCTTAATTGACCCTCCCAAGGACTTTTTTGTCAGGGATGCCCTGAAACTCACACAGCGGTGATGGTTGCCACAGTTTTGAGACTTGCTGGGTTCCGGATCATTTTATCCAGAGTGTTGACAATCTCTGTAAAGCGTGGTCGAGTATTGCGGTCCTTCTGCCAACAATCTAACATGAGCTGGTGCAGAGCAGCAGGGCAGTCCATGGGTGGGGGAAGTCGGTAGTCCTGTTCAATGGCATTGATGACCTGAAGAGGGAAACAGGGGAGAAGACTTCAGAGTGGCTGTCAACACCATATACATGAAGTTCATCCTCACATATGTTCAAGAAAGTATCAAATTAATTCAGCTTAACAAATATTTAAGGGCCATGTTAGATGCCCCAGAATTATAATTTATATCATTCATATAGTACTTTAAGAGTCATGAAACTCTTTCCAAATATTACCTAATTTAATCCCTGGCACAATCCTGGAAGGTAGCTATTATAATTATCCCTGTTTTCCAGATGAGGAAACTGGGGTTGAGAGAAGTGAAGAGATATATTTGCACAGGGTCACACAACTTGTATCTGAAGTGAGATTGTAACTCAGGTCCTCCTAATTCCAAGCCAAAGGGCTCTCATTTACTGCTCCACCCAGCTGCCTCAAGGTACAATGGAACAGATCCAGTGAATAGAGAGGTACTCCTGGAGATGGGGGAGGAAGGGTTGTGGATTCAGATCTTGCCTCAAACCCTTCTAGCTGTGTGTCCCTGAAAAAATCAGTTAACCCCAATTTCTTAGCCCTTATTGCTCTTCTGTCTTGGAACAAATACTTAATATTAATTTTAAGACATAAGGTGAGGGTTCAAAAATAACAACAAAGATATTGAAGTACCAAATATTGAGGATAAAAAGACAAAAAAATCAAAAGCCTGTACTCTCAAGAAACGTATACCCTCCTGGTTATAAACTATAATTATATTATACCTTCATATTAACTATTTGAAGAAATAGGGCGATAGGTCAGAGTAGCATAGTCCACTAGATTAAGATACTTTTATTAAAAGCATTTCTTATCAGCGTAATAACTTCATTCTTTCACAACTGCATATGAACATAAAGACAAAACATAAAGATAAAACAATTCACATTGGTGTAATGTTTTCATTTGATCTTCCCAGAATTCCTGTAAGAGAAAGTATGTTTATGCCCATTTCACAGATGAGCAGATTAAAGTACAATGACCTCTGACTTGTCTAGTGTCATGTAGATAGAAAGTGAGGGTGGTAGAATGTGAATAGGGCATATTGAAAATTAGTCAGTAGGATTCCCAGAATCTGAATTCCATCTCTTCTGTTCATTTGGCGCAGTTTTCACAGCAATCTGTGTTTGGAGGGAAATTCAGAAGCTTTGTCTGCAGACATCAAAGTGAAAACTAAAAGTTTCAGTTAATTTAGATGAGCAATGGAGCATCTTAATGATCCCCTTGATCCAACTCATCAATTCCAGTTTCTTTTTTAAATAGGGACAGGCAGGCAACCAAATGGAGTGAACTTGTCACACAGTCCAGCTGATTCCTGGTCCATTAAGACAGTTGATCCAATCGGAATGAATTTTCTCTCCGGCTCCCATGTATGCTCCTTAATTGGCCATAGCTTCTTCTATTTGACAGATTGACAGATATTCTTTAGACTCAGCTTCTCCTTCTTGAAGTTGGTATTCTATTCTTCTTTGTCTGTTTGGTTTTTTTCCTTAAAGTACTGAAACTTTTCTTATTTGGGTCCTTGGTCAAATATCCTGGATTTGTCTTCCTAAGGCAGAAGCCATTTGCTTTGGGATGTGCTGGAACCAGCTCTAACCAGTTTTAGGCTTGAGAGAGCAGTTGTGAAATCTTCAGTGTGGACCCTGACACCTCAGGAATCAGCAGTTGCTATAAATGAGGGCTTGACTTATTATCATATTGATTGTTTAGGTTTAAGAAAGTGTTAATACTATTGCAGATTAAACTGAAAAGTGCATACATTCCTTCCTCCCCTCCCAAATGATTGTTAAACATTTCCCCCAAACACTCTATAAACATTGCTTAAGCTCAGCAAGAACCCAATAGCAGGTTTAGGGCATAGAGTCCCCACCAGACTACTAATTATTAGCTTGAAGGCTGTTAGTTATAATATTTACTCAGGCAACTAGGTGGCTCAGGGGATGGAGAGTCAGGTTTGGAAATGGGAGGTCCTGGGTTCAAATCTAGCCCAAGTTGCTTCTTATCTGTGTGACCCTAGGCAAGCCACTAAATCCCAAATCTTACTGCTCTTCTGTCTCAAAACTAATACCTACTATTGAGTCTAAGATGGAAGGCAAGGGTTTAAAATAATCAAACAAGATAATACTGTCAGGATTTGCAAAATACTTTACATATGCTATCTTTTTTTTTTTTGAGTCTTGAAACACCTTGCATTCATCTTACCTCTCTGAAAAGGCAAAGCAATGTGTCTCAGAGCTGTTGGCTTCTTAGTGGTGGATATAGGGAGTTGCTCAGCTTCTTTCAGAGATTCCTAGAATAAGAATGCCTTGGGAGGAGCTCAGAATTCTTTTGATAACATTATTGCTACTTTCATCATTGCCATTTAGGCATTGGGTCATTATTATTGGAGATAAGGTTTCTGGAGGATTTGAGATTCTTTCATTTGAAAAAAAAAGTTTGCTAATTAACCCTGCAAAATATTTTCACAATGTAGACCTTCAAGGGCTACAGCTAAGGCTTCAGAAAGGAACACCTAAGAATGGGAAGACAGATTTCATTCAATCACTGCATCCATAGGTGTTCACTAAGTGACTTCTATGTAACAGGCACTATTCTAGGTCCGAAAGAAGTCAACAAAAATAAAATAACTCTCAAGGAGCCTACAGTCTATTTCCTCCGCCCCTTTCCCTAGCCTCCTGACCTTGGGCAAATCATTTGGTTTCTATATTGCAAAGTAAAGGGTTTGGATGACCCATAAGTGTTCTTGTGATATTCTGTTTTAGCTAATGTACTCCTCCATCTTTCAAACAGGATTTTGAGGCTTCAGGAATTTTTTTTAAGCCTTCACAAGTCACCATGAATGCTTAGAAAGTGTTCACTGAAGATGACTGATGCCCTGGTTTTGAAGGTTTAGGAAAGCTATTCCCCCAGGCCAAGGGCCTAATCCTAATACTAATACAAGCCCCATTCCTAAAGATTAGCATGAAGCCAGGCTGCCCAGGTCACCTGCTATTCGAGGACAGCTTCTTTCAAAGACAAATAATATTCTGGGTGTTTCAGCTTGTCTTCAAACTTTATACTTCTTGGACACAAAGCCAAGTACTGCTCCCAGATGAATATATTGCTGCTTTCTAAGAAAGGAGAGGCTGTTGATTATATTCAATTCAAACATTACTTATTGGCACCTTTGTGTGTAATAACTTTGAAGATACCACAGTAAATAAAACCTTGTCTCTGCTCTAAATGAATGGTTTAGTTTTCATAGCATAGTAGAGAAAATAATGGGAGATAAGACAGGTACACAAGTGAATCATAGAATAAGGTTGAAAGTGTAACAAGGGAGAAAGAAAATGCATGGTCTGTCCAGAGAAGAGAGAAATTGCTTCTAGATATTCCCTAAAAGAATACATGGGGCTTCTCTTGCAATCAGACTTTTGCTGATCCTTTCATCTGTTTTCATGCTGATGAGTGCAAAGCTTCCACCTGTGACCAGCAGAATTTCCTGGGACTGAGTGACATCATGAAAATACAGCTTGAGGAAAAAAGGAAAGAAAGAAGGAATGAAGGAAAGAAGGGAGGGAGGGAGAGAGAATGGGAGAAAGGAAGGAAAATAGGAAGGAAGGGAAGGTGGAAAGGAAGAAGGAAGGCAAGGAGGAAAGGAGGAATGAAGAAGGAAATGAAGGAAGGAGAGAAGGGATGAGGGAAGTAAATAAGCATTTATGAAATACCTACAGAATGGATTAACTCCCTCCTCCCCTACTCTCTTTCCAACCCTTAACCTTCCACTGAAAAGGCATGATCTCTGGTAAATTATCATCTTGATATCAATAATCTATGAAAAATTAAAGTTGAAAATAATTCAGAGAAATAAAGACAATCAGTGGGATCAGGGTTAGTAGGATATAATATATCATCAATGAAGAATTATGAGAAAGAAGCCTAACAAGATATCATCAGAAAGATGTATGATAAGAAAAGATGGACCAGTCATGTATTAAGACTGATTAATAGTCATTCCATATGCTTCATCTTTCTGGAAGAAAGCCTCTAATATGTTGGGAGGGCCTACTGAATGTTGATAATTTGTAGAAAGGTATGGATAAAGGGCAGCTCGGTGGCTCAGTGGATTGAGAGACAGAAGGTTCTGGGTTCAAATCTGACCTCAGGTACTCTCCAGCTGTGTGACTTTTGGCAAGTCACTTAATCTTCATTGCCTTAGTCCTTACTACTTTTCTGCCTCAGAACCAATACATACTATTGGTCCTAAGATAGAAGGCAAGGTTTTGAAAAGGAAAGTAAAGAAAAGAAAAGAAAACAAAACAAAACAAAACAAAACAAAACAAAACAAAAGAGAAAAGAAAAGAAAAGAAAACAAAAGAAAACAAAAGAAAAAGAAAGATATGAATGAGTTGCATAAGATTAAAAAGGTATGTAGATGGAATCTCTATTGGACAGAATATACTAACTCATAGATGTCATTATTCTGGGGTGAAAATGACCCAAGGATCAAATGGCTAAGTCAATGTAGCACAAAGCCTAATACAGACTTTGAGTATAATCTCAGAAATTCATTGTCTCTTCTCCAAGAAAGAGACTAGCCAAGAATAGAGAGAGTCATTGAACTATATTGGCTAGGACATGATGAACTCTTTGGCCATAGGAAGCTACAGAACAAAGAAAAATACAAAGTGAACCTTACTTGCATTGGGTTTTTCTTATCACTCTTCCATTGAGAAACCAAGAAAAAATACAACCTCTTCCCACTCCCCACCATTATAAACATTTATAGTCAAGAAAAACAAATCCCTAGAGCAGTTATGTGAAAAACAAAAAAAAAAACAAAATAGTGTTTCAAACTTCATCTTAAATTTATCACTTTTCTCAGTATGTGGGTAGCATATATTGTCATGAGTCCTCTGGCATGATAGCTGTTCATTATGTTGAACTGAGTTCCTTAGGCTTATAAAGTAATTTTTCTTTACATTACTGATGTTATTGTCCACATTCTTCTCCTAGTTCTGTTCATTAAGAATGATTTTGAAAACTACTGTGTTTGTATTAGAAACAGTATTTTTCTTGCTTAACCTCCCCGCTGTGAAAGACCTTTCACTGCATTTTTGAGACTCTATCTGACAGTATCTGTCAGTGAATGGTGGTTTTTTAATTGTGTGGAAACCAGTGTACTAAATCTCGGGATATAGGCTGTCTGAAGCAATGACCTTAAAAATCTCAAATATACACACCCATAGATATGTATACACGTATATGTATTATGTATAAAGAAACACTTGTACAAACGTATAAATTCCCCCTCTCCCTCTTCTCTTCTCTTCTCTTCTCTTCTCTTCTCTTCTCTTCTCTTCTCTTCTCTTCTCTTCTCTTCTCTTCTCTTCTCTTCTCTTCTCTTCTCTTCTCTTCTCTTCTCTTCTCTTCTCTTCTCTTCTCTTCTCTTCTTTCCTCTCTCTCTCTCCCTCTCTCTTTTTCTCTCTCCTTCTCTCCCTCTCTCTCTCTCTCTCTCTCTCTCTCTCTCTCTCTCTCTCTCTCTCTCTCTCTCTCTCTCACACACACACACACACACACACACACACCACACACATTCATCTTTGACCCGATCTCCCACAAAGTATTATGAAATAAAGGCAACCTGGAACAATTGGCATAGTAAATAATAATACAGTAATAGCTAGCATTTATGTTGTATGCTCATTTGAAGAATACTTTCTATTTATTATATTGTTTGATCCTTGTATTATCCTTGGGAGAAAGGAACTATTATTGTTTCTATTTTACAGATGAGGAAAGTGAGGCCAAGAGAAGAAAAATTACTTGCTCAGGGTTATAAAGATAGTACATTTCCTGAGGTAGAATTCCAATGCAGGCCTTGTTGACTCCAAGTCCAGCCTTTTATTCCCTAAGCTATGCTTCCTTCTTCTTTCTTCTTTTTCTTCTTCCTTCCTTCTCAGTGGAAAGAAATTGAGGCTCTGGGGATCTGGGTTCTAGTCCCTGCTGTACCACCGTGTCCTTGGATAAGTTAACTCACCTCTGGGGATCCCAGTTACCTCGTGTATAAGTAGAGAAGAGTTTGGAAAAGATGATCCCTAAGGTTCCTTCCAACCCAATGAGTTAAGGATTTTATGCTTATTGGATACAAAGTAGATGAGATTTAAGTGGTTTGCTTAGAGAAAGCAGTGAAGTAAAGCAGAACAGAGCTGGTCTAAAAGGCAGTTGACTTTTTGCTTGAACGATACAGATCTGTTGTTTAAATCTTCACTGATTTCTTTCAACTCTACCTTTCTTCCCTTTTTGACTTTGGCCCCTCCAGCTGTGAGGACCAGGTCTTTGCTTCTATCGGCACAATGAAGAAGGCATAATTGTCTCCATCAGGTAACTGTTTTAACAGGCTTTTCTTCCAGATAGATGTATCTGTGAGTGAGGGAGACAGACTCTGACCTACAAAGCGATATATCAGCATCCCTGGAATGAAGAGAAGCTTTCTGGAGGGATTCTCCTCCACCTACTGAAGTGGCTTAATCTCTGACAGAAAAAAGAGCCGCGTTCTTTCCCCCACACCCCCATCGCTCTCCAAAGGAAAAGCCTGGACATTTTATTCCCCATTAATGAACTGGATGGCGGGCGGTCCTTGCCCAAACCTTCAACTCCAGAATAAGGGAAGACTGAAGTGGAGGTGTGCAGGGCTGTGGAAGAAACCAGGGCATGGGGAGGTTAATTTGAGCTCTGATGTTTCAATAAAACTGCAGTTCCTCTCCACAGAGACTGCCACTCTCATTATCTCTGTCAATCAAATCCTGAGCAGTAGAACTTCCAAGTTTCTCGCTCCGGCTGACAAACTCTCTGTGCATGTTCAAAGGCCTTCCTGGGCTCCTGAAGTCCAATTACCGGCACTCTGACTTGCCTTTGCAATTCTCTTTCTGAAAGCCTTCCAATTGTCATCTGTGAAATCCATTGCAGCTACCACTTGAATAGTTTTGAAAGAGGGAGCCTGTGTCTGGAGTCATGGCTACTTCCCCTTCTGCTCTGATTTAGGGAGATTTCTGAATGGCTGTGATACTCCTTTCCTTCTTCCCCCCATCCTTAATCTCAGCCATTCTACACTGAAGCAAGCTCAGGCATTATAACATCTCTGCATTTTTTATTGAGAAAGCATGCCAGGGAATGAGATTCAGCTGTGTTTTGCCACGACTTTGCAGATGATACTGATTTGTGAATTATGGAAATCCAACATCAAAAATTCTATGTGATCCCAAGGTGTAGAAACGTGTTTACTTTGGATCTCTTTGAATGCTAAATCTTGCCTTGAAGGAAAAAAAAAGTGTTTTTGTTTTGTTTTTTAAATGAAATTTATATACAGTCTCTACAATCCAGTTAAGAGAAAGGAATAGGAAAACCTGAGTCCAATTCCTGGTTCTGTTCTTTCCTGGCTATATGACTTTGGACAAAACCCTTTACAGGCTTTCAACCTCAGTTTCTGCATCTGAAAATAAGTGAGGTTGGACTCAAGGGGCCTCATGATCTTACACATAAAAAGAAGCTATTTAATGGAGATTTTTTTTCTGGGCAATACATGATGGGCCTACATTTCTTTTTAAAATTAATTTGCTTTCTTTCTTTCTTTTATTTTGGTTTACATTTATTTCTATGTCATCTTTTTTACCCTTTCTGATTATTTGGGTTCAAAATACCACATCATTGAACACCTGCATTTCATAAAAATAGCCTCTAAATCAATAGTCAATTATATATTATATACACCACTGGAGTAGAGAAAAAGCATGGCTAATCCAAGACAATAGACAATCTTGTAGTCACAGATATCTGACATTTGGAATGTAGTGATGAATGCACAATGTTAAGCTTATGTTTGGATATATACATTGTCCCCCGATTGATCTACCTTTGGTGTCAAACCCCAATAACCTCTCAGGCTTGGACTTACTGAGAGATGAATAGGAAGGGGTCCTAAACTGCTACAAATAAATCCCAAGACATCTACCTGGGTATGAAACATGCTGTTTCAATAGCAGCTCAACCATTCTTTTAAAAACCCTAAAGAGAAAACTCACTGAGATTTCAGACCACCAACCAATTTTAGCTTGATTTCACAGTCTCTGGAGAGCTTTTCTTTCTTTAAATGCTTTGCTGAACTAACTATTCTTAAACTTCAAACCAAACTTCAAACACACGGATACTGAAAAATCTTTTCCAAACTCAGGAGTCATTTATAGAAGAGAGGAGCATTAGTTCCTTAGGGGAATAGCCTGGAATTTCAGTGTCAAGAGTAATCAGTGATGTAAGTTTAAATTGAGGTCTCCCTAAAGAAATATTTCAAGATAGATCTTTTATCCCCTTTCATTCATTCATTCATTCATTCATTCATTCATTCATTCATTCATTCATTCATTCATTCAATTAAGCATCCACTATCTACCAGTCAGTGTCTTAGATTTCTGGAAATACAAAGATAAAAACAAAAATATGTCTCAAAATAAATAAATGTGAAATGTGTACAAAATTACCTCAGTGGTGGTGGTGGGGTGACAACTTCTTGTAAATTACAAAATTAAAAGAGCTCCAATAGAGAGGGAGTTTCATTTCCCAGACTTTCCTGAATTGGAGTCAGAAGATCTGGAATTGAGTCTTGGTCTTATCCTTTACCAACTCTCATGCAAATCATTTAATCTATTTCATCCTCAGTTTCTTTATTTCTAGAATGAGGATAATAATACTAATGCAACCCAACTTGTGAGGATCAAATGAGATAATGCATGGACATTATAATTGTAATTTTATTAATAATGTAGAATAAAAAGAGGGTATGCACAGTTTACAACCAAGCTTTAAAATATACCCAGAAAGTAAATTTCCTTCACAGCTAGTCTCTTTGTTATCTGTGTGGGGCCTAGAGAGGTGTTAGAAACATAAGCTTACAAAGTCCTGTGATTATTAGCCAGTTCACATCTTTATTAAAGTGGAAACTTGTCCCATATGCCTTCTTAAACTAACGAATAATCGTGATGATGCATCTGAAGGCAGACAAACATGCTAGGCAAAAGGATAGCCCTGGTCTTGCCTAGTCCTAGCCCTTGAAGAGTTCATTTCTAAAACAATTCATTACAGTCTGATTTCATCAAGGATTGGTCCAATGTCTTTGAGATTTGTGGTCTGTGCAGATTTACAGCACCATACACCAACTACAGAATCATCAGAACTATGATACTGTCTTGAGTCATAGAATGGTAGACCCAGAGGATATCTTAGAGATAGTCTAGTCTAATACCCTCATTTTTCATATGAGAAAACCAAGGCTCAGAGAGGGATAGGCCTGCAGCTAATTAATTGCAGTAGCAGGTAGAGAAAAGCCACATTTTTTGTATCCTAGGCCTGTTTTTTTCCACATTAAACCTTCTTTAAGTGGAAATAGGAAAATATACTTTATCCTCAAATCTTAAAAGTTATGCACAATACTAATGCATTTATTCTTTGTGGTCTTCTGAATTGGTACCACCATTATGAAAAGCAGTGTGTAATTATGCAATATATAATTATGCAAAGACAGTGACTAAAATGCCTATGTTCTCTGACCTAAAGATTCTGCTGTGAGGGAACTGACCTAAGGAGGTCAATGACAAAAAAGAAAGGTATATAGAAAAATATTAAGAATAACACTTTTAGAAGTAGAAAAGAATTGGAAATAAAGTAGATGGCTTTTAGTTAATAAATGACTGACTAAATTGTGTTATAAAAATGTAATGAAATATTAATTACATGTTTTACCAAAAGGTGAATATGAAGAATACAGAGAAGCATGAGAAAACGTAGGAAATGATTCAAAGTGAAATAATAACCAGAGAAACAATATACCCAATAAATAGAACAATGTAAATGAGCAATAACAAAACTATACCAACTAAATGCTGCAAAGAAATAGATTTATATATGGCAAAAGTTGGCCCTAAAGAAAAGATTTAAGGTCATTTTCTTAACTTCTTTGTAGATGTGACAGACTCTGGGTGTAGAATGCAGCATGTACAATCAGAAATTTTGGATATACTTTTTTGACCTATGTAATATTTATAGGGAAAGATGGGGGGGGGTTGAAAAAAATAGGGGATATGGAAAGTTTGTAGCAGGGAATGGAGAGAGGGAATATGGCTACCGCTGAGGCAAAGGAGAGAGATGCCCCCTGCCGAAAGGCTATATTTTGAACAAAATGGGGTGTCCAAGAAATGAGCCACTTATGATAGCCTGTGGGGATGTCTTCTTGCTGGATTGCTGCCGAAGTTGCCCCAGAGCAGGTAAACATGGATCCTCCTGAGGGACAAGTCTTTCCCCAGAATTTGGTCACCCAGCAGGGATCTGATAAGGACCATTTATAATTGGATGACTGAACTGAGGTTCAGCTCCCTCTGTGCCCCAGAAAAGATAGTCCACTTATCTGACTGTGATGTTCAAATAAGATAAATTTTAATAACCAGTTCAGATTGGAGAGGTATCAGGGAAAAGGGAAGAGGGATGTCCCTAAATAAGGTTAGAGTCTTTCTCAGCTTTGGAGCTGAGGCCAGGCCTCACAGGCTGGTGGAGGGTTTCTCTTATTCCTGTCTATACTATATCTGTGCTAGTTTTCTTAATTTCAAAAATCATAGCAGTAGACAGCAAACAATAAGAAAAGTTCTGACTTTAAGAGCTGGTTGGGCCTGTCTCTTCAGGCTGAAGAAAATAGAGGCACTCTATCCAGATTGGAAAGCCAAAACTCTTCCCACTTCCAATGCCAGGAAGGAAGTGCTCAAGTCACAAGACTCACTGCTACTCTCAGTTGTCCCTTCCCCCACCAGCTGTCAGTATTGTCAATTTCTTCTCTCTCTAATATCCCCACTGTTGCTTGTTCTAACACAGTTGCAGAAAGTCCAGAACTTGTTCTAGTTTCCTTTCCACTCCTATTAAGTTTTTAGTATACAATCTTCTAAATTAATTTTTTCTCTTTCATTCTTTGTTATAAGTGATGACTCTAAAAGGGAGAGAGGAGGCTGTAATGCAAAATATAGGTGATATAAAAATAAAAAATACTAATAATTTTATCTAAAAATGAAAATAATAATTTCTGACCATACATCAAAGAAATATGGGATTTGAATTGGAAAGAATCTCCAAAGTCATGTACTTCAATCTTTTTCTGAAGTAAATATCTAATTTACAAAATCCCTAGAAGATAATCACCCAGGTTCTGCTGAAAGATCTCCAGGGATAAGGAATCTAGTACATATTGAAGAAATTTATTTTACTTTAGCTCTAATTGTTAGAGAATTTTTCATGTTGACTTGGAATTTTCCTCCTTGAAGCTTCTACCAACTGGACCTAGTTCCACATTCTGGAGTCAAGCAGAATAAATCTAATCTCTCTTCCACTTGATAGGCATTCAACCACTTCATGACACTTCCCATGCTCCTCCCCTCCATGTCTTCTCTCCAGGGTAAACAGACCTAGTTCCTTGAATCATTGCTCATATAGCATTTCTTCTCATTATCCTCATTTACGCTAATCATTGCTTCTTACTATCTTTCCTAAAATATAATGCTCAAAATACCATCGATAATATATATATTTTATCAATCAATTTATCAATAAACTTAATAAGCACCTACTATGTGCCAGGCACTTTGCTAAGCACTGCATCCCCAAGTGCTAAGCTTGATCCCTATTAAACTTTCATCGGATTCAATTTGTTCATCATTCTCACTTGGAAAAATCTTTTTGGATAGCAATTCTGTCATCCAGCTCAAAACAACAGTTTTTTTTTTTCCTATTCCTACCAGCTTCAGGTTATTTTATGTGTACCACCTATGCTTTTATCTGTCATTGGCAAAAAAGATGGACAGAACAAGGCCAAAAAAAGAGCCCGAAGATACTTAACTAGAGATATCTTCTGAAACTGACATTAATTATCATCACTCTCATGTTGCCATTGTTTATTGATATACTTACATCTTGGTTGGACATATCCCAGTAGGGCCTCTCTCCAAATGACATGACTTCCCACATGACGATACCATAACTCCAGACATCACTGGCAGAGGTAAACTTGCGGTAGGCAATAGCCTCCGGGGCTGTCCATCTCACTGGGATCTTTCCACCCTGAAAAGAAAAGTCCAGACTTTTTATGGTATTGTGTTTACTCTGATCTTATTATTTTGCCTGATGTCCAAAGCTAATCTTTTTATCCCCTTTGGGGATAAAAAGTTTCAGATTTTCCCCAAGCTCCAAAAAAGAGTAGGTGGTGCTATCTGGCCTTGAAGAAAAAATAGATTATAGTGCATCAGAACCAGAAGAAATGTGAGTCCACCTAGTTCAATTCTCCCATTTCACAGATGAGGAATGGATTCAATCTATAAGATGAAAAGTGACTCCAACAAGATAACAGAACTGACAAGAAGCAACCCAGGAACTCAGGCCTTTTGACATCAACCCTTTTCTCCTTAATCTCCTTATTCTCTCATCAATAGACAATTAGGTTAGAAAATTTTAAAAATAAACATCATTTTCTTAAGGGTTCTTGAGAAACTTCCCTCTCCATCTCCCATAAAGTTGTTCTATATGATTTTAATCCATCAAGAATAATGTATTAAGTATTTACTACATGCTAGGCACTGTACTAAGTGCTGGGGATACAAAGAAAGACAAAAACCAGATCCCTTCCATCAAGAAGTTCACTTTCTAATGGGGCTGTCGCCTAGGTGCAAACAAGATATACACAGTGTAAATGGAAGCTAATTTCAATGGTTAGGGTATGTGTGTGAGAATAAGTAGGAGTTAGAATAGGTCTCAAGCCAAGATTTAAACAGAATTCTACTAGTATTCTATAGTCCTACTATGGAGTCTACACAAGCTGTAGCTATCTCAAAAGGTATAAAGACCACAAAAAAGACACTAGTTTTTCCCTGAATCAGCCTATTAAAATATGGAGGGAGAAGATATGCTAGCTTTGAGAGCCTAAAGTAGCTCCTGACTTATCTCATCTCTTTTAGGGTTTGGGTATATTGATCTGATTGTTTCTACTCAGGAATTTTTTTTTATGCTTTAACAAAATGAAACAATAACACCACTTTAGTTTCTAAATTTTCCAGGCTTTTATCCATCATCACTACCTTCCCTGTCTAACTACCCAGTACAATGCCAGTTTACTATGCCTAGAAGCCTTGGTTATGACTTACAGTTCTACACTTTGGGGTCTCTTCTCCCTTTGTGGGACACTGCAACCATCCCATATGCCTTCGGGATTGTTGGCTATGTGTTTGTCTCAAACCTTTAGGTCCTTGGCTCCATCTCCTTTTCTTACATTCTTTCTGGAAAGGTTTGCAGAACCTGTCTTGACTTGAAAGCTAGAAACTAACTTAAAATTGGGAATCTTTGAATAACCTGAAGTATGAAGTATACTGGCTAAGAGCCATGCTCTAAATCGAGTTTGAGGCCATTTTGTTACATATATTGATAGAAACGAATAGGTAGTGTAAGTACAGCATGCAAAGATGAGGATGGAATGCTGAAGAAGGCATTATTGGCAGGCGAAGACCACTGGAAGCAGAGGAGCATGGGAGAAGAATGGTGACCTGGGAGGGATCCCAGGGAAAGAAAGGGTTTTTGAGACTAGATCTCCAGGTGAGAGGAGGTTTCATTAGAGTAGATAGGGCAAAAGGTAGTTAGGTGGCACAGTGGATAGAGCAGTGGGTTTGGAATCAGGAAGGCTCATCTTCATGAGACCATATCTGATCTCAGACACTAGTTGGGTGACCCTGAGTGAATCACTTCACCCTGTTTGCCTCAGTTCCCCATGTGTGAAATGAAAAGGGAAACTATGACAGTATTTTTGCCAAGAAAACCCTAAATGAAATCATGGTCAGGCATGACTTAAATGACTGAACAACACTGGTGGACATAAGATGGTTCTTTTCCTTCTTCAAATAATTTCAGAAACCCAGTCACCAGGCCTTAATATGCTTGAAGATGAATTTCAATCCGATTTTGAATTCTTTAGTCCCTAAGATGGCAGATCTCCCATGAAATCTTCCCAGATTCCACTCCATAGTTCCTAGCAAGGATGCCCCCCTCAGCCCCCAAACGGTGTGCCTTGAATATCCCCGGTTCTATTGTGTGTTGAGAGGAATCTATGATTGAGAACTCAAAGAGACCTTGGCAATTGTCTCTACTACCCCCACCCCCATTTTACACATAAGGAATCTGAAGTTCAGAGAAAAAAAAAAGTATTCAAAGACATAGATAGGAAGAAGAGCCAGCATGTAAATATACCTTGAAATGAGTATTTATCACTATGCCACACTGTCTCTAATAGTCTCTAATAACATTTTTAAAAATAAAACCCTTAACTTCCATCTTAGAATCAATACTGGTTATTGGTTCCAAGGCAGAAGAGTGCTAAGGGCTAGGCAATGGGGGTTAAGTGACTTGTCCAGGGTCACACAGCTGGGAAGTGTCTGAGGCCAGATTTGAACCTAGGCCTGGCTCTCAATCCACTGAACCACCCAGCTGCCCCCTCTAATATTATACATTATAGATATCTGTGCTCATGTTGGGCCTATAAAGCTATAAGTTCCATAAGAAAAAAGTATTAGGTCTTTTTTTTTTAACTTTTTCTTAGCCCTCAGGTTCCATATACAGAAGGTAATTCCTAAATGCTTCTTGACAATGAATGAATGAAGCAAACCAAGATCAGTATTTTACTCGATATGCCCATCTACGATGTAAGTTCCTCCAAACCTAAATCAATGTGGACTTCAGCACTGAAAGGCAGAAAAAAATGTATCTGCTAGAAGTGGATACAGAGTAGAAGGGGCTTGCTCTTGATTCATCTTCTACCTCTACTAGAAATTGGGCTATTTTTACACTGGCTATTCAACTGAGCTACTCAACTGTACCAGGAATACTTATTTGACTTTCTCCAAAATACTTAAAAAATTTATAAGTGCTTAATCTGAGCAAGAGAAAGAAAGCAAAGCATCTAATGCATTTTTATCTGAATTCCTACCCTGGGCCTGATATGAATAAAGGAGATAGGGGTTAGACCTCCCCAGGCACACATCCAGCTTTCTGCAAAGAAGACAGTCTTGATTTCCCCTGAGAGCGGCGTCTGGTTTCTATGGTGGTGAGATGTCCGCAACTCAAATGCCAGCAGACATGACAAATGCCTGAAGGGCTGTCTTAGGCTGGAGCTGTGACAGGATGTTCTGCCTGCCCCCTCATTACCTCCCTATCCCAATCCCAAACTTAAATGAATTCCTTGGATAGATCTATGTGGTACCCAAAAATAAAGAAATAAAAGAAACCCAACCCATCATCACCCAGATCTTTTCCAATGTCTGGGTGGATGTCATGTAGATTAATGGGAGATTGGCTGGCTTTGTTACTCTTCTCCTAAACGTTTGATATGGGAGAGATCAAGCCTTGAGTGCCTGCTCCTCTGGGGTTAACCTTGACCCACTAAACAAAAGCATAATAATAAGAGGCAGTTGTGTGTGAGGGACTGTAGGTGAGTGATAGTGTGCATATGTGCCTATGTGTGGATGCATGTAAGGGGTGAAAAAGAGAGACAGACAGAAAGATAGAAATAGAGACAGACAGACAGAAATAGAGAGACTGAGAGAGACAAAGAGAAAGAGAGACAGACAGAAATAGAGACAGAGACACACACACACAGAGGGGGCAGTAAGAGATAGAAAAGGGGAGAAAGGAAGAAGAGAGACTACATATATGTTTATGTGTCTATAAATGTATACACGTGTATATATGTGTATAAATATAAATGTGTGTATACACACACATGCATGTGTGTATGAGTGTGCGTGTGCAGTTAGTCTGAATTTTAAATGTGTAATTTGGGAATCCAAAGGTATCCTCATTTCCCCGTTGGAAAGCAGCCGCCACAGGCTGACAGTGACAGCTGTTGGGCTGCTCTCTCTTGCATATAAAGTAGGTGCTTCCAGTCCTTGGAGTGAGGTTGCTCATGGCCCTCCTGCCACCCTGGGCTGTTCGGCATCACTAAGCACGTAAGCTCCCCCTGTCACTGGGTCCCTTCTCCTGAGGAAGGTGGTAACGGCCTGGTGAGAGGAGCCACTCTGGGCAGCAGGCTGACAGCTTATCTTGAGCAGCTTTCTTGCTCAACCAAGACCAGCAGGGAGCTTTAGCCTCTGAGTCCAAATGACATTTTGGGCTAGCGGGAGCACAGTGCTGGATGCCTCCCTGGTCCCCAGTCTGCCCCCTACCTCTAGAAACCTCATATGTGAAGAGATGCTTTTGGATCCTCACAAGTAATTATTATAATAATGATTATTTCTTGTCTTCAGTTTTATTCGAGGAATGATGACCGGCCAGCTCATATGTCCACTGAGGATGGAATGAAAGTAGACTTATGCAGAAGCAAAGAGAATTTATATTTGCTTGAAGAAAGAACCAGCAAGTGGAAGGTGTTGAATACAGAAACTGATGAGCAAAAAGGACTTGTAGTATCATCAATTTTCCATCACATCCAATTGTCCTACTTTATATTTTTCTAATTGAATAGTATATTCAATATATAATAGTAATATTATAGTAATAGTAAATAGTAAATATTGGCCATCTATGTAGTTTATATTTAGTATAGAGTTTCAGAGGGGGCAAAAACATTTCTTCAATTTTTTTCCTCTTGTATGACAAGGTTAAAATAATATTTTTTTAGCTTCTTTTAAGTTTTCAAAGTCACATTGGAAGAATGACTATGTAAACATAGAAACATAGTTTATCATTTCTTCAAAAATTTGTGGTATGTCTTTTTTTTTTTTGCACATTTCCAAAAATTAGTCAGATTGCCTAGATGGGAGTTTAAATGTGTGTCCTCTCTAAAAGGAGAGAGAGAGAAATGAAAATACCCTGGAGTTCTATTCCCCCTGGAAGGAGCCCTATGGCATTTTGGTTTCTTATGTGCAATTTAATATCTGTGTGGAACATTCAGCAGAAGAGTGAATATACACAAAAAAAGAAATGTGGGATAAATTGCTCAAAGAACTGTTTTTAAATGTTTTAGTTACTTTTATTTTCTTTACTTAAAAGATGCACAGAATAATCTTACTTAGAGCTAGGAGGAATCTTAAAGATTTGTTCAATAGTGACAAACTCAAATAGAAATAGGACCATTAAACCATACCCAAAGATCCTTGCAGGCAATTTATTGACTTATAAAACCACATATTAACACCGTCTATGCTATATCACATTTTTATTTATTTGAAAAATATTTCCAACTACATTTTAATTTGGTTTGGGCTGCACTCAGAAGTATTGTTGGCAGCATGTAGCCTACAGGATTGCATTTGATATACTTTTACTTTTAAGTTCAACACCCCTTATTTTACACATGAGGAAACCCAGAGAGTTTAAATGACTTATCCATGATTATGAAGATAGTAAGCAGCAGAACTGAGATTTTAATTTAGGTCTTTTGATGCTAAAATTCATTGAGTGCTCTTTCCAAAACTCCATAATCCCCTGGACTATTAGTCATCTAGTCTAATCTCTTATCCCACACTAAACTATCTCCATGCCATGTCCTCTCCATGAGCAACATCTTCTCTCTATCTTTCCATCCCAAAATTGAAATCTTCCCTAGAATAGTACCAGGCTTTGACAGAGCAAAAATGGTGGCCTGGACCCAGGCCTTTATAGTATTTTCCCAGCCATCGCCCCACCATGCAACGGTTACATTCTTATCCCCCCCCCCCCCCCACAGTTTTCTCTAACTCTTGTTTTGTTCTTCTCATTTAGAATATAAGTCCCTTGAAGGCAGAGAATGTTTTTCTTTTTCTTTTTTAATTTGCCTCCCTGGGGGTGGAGTGCAACTAGGTGGTACAGTGGATATAGAGTACTCAACCAAAAGTATGTAAATCTTATCTTCCTCAGTTCAAATTCGGCCTCAGTTTATTAGCTGTGTGATCTTGGGCAAGTCACTTAACCTTGTTTGCTTCAGTTTTCCCATCTGTAAAATGAACTGGAGAAGGAAATGACAAACCACTTCAGTATCTCTGCTTAGAAAACCCCAATGGAGTCACAAACAGTTGAACATGACCAAAAAGACTGAACAAAAACTATAAAATTTGCATTTCCAGACTTGAGTGCCAAGTACATAGTAAATACTTAATATATGCCCTATCTATATCTATTTCTTTCTCTCTTGCCTCTGAATCTGTCTGTTTCTGTCTCTCTGCCTCTATCTATCTCTGTCTCTGTCTCTGTCTCTTTCTCTCATTTATAATCTAACCTTTGATAAGTGGTTATCCAGCTCTGATCAAGTACTTTCCATAATGGGGAACTCACTACCTCATGAGTCAGTTGATGCTGTTTTTGAACTTGTTTAATTTTTAGAAATGTTATTCCACTGGTGTAATATTTCACTGATTCTCTTCATTGAAACAATATAGAAGATAATGCATAGCATTCTTCTTTAAATCCCCTACCCCAGTTGTGTTGTGTCCCTTTCGTTGACCACTGAATATTGGACTAGTGTAGTGTTGGTCTCAGATTTCATAAAGGAGCTGATGAGTGAAGGAAAAATGAAGCAATGATTTTGCTCTATGCCATTTAAGAAAATTCAGGAATGACCCTAGTTCTGATAGGATTTGAAAGAAGCATCTAGTTTTCATGATTCCTTTGTTTTAAACCTCATATTCCTCTTCCATAAAATAGGATAATCAGTAAAACATACATCTCATATAATCTTCCTTATGGGATTATTATAAGAAAAGCACTTTATAAGCTATATCATGCAATAAAAATGGAATCTATTTATTGGGGGTCCTGTCAGAGATAGAACACTCTACTAGATGGACCAAAGGTCTGACTCATTAGAGCTATTAATGTCTTTCAAGTGAAAAGCCACATAATATAGTGGCTTGACTACTGAAGCTGGAGGCATGAAAAATTGTATTGGAAGCCTTAATACGTACTAGCCATATGATTTTGGCCAAGTTACTTTACTTCTTTGAGATCTTATAGTAGTGGACTTGGAATCAGGAAGACACTAGTTCAAGTCTTCCTTCAGACAATTACTAGCTGCATGACCTAGGTAAGTGATTCTTAACTTGCTAAATTTTATTTTCTTCATCTGTAAAATAAAGATAATAATAACACCTACATCCAGGGGTTATTGTGAAGATTAAATATGATAACATCTGTGAAGAGCTCTGCAAACCTTGGAGCACAATATAAATGTTAGCACTAATGAATATCTGAGCCTTAGTGACTTCACTGTCAAAGTGGAGATAAGGATGTTTGCTGAAATAATCTCCCAGGGTTCTTGAGAGAATTCAAACAAGATAACCTAATTAAAGCATTATGTGTTACTTTCTTTTCTTTCTATACTCTCACTTAATTACCTCATCAGTTCCCATAAATTCAGTTATTATACCTAAGCATATGATTCCCAGAAATATATATATCCAGCACTAATCTCTTTCCTGAGTTCCAGTGCCACATCAATCATAGCCAGTTGGTCAATAGGATACTGGGACAGTGAGGTGGTGCAATGGAGAGAGTGCTAGGACTGGAGTCAGAAAAACATCATCCTGGGTTAAATATGGCCTCATTTTCATCATCTGTAAAATGAGCTGGAGAAGAAAAATGACAAACCCCTCCAAAATCTTTGCCAAGAAAAACTCAAATGGCATCACCAAGAGTTGGACATGCCTGAAAACAGCTCAAGACATCTGGACATTAAAAACTAAAAGTTCAATGGTCATTTCAAACTCAACATTTCTAGAAAAGAACTCACCTAAAAAGAAAACAACAACAACAACAACAACAACAAAACAACCTTTCTTTGAGGGAAGGCAAAGGTTTAAAAGGAATGTTTAATAAGAACAGAGTTTATCTTTAGAAGGAAGCTGAAGAAGCCAAAAAGAAGCACCTTAGTAAACAGCAAATCAGGAACTCAGAGCATAGGTACTTGACTATTATAGAGGAAGTCAGTATCAAGAACCCAGTGACTAAAGTATAGTCCTATGCACTAAATCAACTCTAAATAATTACTTGACCTTCCTCTATTTCCTTCCCACCTTCTCTAGGACATTGCTCTGGAAATCTCATTCATGCAATTTCTTTACCACTATTTCTTTCTCATTTGTTTATAATCATGCTCAGATCTCCACACTACTTAAAAATCAAAATCAAAATCTTCCCTTTATCCTGTTCTACTACAGTAGTTATTTCTGTCTTCTCTGTCATCACTAAATGTCTGAAAAGATTATCTACACTTAATGTCTTTACTTTCTCATTGACTGTTCCCTTTGGTTCCTCAAAATTGGGCTTTAATTTTGGAACTGCTTTCTCTAACATCACCAATAACCTCCTGATCACCAAAGCCAATGACTTTTCTTTTCCCAGTTCTCAAACCATTTGATGTGAACTCTTTGCAGCTTGTGATACTGTCAATCACTCATCATCCTGGTGGATCCTCTCTCTTAGATTCAGAAACATCACATTTTCCTGGTTTACTTCTTGCCTCTTTCACTATTCCTTCTATTTCCTTCCCTAGTGTGAGGATTGGATTTAGCTATCTCCTGATTGTAACAATGAAGATACTTAGCTCTTTCTTTATTGTGAAGATAAAATTGTAATCTCCTGATTGTAACAATGAAGGTACTTAGCTCTTCCTTTATAGTGAAGCTAGAATTTTAAGTTACAATCTATTTTTAGATTTTAACTACAAAAAGGTGTTAAGTAACTACAAAAGGTGAATTATCCACAAAAAAGGTGTTAAGTAACTACAAAATGTGAGCTTATCAAAAGAGGTGTTAAGTAACCCAAAAATATATAATTGAACCAGAGAAGGTGAGAACTAAAGAGTGGGCAGACCTGGAGAAAAGCATCTGCTGTGATTGGTAGATGTGAAATTTAGTGGAGGTGACACAAGAGAAAAAGATCTTTAAAAAGAGGACCAAAAAGGCAGAAGTAGATCATTGAGTCAGGCAATGACTCGGAGGAGCGACTTTAAGACAGACCCTTGAGGAATGACAGGAATACAGACAACCATACTTCTTTAGATTGTAACCATTGGTGAGTGAAAAGCTAACTTTAGTGAACCTGACTTTCTGGAGGCATGAAGCCTCCAGGTAAGGCCCATCTTCTTGAGACTCTCTTCCCCTGGCTGGGGCTTAGATATTCTAATTGGTATCAGAAAAAGTCAGAGTTTCTCTCTCTCTCTCTCTCTCTCTCTCTCTCTCTCTCTCTCTCTCTCTCTCTCTCTCTCTCTCTCTCTTTCTCTCTCTCACATTCCTTGATATCTTCCTTCTATTGTAAATATTGTAAATAAACTACCATAAATTCCATTTATTTTAGTAATTCATTTTGGGATTTAGAAATTAAATCCCTGGTGATCATCTATATAAATATTCAGAGTCCAGCCACAATTAATTTTCACACTAGCTTCTTATACTCTCATTGAACCCTGAATTTGGGTGTTCTCTACACATAGTCTTTCTTCCTTGATAATCTCATTTACTCCCATGGTTTAATTTAATATTTATATAATATAACTTCCAGATCTATATAAAAAATTCTGTCCTTTCTTTTGAGCTATGGAATAACATTTTTAACTGCTACAAAAACATCAAACTCTCCTTGGATGTCACACAGGTGCCTCAGAATCAATATGCCTCAAACTGCTTATCTTTCTCTCTAAATCTGCTTCTCCTCTGACTCTGCTATTTCTGTCTATGTCATATAGAGAAGGGATCTGCCAGCCCCATTACCACCAACATCAACTATTGACTATCACCAGTGGGACTGGCAAGCTAGAATAGTGAAAGCAACAAGACACCCTAAGGGAGAGACAGGTGGCAGAATATATCAGGTGGGCCAGATCCCTTTGACTATCACCAAACCTCAGCCTCAAGCAAGAATAGCACAGGACCCTCTGCCCCAAAACACCCAGAATTACAGCTCCTCCTAGTCTAACCAGCCATACTTCTAGCCTGGCCCCAGTAGAAACTGGCATCTAGAGAACAACTGCTGTGGCAATGTGACCTAGCAACTGTCTCCATAGGTGCTGAGTCTCCCAGCTCTTCTTCCATGAAGTCTAGGAAAAGAAAATTCCTCCCACAAAAGCCCTTAGTAGTATCAAATGGTTCAATATTAGAAATAGATATTTTTATTAATAAAAATGATATTAAAGAAGATTCATTACCACCTATTTTGATACTTTGCCCCTGAACCTTTCCATCAGTCTTGAATCTAAAATCTCGATTACGTATTGTCTGCCTCTTTTAGAACATGAACTCTGAGAGCAGGGACTCTCCTACTTTTCTATTTATATCTCCAGCATTCATTCATCCATTCATTCATTTTCACCATTCATTCTTTTCCCCATGTTTATAATCTTGAAAGTATCATTGACTGTCTTCTAATCAGCTTCTAAATACCATTAATCCTATTTCTTCACTATCTCATGACCATATCTCCCCTATTCCCCATTACTACCATGCATTTGTCATCAGGCTGTTGATTAGTTTGATTGTCTCCTTATTAATCTTCCTTTCTCTACTTTCCCCCTTCTAATCTATACTTAAAACATCTGCCAAAATAATATTTCTTTTGTAAGGACAATTTAATAATACTACTACTAATTATTGGCATTTACAGAGTGCCTTAAAACTTGCAAATTCCTTTATCTATTAACTCATTTGGTTGTCATGAGCACCTTATAAGTTAGGAGCTATAAGGAAATTGAGGTGCAGAAAGGTTATATAATTTGTCCAAAGCTACACAGTTAGAAAGTATCTGTGGCAGGATTTGAACTCAGGCATTTTCGATTCTAATTTTTCATCTTTAACATCTCATCTCTCATTACCAAGTTATATAAAGGAAGCAAATTTCTATATTAATTCATTGGGGTGAAAGATGGAAGAATATTTAATGATGTTCATATAAAAGTGAACATAACAGGAGAGAGGGGAATGGTGTGAAATCTATGTCTTCTGAGAAAGAATCAACTAACATGATGAAAAAGTATAGAAGCTAAGGGCTTAATTTCTAAGGGCTATGAGACCAAAGAAGCAGGCAGCTTGTGAAGTAGATAGAGTACTGAGCCTATAATCAGGAAGATTCATTTTCCTGAGTTGAAATCTGGCCTCAGACACCTACTATCTGTGTGACCCTGGGCAAGTCACTTAATCTGTTTGCTTAAATTTCCTCATCTATAAAATGAGCTGGAGAAGAAAATGGCAAACCACTGTACTATCTTTGCCAAGAAAATGACAAATAGGGTCACCAAAATCAGACACAACTGTAACAACTAAACAACATTAACAGAGAGACAAATAAAGTGCTAATAATTTCTTGCTGACCTATATCAAAGAAGTATACTAAAAAACTAATGATTAGGATGCAGCATCAAAAAAAATTGGTATATTGGGTAGAGAACAAGACAAAATTAGAGAGACTAGAATTTGAACCATGTCTTAGACATTTTACTGGTGGCTATGTGACAGAACAAGTCATTTAATCTCTTTGGGCATCAGTTTCTTTATTTTTTAAAATAAGACTCTGATCTCTAAATTCCTGGCCAACTCCAAACCTCTGATCCTATTATGGTTATATTAGATGACCTAAAAGTCTCTTCCAGTTTAGCAATCTCTGAATCTAAATCCTGAAATTTCATTTTTAGGCAGTTGAGTCACCTTCCTCCTCTACTAAATCTTTCGGTGGAGCAGCTATTTCCCTTCTTCCCTCTGCTACTTCCTACCCTCTGATATTTGTTGGTCAAACAGGAATGGACTTTAATAAGTTCTGGGAAGCCTGAATAATCTGAAATCTGTTAGCACCAAGATTTCAGGTGGAAGAGGGAACAGGAAAGACACAGTCAAATAGGAGACTCTTCCATCAAGTAAAGGAATTATAGTTATCTATCTGACAGAGAGACAGTGGCAGAGACAGGGAGAGACAGAGACAGAGACAGAGACAGAGACAGAGATAGACAGAGAGAAACCTTGTTTATCAAGCATGAGTGGCAGGAGTGGGCTTGTTTGGGTGTGGTTGAGAAACTGGAAATGTTGGCCCTGATGGTAATAGTAGAGAGACAACGTCAGTTTGGT
Source organism: Monodelphis domestica (assembly GCF_027887165.1). Taxonomy (NCBI): domain Eukaryota; kingdom Metazoa; phylum Chordata; class Mammalia; order Didelphimorphia; family Didelphidae; genus Monodelphis; species Monodelphis domestica. The sequence continues at coordinate 96,864,844 of NC_077230.1, read as the reverse complement.
AGAAGAATGTAGCATTTTTTCCCTGCTGAGAAACGTCACCAAGTGGTCTCCCTGGTCTTTACACATAAAATCCTAATCTATCATCAGTATATTTTTAGCTAATTTATGACCAAATAGATCTTTTTCTGGCTGCTGGAAAATGGTGTTGGGGGCTGCAATTACCTCTCCCTGTAGCAGTCTGTAGAAAGACTTTATATCTCCAAGAGCTGAGGGTTGGAAAAGGCAGGAAGGACTAGGTTGGGAATCTTTCTCCATTTGTAGGTATTCAAATCACATTTTCTATTACAAAGACCAAACTGGTTGTGTCATTCATTTTTGAAGAGCAGCTGATGCTGCTAGGGAAGCTTTGAAAAACATCCTATTTAGAAACAATTTTGTCTGCAGCCAAAACTGTGTCTTTTTAATGCATTTTTCTCTCTTGCTATTCCTTTTCTTTTACTTGGTCCATTTGCATGACAAACGGGATCATTGTGTCTCCTAACTCACCGGTTCCCATCACTTATTTCCCACCTAGGGTTCTAATTCTCTCTGTGTTGCATCATGATCCTTAGCAAGGTAGTAAATTACAGTGTCACCAATGAGAGTTCTTCTTCAGGGAAGAAATAACCAGCAGGGCCAGATGAAGTCTTGAAAGACAGAGATACCATTTTCATGCTAATATCCTACATACCAAGAACAGGGGAATAGCTTTCCGGTATAGTGAATCAGTTGAAATTCAGTACAGTAAAAAGGCATTTGGAGAAGATAACTACTTGGGAAGAAACTTCTTATGTTTCTCCTTAGCGAATTATTTTGGATTTCACTCCAGTTATTAGGGACAGGGAAAGGACTTTGGGTACCTTGGTGTGACAGAAAATAATATTTATTTCAGAATGTTTCCATTTAGCTCTTTCAATTCAATTAAATACATGCGTTCCATTCAACTCAATAAACATTACTTATTAAGCTCCTACTATAAATCAGGGCTCTGAATCTACAAAGATTAAAAAAAAATCCTGCCCTCTAGGAATTTATATGCTGGCTTAATTAGGCTTCACAAATGAGGTCAGCCAAACTAGAATAAAGCAGATGATGGTGGATTTAGGAATGTACAGATGGATTTTAGATTGTAAGCACTAGAGGGCAACTACATGTTACTGGGTAAACACTTCACTCACTGACAAGCCTATAAATGTTTAGTCTTAGTCATAACAATAATTGCCCTAGTGAAAATGTCAAATTTGCATGTTAGAATTGAAATAAAGACATGGTAGTTGCCAACTTTCATTTCCCTTTGACAGGGTTAATGTCGTCATTGTGTCAGTCTCCATTCTTTTGTCTCCATTCCCCTACACCTTTTCTCTCCTCCTGGTAGTCTCTCTCCTTACTCTCTCTCTTTCTGTCTCTTTCTGGTTCTTTCTCTTCCCCATCTTGTTCTCTTCTTCCTCTCCCCTCTTTTCTTCCCTCCCCCCATGTCTTTTCCCTTCTTTTCTTCTCTCCTCTTCCCTTCCTCTCCCGCTCTCCTCTTCTCTCTTGTCTCCCCTGGCTCCATCTCTCTCATCTCAGAGATCTAAAGTAACAGGAAAGTATTTATGTGATCTGCACAGCTCCAGCAAGTCACTATGGGGATTAGCTCCTTCAAGCTAACATGGCCTGATTCTACTCCTTTCCTAGTCATAAGATAATAGATTAATTCAGCTTTACCCTCCTCTCAGAATGAACATAGGGCAGGCAGTACTCCACTTGCTTCCTCTCCCCTCAGCCTCGCATGTCCCATTTATCTAATTCTGCTAAGGTCCACCTTTGTTGTATTTACTCTCATTATGTAGTCATTAACATTCATCAGCATATTCTATGGCCTCATCTTTGGGCAGATTTTCTTTAGCCTTATGTTCATATCTATGTCCTTGTGGGTTTGTTTCTTCTTTAGGCAATACGTTCAGGATAGAAATCCTCTTCTCAAAGTCTGGTTACAAAGGAGTTTTCTTATTTTGCTGCCCCACCCACCAAATATTCCTTTAACCAGGGTGAATTGTTATATTTGGAAATGGGGACCTTTAGCCTGAAGAAGTTAAGACCAGGGTGCAAGGGTGGGAGGAATGAAAGGTAGACATCTTCAAGCATTTGAAGGCCTTTCTGAGAAAGGAAGAAAGGAAGGAAGGAAGGAAGGAAGGAAGGAAGGAAGGAAGGAAGGAAGGAAGGAAGGAAGGAAGGAAGGAAGGAAGGAAGGAAGGAAGGAAGGAAGGAAGGAAGGAAGGAAGGAAGGAAGGAAGGAAGGAAGGAAGGAAGGAAGGAAGGAAGGAAGGAAGTTTTGTTCTATCTGGTCCTAAAAAGGCAGAATTTAGAACATTCGGTAGAAAATGAAGAGGCAGAATTAGGTTTGATATAAGGAAGAAATTTCCCCAAAGTAGAATTAGTGGAATGAAGAACCTCATGTGGCAGCTAGGTGACAAAATGGATAGAACACTAGACTTGGAGTGAGAAGATCTGAGTTTCAATACTGACTCATCTTTACTAGCTGTTTGACCATATGTGTCACTTAACTCTTCATTTTCCTCATCTGTAAAATGGGAGTAATCACAGTCTTGTATGAAAAGAAACAACATCTACAATGTCTTTTGCAAAAGTTAGTGTTATACAATTTATTTATATAAATAATAAATGAAGCAGGTAGGTAGCTAAGTGGATATGGAGTCAGGAAGATTTGAGCTTAACTCCTGACTCCTATCCTTATTAGCTGTGCCCTCATGTATAAGTAACTTAATTCTTCAGCTTCCTCCTTTATAAAATGAGGATAATAAAAGCCTTGTAGAATTGTTGTATCAAATGAAACTATTTATAAAGTCATGTGCAAATTTTAAAGTGCTACATAATTTATTTACAGAAATATATAAATAACAATTATAAAATGTCAGAAAAAATTATTAAAAATTATATCTACATGTAATCTGGAAAAGAAAAATATTACATATTTGTATTACATATGTATAAATCTATCTATATACATATGTAGATCTATCATTCTGTCTATCTATCTTTCTATCTATCTATCTATCTATCTATCTATCTATCTATCTATCTATCTTTCTGTCTGTCTTTCTGTCAGTCAGTCTATCTAAACAACAAAGGAGATTGTTGGCTAAGTGGATAAAGAGCTGGGCCTGGAATCTGGAAGACCTGAGTTCAAATTTGGCCTCAGGCATTTACTAGCTCTATGACCTGGAACAAGTCACTAATTTCTGTTTGCCTAAATCCATTGGAGAAGGAAATGACCCAGCATTCCAATATCTTTGCCAAGAAAACCCCCCAGGGACAATATGGTCTGTGGGGTCACAGAAGGACCTGACCAGATGACTACAACAAATGAATCATAACATTGTGTTGCTATTGTTATTAACATTCTGTATCTCCCCTTGGAGGAGTCTTTAAGGAATGTAGGATGAGGACTTATTGGAAATTTTGTTCAGAGAATTCTTTTTCAGGCATGGGTTAGACTAGCTGGTTCCCGAGATCCCTTTCAAATATGACATTTATTGTCTTTTCTAAGATGAAGTTCACTGCTGACCCTCTCTAATAAGTATAAATGGCTGAAAACGTAACCCTGCATAGTAAGAAGAGCTCAGCTCTGGCATCCTGAGTTTGAGTCCTGGCTTTAATTCTTATTAGGTATGTGACCTTGGGCACATCATTTGACCTCTGTGAGCCTCAGTTTCCTCATTCACAAAATGGGGAATGGTAAAACTTCAATGCAGTCATGAATAGAATTCTTTATAAACAGACTTTGAGAGTTACATAAGTGTGTACTATTTTTAAAAATGGAATTTCATTATCTCCTTCTTATATGCTATACGGTTTGTTCTCTATGGAGGAGTTCCTATTGGGAAGAGGATTCTCTTCAGGGTCCTCTGCCTTCCTAGTCCTTAATTACTTTGCTTTCATAGCATGTGGATTTTCTTAATCCACCTCTGACAACTTACTCTAATATATATTTTAAGTGTATTTCTTATTAGCTTTTTAATTGAATAGCAACATTTTTATGCCTCTATCAATATCAACTCTTCATACCTCCTTCCCTCCCTTAAAAGCCATTTAAAAATAATTAGTTACATTAAGTAGCTCCGCTCTTCTGGCCTCCTGAACTCCAATCTTATTTTGACACCGCTTCTTTAGCTGACAACCTTGGGTAGTTATAACCAAGTCACTTAACCATTCTATCTTCCTTCCTTCACCTGCCAATAAGGATAATAATACTTAATTTTCTCAGAGGGGTATTATGAGGATCAATTAGCTAATGTTGGCAAAGTACTAATGCTGGAAAGTGCTATTCATGTCATTTGTTACCAGGACTGCTTTCATCTGCTGCTGCCCATCCTCCCCACCACGCTGGGATAGCTGGGAAAGAAGCAGAGAAGGGAGAGTTCTGCTCATTGCCTTGATTCACCTCTTCATCTGAGAAGGCAGCACAAAAAAACAAAAATGGCAGGAGAAAGGCAGAGCCATAGCATGGGATGGACAGCCTTCCTGGTAAGTCTTCAGATAATAAGATTGCCAACAATTACTCACATTTATAAAGCTTTTAACAATTTGCAAAATACTTCCCCAACAACTCTGTGAGATAAATACTGCCTCTATATTCATTCCCATTTTACAGATGAAGACCCTGAAACTCAGAGGGCTTTAAGTGATTTGCCTAAATCCTGTAGCACCAGCAAATGACAGAGCCGTGAACTGAATTCAAGACTCGTGACTCAAACATACAGACTTGTCTCAACCACTGAAAAAGATCTTGTTTCCCATAATTTGGTAAATAGTGTTATTTCTACTTTCTGTTTACCCAGCATAAACATAATGTGTCTGATTTGTCTACATGCAATCTATTGTATTACTCTCTGAAACATAATCACTGAAACCAGACTTTTATATTCAAAAATTAATTTCCAGCTACAAAATAATGTCCTATGTATTTGAAACATTCTTATTTGTTTGAGGACACTTGGGTGTAAACAGGATGACAATTATAATTTTTAAATACTGTACTAACCATTAATTAGTGTGTTTTTTTCCACAGCTAATATCCTCATTCAAAGTCTCATTGTAGCATGCAGGTGATTTTTATATTCCTAACAGAAGGTGAATAACCTTCACGAGACAGCTGCCCACTGGGTAATGAAATCCTTTGAATAGAGAAATTCATGAAATCTGGGACCACTTCATCTCCCACAATGGGCTTATCCTCACCCCAGATGTGGGAGAATAATTCCATCCTTGTACACAAAATCCAGATCTGTGTATCCTATGACCAAGTCTCATTCTTGTATCCTAGTTCCCAGAGAGACTAGATTTTCTACCTGTGAGCACTCCTTTCCCATTTCTTAGTGCCCTTTTCCTGACAACCTGCCTACCTGTGTTAACAGTCTGCTGGTTACTTTCTTGGATCTTTGATCCCCTGCTTTGTTCTTTCTTGATCAGATCTTCTGGTCCTTGAAACTGGCTAGAGTCTTGGGCTAGTAGAATTTCTTTCCCACTTGTACTTTTTACTCCCTACTACTAAAATCCTCATTTGGGAATCAAACTTTGCATTTGCACCCCCATCTCTCACATAACCGACACTTCTCCTTGGTTTTTTAAAAGTGCAAATATGTTGATGCCAGAAATTAACATGCTTTTTCTGAAATTGTTCTCAAATGTGAGTCAGAATAATCACTAAACTTCTAGTGGGATTCTTGATTCATAGAGCAAAATAAAACATGATATAAAAGGGAGATTCTCAACCTCAGGGGCTTCACACAGAGAGGTTTGCTGTGTTAGGAGAGATCAATGATATCTGTCCTCCAGAGTGCAAAATCTGAAAATGGATAGCTACAAAGGCTTGTCTGAGCTTGAAAGAGGTCAGGTTAATAAAGGCAAAAATTCTTTTTGGGGTAGGGGAAATAGAAAAGGATAATTTTATTAGTCCATAGTACTAGGAAAAATTAATCTGCTATAATCAGTTTTTCAGAGTATACTTGAATTAAAGAGACAACTTTCACCTTTTCTTTGAATTCAATCAAGTGTCTCTCCTTGTTATAATTTGGACCACAAAAGGAATCTCCAAAGGCCAAGTTGTTGGTGGTGTTCAGTCATTTTTTCAGTTGTGTTCAACTCTTCATGGTTCCATTTGGGGTTTTCTTGGCAAAGATACTAGAGTGGTTTGCCATTTTCTCCTCCAACTAATTTTACTGAGGAAGAAACTGAAGTAAATGGGGTTAAGTGACTTATTAAAGGCTCACTCAGCTAGTATGTTTTTCAGGCCAGATTTGAACCTAAGAAGTTGAATCTCTCTTATTCCAAGCTTTTTCACTCTATCTGCTTTACCATCTAGCTGTCCTTTAAGGCCAAGCACTCATTTTCCCCTAGTCAAATTTGGTGAAGCTATTATTCACTAAGGAGTACTTATTTCTTAGAGGACAATATTGAGGATGCTCAATTCCTAATATCATTTCCTCCCTTCATTTAACACTGAAATGGATTAATCTACTCATATATAGGAACTAGGGCTGGGTATGACAGGTATGTAATCTCTAATAATGGGAGGCTAAGTTTAGTGGATGATGTAAGTTTGGGAGTCCAGAAATTCGGTGTGTTAAGCCTATTTGGGTCATGCACTGAGTTCTGTACCAATAAGGCAAGTCCTCTGGGAATTGTGAGTCACCAGGGTGTCCAGGAAGCAGAGGAATGACCCAGATTGAACTGGTCAGAAGCTCCCATACTAATGAGTGAGATTGGACCAATGTGTAGCTGTGACATTTTATTTTTTTAAAAAATGACCAAGTATTTCAAAAATAGGAACTGTTGATCACTCTCTTCTTCTTCTTCTTCAAAAAAGTCAATCGGCAGGGTTGCTAGCTCAGTAGATAGGATAGAGCACCAAATCTAGATATGGGAGGTCTTGAGTTCAATTTTGGCCTCAGACACATCCTAGCTGTGTGACCCTGGGCAAATCACTTAACCTCACATTTTTTTCAATCATTGAAACAATTTTATTTTTACTTTATTATATCTTTATTAAAGGTCTACTATGTGCAAATGTTGGAGATACAAAGCCATAAACAAAACCATTGCCTGTCCTCCAGAAGACTCCATTCTTCTGAGGATAGAATGGTCCAGAGACCATTCAAGCTGGGTAGAGTAATCTATTGCTAGAAGCGTGGTCATGTGGTAGTGATTTTTTTTTTTCCCACAACTCATTATATTCATCAACCAAAGCAGTAAGGAAAGAGCTTAACCCCACATCTGACCATCTCATAATGCTTTAGTTACTGTGTATAACATTCTCCTACTTCTGCTTATTTCACTCCCCAGCAATTCAAACAGGTCTTTCCAGTTCTTATAAAAGTCCATCAATTCATCATTCCTTATAGCACAATACTCACCATCATATACCACATTAATTGTCAAATCTAATGGGCTCTTCTTAACCCTCCTTTTCCTTGATCTTTCTACCACCTTTGACATTGTCAATCATCCCCTTCATGCTACTCTCACCTTTGTTGGGTTTTTGGCACTGCTTTCTCCTGTATTTTCTCTTCCCTGTTTGAATATGGCTTCTGAATCCCTTTTTGCTGTTTCTTCACCTAAATCATGCCATAGGCATATTCTAAGGTTCTGTCCTGAACCCTCTATTCTTCTTCTTCTTTTTTTCTTTCACTTAGTGATCTTATGAGCTCCTATAGATTCAATTATGTTCTCTTTGCCCCAGCCTCAGATTTATACAGCTCTATCTCCTGACATGTGGCGAGGTGGAACAGTGGATTCAATGCTATGCTTGGAATCAGGAAGATGTTGTTTCAAATTTGACTTCAGTCACTTAGTAGCTGAGTGACCCTGGGCAAGTCATTAACTCTATTTGCCTCAGTTTCCTACCTCTGTCAAAAAAGAGCTAGAGAAACACAGAAGAAAAACAACTGCTTGATCACATTGGATGATGGAGATATGACGGGATGTAGACTCTAAATGATCATCCTAGTGCAAATATTAATAATATGGAAATAGGTTTTGATCAATGATACATGTAAAACCCAGTAGAATTGCTTGTTGTCTATGGGGGGGGAGGAGAGGGAAAGAACATAAATCATGTAGTCATGGAAAAATATTCTAAATTAATTAATTAAATATAATTTTTCAAATTTAAAAAAAAGAGCTAGAGAAAGAAATGCAAACTACTTCAGTATCTTTGCCAAAAAAAAACCCCAAATGGGATTGTGAAGAGAAGGACACAACTGAACAAAAACTACAATTCTCCTGACTTCCAGACTTGACTCTCTTACTGCCAATTAGACATCTCAAACTGAATGAACTATAGATATTTTAAATTCACCATGTCCAAATTGAACTCAATTTCTTTTTCCTGTTACTGTCTAGGCCACCACTATCTTCCCATTTGCCCAGGCTCACAAGCTGGTTGTTATTTGTGACTTCTTATTCCTCCTCCATCTGCTGCCCCATATATGCTCTGTTGTCAGTTCCTCTTGACTTTACCTCCTTTCTGCAAAAAGTCTTTCCTGGCCACCCTCATGGTTGGTGCATCCCCTCTGAGACTACTTCCAGTTTATGTCATATCTATCTTGTATGTAGGAAGCTATTTATATTTCATCTCCCCCACTAGAATGCGAGCTCCTTAAGGGCAAGGATTGTTTCTGCATTTTGTTTACATATCCAGCACTTAGCACAATGCCTAGCATATAATAAAGTGTTGATAAATGCTTGCTTACTTAACTTAACTATCAGTATTCTTGTAATTTCACCTTTGAGTGATGACATATCTCCCACCTTACTCTATTCCCACCTTTTTGTTATTCAATTACTTTGACTCTTACAGCCCCATTTTTCTTTTGAGTTTTCTTGGCAAAGATACTGGAAGTAGTTTGCTATTTCCTTCTCATTTTACAGATTGGGAAACTGAGGCAAATAGGGTGAATCGACTTACCCTGGGTCCCATAGCTAATAAATGTATGATGCTGGCTATGAACTCAGATATTCCTGACTCCAAGCCCAGTGCTCTCTCCACTGCTCCATATGGCTGCCCATTCTCACTATAGTAATAAGTAGTATCCTGATATGTTTTTGCTACTTGCCCTCTCTTCTCCCCACTAATATCTAAGAATAATAGAGTGTTTTAAAGTTTGCAAATATATTATTTCATTTGATTCTTAAAATTACCCTTTGAAATGACAGTGATCCCTCACCTGTTGTGGAAGTTATGTTCCAGAGACCCCTGTGATAGGTGAAAGTCCATGAAGTAGCAGCATTATAATTATTTCATTATTTATATATATTTTAAGGCTTTATAAACTCTTTCCACTCTCCTATAAACCTTTTCCACACTCTTATTAACCTTTCTCCCACTCTTATAAACACTGAGCCAATCAGCGCCCAAGATACAGAACACAATGCTGTGGTTGGTCGCCTTTCATTCCATCAGCCAATAGTATGCCCTGTATCATCTCACATTAGCAAACTTGGGCAAAGCGGTAGTGAAATAAGCACTGCATTTCCATTGGGTAAGGTATGTATTCACCTACAAAATCCCATGACATAGGGAAAACTCCATGATACAGAATTATATATATATATAAACATATATATATATATATACATATATAAATACCTGCAATACAATGACACCTCAATAAGTGAACCTCAATATAGCAAGGGATGACTATATCCTCGTTTAGTTGATGAAAAAATTGAAGCCAAGAGAAATGAGTGAAGTGACTTGCTAGTATGTGGCTGAGGCAGGATTGGAACACAGAACTCTTCAATTGCAAATCCAGTGTTCCATTCATTATACTACCCAGCAGCCAATTTACTTCAATTTCCCTTCAAAAGTCTGAGTGATTAATCATTCTTATGCAAAGGTCTCTTCCTAATTTTTCTCAGCTTAAAAATCTGAAGTGGCTCCCTTTGGCCTATGCAAAGCTTATGATTTTTCTTGGCATTCTAGGCCCTATATAATTTTATACCATTCAATATTTTTTGCCTTATCTCTTATTATTCTTGTCTATGTATCTTGTTTTCATCTCCTGAACATATACTACAATTGCCTGTCTCTGTCAAAATTTATATTTGCCCTTAATTCTGAAATAGTCTCCCTCCCTCTTTTTATCTGCCGATTCCCTACAGATCCTGATTCATCATTTCCTAGAAGGGTTCCATGATCTCCTGTCAGTGACATTAGTCTCCTTCAGACCTCATCTCAAAAAGCCTTTTGTTTTTTGCCTTATTAATATTCTCATAATATTAAATATATATACATTATATAATATAAAATATATATATTATATTATATATAATATAAAATAAATAAATCATAGTGTATTATATTATTACTGTTATATTAATTAGGTCATATCATATTATATAATTTAAAATCATATTATAGCATATATATCAGTCACTTGGTACATTTAAAGTGTGATCCTATTAGGGTCCCCTGATAACTTCTTCCCCCTCTAGTCATTAAGATGAACAGGAAACAAGACCACAAAGGTGAACCTAGAAGTCATATACAAACTGTCCCACATATTAAAGGAACATAATTTAGACTAGCTGTGTGATCCTGGGTAAGTCACTTCACCCTGTTTGCCTCATTTTCCTCCTTCTTTAAAATGTGCTGGAGAAGGAAACGGAAAAATATTCCAATATCTTTGCCAAGAAAATGCTAAATGGGATTATGAAGAGTTGGATACGACTGAATAATAAAAATCATATTAAATAAAATTCTCATCCTGGCAATATGTGCCTAACCAGGGGAATCTATCTAGGTATTTCTCATCAAGGTTTTTGGTTCTATGATATGTAAATTCCAGACCTCTACTGTTTTTAGACCTATAGAACATTTAAAAAGTGCTGATAACTTTGGAATGATGTCTTTGAAATTTTACCCATAACTTTGAGATGATTTGGATATGTTAATGAACTAATCACAAGGTAGCACAGATGGGAGTTGGTCTGTTTTCTCAAGAACCTTATAAAGGGATGGAGCCAAGATGGCAGCTTAGTAGCAGAGAAAGCTGGAACCACTCCAAGAATCCTCCCCAAAACCCTATAAAAATGAGTCCTCAAACTCCTTCCCCTCTACTCCCACCACTTTCCATCCTTATCTGGGGGTCCATGCTTCTTAGTGCTACTAACACTAATTCATATCTTATTAGTGTTTTTCAGTGGTATGCAACTTTTTATGACTTCATTTAGGGTTTTCTTGGCAAAGATAGTGGAATGGTTTGTTATTTCCTTCCCCAGCTCATTTTATAGATGAGGAAACTGAGGTTAACAGGGTTAAGTGACTTTCCCAGGAGACTGAATTTGAATTCAGGAAGACAAATCTTCCTGACTCTAGTCCTGACTGTCTATCTACTGTGCCACCTAGCTACCCAAATCCATGATTAGGTGTATGACATACTTTCTCTCCCTACCCCTACCCTCTTCCCCATGTTGCCTGATTTTCTTCACTATCCCATACCTGTCCCTCTCTCCTCTCTGCCTCTATACTACTTTTTGCCACTTGTCTCTATCTTTCTGGGTTTTTGCTCTCATACCCTCTGTATCTAATTAAAGTGTGATTGCTGCCCCATTTCCCACTGCCAATTTGGGGTCTTTCCCAGTGAGTATGCAAAGAACTGGGTTTGCCTGACCTCATTTCATAATTTTATAAATTAATTATCAATTCACTTTGCATATTAGAATGTGGAGTCACAAAGATTTTGGTTCAAAACTTAACTTTGATATTTGTTTACTCTGTGACTCTTGGTCAATCACTTACTCTCTATTGCCTCAGAAAACATTTTAGTATTTATCTACTAAGTATACAAAATGATATTTGCTTTGGAGTTCTCATTGGTGGTAGAAACCTACATTGGAAGTTCCTTATATCAAAGAAATTACAAATCTTTTGAGGTTTTGCACGCACTTATTTGAATTTCTGTCCTATGCCTATACCAAATCAGCTGGTAGATTTGGAAAGCTAACAGGGATTTCCTGGAGATCAAAACATCATCAAGGCTCAGAAAACTGAAGGAAGCAGTTGGATTTCATAGATGTCTACCTGAAAAGTGTTCTAGCCCAACCCCCAACTTGCTAGGGAGCAGAAAATTGAAAACTTGGCATGCTTCTTCGGAAAAGTTTTCCACCTGGACACAGAAAATCCCCCTTTCCTATAAGCCAAGGCTCTAGCAGGGTGGAATGTCTTGTACCCATAAGCAGACTAAGATACCATTGTAACTTCCACACCCCCTTTTTCCTTTTATCAAATGCCCAGATGGCATGTATTCTCTAAGTGAACCATATTAGTTGTATTCTACATGGATATTTTTACTGAAAATCTTCTCTACTGTCTCTCCCCTTCATGCTTTCTCACAGGGAAAGGGCTTACTTGAATTCTTTTGTGGGAGGATTAAAATGAAATCTTCAACTCAAAAAACCTTCCCACATATTCCCCCTGCAGCTAAAGGAGCTGATGAGTTAAGTTACTGGGACAACCTTTGATCAGCTGTTCTCCTGCCCTTGTACTACTACTATCTCTCTCTCTCTCTCTCTCTCTCTCTCTCTCTCTCTCTCTCTCTCTCTCTCTCTCTCTCTCTCTCTCTCTCTCTCTCTCTCTCTCTCTCTCTCCCTCCTTTGCTCTCTTTCTCTCTCTCACTGCTGTGAGCATCTGCATTTTATGAAAACTTCTTAGCTACTTTCAGGTTTTCTGAATTCTTCTTTCCCAAAAGAACTATACTATGTCCTTAATCTGATCCTGGTGCATTCAAGTTCCTTGGGTCTATTTAGACTAGTTTAATCTCTTATTTACTAACGCTATGGCTGAATTTAGGAAAACTAAGCTCCTTTTAATAGATAATTTAAGGTATAAAGTTTTTCTAGGCCTCTAATACTTTATTTTCTTGAGCTCTGCCTTGGGAGAAAGTCCTGCTTCCAGAACAGGTCCCACTGACCAAATTCTCTGCTTCATTTTGAACTACACTGGTCCTACATATGTGGAGAGAACTTTCCCACAAAGTGTGGACAACAGGGCTTTAGTGCATGATCGCATTACCTAAGATGACTGCATTACCTACTCCTGGCAGGAACATTCTTTGTTCATCTACCACGTAGATGGGAGAAATCTCTTTCCATTGGCTGTGTAGTTTGAACTAACTGTTATATCTTTAAATCAGGCGGAAGTATAATTGTTTTCTCTTTCTGGTGAAGCTCTTATTAACCCAGAGAATGGACCCTAAGCACCAAGCTGTATGAAAGTGCCCCCTTACCCTCTGGGTTATGCCACAGTCTTCAGGGAGGAAGCCCATTCTTGCAAAGTTAGATGAAGTTGTACTTTTCAAAACATCAAGCAAAGATAGATCAATAGACTCAATTTAGTACAAAAGAAATCAATTCATATTTGGATTCAGAGGATAGGGGTTCAAATTTTGGCCCTTCAGACACTTGCTATTTGTGTGATCATGAGGAAATGATTTACCTTTTCTCCAGATTCTTATTTCCACTATTATTAAATTGGGGTTTGGAGGAAGGGGGAAGATTGTTCTCCAGAGTCTTCTAAATCTATGATTCTTAGTTCTTTTTCAGGTTTGACTTAAGTCTCATAAGGTACAATCTAAATCCAATTAATCCCAATTGGCCACAGGGTAGAGTCTGAATTCCATAGCTTGACATATAAAACATTCTACAATCTAGCCTCCACCTTTTCTTCTCATCTTTTTTTTGCAACTCTTAGTTTTTGTTTTAGTATCAATTCTAACCCAGAAAAGCAAGGGCCAGGCAAACAAGATTAAATGACTTGCCCAGGGTTACCCAGCTAGGAAATATCTGAGGACAATTTGAACCCAGGTCTTCCAGATTCCCAGCCTGGTGCTCTATCCACTGTATTACCTAGCTGCCCCTTCTTTTAGTCTTACCTTCTACTAATTGTCTATAAAAGGAAGAGCTGGATTCAATGTTCTTTAAAGTTCTTTTCAGCTCTAAATATTGATTCCACTTTTTTCTCACACACATACCCCTATACCTTAATAAATTCCTCCCTTGCTCTTAGTCCTGTATAGAATGCCCTCACCTTTCCTCTTTTCCCCCTCCTAATAATTACTAAAAAATAATTCTTCATATTAACTTATGCTCAATGGTTATAAAGTACTTTAAAAATATTACTTCCTGGACTCTAATGAAGATAATATAAGCATTGTTATTCCATTTTACAGATGATAAAACCAAAGTTTTTTAAGGAGAAAAACCTTTCTCTTAAGTTCAGGTATCCATTAAGTGGCAGAGTTGGAATTCCAACCCAGTTTGGATATTTTTAATCAAAGTTTAATTTTCTCTTCAAATACACCATACCACCTATTTTTTTAACCTCTTACTTTTTGCCTAGGAATTGATACTAAGTACTGGTTCTAAGGCAGAAGAATGATGAAGGCTAGATGGTTGGGGTTAAGTGACTTATCTAAGGTCACACAGCCAGGAATTATCTAAGGTCAGATTTGAGTCCAGGATCTCCTATCACCAGACCTGGCATTCTATCCACTGAGCTACCTAGCTGCCCTTGCATTGAATTTTTAAATGCTACCTACCCCACATTCAGGGTCTAGTTCAAAGCCAAATTCCATGGAATCTTCTCTTAACTCCCTAGTACTGAGTCACTTTTCCTTTCTCTGGACTCCAAAAATATTCTCAAAGGCACTCATTTGGCACTCAACATTCTCTTCCTTACACATTTGTAAGGTGTCCTTTCCTACCTCCTGATTATTTTGTTTCTCCTCAACTAGACTTTACGCTCTTTGAGGGCAAGGCACATGTCAGGGGAGTATTGGAGGGAGCTCAAACACTTCAGCTACAAACCACAGCTTGCTCTATTATTTGGTTAACTGTCTAAACTTAAGAAAGTGGTGGAGAAAGTCGTTAACAGTATCTATGAAGTGGAAAAGAGTGCCATGTTTCCAGGATACCCCTGGTCAATGCCTTGCACTTCTTTGTTTCTCCCTTCCCTGTTCCTCTCTCTACCTTGAATATAGCAAGGGCTCAATCAATGCCTTTTGACTGGTTGATGTCTCTGCTTGCTCAGACTTCAGTGGAAAAGGAAAAAAAACAACAACTAGTTGTTATCATCTGTGAAGAAAGAGCCCTTCATATACTTGAATCCCATCATTCAGTTGCTTGTTAGCCATTTCTTCCTAAGCTCAATATAACTTCCCATTCCTGGTCTTATTTTATAACCCTTTATTCATCCTTGAGGCTCATCACTGAAACTTTGTCCAAATTATCAGTGCATCTTCTTGGCGTAGAACCGAGGGCTAGCTAGAGAAACCTCCAAATAAAGACCACTTCTGGCATAATGGGAGGATGGCCTCATGACTCGATATGGTATTCTAATTGTTGTGTACTAATTAGTATCTAGAGTCTAATTCTATTTTTCCTCTCTTGATCCCTTTTTGGACTGCTCAGCCAACTTTTCCTCTTCCTGTTCTGGGTACTGGTTACATTTATTCCTATTGAACATCACTGTCTTTATCTGACAATTTCAACAGTTTAATTACTGTTATTCAGTCATTTTCTGTCATGTCTCAAATTGTTGTGATCCCATTTGGCTTTTTCTTGGCAAAGATACTGACGTGGTTTGCCATTCCTTCCTCCAGCTCATTTTACAGAAGAACTGAGGCAAACAGGATTAAGTGACTTGCCCAGGGTCACACAGCTAGTAATTTGTTTAATTCTGTATTTGAACTCATGAAAATAAAACTTCCTGACTCTGGGTCTGGCATTCTATCCACTATACCACCTAGGTGGCAGTTTACTCAGAGTATATCAAATGACTAAAAAGCCACTTGCCTTTGGCAAGAATTCTTTTAGACTATGGTTCCATGGGATAATCTATTTTACATAGATCTTCTTAATTTTAGAGAGGTGCCATGTTTTAGTAGAGAGAAAATTGACCTCAAAACCAGGAAAGCCTGGGTTGGAGTACTGATTCTGATATAGACTAGCAGTATAACACCAGAAAAGTTACTTAACTTTTCAGTACTCTAGGCAAGATGCTAAATCTCAGTGGAGTTGCTGTCCTGAATCAGAAATTGCTTTCAAATGCCCTACAACTAGGGGTGTCAAACACAATGCCCTTAGCAATCCCTCAGAATATGTCTAGAACTAGATTAAAATGTAATTGGGAAATAGTTAACAAAACACATAAAAATACAATAGAACATGGATGGTACTAATATGTGGTTTTCTAAGCTGATATAGCCTTACAAGGATCCATAGATTAAGTGGGTCTTGTTTCTCTCTGAGTATGATATCTCTGCTCTACATCATTGAAGTGATAGGTTTCATCCCTGCCCAGAAAACACTGAATAAATATTTATTGATTAGTTGATAGGTTATACTACTATTTGGCAAATGGGTTAAAAAAATCAGATTCTGGATAATCCCTTGTTAGGGCTATTATAAAATAAACTTCCTCTATGAGGCATATAGTTGGGCTAGTTGACTTCTGGGATACTTTCCAACACTGAGATTCTATGGTTATGTAAACTATCTCTTTTAACATAGATCAACAAGTGTTCAATCAATAGAAATCAGTAATTGCAGCCTACTACACACAAAAGGTGACAAAGTCATCTGCACCCCCATAATCACTGACCACTCTGACTTCAGGATGCTTTGAATCAGCTTATTTAGTGGATATGTAAGGTCGGTATATAATATGAGCCTTAGTTCAGCCTTAAAGCTTTAACTCTCCTAGACCTGATGGTCAGGATCAGTGTTTCAGAGACTCATGAGATGCTAAATTTGGAAGAGATCTTAGAGATCATCTAGTCTCTTCTCCTCATTTTACAGAGAAGTAAACTGAGGCTGAGAGAAATAAAGTGATTTGCTCAAAAGTAGCACAGCCAGGAGGTGGAGGCAGAGATGCCACTCAAACCTAGGTCTTTGGACTCCTGGTCCTGCAGTCTTTTCACAGGACATTGTCTCTGTGGAAGTTTAAATTTCAAAATTCATGTTTGGTGATTTTTTAGTTGGGTCCAACTCTTTGTGACCATGTTTGGGGTTTTCTTGGCACTGGAAATGGTTTGCCACTTCCTTCTCCTATTTCTAAAAATACTAGAAGATGGCTAGTGTATGTATGATTCACTGGTCATTTCTGCTTCCATACCTGGTCTTCTTCTGTAGTCTTGCTCAGAAAGAAATGTCACTAATTCCCTATCCATCTAAATCAGCACGCTATCGGTCTCAGGCACTGTACTCCTGGGCTTGTAATATAAAGTTTAATAATACAAAGACCTCACAAACAGAAATGACAAAAGACATTGTGGAGGTTCTTTCCCCAACCCTTCCAGTAGCCAGTGTAGTAAGGTTCCTCTTTCTAAAATAAAGCTCTGGGCGACTGAAGGGAATATGCCTGTGCGGGCGCAGGGAAGAGAGGGCTCTAGAATGGCATTTGAATTAGTCTTTCTGCAGCTTAATTAATGCTATAGGAGAATTTCCAAGGGACTAGGGCTGGAGTTTTCCTTTCATTGCAATTAAAAGACCTCCCCTAGGTAGAGAATGTTCCTTCCTTGCCTTCTTTCTCTTCCAACTCCACCCCATTCAATGGAAAATTGCTCAATTACTGCAAGAACAGTAAGAAGACATAATTTGAAAACTGTCTCAAGGGGGAAAGAAAAACAAAACCGGGAAAGAGAGAAAAGTATAGCAAGAAGGTAAAAAAGAAGAAAAACTGTCAGAAGAAGGAAAGCGAGTAAGATAGACCTAAGGAAGATGGACAGAGAAGAGAGAAAAAAAAAAAACCACGGTTATCTTTTTGAAGGATGAAAGCAATATCTGGAGCTTGAAAATCTACCAGCCTGAGAGATAAAACTTACTTGTGGCAACTTCTTTAAAGGAAGCAGGGAGTAGCAGATAAAGAGACTTTTTTTGAGAGGTTTACAACAAGGATTATCGTTGAGATGATTTTTCTCTTCTTTCTGTCTCCTCTAAGTATTAAATTATAAGAAAAATCCCCCAAACACCATGTTGTACAGATAAACATCCTGCTTGAGGACAGAGGAAGTCAAAGGCTTGGCTATTACTGTATATTTAGTTTATGTGTATATGAGCATTACATGTTTGTTTATATTCTTATGTATAGGTGGTAAACTAATTTCTCATTTCTATAGTACGCACTAATGGCCAATCCAGAGAAAGAACTGTGGGAGTAGAAAGACAGAAGAAAAACATATGATTTCTCACTTGTTTATATGGGTATGTGATTTGGGGGTTTGGTTTTCAAAAGATTGCTCTATTACAAAAACAAGTAACATGGAAATAGGTATTGAGTGATAATACATGTATAACCCAGTGGAACTGCTTGTTGGCTCTGGGAGGGAGGAGGGATAGAACATGAATCATATAACCTTGGAAAAATACTTAAAAATGAATAAATTTTAAAAAAGAAAGAAGGTAGAGTGGCCATCTCCCAGAAGCTCAAGATGCCAAAACCTTCACAATGGCCTTTGTCCCTGATGGAAAAACTTGCTTTCCTGGAAATGATTTTAAGCCCTGACTTTTGAATTCTCTTAGCCCTTTTGTTCTTATCATAGATTCCCCCCAACCTATGTGCAGAAAATTGGTATTTTTTTGCTATCATTTTCTCCCTCGTATTTTTTGACCTATTGAATAAAGTCAGTAATCTCTGGGGTAGGATGGATATTGGTTACAGTTTGAAGAAGGGCTCAGTATACTTTCAGCTCCCCTGTATCTTCCCCATTTTATTTTAGCATTTCATTAATGTCTGATACCAGAAAGAACATAAAGTCCTTGTGGGAAGCAGTTCTTTCATTTCTGATTTTGTTTCCCCAGTGCCTCGCATAGTACCTAGCACATAGTAGGTGCTTAAAAATGGTTGTTGGTTGAGTGATTAACAAATCATCTGGGAACAAAGGTTTAATGAGATTCTGTAAAGCTCCTATCAATAAATTCAGCCTGTACATAGAGATACTGGGGAAAAGTTCTGATCTCCACAAGTCTAGGGAAGTAGAGGCAGTCATTAGGGAGAAGAACGTAATGGTGCTGTTTCCAGTAATTCCAACAATCCAAGAGCCCAGACCTCGTAGACATGCAGTTCCTCCATCTTGACCCTCCACCTCCCAGTTCTCATATTTTTACTAGTGGTTTCCCATGCATGAAAGTCCTTCCTTCTTTATCTCTGTCTTCTGGCTTTTTTCTGGGTCTCAGATAAAATCCCACTTCCTGTGAGAAGACTTTCCCAGCCCTCAAATGGTAGTGTCTTTCTTGAGATTA
Source organism: Monodelphis domestica (assembly GCF_027887165.1). Lineage (NCBI taxonomy): Eukaryota > Metazoa > Chordata > Mammalia > Didelphimorphia > Didelphidae > Monodelphis > Monodelphis domestica. The sequence continues at coordinate 96,845,566 of NC_077230.1, read as the reverse complement.
TTCCCGTTTATCTGGTCTGCATCTCCTCTGTATGTAGTTATTTGCCTGTTGCTTCCTCCTTAGAATGTAAGCTGCTTGAGAGCAGAGACCTTTGTTTCCTCTGAGATTCTTACAGTGCCTGGCACAAAATAGGGGCTTAATAAAGCCTAGTTGAGTGACTGCTCTGCTCACTGGGGTCGAGAAGAGAATCTACATCCTGAAATTTAATTTGACAATCGTATGCAAGATATGAATATGAAAAATGACATGGTTTCTGCTTTTTCTCCTACATTCCCACCTTATGGTAGAGGTTTACAAGGATTATCTTTGAAATGATATCTCTCTTTTTTCTGTCTTCCATTAAAATATAAGCGAGGGATAAAGAGTTTGGATAGATAGTAAAGAGACTTATCCAATATAATGCTGGGTAGATGGGTTTGGTAAGATGTAAGGTACAGGGATTTTTTTTTCCTTTTACCCTAGCACAGTGCCTTGCATTCATTGTTTGTTGCTGTTGTTCAGCCTTTTCAGGCTCTTTGTGACCCTATTTGGGGTTTACTCAGAAAAGAGACTGAAGTGGTTTGCTGTTTCCTTCTCCAGGTCATTTGACAGATGAGGAAAGAGAGAGATAAACAGGGTAAAGTGACTTGCCCAGTCACACAGCTAGGAAGTGTCTGAGGTCAGATTAGAACTCAGGAAAAGGAATCTTCCTGATTCTGGGCAAGTCATTTAACTTGGTTGTCTCAGCTTCCTCACTTGAAACATGTGGTAATACCAAACACCTGGCTGGCAGGGTTATTGTGAGGAGCAAGTGAGGTAATATTTGTAAACACTTAGCAGAGTGCCTAGTACATATTAGGTATTATATAAATGTTTATTCCCTTCTCTGTCTGTGAATAATATCTGCAAGCACTGGCAGAGCAATTTATCTATACTCTTTCACTCAAACCTCACAACAACTCTGTGAAGAGATACTACACAGATTATTATCCCTACTTTACAAATGAGGAAACTGAGGCCCAAAGAGTTTAAAAGATTTACCCATCACTTGTGGGTTCTGGAGATGGAATTCAAATCCAGAGCTCTTCAATTTTAAATATAATGCCTTTTCTACTGTACTATACTACATTTCATAAAATGAGAAGTTTGGATTAGATGATCACAAAAGTAATTCTTAGCTTTAAATCCTATGATTCCACGATTAGAAAGAAGAGCTGACCGAATCCATTACATGATTGAGTGTGTGCAATTTAGGTCTTGGTTACTCCTGCCAAAAGGTTGAAATTACAAGAGATTTGAAATCAGAGGTAATCAAGAAAAATGACATTTTCTGTCCCTTAGCTTTCCACATCAGCTTAATAGAAACCAAGTTATTGGATGCTAGATCATGGTATGAGCCTAAGTAGCTTTTCCAACTTCTGTTGTAGTAATGTTACTCATACTATATTAGGATGTCTGTTTTTTGAGATTAGGTCTCCCTAGATTCATTTGGCTAGAAGTGTAGGGGCTCTTCCAGAACCTGATCTAACTGTTGATTATAAGGACAGGCTTAACCATCCTTCTTTCCCTCCATCTCTCCCTCCCTCCCTCCTTCCTTCCTTCCTTCCTTCCTTCCTTCCTTCCTTCCTTCCTTCCTTCCTTCCTTCCTTCCTTCCTTCCTTCCTTCCTTCCTTCCTTCCTTCTCAGAATGAATACTAAGGCAGAACAACAGTAAAGAATAGGCAATTGGGGGTCAGCCCAGAGTCACAAAGTTAAGATGTTTCTGAGGCCAGATTTGAACCTAGGTCTCTCAACTCCAGGTCTGGAGTTCCATTCACTGTGCTAACTATCTGCTCCTCCTAATCTATTTCTGACTTGATCTGGTTTACCTCTCCTTAGACTATAGGGAAGCCCCTGGATCTCATGGCCTCATTATATTGGAATCATACTTAGAAACAACACCTGAATGGCATTAGCCATATTGCACCTAAGAACTCCTAAGTTCTAGTTTCAGTAACAGTAACATGAAATATAGAAATGAAATACCACATTGGTCAACTCCTTCATCTTAATTATGAATTAATGGATAACTGAATAAATTTATAATCATTTATTAAGTGCTTATTAGATATGAAAATTGTACCAAGTGTTGGGGGTACAAATAAAAAGGTAAGACAGACCTTATTCCCAAAGAGCTCACATTCTAATCAAGGGACATATAATACATTGGGGCAAGGGGAGGTTCAACTACAAGGAATAAAAATCCAGAGGTTTTCTGGGTCCATCAGAATATAGGACAATTATCCCAGTTGGCCTTGATGGCTCAATGGTGGGATAGTGGGTAAGGCTTAGTAGTATTCCAGCTTATCAGAAGGATTGTGGTTGGTGACTCCCTAATAATGAAAGTGGTATGATTTGCCATATCCATCCTGCCTATCAGGGCTTGATAGGTCTAGACCCATTAGCATTGGAAAGGGGGGATCCTGGTAGAATTTTTTTGGAGGCCTGGGATGGGACAAGGACTTCCCATGGTCTGCCTGAATCACCTTCTTTTAATCAGATAGATGTAGGCTAAGGATAATGTTAGAAATTATAGGGGATTCTCTGAAAGATATGTGTTGTGCTAAATAGACTCTGGGGTGCTTTCTAAATGAGATTCTGTGATAAGGTCACTGCTGCCTAAAAAGATTAAGCAAATAGCAGGGGATGAAAGTGGAGCCATGGAGAAAGTAGAAATCTTCCATAGCACACTAATAGAAGTATTCTAGGGAAGGAGTTCTTATCCTTTTCTCTGTCATGAACCTCTTTTGAAAGTCTGATCAAAGCAATCTACAATTTTTCTGTATCATGTAATTAAATACATAAAGTAAAAATCAATCAGCCAAAAACATTTATTAAATATCTACTATGTGCCAGGCAATGAAAGGAAATGAATTACATTGAAAATTTATCTATCTATCTATCTATCTATCTATCTATCTATCTATCTATCTATCTATCTATCCTTCTATCTATCTATCTACCTATCCTTCTATCTATGTATCTATCTATCCTTCTATCTATCTAAATATCTGTCTATCTATCTTTCTGTCTGTCTACCTATGTCTGACTATTTATCTATGACTATCTATCTATGGCTATTTATCTGGGTCTATCTAAATCTGTTTTCTATATATCTATTAAAAAACAAATTTATGGACCCCAGTTTAAATCCTCATGTTCTGGAATATATTAACAAAGTGATGAAGGAGAAGCTGGAAATAACATGGAAAAAACATTGCCAGAAGTTTGGAATTATGAGAGCTTCTAAATCAGAAGTAATGAAGAAAAAAAGACTTTTTCTTAGATGACTGCCCCAAGGTCACAGAGACAGGAAATAGCAAAGCCAAGTGTAGAGCTTGAGTCCTCTGCCTTTAAAGTCAACGCTCTTTCCACAATACCAAATCAAGATGAGAAGAGCCCAGGAGGGATATGAAGAGAATATTGTAAAGGCTATGAGGAAGATTGTATAATCTATGTGAGGGAAGAAGGACACAGCTAAAAAACTGCCCAAGAACAGGGCATCATGAATGGGAAAGCTAGACCAGTTCAAAGTGCCCAGAGTAAAGGGGCAAAAGAAATAGCTAAACTGGCATCATGAGACTCTGCCCTATTAAGTGTAGGAAATAAGAATGGTTGGCAAGCTCAAAGAACCAAGAACAAATGAAAGGAAATAAATATCAAGAAAAGTTACAGAAGGAAAAAGGAGTAAACAGTGGGATTTCCTTCTGCCAAGGAAAGGACACAGAATAGGTTCACCAGAGAGGTAATAGTTTCATGTATTGTTCATAGAATAAGAAAGAAAAGAAACACAGAACATCAAGAGAAATTCATTGAGAGAAAGAGCAAAGATGGGAAGGACAACTAGTCAAGCAAAATGGAAGCTAAGACCCTAAAGAAATCAAATTATAAGAAGGTGCAAAATAACAGAACCTGGAAGAATTGGAAGGAAAAGAAAGAGATGACTCAAATCTGGGAGGGAGTTCAAAGAACAAATAAAATTCAAACATAGATATAGACACACACATACACACATAAGTAAAGATCAGCATAAGGTAGGGATGTATAATAGGAATAGCCTAAGAATTCAGAAGACTAAAGATGCAGCAGCCTCTTGGGCTTTGAAGGAAGAAGAACTAGTTGAAATTTTAGTTTTAAAAAAACAATAACACTGGATATACTATGGGTGAAATATGTTCACAAAAGGATCAGGTTTGGACTAAGTCATTTTCTCCTCGTAGAATGTAAGCTCCTTGAAAGCGAGAGTTACTTGATTTTTGTCTTTGAACCTAGTGGGTACTTTATAAATGCATGTTGAATAGAATTTGGTTCTTCTTACTCAACAGAAAGAACAGAGAACTAAGCAATATTAAGATAATTTTCAGGGGGCAGCTGGGTAGCTCAGTGGATTGAGAGCCAGGCTTAGAAATGGGAGGTTCTAGGTTCAAATATGGCCTCAGACACTTCCTAGCTGTGTGACCCTGGGCAAGTCATTTAACCCCCATTGCCTAGCCCTTACCACTCTTCTGCCTTGGAATACAGTATTAATCCTAAGATGGAAGTTAAGGGTTTAAAAAAAAAGATAATTTTCAAATAAATGATATGAGTGCTCCAAAGATAGGGAATTTGATTGGGATGATGTCTAGTAAAGGACTTCTAAAGTTTGACCCCATTTATGCTAGAAAAGGCAGATGCTAGAAATGGATTAGCAAAGAAGATCAAATTTGTAAACGTTTATCTCCCTGCAAAGCAATCTAAAAGGAACCCTTTATTTAAAGGCATGGTACCTTTCTATAACAAAAAGGTGTGTGTGTATGGGTGGGCATGTGGGTGTGGGTGCGGGTGCGGGTGCATGTGCAAAAACTGTGTCTTGGCAATAAAGAGTAGGACAAAGAGTAACTAGAAAGTGAGACATGAAGCTGGATAATTAGCATTGGTCTGCAAAATATTTATTTGGATTTATATTCTGGAGTATATTTTAAAAAAAAAGGAAAAAGAAGCTGATATGACTAAGAAAACCTGTGTGCTAGAAACAATAGAGGTTGTGTCACTAAGAGAGACCTTCTTTTCTGGTCATGCCATTGAAATCACTGCAATGAATTTCTTAAAACCTGGTAAATCTGCTGAAGGAATAAAGAGCCTGAACCAGTAACAGACTCTGCATGGTCTAATGCAGGTAAGCCACCTGGGGCTGAGATGGACAAGAAAGCTAGCAAGTCAGGTTTTCTGGAAGAAATAATAAAAGGGGAAAAAGATGAGAATAGAATGGATTCTCCTTGAAAATTTTACTTTTTTTTAGTGTGATAAGAGGAATAATCAATGGATGGAAAGATCTATTCCCCTTGCAGGATTTGAGAAACTGATGAAACATGTCATTAAAGAATTTTCTGAGAAAAGTTCTTAAGGAGAAGAACAAAGCCAATGTTTTTTAACAGCAAAAAATAGATATCCCCCAGTGAAGAAGTTTCCAAAGAGAAAAAAGGAAGGCCAGAAAGACAAAGTGAAAATGAGTAAAAGAATCAAGGTGATGAGGAAAGAAACTGAAAATCGAGCAGGACTTTACATACATCCTGACAGTCTTAAAGAGAAGAAAAGAGGCAGATAGGTGGTTTAGCAGATAGAGAGCCAGGCCTGGAGATGAGAAGTCCTGGATTCTAATCTGGTTTCAGATACTTCCTAGATGTATGATTCTGGACAAGTCATTTAACCCACATTGACTTGCTTTTACCACATGTCTGTCTTAGAACTCATACTACTGAGTATCACTTATCAGTTCTAAGATGGAAGGTAAGGATTTTTTAAAGCGGAGGAAAGAGTGAGATAGAGACAGAGAAAGGTTAAAAAATAAAATACAAATTAAGATAATACTGAAAGAAAAGCTAAGGGAGTAGTCCAAGAAACCATGAAGGCTTAGGGGAGAGGGGAGGATGTGGTCAGGTACCAATCAATCTCCTAGACAATAGGGTCTTGCATTTAGGAAATAAACCAATGCCCGCCCAAGTACTTCCTACTAAAGTTCCATCCTTGAGATTAGGTCCAGGGAACTAAGGCTCAATCCATCAGTGTAGCTTCCTGGGTTTCCAGATAAGCAGGCAGCTCCTTATGTTTGACACATGGCTCTGACCAGGCATGCTACCACTATGGGAACAATGGAGCTGCACCCAACAGAATCCATGCTATATCAGCACTCAACAATTATATAGACGATTCCTTTGCTTAAACATTGGTCTATGAATATCTTACTTGTTTCCAACCCTGACCCTGCATCTACCTGACCAGTCTGAGGCAGGCTTGGGTCACACTCCATGGACTTTATCTTCTAGAAGGTTTTGAGGCAAAGTATCTCAGTTCTAAAAATGACTTCCCAAAGAGGTCTAGGGAAAGACACTGAAGTGACTGGGCACGTGGATCTGGAAATTAAAGGTCAGAGTCTGAGAAATGGTAGAGAATGAAAAAAACACACAGAAATCATTCATAGAATTTCCCCCAGCCTTCTAAAAGATGCAGCATTTATTCTGAGGGAACAAAAGCAAGTTAATCACCAAGCAGGAGTCTCTAATATAGGCAAGGAAAAATGCTTGTTGAATTGAATTGGAGAAACAAATGAAGAAGAGAGAGGTGGCAGTGTTTCTGAGTTAGAGAACTTTGTGACTGATCTCTTTAACACTTACTGAATACACTTCTGGCAGCAGTGTTTGCTGGAGAATGGGAGATTATCTTGGGCATTTTGCCAAAGAGATGAAGAAATGACCAAGACAATGGTATTTAAAATAAAAAAGGAATGATTTTAGAAATTGGAAGTAAATAGCTTCACTGGGGGGGGGGGGGCAGCTAGCTGGTTCAGGTGATTGAGACTTGAGAGTCTAGAGATGGGAGGTCCTGGCCTCACATCCTTCCTAGCTGTGTGACCTTGGGCAAGTCACTTCCCTTCCCCCCACCCCCCCATTGCCTAGCTCTTAACTAAGTTTACCACTTTTCTGCCTTGGAACCAATACAACCAATATTGATTCTCAGACCAAAAGTAAGTTTTTATTTTTTGTTTGTTTTGCGTTGTTTTAATGACATTACTAAAAAAGCTTTACACGATTTTTTGTTGGGATCTTATTGCAATGTCTGGTGAGAATAGCAGATGAGATGATAGGCAGAAGTGTGCCCTCAAAAGGTAGAAAATCTGACAGAATATGCCAAGGACAGAAGGTGGGAAGTATATTGAGTAAGTTTAGATCAAGTAACAGCTTTGGATTGGAGAATCCATATTTTTCTTTTCAAGGTTATACAAAGGTGGGATGTACCTGAGAAGATAGCCAGATGTGTGAAGGTATTATGTATCAAAATGACTGGTATTGCTCACATTCAATCAGTGGGTGGGAAAGATGCAAAAAAAAAAGTTGAGAAATTAAAATATTGCAGGGGAAGAAATTCAACATGTGGGAGATTTGGAAATCATCTTCAGAAAATTCTGTAAGACTGACCATGTGATAGCTGTTGTTCCTCTTCCTATATACATTAAGTGTGGAGGAGGAAACATCAAGGTTAGCATTCTGGGCTTTGAATTAGGAATATCTAAGTTTATGTCCTGCTTCTGGAACATACCGGCTATCCGATCCTGAGGCACCCTTCCTCTCTGTTGCTTCAGGAAAGCTCTTGAAACTCTAAGTTAACAGAGAATGTGTTTGATCATCATTGCAATGGGAGAGAGTTTCCTCATCTGGGAGCTCCTGGTGTCAAAGAAATCATAAATCTATGTCTGTGTATTATAAAATATCATAATTGTAAAATACTTCAGAGGCCAGCTAATTGAATCCATACCTAAACAAAAATATCCTCTACAGCATTTTCTGACAAGGAACCATCCAGCTTTTGCTTAATGACTTCCAGTAACCGGGAATCCACTTCCACCAAAGGCAGCACATTTCATTTTAGAACTTTCATGGTTAGGAATTATCCTAATATCAGGATGGGTAGCTGTAAAATGTAAGGCAGAACACAAGATCAGCAGCATGGGAGAGCGAAGGCAAGGATGGAATGGGGATGTTAGGGCCAGCTTCAGTAATGGGATGGCTGAGGGTATTTCTCTGTGGCTATTGATCAGGGCAGGGATCACAAGTCAAGAGTTGGGGTGTCCAACTATTGGTAAAGGTAAGGTTTTGATCAGAAAACCAGGTACACAGTTAGGTTGTGTAATCATGGAAAAGGGGGGGGGATCTTGTTCTGCCCAATCACATATTATATATTTCCTGATCAAACCCTACTAAATTTTCTCCTACTTCTCATCTTCCTACCTTACAACTTTAATTCAGGCAGAAAGTCTCATTTTTTTTTCCTGCCCAGGCAGAAGTCAATCCTTGGGTCCACTGGCAAGAGCTTAAAGAATCTGAGGGGGAAAGTAAGTTAGCACATCAGTTAAGCTGATAGCGGAGTTTGTGAGGTCAAAGATAAGACTGACTATAAATAAAGTTTCTGCCAAGAGGATGTGGAGTTTTACTGGTTTAGACTTACTTTTTAAATAGTATCATAGAAAAATATGAGATCCAGAATGGAATTATGGATAGAAGGCTCAATAGCTATATTCTTACCTCTCTAGGTGACTCTCTAAGACTAAGTTGTGAAAAAGGTACTATCCTGCATTGGTAAAGGGAGGTTTTCTTAAATTAAAAAAAAAAATTCCTTTTAAAGTATAGAACTATCATATGGGGCAGGTAAGTGGCACAGTAGATATAGTGCTGGACCTGAAGTCAAGAAGAGCTGAGTTCAAATTTGACCTCAGACATTTATTAGATGTGTGACCCTAGGCAAGTTATTTATACTAGATTGCCTCAGTTTCCTTATCTGTCAAATGACCTGGAGAAGGAAATGGCAAATCATTCTGGCATATTTGCTAGGAAAAACTCCAAATGGGATCCCAAAGAGTTAGACACTGCTAAAAATGACTTGACAACAATATCCCACACCCATGAAATAAAAACTCTAGTCCTTATCCCTATGGCAACATATAAGAAACAAAATTAAAAGGTCAGCTCATGTATCAGTCCTTGAAGAAAAGGGACTAGGCATTCTCCTTGAAATACTGATGAGCAGTTTAATGTTGAGAAAACAGCTTGGTATAGTTTTTAAAGAGAGCTAACTTAGGGCTACAAGACCTGGGTTTGAATTCTGGTGCTAACAATCAGAATGATATGAGCATAGGCAAGGAAAAAAATCATGACTTGTCCAGCAATGTAAGGCCATTTCCTAATCCTAACTTACTAGATAGGCTTTCATCTCTGCTATATTTTGTCATCTCTTAGGCTCACCAAATCCTTCATTATCTTCCATGCCTTGAGCACACACCTCTGCCTATCATCCCATCTGCCATTCTCCCCAGGCTTGGAAGCAAAATCTTGACAAAACTATTTCAATGCATGCTTAGTTAATGCTGATGGTTTCAGATTCCTAATATTCCTGTCCTCTTTTGCCAGTGTGACTGTATGGTATTTCCTTGTGTCCTAAATAAAAAGACCTAGACATGCTCCTGTGTGTCAGTGAGTCTTTACCAAGGCCCCATTTGGGAGACCTTTCTCACAAATCTTGCAGAGTTCAGGCACGAGGCCCAGCTCACACAGGATCTTTCCAGCAACTTGATTAGACAACTCTCTTCTTGAGATGTGATGCCTGCTTAAATTCATTTGTTGCTCCAATTCAATTCAATTCAATGATCAGAAATTCAATTTCCTGTGCTGTAAATTGGGGATTCAAAATATCTACTCACTATAACTGAGGGTCGTTGTGAGAAAAATGCTCTGTGAAATCCTAAAGTGCTAACTTTTATGCAATATAGGAATTTAATATGTTATTATTATATAAGTTGTCCAGTTTATGAATTTTCTTTTCACTAGCTACAGAAGCTGTTGTCCACCTCCTCCAAATAAAAAATCCTTAAAAACACAGATATACACATATATATGTGTGTGTGTGTAGGCAATGTGCATTTATTTGTGTATGTGAATGCACATATACTATATATACATATATATACATACACTCGTGTGTACATATACACATATACATATATATGCATATATATACATATATATATATACTGTATGTGTGTTTCCATATACATACACACACAAAAATTGCTTCCCACTCCCAAAAGAGTATAAATCTCTTGAAGGCAGGTACTATTTTACTTCTGTCTTTTTTTATTGTCTATAGCACAGTTCTTGGCACATAGTAAGCAATTAATACATACTTATTGATCCACTGAATTATTGATTGGTCCAAATAATGTGGCTGGTTGAAGGTTGGGGGTCTTGGAGTACAGGTAAAGAAGGAAGGAAGGAGGGAGGGGGCAATTTAAGGATCTGCTTTGGCTATAAACCTAAGGGTAAATTCAGAGGAATGTAAGAAAGGTAGCTATAGTTCGCCACATGCTGATATACATATTGAATTGACCTAAGAATAAACTAGCCTCTAGACAAGACAGTTTGGGTCAATCTTGCATAGAAGCCAGAGGATGAACTCCACAACTTCCATAATGTGAGAAGCCACTGACATGGTTATGCTTTTTATGGCTACTTAGAGCATAGTTTTTTATACTGATGTTCTTGGGAATCACTTCATGTTTTAGTGCATAAAACCATAAAAATATATGTCCTCATTCTCTCACTTTTTCTTTTTTTAAAAAAACTATTTATTAAAAAAAAAAACCCTTACCTTCTGTCTTAGAATTGGTATTAAGTATTGATTCTAAGGCAAAAGAACAGTAGGGTGTAGGCAATTTAAGGTTAAATGACTTGTCCAGGGACACACAGCTAGCAAGTGTCTTAAGTCAGATTTGATCCCAGATTCCCCTGACTCCAAACCTGGCTCTCAATTGACCTCACTGCCCCTCTTTCACTCTTTCTTGCTAGTCATTTAATCAACATGTGCCTTGCTTATATATACTGTTAGATGCCAGATGTCTGGTTCTGAAAAAACCCATATCAACTGGTGGGAAATACCCCAACAATCTCCCTATCCCCAGTGCCCAGTGTATGTTTCATTGAAGGTGGGTCAGTGGTGTTATCTTCACATAAAAAAGACCAGAATACCACTGTGGATATTTTGTCATATACTGAAGGAACAAAGTACAGACTCACCAAAGAGCTGGTGTAGGTGGGGTCCGAGGTGTCATCTTGTAGGTAGCGGGATAGGCCAAAGTCAGATACTTTGCACACTAGATTACTATTGACAAGAATGTTTCTGGCAGCCAGGTCCCGGTGTACGTAATTCATCTCCGATAGATACTTCATACCAGCAGCGATACCCCTGAGCATCCCCACCAGTTGGATCACCGTGAACTGCCCATCATTTTGCTGTAATTAGACATTTTTTAAAAAAGCACTTAGATCATCATGGCTTCTGGTTAACAAAGGAACAAAGTAGAAGCTGTAAAATCTTAATTTCCATTACTCCTTATTTTAGACTCTTCCCTAAGGGCAAGGACAGAGGTAACATTTATAGAGTTTCTTAGGATCAATAGGCATTATCTCATTTGAACCTCATCACAGCAACAAGTGGGAGATGTGGCTATTATTAGCTCCATTCTGAAGATAAGAAAACTGAGGCTTTGAGAGCCAAACTGACTTTCATAGTTAAGTGGTTGTACACCTGCAATTTCTCTTTGGAATCCAGATCCAGAACACATTCTACAACCCTTGCTAACTTTCTCCTGGACATAATTTTCTCACCTTTCTTCAAGATTCCCTTCATGATCTCTGTATCTGGAATATTCTGCTGGTTGGATCAATGTCTCTCTCCCATTATATCTTCCTTAACTAATATGTCACAGGCAAGATGAGTCCCTTAGCGATTGTGAACTTAGTCCCTTCACTGTGTTATTATATCATTAGATCATTAATTTAGAGCTAAAAAGAATCCTTGAGATTATTTATTTCCACCTCTTCATTTTTCAGATGAGGAAAGAGAGGACAAGAAGGGTTAAGGAACTTTCCTGAGGTCACACAGATAACAAGTAGTAGAGTCAGGACTGAAGTCGAGGTTCTCTGACTCCAAATCTCCCCATTTTTTCACTGCAACACAGATGAGTTTGTGTCTCTGTATTCTTTTTATGTGCCTTTACTTATCCTCTATTATATTGTATGTTTTTTTAGAAAGTTAGTCAATAGATATTTATTAAAGACTGACTATATAAGCTAGTTATACCAAGAAAGGCACGAACAAAGAAATATTAAATAGTCCCTACCCTCAAGGAGCTCACAGTCTAATGAGGGAAATAACATGCAAACAATTTAGTACAAATGAGATCAATTCAGGGTAAACTGGAAATAAGCAAAGTGGGAAGGTACTTGCATTAAAGGGAGTCAGGAAAAGCTTCCTGAAAAAGGTTGGATATTAAAGAATCCAGAGAATCCAGGAAGATTGAAGGAGGTAAAGATGAGGACAGTCAGCCTTCCAGCCATGAGGGACAGCTAGAGAAAATACCCAGAATAGGGCCACGGAGGAGCAGCAAGAAGACTGGTGTCATTGGATCCCCAAATTCATAGGGCTGGGATCTAAGTTGCTAGAAGACTAGAAAAGTGGGTAGTGGAGGGCAGGTTATGAAGGACTTTAAAAACAAAATAGATTTTATATTTGATCCTGAAAGAGATAAGGGGCCACTGCGGTTTAAAGAATAGGTGGATGATATGTTCAGATTTATGGTTTAGGGAAGATTCATTTAACAACAATATAGAGGATGGATTGGCATGGGGAGAGAATTTAAAAACAGTGACTGATTTCCATTTCTGTCATTCCTCCCTACAGACTCTTGTATTATGCTTTTTACACAGTGGCCAATGGATAAGGTAACTAAGAAAAATAGAGCACCTATTCTTTCCCTCTACACATGCCTCCATTGAATTTTCTATCTTCTCCCCATAACCATGCTACAAAATAGCAACAAAGAAAAAAAGAAAAAGAAAAGATCTCACTGGAGTCAGAGCACTTGGAATCTTTTCCTTGTTCTGTCACTGATTATTTTGCCTATGATCCATTCCTTCACTTCTTTGCTTCATTTCCCCACAATTTAAAAGGGGAGGACTAATATTTGCCTCAAATGACATAGTAGTTAAAGAACTGGCCTTAAAGCAAGGCTGATTTGGCTCATATGAATCTCCCTTCTTTTAGTACCTACTGATCATGTGATCTTTTGTGGCCTCTCAGTGACTCAGGAAACCCTGAAAGACTGTAAATTGCAGAAAATACACTTTTCTGTATTGGTGAAGGAAGTTTCTTTACTTGAAAATTCCCAATACCAATGAAATCACAGGTCCTATTCCCTACCTACCTTAAATTATAAAGGTTGAAATAAGTGTGAATATATTTACATCAGTGTCAGTTAAGGATTTTTTTTCTTAAAGCAAAAACAAATCAGAGCCAATAAAATAAGAGATTTGAAAATCCTCTGTCTCAGAACATACTCTATAAATGTAAAATACATTTATTGGATGATGACTCATTAGCCCATCCTCATCCTTCTCTTCAGTTTCTTTTTTTCTAGTGCAAATTAAAAAAAAAAAAAAACATTCCTTCTCAACATAGTTTAATGCCACACATTTTCAGTTTAGTCCATATTTTTAATTGTCTCCTCATTGTGAAAAGATGGGGGTAGCTGTCATCCAACTGGGTGAAAAATGAATCAGAAAGCCTGACTTTTCAATACTTCCACAAGTGATAAAAATGAATTTTCTACTTCAACCTCAAGCTTACCCAGCTGGAAGCAATCTTTCTCATTTGTTCCCATGGAATTGTCTAGTTTTCTTTTCATAATTATCATATTTTAACATGTATTATATTTATCTGTAGAGATACATTGTACTCCCTCCTCTCATTCAACTGTACAGTCCTTGAGAGCAAACACCTTTTCTTTTTTCTCTGCTGTAGCTCTTTCTATACTGGATACCTATTAAATGTTTCAGTGAATGACTGTGTGGTTCTGATTCTGTGTTTTCCTTGTTTTCTACAACAGCAAACAACATATTGTTGAAATGACCCTCGGAATTCCTTTGTGGAAACTTTGGGGACATTTTAATTTTTAAAAAAATTATAACAGTTTTTAAAGGTCCATTATTGCAAACATATCCACATCCACATCCACATTTGCCATGTCTCTGTATCTAAAGGCTTTATGCCTGGATAATAGCTACTGAATCTTTGAAGAACTGCTCTCTATTTTCTTTCTTTTTTCAAATTGAAATCAGTTTCTCATATGGTTCCTGAGGTTCACAAAGGTTAGACTGTTGAACAGAAAAGGACTCTTCGTATTGCTTCAGACAAGGCAAGATGGACTTGGGACATATAAGAATGACCCCAAAGTTGCAAGGATCTTCTTCTCTGCCAAAGGCACAGGATTATTAGAAGACTTCTCCAGAGAGACCTGTCAAAATGGAATTTATGGGGCAGAGCATTCTCAGGTGAAGCCTCAGCCTCTGAGACCTCAGTTCCTCTTTCTGGATACAAAAATGTATCCTTACTTCAGCAAATTGGAATTGGTAACCTTCCTGTGTGTCCCTGAGAATTTGGCTTCTCTCAATCCAGAAAGAAGTAACAAGCCAGAATATATTTATTAAACACTATGCTAGGGATAATGAGGAATATTAAAGAAACATGAGATGTCATCATGCCTTGTGGATCTTGTTTTATTTGGAGAGATAAAACATAACAAACAAGAAAAACAAACTTATTTTACTGTTGCATGTTGAGTTTTACTAATGTACAACAAACTTCCCCAACTGTTTTTTTTAATTCATTTTAGTTTTTTAGAAAAAGATAAAGTGGAAAAATATGGTTTGAAATTCATTTGAAAGAATGATTGCTTTCCTGCATTTCACTTTGGAAAAGGATTTGGCCTAGCTGAACACCTGATAATGCCAATAAATACTTGGATGGATGGATGGATGGATGGATGGACAGATGTAGATCTGGGAAAACTTATGTAAGCTAAATTTTCTTCCCTCCAGTTAACAGTTTTAAGCTGGAAGTCCTATTCTACCCTCAGATTGGAGTCACTTTCCGATTCTATCCCAGATAGAAATTCAGACATTTTTAGACACCTATTTGTATACATTTGGAAAAATGAAACTCATTTTAATTTGTTTAAGGAAAAATCCTCATGGAATATTAGAATTGGAAGAGGCTTAGATATCATCTAAACCTAAGTCCTTCATTGTTCAGATGAAGGAAATGTGGTCCTGAGAAGTTATGACTTGGATCCAGGAAATATAGCTAGCTACTGGCAAACTGAAGAGATAAATTCAGTTCTTATGATATTCCATCTAGTGTTTCTTCCCATATGGGAATGAGATATCTCATCATTACAGAAAGAATATCTCTATTTTATCTTGACTAGATAACTCATAGAGGTCTATCTAGTCATATTTCCCTTTGAATAAGGGACAATAATTAGCACCGAGTCAGAGATTCTGCACATCAAGACACCCTGCTTTCTCTTAATTGAGGGGTCATTTTTCAAAACATCTTTGTATATTTTGGAAATTGGTCCTATGTGAGGAATACCAGATTAAAAACCATAGAGTTGAGTTCTAGAAAGTAAATGCTTAAATGTGCTTTTATTCTCACCATGGCCAAGTATGGACATTCTAGTAAAAACAAAATAAACACATTTAATATTTGGTAAAAATAATTTTGTTTGTAATCTCTCTAGAACACAAAAAAGAATATGAGTGCCTGCCCTCCAAAACAAGGTGGGAAAAGGGTAGTATTATTTCTGATGTGTTGAGTGGATAATTCAGTATCTAGGGAGCCTAGAAAGCTGAGTTGGACCTAAAGTCATTGCTGTCCCTCAATGAAAATAAATTTAAGAGCTAGTCAAGAGCTAAAGGACAGATATGTAATTGAAGAACTAACCCATTTTTATTTTACTCTGAAATATGATCCCAAATTTATACTTCTTCTCAAAAGACAGGTCCCATAGAACTGAACTGATGACCTACTTTTCAATTTTATCAAGCCCTAGATATATCAGTTAATGTTGGCATGCTCCAGGGTTTGGTATTAACACTGAAATTGGATTTATAGATTACTTGCCTTCATACTTTGGAAAGAAAAAGTGAGAGATACCCCACTTCTTCTTTAATTCTGTTAGTTTATTCCTTTTACTTGCTTTTATGTTTTCTTTCTTTGTAGACCTTTGTCCTCTGTTTTTCTCTTCTTCCACCTTGCTCCTGGGTTTCCCACTAGTATAAATTGAGATTCACTTTAAAATGTCTCCCTGTCCAGAGTCTAAAATGATTGTATGTGCGTGTGAAACGTAATGGTTTGTTTTCTGGCCTTAGAGAATAATTCTCTGATGTGTGTTTTTTGTAGGGGACCTATTAGGTGTCTGAAATCGTGTTTTTGTTTTCTAGAAAATCATAATAAAATCACACCAGAAAGTAATTGATTAAGGAAAAGGTCATAAAACAGTTTCCAAGAATGCTTTGTCTTCCTAAATTGCCTTTATTCATGAAAGAAGCAAAATGGGTAGGTCCTTAGATGTGCCTTCATTATGTACCAGAGCAGAAATAACTATCATCACTCAAGTTCAGGTTATTAGGCAATATACAGAAAGATCTGTTTCACACATTTAGGGCCCATCTGAGGGAGATTTCTTCCAATGTGTGCAGGCATGACTGAAAAGAAAGGGAGGGGTGGCCCAATTTGACTTTTAGCAACAGTGACTATTGGTGGGTTTTTGTTTGTTTTGGGTGTTTGTTCTTATTTGTGACTGTTGGGCTGAAGTTATCATCATCCTGAATTATTTGCTCCCCTAAATCTCTCCTATTCCTCATGAATGTTTGGCAAGCCAGCTTATATGTTGCTCTTGTTTCCCAGCAGGTGAGAGTGGTGTCACAGTTGGAAGTGACAGAATGTCCTTAGAATTTTCCCTTCTTGCAACCTTCAGCTTTCCACAAAGTAGTTTCTTGGTGATTCTGCTGTCATTCACTCTCTACAACAAGACTAGCCCAGTGGACTCGCATAGCAACATGGATTGGCTCAGTATCAGTGGACTATCTGGTTCCAATTCAAGAATTCATTATTCTTAATCCTGTTAGGTGTGTTACCTGTGATTCAATTTAATATAGTTCAACAAATAATTAATAGAGATTCATTATGTACACAGCACTATGTTATGTACTAGAGATACAAAATGAAAAAAAATGAAATAATTCCAGCCCTCGGGGAACTTATTTTTTATTAGGGAATGACTATAACCTATATAAAAATAAATACAAGTGATACAAAGTATTTTTAAGAACCCGGGTGACAATAACTGGAGTTGGGAGTAATTCTCAGGAAAGATTTTGTTGTGCTTTAATTGTTCTTTGAAGGAGCAAGGGATTCTATAAGGTAAAGGTAAAAAGGGAATAAGAGAATTCATTGTAAACACTCTTGTTCATTCAGTTGTGTCCAACTCTTTGTGACCCTGTGGATCATAGAATACCACTCTCTTCTCCGGTTCATGTTTGTTGCTTCTGTGATACTGTCTACCTATCTTACCCTCCATCATTCCTTTTTCCTTCAGCCTTTTCCAACTTCAGTGGCTTTTCCAATGAGTCCTATCTTCTCATTATATGGTCAAAGTTTTTAAACTTTAGCTTTAGGATTTGACCTTCCAGTGAATAGTCTGAATTAATTTCTTTAAGCATTCACTGAATTGATCTCCTTGCTATCCAAAAGAATCTCAAGTCTTCTTGAGCATCACAATTCAAAAGTGGTGATTCTGTGGCACTCTTCCTTATAGTTCAACTATCACAATCATACATTACTACTGGAAAAAACTACACTGAACTATATGGACCTTTGTTGGCAAATTGATGTCTCTGCTTTAGTATGCTGTCTAGATTTGTCATTTCTTTCTTTCTTTCTTTCTTTCTTTCTTTCTTTCTTTCTTTCTTTCTTTCTTTCTTTCTTTCTTTCTTTCTTTTTTTCTTTTTTTCTTTCTTTCTTTCTTTTTTTCTTTCTTTCTTTCTTTCTTTCTTTCTTTCTTTCTTTCTTTCTTTCTTTCTTTCTTTCTTTCTTTCTTTCTTTCTTTCTTTCTTTCTTTCTTTCTTTCTTTCTTTCTTTCTTTCTTTCTTTCTTTCTTTCTTTCTTTCTTTCTTTCTTTCTTTCTTTCTTTCTTTCTTTCTCTTTGTTTTTTAAACCCTTACCTTTCATCTTGGAGTCAATACTGTGTATTGGTTCCAAGGCAGAAAAGTGGTAAGGGCTAGACAATGGGGGGGGGGCAGGTGACTTGCCCAGGGTCACACAACTTGGAAGTGTCTGAGGCCAGATATGAACGTAGGACCTCCCATCTCTAGGCTGGCTCTCTATCCACTGAGATACCCAGCTGTCCTCCCAAAACTTTCTTTCTAAGAAGCAATCGTCTTTTAATTTCATGGTTGCAGTCACCATCTGCAGTGATCTTTGAGCCCAGGAATACGAAATCTGACACTGCTTCCATTTATTCTCCCTTAATTTGGCAGAAAGTGATGGGACCAGTTACCAAGATTACATATACATATGTATACACCATATATATATAAAGCTTCAAGAAAACTTTTACAATCTTTCTCTTCACTCTTCATCAAGCAGCTTCTTAATTCCTCACTTTCTGCCATCAGAGTGGTATCATCTGCATACCTGAAATTTTTGGTATTTCTCCTGGCAATCTTAATTCCAGCTTTCAATTTGTCCAGCCTGATATTTCACATGATGTACTCTGCATATAAGTTAAAAAAATAAGTTGACAATACGCAGTTTTGCTGTATTCCTTTTCCAATCTTTGATCATTAAGTTGCTGCTTGTTCATTTCTAACTGCTGTTTCTTCACCTGAATACAGGTTCCTCAGGAGACAAGCAAATGAATGATCTGGTATTCCCATCTCTTTGGACTTAGGCACATTGTGTTGTGATCCATACATGCAAAGACTTTAAGTGTAGTCAATGAAGCAGAAGTAGATATTTTTCTGGAACTCCCTTGCTTTCTCTATAATCCAGTGAATCTTTGCAATTTGTTCTCTACTTCCTCTGCTTCTTCAAACACTAGCCTGTTTCTTCTGGTAATACTCAGTTCACATATTGTTGAAGCCCAATTTGCAGAATCCTAAATATAACCTTGCTAGTATGTGAAGTGGGCACAATTGTTCAGTAATTTGCATATTCTTTATCACTGAAATTCTTGAGGATTGGGATAGTCATAAGAAGTGAAGAACATGTTGATTTTTAAAAAACTGAAAGATTTACAAGAAATTGTGAAAAGTGAAATGAGACCATTATACACAGCTATATAAATAATATTTGAAGAATAATTGTGAATGCCCACCTCCAGAAGAACTAATAAATAGAAACATGAAAGACATGATTTACATAAATTTGTCATAGAATTCCTTTCTTATGAGAGGAGAGAAGAAAGGGAGATTAGTTAATATTTTTTAAAAAGGATTGTGATATAAACTTATCTTTTATAATCCAGTGACTCCTGGTGAGTTTTCCAAATTGGCTTACATATTGAGTGCAGCAACTTTGACAGCATCATCTTTTAGAATTTTAAACTGCCCAACTGGAATGCCATCACTTCCACTAGCCTCATTGTTAGCAATGCTTCCTAATGTTTACTTGACTTCATTCTCCTGGATATCTGGCTTCAGATCAGTAACCACACCATTATGTTTCTCCGTGATGTTAAGATTTTTCTTGTTTAGGTCTTCTGTTTATTCTACTTAATCTTTTCTACTTATGTTAAGTTCCTGCCATTTTTTTCTTTTATCATATCCATTTTTGCATGATGTATTCCTTTGATATCTCTAATTTTCTTAAAGAGATCTCATCTTTCCCATTCTATTGCTTTCTTCTTTTAGATCTTTTACCTTTTTAATGCTATCCATGTGATTTTCTTGGCAAAGATATTGGAATGGTTTGCCATTCTTTCTACAATGGATCACCTTTTTTTGGAACTCTCCATTATGACCTGTCCATCTTGGGAAACCCTGAACCACCTAACTTATAGTTTCATTGAGCTTTGCAAGTCTCTCTGCCACTACGAGGCAATGATCTGGGAGGGGATCACAAACATGGAGACACTTATTAAAAATGAATGGAAGTGGCATATGGAATCTTTTTCACAAGAACCATCTATGAAGTCATAGAGGGCCAGATACCCTGGTTATGCTATGGAGTTTCAGATGCTATGTAGTTATAATTCTCTTCCAACCCCTGAAGAGGATTGTCTAGTTTGCTAGATTCATTTTTCTCTTTCTTTTCCTTTAGAACATCATTAGACCATATGCTACTGTGAAGCAAAATTTAATGACCTCTATTTTTTTAAAGCCAAATCCTAATTCTGCAATAAGGTTTGCCATGGTAGGCTGATTCATGATTATGGTGTTCTCCAGGTTTATTACTAACACTTCATAACAGTGACTGCACTTTACCAAATAGGCCATGATTGACTTCAAGGAGTGGATATGCTGATCAGTGTTCAACAATTAGTTCTCCAGGGGGGAAATGCATTCATGATACCCTTTTACCACTTTAAACTTTGAAATTAATTTTTAACTTTTAAGTTTAATCTTAAGTCTAGACAATCAACCAAGTTCTACATAGTAGTATTTACCAATTTTGAGAGTAAGAATGCTAATGTTGAACATTTAACAACCAGCTCTTGTGTTCCAGTTGGAACAAGCTCAAGAACACCCCTGCTTCAGGAACATAGCCATTTGCAGGATTTCTGATGTGAACCTACTGAATTATTAATATTCCTCATACCTGTACGCGTATTTTGACAGTAAGCTGTTGTTTTTTTGTGCAATGGAAGAAGGAATGTTAGACTAAGAAGACCTTAACTAGTTGCTCTATTGTTTTAAGTAAGTAATAAAGTGACACCTTGAGCAAGTCAGTCAATTAAAATGAATGTCTTAGGCACCAGCTGTGTGCAAGGCATTGAATAACATCTTGGGAATTCAGTAATATAAATGAAATAATCTTTGCCTTTGGGGCATTTGCAATCTATGGGGGGGGGGGAACAATGCACATTTTTCTAAGTATGTAAGGAAAAGATACAGTTTTCTGAGAGAGAGATTCGTTTGAGGAATTAAGAAAGGTGAGATATATAGGTGGTACTTTAACTGAGGGAAATGAGAGATTCCAAGAGACAGAGGGATGGGGCCACAAAACCCATTTGAGCATTGGTTTCCCCATCGATGAAGGTGGAGTTATTAACATTCATACTGTATTCTTCAGATGATGGTTATAAAAATCAATTGAGATTGCAACTAAAGTATTTCAAGGATATTCAGCATTATGTTAACAATAGTAATAATAATTATAGCTAATTTTACATGGTATTTTGAAGTTTGCAAACAACTTTACATATTCTATTTCATTTTGCTCTCACAAAATTCTTCTGATAGGTACTATTATTATCCTTTTGTTTTTTAAAGACTAGATCTCCTTGTCTTAGTCAAAGCTGGAGGGGCAGAAACCACTCATGGCCTGATTCCACTGTTCATTGACACAGACCTTTTGGACATTCTCTCTTTCTGATTTGGACCAACTAAGTTCTCCTTCTTTGAGCAGTCTGGTTGGCCCCTTTTATCAGGAAGCTAACCAAATTGACACCATTCTTAGTCTTGCATTAGCCCTACTACAGCTCAGAACTCCAGAACTCACGTAAGCCATCTTGATCAGCCTTCCTTGGCAGCATGAATTACAGGTGTATGGCAATATATCTGGCTTATTCCCATTTTACAGATGAGGAAACAGATTCATACTTCTTAGGTGACTTAAGTAGTTGAGGCAGGATCTGGACACAGGTCTTTGTAGATTCCAAATCCGTCTCTCTATCCATTGTGCTACCTATATGCATGAATGACTATGCAGCATAGATCATGTATTCCACCAATGATACTGTCCATCTGCCATCCTGGAATTGCCCCTGGAGATGTGTGAACTTCTCATGATAGCTTATTAAGCTTCCAGAACACAAATCTGCAAGCAGCATTAAGAGTATAAAGACAATGGACAAAACCTGAAAGTCTTAATGGCATTTCCTCCATTTCCCATGAAAGAATATATGAAAAATTTAACTCCAGTCAAATATGCATTATCTTAAAGAGGAATGAGTATGTTCAGGCATTCTGTTTTTCTCTGTACTTTCCTTCTAATTTAGTTCACTTTATTTTGTCTAGGTCTTCTCATTCTTTCACTAGATCTTTTTTCACTGCTCAGTGGACCTTTCCCTTACACGACCTAAAAATTCCTAGGTGGGGCAGGAGAGAGAGTACTGAACGTGAGTTCAAGTCCTGCATCAGACACTTCATATCTCTGAATGAGGGGCTAGACAATCCTGGGCAAGTCACTCTAACTTCTCTCAGTCTCAGTTTCCTCATCTGTAAAATGAGGATAATAATAGCACCTATTTCTAGGATTATTATGAGGATCAAAAGTGATAATCTATAAAATATTTGGCAAAACTTAAAAAAAATATATGAATAGCTGGCATTTATACAGAATTATTCTCATTCTTCTTCTCCACCTACTCATTTTTTATTAGTCTTAATCTTATAACAAGGTTGTCTGAAATATATCTCTTTCCCACATGGGTATAAATGCTTTATCTCAGTTATCTCATCTCTACTAGGATGGTCACTAGGGATTTTCTTACCCTGAGGAAGGAGTCCAAAGCTCCATTTTCCATAAATTCTGTGATGATCATGACAGGACGGCTCTTGGTCACCACTCCTTCCAGCCGGATTATATTTGGATGGTCAAACTGACCCATGATGCTGGCCTCACTCAGGAAGTCCCGGCGCTGTTTTTCTGAGTATCCTGCCTTCAGTGTCTTTATGGCCACATAGATCTCCCTCTTGCCTGGCAATTTTAGACGTCCTTTGTACACTTCTCCAAATTCTCCTGCAATGGCAAGAATTCAATTTTCATTCCTTTCCTTTTGAGTTTTTTGGAGGACAAGGAAATTTATCACCCAAAATGGTAACATTCCAAGTAGAATTTATATTAAGGTGACAGAGATCAAAATGCTAATTAAAAATACAATGCCATATCTTTTATCTGTTCATATTAAACATTCAAGAGAAAAACCAAAAGAAATTCCCTACCTCCTCTATTATTTAAAGTTCCTATAACCAAAATGCAATCTCAAAATATTAATTTTATTTTATCACGTTTGCCTTTTGATTTGCATTCTAATTGAATAATGGAAACACAAGAATCAGTTTTTCTTTTGATTAGCACCATTGTCCAGCCTTAGCAGAGATTGTACTAGGACTGTCCAGGATTATTGCTGTTATTTTCAAGAATTGTAGTTCACTGAATAAATGACACCGAGCAGTATTGAAACATTAAATCAAAAGGAATTCAACACAGTTACAGTACAGTCAGACTGCAAGAAAACCAACATTTTGACTCTGCTTAAAAATTCTATGTTCTTTTTAAATGTGTTTTTAAAATATTGTTTTTTCTTTGGTTACTTTACTGAAAGTAATTTTGTACCTCAGTCTGTGTGTGATGGAAGTTAAATGGCCATTCAATACAAAATTAATAATAGCTCTAGCTTCAAAAGTCAAGTGCTACTTTTCAGAGGAATAGACTGGGAGAGAAAAACCTTACTCTGATGAGAAAAAGACATTAACAGAGTACTATACTGGCAAACATTTGTTGTCTTTTAGTTGATTTTTCATTTATGTCTAATTCTTCATCACCCACTTTAGGACTTTCTTGACAAAGATTCTGGAGTGGTTTGCTATTTCCTTCTCCAATTCCTTTTACAGATGAGAAACGGAGGTAAAAAGAGTTAATTGACTTGCCCAGGGTCACATAGCAAGTGTCTGAGACTGGATTTGAACTCAGTTCTTCCTGACCCCAGGCCTAGCACTCTATCCACTGTACCACTCAGCAGTCCTACTGGAAAACAGAGATGTGTCATATTGCTTTTTATTCTCTCCTTTGCAGTTATATTACTTATTCTTAATTCTGGGAAGAAATTATCTCTCCCTTATTTAAGTTGAAAGTTAACTGATCTAATACGGGGGGGGGGGGGGAATTATAGTTTGGAAGGAAATGGACTGCAAAGAAAACTAACCAGTGATATTTAGGCCATAATCATACCCTAGGAAGGTTTCAACTCTCTAAAAGATTCAAGGTGAGTTAAGCATAGATAGAACCATAATTAAATTAAGCAATGATTTAAAATATTGGTAAGAAAAGTATCACATGATACTGCGAGGTCCAAAACTACTTGTTTTCAGTATCACTGTCTTAAGCAATGAATTAGATCCTTAGAGTTGGAAAAAAGTAACCAAAAAACAAAATAAAAGAAAAACCATAAAGCCTAGTTATTCACCCAGAATAGGAATCTTCTCTGCAATATTTTTTGTACAGATAGTTAGTTATCAGTTTATACTTTAAAAATTCCAGTGATACAGAACTCACTCTATTTTTAGATAGCTCTGTTAGAAAGTTCTCTTTTATATTAAATCAAAATACTACTGCCAAACAAAATTTCCACAATTATCATTTTTTTTAATTTTTTTTTTAAAACCCTTACCTTCCGTCTTGGAGTCAATACTGTGTATTGGCTCCAAGGCAGAAGAGTGGTAAGGGCTAAGCAATGGGGGTCAAGTGACTTGCCCAGGGTCACACAGCTGGGAAGTGGCTGAAGCCAGATTTGAACCTAGGACCTCCCATCTCTAGGACTGGTTCTCAATCCACTGTGCTACCCAGCTGCCCCCACAATTATCATTTTTAACATTTTAGAATTACACAGAAAAAGTCTAGCCCCTGTCTTTTCTATATGATGGCTCTTCAAATATTTGGAGGTAGCCATCATGTTAGCCCAGTCTATTTTTCATCTGGCTAAACAACCCCATGTCTTTGATAATTCCTCATATGATAAACAGAAGGATGTGTTAAGTGACAAGAGGATTAAAAAAATGAAACAAACCTTTCACTCAAAGATTTTTTTGCTCCATTGGATTTAGGCTGAGATCTCATGAACTTAAAAAATATATAACCCAGTTACCAAATTGGCTCATTTTGAATTTTTATTTTTATTTACTTTTTTGAACTCTTAACCTCTGTCTTGGAATCAACACTAAGTATCATTTCCAAGACAGAAGATAGGTCAGGGTTAGGCAAATCACTTGCCCAGCTGGGAAGCATATGAAGTCACATTTGAACCTAGGATCTCCAGTCTTCAGGTCTAGTGCTCTATGCACTGAATCACCTAACTATCCCATGTTGAGTACTGCTTTTATTTATTTTTTGTCAAATAAAATTCTAAGGATTTTTAAAGAATTTTTAAAGAAATATAAATTCTGTTGTTTGCTTTCCCTTTTACATAGATATTTTATTTTTTAAACCTATTCAAGTTCAAGATTTTAAATTTTTCAGTTTAAATTTATTTATTTGTTATATTAAAGTTTCCATGTAGCTCCCTCTCTCCTCAGCTCACATTAAAGAAAGCATCCTTTGAATATACACACACATAAATTACTCCATGCTCATTTCTATTGATCAGTTCTTTCTCTGGAAATGAAAATTCAGAGTTGTTCTTTAAACAATATTTCTGTTGCTATGTATAATGTTCTCCTGGTTCTGCTCATTTCACTTTTCATAATTTCATGGAGGTCTTTTCATGCCTTTTATAAAACTTAGTCTGTTTATCATTTCTTACCATGCTGTGATATTCATCACAATGATATGCAACAGCTTGTTTCAGTCATTCCCAATTGATGGGAATTTTCTCAATTTCCAGTTCTTTGCCATCACAAAGAGAGCTGCTAGAAATATTTTAGACTAGATAGATCCTTTTACTTTTTCTTGTTCATTTTAGGAAATAGATCTAAAGTGGTATTGCCATGTCAAATGGTAAACCCAGTCTTAAAACTCTGGTTTCAATTCCCAATTGGTCTCCAAAATGGTTGGATCAGTTCACAGCTCTACCAACAGGATATTAGTGTTCCCATATTTTATGCTTTAGTAACTTAAAAATGCACTAAGTTTGGGATACCCTGCATAATCAGCACCTAATTTATGTCTTATTAGTAGGAGTTTTCCTGTATTTGGATTTCTGTGAACCACACCTGCCCAATGTGGACGTTTTAGCCCAGTTGTCCTCAATGGCAGTAACAGTGGCATGGTCAATGAACCTTTTAGTAAATGTTGACTTCCTTCAGTGGCCAGTGAGGTTGTCACATGAGAGTACTTTGCAAAGGCATGATTTGAAAACAGGCCACTCAGTAGGGAAGAAGTCTATAAATATACCTATTCCAGCCTTCAATGACTTGCCTCTTTCCAGTCCCAAAGCATTTAGCACAAGTGACCAAGGAAACGACTCAACGTATCATGCTTACTGTAATTAAATAAAACATCAAGTCTCTACCTACAATAAACTTATAATCTAATGTACAGCTGGGACATTTGTCTCCCTTTATAACTAAGTTTTTAAGATCAGCATTAAAGAAGTTGAGTTCCCCATTCCTCCTCAGGTAGTTTTCCTGCAGTTAAGGATACACTGCAACCAAGTGACAAGAGGTACCTTCCTTCTATTGATCTGAATTAGCAGGTGCCTGGTCCCCAAATCTACATGCCAACCTTGAAAATGCCAGTAAAATAGATAGATGGGAGGTAGGTAAGTACATAGACAGACAGACAGACAGAGACAGACAGATAGATATAGAATGAAAGATTAGTAAATTCTAATTTAAGATAATAACGTAAGGAATGAACTTTTCAAAGAAACTTCTAATTATGAATTGCTACTTTACTCACGAGATTTAGTTCAAGAACATATTAATTTCAATCATAAAAATCAATCAAACATTCTCAGTCACATTAATCTAACTTCCATTTTTATCTCCAGATTTAAATGATTAGAAAAAAAACCAAAAATCTCTCTTTTACCCTGAATTCTTTTTTAAAATCAAGTGTTTCCTGCTATACATCTTATAGTCTGGGATCTAGAAGTATGATATTTCCTCACCAGTGCCATTTATGGATACTTCTGATCAAGAAATTATTCCACGAAGTGACATTTTTCATACCCATTCAGCTATTAGAATTACTCCCTGAAGAATTCAGCTCCTCCCAAAGTAATTTCTAGATTTATTAGGATCATAAAATCTCAGAGTTGGAAGAGATCTCAGAAGGGATCTTGTCCAATTCTCACCTGAAAAGGAGCCTCTTTTCCAACATTCCCAATAATTAGTCATCCAGAGATACAATGACTGGAGCTCACTACACACAAAGGTAGGCAGGGCTACTTAGAGCAACTAACTCGTTTTATTAATAAAGCCAAGATCTATCTCCACGTACTTCCACATAATTTACAGTTTAATTAATTTTTTTTAAACCCTCACCTTCTGACTTAGAATCAATACTGCATATTGGGTCCCAGACACTAAAGCAGTAAGGGTTTGGTGATGGGAGCTAAGTGACTTGCCCAGAGTCACACAAGTTAGCAAGTATCTGAGACCAGATTTGAAGTCAGGATCTTCTTCCTTTTAGCTTGTTTTCAATCCCAGAAGGAATGATGGATTTGTATTATTATTCCCATTCAACAGAATAATGATAACAGCTAATGTTTAAGTAATTAACAATAATATGTCAATACATAAATTTATAAATATATAAAATATAAAATAATAATTTAAAGCTTGCAAAGCACTTTGAAAATATCATATTTTATTCTTAAAACAACTGTGGAAAGGGCTATTATAAATAATAATTAATCTAATTATATAAATTAATATAACTTTATAAGTATAATTATAGAAATTAATATAATTATATAAATATAATTCCCATTTTATGGACAAGGAAACAGTTAAAGGATTTGCCCAGGGTTATATAGTAAGTATCTGAGGACAATTTTGAATTTATATATTTCTGACTGTAGGCTAAGCATTCTATCTATAATGCTTCCAGAAAGTAAAGCCTAAATAGATTACAAAACTGGGCCAAGTTCACAGAACTATGACCCCATTTTTTAGCTAAGGAAGTTGAGGTTCTGACACGTTCTCTGATTTGTTCATGTCATAGAGGAAGTAAGTTTCTGAGGTAGAATTTTAACTCAGGACTCCTAGATCTTCATCTAACACTTTTTACATGACATTTTATTGCCTCTCCATAAAGAAATGTTATCATGAATGTGATAGCAAAATCCAGATGATGAGAAACATCTGGTTGACTGGTTCTTTCATTTTTCATCTAGATGTTTGATGTTGTCAAATTAATGTTGATTTATTGATTCTTGTCAACGTAGTGTTGGATTAATTTTTTTCCTTGATACTACCTCCCCATCTCTTACTGCAGATGGGGTTGGATACCTATGACTTCATTGTTTTAGGGAACTTTCAATGGGGAAACTCTGACAACTTATAGTATTAGAAAGATGCCCAGAACACTGAGAGGTTAAGTGATTTACCTAGGATCCCTCAGCCAATATTCATCAAAGATGGCACTTCAATCCAGGTTTTCTTGACCTTAAGATCAGCTTTGCAGTCTACTATACCATGAAAACCCTAAGTGGGGTCACTATGAGTCAGACATAATTTTAAAAATTACTGAAATCAAGAAAAGGTAAGGAAGTTTATAAGATATGGAGATGTAGATCTAGGATATATAGTAGAAAAGAGAAACTAATTAAGGAATTCTTCCTTCAAGAATCTGGTCCTTTTATAATGAACTGTAGGAATTCCATATGAACTGGAATGGCCTCTAGGAATTGATGCAGAGTGAGAGGAGCAGAACCAGGAATACATTGTACACAGAGACTGATACACTGTGGCACAATCGAATGTAATGGACTTCTCCATTGGTAGCAATGCAGTGATCCTTAACAACTTGGAGCAACCTATGAGAAAGAACACTAACCACATCCAGAGGAAACACTGTGGGAGTAGAAACACAGAAGAAAAACAATTGTTTGAATACATGGGTCGAGGGGATATGGTTGGGGATGTAGACTCTAAATGAACATCATAATGCAAACACCAACAACATGGAAAGAGTTTCTGATCAAGGACACTTGTAATACCCAATAAAATTGCATGTTGGTTATGGGAGGGGGTGGGAAGAAGGGAGGGAAAAAACTTGAATCATGTAACCATGGAAAAATATTCTAAATTAATTAATTAAAAAATTAACTTTAAAAAAGCTGGTCCTTCTGGAAATATCCACAAAAAACAGAAAAGATCAGAAGCACTACTGATTAATAAGTAAAGAAGTATTTAAATATATCATAATATTATAATATTAGTTGACTTTTAGGGAATTTGTATGGATTATAAATGAATTCATTTCACATATTTTAGTATCATATACTTAATATCATTTTCTCTATCCTTTTCCAGAAGGTATAAGGAATCATTTTGCTCTTTGTAAATGACCCCTTGTACCTATTCTGACAATTCTGAGTACTTCCTTTGATCTAACTACACCCTAACCTCTTTAAAATAAAAACCCAACTCTTACTTTCTGTCTTCAGTATCAATTCTAAAAGAGAAAAGCAGTAAGGACTAGGCAATTGGGATTAAATGACTTTCCTGGGGTCACACAGCTAGGAAGAGTTTGAGGCCAGATTGGAACCCCGATTCTCCCAACTTTAGGCCAGGTATTTTCTCCACTGTGCTACCTTGCTGCTTCTCTCTCTAGGCTCTTAATTGGTCTTTTGATCTTCATTCTCTCCAATCCCCAATCTACTCTCCTCACACACTGCATTCAGCTAATGCAATACTTCCTCACTCTTATGCCCCAACATCATCAATAATTCTCTATAATCATTGAAAAAAGAAAAAAAATCCAAAATTCTAATTCAGGTAGCCAGTCCTTTCCATTTTCTGGTTCTAGCATATCTTTCCAATGTTACTTATAATACTCCTCTTCAAGGAGTCTTTCCTTTATAGAAAAACAAGACCACTTTATCTTTCAGCAGATAAGTGGTACAATAGATAATGGACTGGACTTGGAGCAAGGAAGATCTGAGTTCAAAATTAACTAAGATCCTAGCTGTGTTATTCTGGAAAAGTCATTTAACCTTTGTCTTCTTCAGTTTCCTCACAGCTAAAATGGTGCTCTATCCACTAGGCCATGTACCCACATGCCTGACACAGAGAAATATGTATTAAATATTCATTGCTTTCTCTTCCCTTCCTCCATTCTGCCCTTGCCCTATATACATTTTCTTACACGATCCCCCATACTTGGAATAGATTCTTCCCCTAATTTCACTTGTGGAATTCCTCCCTTCCTTCAGTGTCAAATTCAGGTGCCACATCCTTTAAGAAACCTTGTTTATATTTCTTGGTCTACAATCTCTTTAAGTCTCTTGAATTCTTTATAGAATCTACCTGGATACTAAAGCAACGCTTCCATTTATAATTACCTATCATAAGGCCATTGGACAGTAAGGTGATACAGTGGATAGAGCCCTGGGCCTAGAGTCAAGAGGACCTAAGTTCAAATCCAGGATCAGGCACTTACTATTTGTATGATCTGGGCAATTCGCTTAGTACTGTTTGCCTCAGTTCCTCATCTGTAAAATGAACTGGAGAAGAAAATAAGTCACTTCCGTGGCTTTGCCAAGAAAATCCCAGGAAGAGTCACAAAGAGTTGAATGTGGCTAAAGAAAAGACTGAAAAATCAAAATGTTATAGACTAAGAACTTGAAGGGATGTTAGATTTCTAAACTTTCTTTTAGAACCAAATCCTATGACTCTTGCTAAGAAATTTCCTATGACATGAGTATGATACATAGATCACAGACCTTTACTGGGCAGCCACATCGTTGACAATTTTAGAGCCTTAGTTTCTTCATGCAGGAACTAAGGGGAAAGGGGGGAAGATATGTTGGACTAGGTAACCCCTAGGGTTTCTTCTAGCTTTTAAATCTGACATTTTTACATTTTTCTATGCTTTTTCCCCTTGAACTTAATCATATACTGTAATCCATAATAATTTATCAGATTATAAATTTAGAATTGGAAGGGACCTTGGAGGTCACATAGTCCAATCTGCCCCTATTGCATATAAGAAAAGTGGGGTGCTAGTGAGAGGAAGTACCTTGCTCAAGGTTACATAGGTAAGTAAATGGCTGAATTACTTAAGTATGTGCTTCATTCTTCTCCCTCTAGGATCTTGGCTTTCAGGGACTTTGATACTTATCTTGAACTTTTTCTAGGTAATCAATAAAGACTGGCCTGATGAATGAGGGAAATTCTTCTTAATATCTAACTTTATTTTCCCATGCTATTTATTTAATCCATTTGCTCTTTTTTTTAAATCCCCTTCTAAAAATGGAATTAGATCATTACTATCCTCCTTAAAATAATCCATGGTAGGTTAAACTCTTTTTTTTTTTTGCTTGCCTAACTCTTTGTTCTCCTTACTCTCTGTTAGAATAGTTTATCATCTTGCCTATTTCTTCTAGTAATTTTTTAAAAGTCAATATAAAAATGTGATATAAAATATAAAAAAAATTAATGTCATCATACTTTCTCTCTCCCTCTCTTCCTCCTCGTCCCCTACCCCACCATCTCCTTTTCTTCTTCTCCTTCTCTTCTTCCTCCTCCTCCTTCTCTTTTGACTTATGATTTCACAAACATTGAGGATTTCTGGTATTATATATATATATATATATATATATATATATATATATATATATATATCTGTACACACGCACACACACATACAACCCTTGTGTACCAAGGAGTTTTGGAGAGTGGGCTGGGGGCATCGAGAGGCTCAGAGCCTTGCTCTTGTTCCCATAATAAGAGCACGGGTCTTTCTAACCCCAAGTGAGGCCTTTTCTCTGCTCTCTTACCACCTTTCTTTGACCACATCAAGGTTTTGCTTTAATGATACACTGCTTTTTCTTGAGTGCCTTAAGACTTGGTGACATCCTACATTCCAGTTTTGTTCCCAGTTCCAATATCCATGATGACTAAAGGGAGTCTTATTACTTATTATAATTCTTTTCCTCAACCTATTAAACTGTTATCTCTATGCACAAACTTTTCTAAAAGCACTCTTATGTTGGAATTAATGGAAGAGAAACAAAGCACCAATTGGGTAGGAAAAACTGAGGGGAAAAATTAGGAAAAGAAAACTAGGAAAAGCTTTCTAGCCAGGAATTTTACCTTCGTTATTTTTCTGGAGGTGTGGGAAATTATGGCAATTGAATGAATATTACTGGGAAAAATTGGTTCAGGGATATTAGCTGAGTTAAACGCATGGTTAATTTACTATCTGGGATGGTAAATGCTTAATTTACAGAGAACTATTGTGCTGGACGCCTTGTGGTCTTTTAAAGGCCTCAGCCACCAAAGCCATGTGACTCACACCTGTTATGGGCTCAGACCTCATCCGAGCATTGCTCGTCTTGGCCACAAATGCTGCATGCAAGCGGAAGGTGAAAGTTGGAGAAGCTCCATCAATTATCGCTTTATGGGCTTCCAACATTTCATGAGCTCACCCCCAAATTGCAACTCCCAGATGGGGTCATAAAGAGAGAGGGATCTTTACTCTTCATCTGAAAAGGCAGAGGAACTAATGTGTGCTCTCTGTGATAAAGTGCAGGTTGACACACATTGCACTGGGCACATTAAATAAATAACATTAAAATCACTAAAGCCATTACCGAGTGGTCATAACAACAATTAATAATATGGGGAAATAAGGGACTGAACTGAGAGCTATCTTCCAACATCGAACCGAGAACTATCTTCCAACATCGTCTTTCAGATTTATAAGGGGAATCTAGGTGTCTCACTATAATCCAATTTATCTGGAGACTATCCTTCCAGAGCCTGCTCCTTAAATATTTCAGAGTCTAAGGAGAAAGAGAAAATTATCTGCACAGAAGTTAAAGTCTTGGTTCAGTAACATATTTAATGAAAGTCAATGGGAGATATGTAAAGACTCATGTGGCTCAGAATATGGCTAGTCTTCTGAGAAATCCCAAGGGGTCTTATGGGACCAAAACTACATTTCATGATAGGGAGATTTCAAACATCTCCAGGTATGGCACCAATGGAAGTGTGAAGCCCTAACTCGTTAAGAAGGAGATCATAAGCTTGTCTGAGTTTTAGAGCATGAAAATAGGTGGTCTAATAAGGTTTTCAAATGTGACTTTCAATTTCCCTGGCAGCTTTTTGATCACACAGTGTATTAACTGAGGCAATGGATGTAATGTTGCTAACATTCTTTTGAAAGATAACATAAAGCGTTGCTGCCCATGTAGTAGCTTGACTAAATAGTTTCCTGTGCTCATATTGTATAAAGAGATACAAATACATATATTTCATGATGTTAACGAGGAGGAAAAGACAATGCCTGTAGGTCTTAGAGTTGGAAAAGACGTGAGTAGAGAAACATGTGGTAGATTCTCAAGGATGCTAGAAAACAATTTGGCAGAATAGAAACTAGCATGAAAGGAGAAGATAGGAAGGGGTATGAATGAAAATTGAATGAAGAAAAGAGAACAAAGGAGACACCACTGGACATAGATAAAAGAAAAGTCAGAAGAAAACTGGTTACTTAAAAATAATGGGGTTGGGAGATGTTCCATTTCATATGCAGAAATAAAATTTGAACCCGTGTTCAAAATTAGTAAGACCTATTTGGATTAATTAAAAAGACAGACAGTATGGGAGCTCAGACTGATTTACTAAGGTTATTTTAGGCTATTCTACACTATCTATACTTCCAGTCAGTCAGTAAGATGAGACACAATTCCCCAGAGAAACACAGGACATTTTTCTGGCAACAATTCCCAACAATTGAGTGTAAAGGAATAAAGGTAAGGGAGAAAATGTTCTAAACTCCACATTTGGATTTGTCACCAGATGTGATGGCAGTTTGGGTGGGAAGAGGGAAGTAGGAAATTTAAGGATGAAATCTTGAACTAAGGCCATTGGGGAAGCATATGAGATAGGTGAGATTCTGATGCCATTATCCTAACTTAAATTCAAAATATTTTTCTCAAGGAAAATCACTGACCTACCCATTTTGTTGTCCCTCTCACCTAAGTTTAATGAATTCCTTAGAATTCTCTATTTCTTTCTAGATTGTGATTAAATCACCTAAAAGACAATCTAAACACAGGCAGTCACAAAGACCCACAAATGAATCAGATTCATTTAATTTTCCATCACACACATATGTACACAATTCAGGGTAATTCCTCTAGGTGATTAATCTCTTTGTGGTCAAGAAGAATTCTTGGAGTAATTGAGAAGAGGTGTAAGACAGAGAGGGTGGAAAAAATGGAGGAAGAGAGAACCATACCTGCTCCAATGACCTCTTCAATTTTCACAAAAGATACATCAATCTCCTTGGCAAATTCCCGGACAGCTTCATTGGGATCTTCATAAGTGAAGGGATCAATGTAGATCTTCATTCCTGGGGAGCCTTGTTAGAGGAGATAAGGAGGGTTAAAAACCCAAAGAAGAAATGCTTCCTATTATGTACATGACTGAAGATATTAGGGTTATATGCTATATCTGTTGCTTTGATAGGTCCCTGTTGTACACAACCTTCCAAATAATCATTTTGATTTCTTCTCTTATCTTATTTGGCCTCCTCATCTCTTGTCCCACTCAGCCATTCAAGGTTATCTGCAAGCTCCTTGAATTAGATTGTAAACTCCTTGAGGGCAGAGACTGACCTTTTTATTCCTGTTTGTATCACTAGCACTTAGCACCTGGCCTGGTACTTAGTAGGTGCTTAATAAACGTTTATTAACTGATTGCTCTTGCTTCTCTGTCCTCTACTTCTCTCCATATTTTCTTCTCTTCTTAAGCTCTTCTTGGACTGTAGAGCAGATTACTTATAAGTGACAGATTGGGACCAGTCCCCCACATCAAGTTGCTCACAGAAGCCAGGAAGGTGATTGATGCCACGCCAAATGCATTAGCAGAAAAGTGGTGGTAAAATGGTAGGGTAGATATCAATATTTATCAAGTTGACAACTTTCCTGAGTGGAGGCCACTGTTAAGGTTATAACTGACGGTTTCTGGTGCAGGACTGAAAGAAGGATGGGGACGGATTAAAAAAAGAAATTGGTATTAGAAAACCAGCAAGATGGAAGTGCCAGAAAAAGAACAGAAGAAAGTGACTAAAAAGTCTTGAAAACCACTAATAGAAAAATAGAACAAACTCTACAAAGAAAAAAAACAACACTAGATAGAATGAAAGAAAAATGGTAATTGAAGCCTCATGCCTTCAGATATACCAAAGTATATAAAAAAGAATAAAATAGTGAAAGAGAAATACATAAAAGAATATAGACTGTGTCACCGATAGATTCAGTGGCAAGATAAATAGGTGTGCATAGGGAGAAAATAGAGAATTGTCATTGCAGGAAAGATACATTCAAAGAGTAGAAGAAAGAGGACAAAAAAGTAAATGGAACCCAAGAAATAAATGGTTTCTTTCACAACTATAATTTTTCAACATGCCTGATTTGTCATTAGGAGAGGGATAAACAGAGTGTTCTTTTATGGTGGTGAGGGCATGGTTGGAGGGGAAAACACTATTCCTTAAATAGTACCTTTTAAAAAATGTTTAGTTCTGGCTGTCTCTCATTTCCATCAATTGGTCAGGTCAGGTCAGGTAAAAGGGAGTCAGTAAAACTGAGCTCATGGGATGGCAAAAGAGAACAGAAGAGAATGATTTTTATTTGAAGTCCTCTTCGGATTGCTTTCTGCCCCAGTGTTCTAAGCTTTGGTGACTTTTTCATTCTTCACACATAACATAGCAAGGTATTTGTATTGAAGAATATTTTGGTAGTTGTATACTTAATAGCACATTTGTTATACAAGCTATATCATCTGTTCTGCAAAACCAAGGTTTGATTCCTGGAATGGAAGACAAAAATCTCCCTTTTCCCCTAGCACATAGAATATAGGACCCTGCAAAGAATTGGAAGGAAGGGAAGAAGGGAGGGAGGGAGATAGAAAATCAAAGAAGGGGAAGAAGAAGAAATGGATTGGGAAATGCCAAAAGACAAAAATGAAATTTTAGTAAAGAATTTGAGAAAACTAGCCAGACTTCCACCATACATATTAATTGTCACTGAAATTTGATTTAGTGAAAACATACCACCCACCCCCAAAAAATAAAAGCAAAAGCAAAAAAAAAACACTCAACAAATCAATGATGGCATTTTGGATAGCATTTCCTTCCATAGACAATATTTTTACATCATTTAATGATTGGTTTGTGAAAAATTTCAGACTGGTATTGAAATGGGAACATGATCATTGACATTAGAACAAAGGAAATAGAGAGCTCATTTTGCTTCTACTCTCCACATTCCCCTCCCCAGGAATGTCATTCTGTTTTTAACAAAAGATAAAAAAGGAGATGGGAAAGATGGAGGTTAGTGATGGACCACACTCTTTATCTTCTCAATGCACTGTAAAATGGGATAGGAATCGACAGTCTTATGGGTAATAATAGCACACTATGACAATGGAACATGTGAGGATTGATGAAACCAGTCTGGAGGGATCTTCTTAGAGACTTACTCAAAGTTCAAAATGAACAAGAGCTTCTAACCTTTTAAGTGCCCAGAGTGGTCATGGTCCTAGTTCTCTGACGTTTAAGGAATTACTTGCTTCGGGAATGTTAGGGGAAGGTGAATGAGTGGGAAGAGAGATCAGCTAGTTAGAGGCTTGTTAATTGCTTTTTAAATGACTATTTTAGTGTTTAATACCAAATGCTTAAAAGTGAAACATTCTAAGCCCTCAAACAGGAATTCCTTCAACAAGACTCAATTGTCCAGAATGCACTATAATAAAAGGTTACAAAACAAAGTCTATTTAAAGATGGATGGGGAAAAATTCTGAGTTAATGAGGTTTATAGTCACTGGCCCCAATCAGAACAGGAGGGAATCTATTCCCTAAGGAGAAATCGCTCATCTTTTGAAGGCTGGTGAATACCGTTAGGCCACTAATGTACCTCTGAGTGCACCCAAAGTGCAATTTGCCAAATACATCAAAATATCAGGAAGACTTTGTGCTATTTGAAAAGGGAAGCATTTTACTCACAGAGAACAGTTTTGCTAACATATTCACAAGTTAAGATCTACTCCTTAGTATGTATGTGTAGCTATTTGGGAAAGAGACTTTCTTGTAATAAAACAACACAAAGCAAAAACAACCTTTTCTTCTTTCTGTCTCAGTCGTTCTAAGACAGAAGAGTGACAGGGGTAACTTGTCCCAGGTCACACAGCTAAGAAGTGTCTGAGGTCAAATTTGAACCCAGATCCCTAGACTCTAGGCCTGGCGCTGTGCTACCTTGCTGCCCAAGTGGACTTTATTTCACAAGGAGGCCTTTTACATGGGAACTGGATCTATGATTTCCTTGGCAAAGGGAACTCCCAGGTAAGGAAATTCCCTTTGCTAATACCAGTAAGCACCTACTCTGTAACTTAAAGACTGGAGAGAATTGCTCAGGACTTTGGGGGGGTAAAGTGAATTGCTCAGGTTCATCTGGCCAATGTATGTTAGAGGCAGGTCTTTCTGGTTTTAAGGCAGCTTTCTAGGTACTACCTTGTGCTTTTAGTCTCAAGACTTTCACAATAAGAAGAGGGGGAGAAAAGATGAATGGAACACCTGAGTGCGTTAAATTATGATTCATTTCCTGGAAGGTGAAGTTCAAAGCAGCCCAAATACATGGTCTGTGGAAGTATAAGCAGTGGCATTTGGATCTCCCCTGGGTGGTTTAGTACTGCTACTGAAGCAGGGAAAGGGAGATTATAAAACTGAAAAAAAAAACCTATCACAAATGAGGGTTTTTCCCCTGAATTGAGATTGTTAATATGGGCTTTGGAAAATGAACCCAAGGCAATTCATCTGGCTGGTGGCAGCAAAACCTCAAGTACTAAATAAAGCAATTTGGCCCACTCATCTCTGAATGATACCTTTCTTCAGTCCTTTCTCTTATCTGGATTTCTTCCAGTCCCAAAAGATAAGAAAAACTTGGCTAGGCTAAGCAGGTTATTTCTGTTTGGGTCTCTTTTTTTGTGCCTTTTCCATAAGTTAGCACACTGTGCTGGCCTGTTTCTCCTTGCACTTGTGAGGAAATAATTTTTAATTATCAGGAAAGTGGCATTTAGGGCAATGAATCATTCTGCAGTAAACGAGGAATTCCAATCATCTGTGGAAGCAGTTGGAGCAGAACATCTGAAAACATGATTCAGAAAAAAGTTCCTAGTTTGGGATCATTTAAAAATTCAGAGATTAGTTTGAGCTTCCATTTCACAAAAGTGCTGTGGATAGAAGCTTTATATTTTCCAGGGCATCCCAGGAGAAATATAAAATTAGGTTTTTCTCCCTTGCAATTTTGTTCATGAAATTTTGTACTATAAGGCTTGTGCATATTAATTGCCCTATAAACAATTTTATAAGTGTGACTGAGACTCTAATCTGAATTTCAGAGACCAGTTTAGGTTCTTAACTTACAAAAAGAATCATCTTTTCATTCTCTAACCAAATTGCAATCTGGAGCAGTAACTAGGCTGGACTGAAGCGGGGGGAAGGAGGGGGTTGTCCCAGGGCATCAAAACTGGGAACGGTTTCTTCTCCATGATAGACCATCAGCCCCACTTGGCTTTCACTCCCTCACCTAGCCTTTGGGCCAGATCTTCCAGGGCACCATCACTACAGTATTCCTTTCCCAGAGCAAGTATACCCATCTGAAAAAGAGACTTTCATAAAAGTCACCAGTGGGGCCCTAAAGATGGCCCAGTCATGGCTCAGTCAACTGGAGACTTCTCTGTGGCAGGCACCATGTCTGATGCGGTGAACAAAAGAATCCCTTCTCTCAGGGAGTTTACATTCTTATTGTGCAGTTGCTATGGTGGGATTCAGAGCCTTCCTACAATGAAGATAGCATTTCCAGCCCTAGCCCACTCAACCTTTTCTTCCCCACTTGCTGGCTTTCCCAACAACAGTGTTCTGGTGTTTGTGTCTCTGAAGGTCAACATCCTAAACTGAATATGCTCTGCAAGTCACGATTCCTCATTTCTCCTTTGCTGCAGGTCCCACTCACTCAGGGCAAGCTAGGCAATGTAAATTGGCACAGACCCCTGGGTCCATTGCCTAAAAGCAATCAAGAATGACAATGAAAAGAAACTAGGTTATAGCAAATGCAAATCTGATTGTAATTTGACATATTCTGGTCATGGGCAAACCTCATTATTATCAGGCACATCATGCCAGAATTCTACACAGCGACAAGGTTTAGCCATCTCAATATGGTGTGATGTTGGAATCTGGTCAGGAAGACCTCGATGGCAGTCCTGCCTGTGACACTTCCTAGCTGTGTGACCCAGGACAAGTTCCCTCTCTGGCCTCAGTTTCTCAGTCTCTAAAATCATGGTGATGGATTTGAAGACCTGTAAGGCTCCACCGCCAAGGACAAATCACAACCCTTTTATAGCTTGGGATCTAGCCTTTCACTGTGACTGTGGCCAAGAAATCCACTGGAAAGCTAGTCCATGAACAACAGATAGTCAGGCCATTGTCTGGCTTGTACCTGAAACCTTCCCACATGAGTAGGGCCTTGCAGAGCTTGCCTGGAAGTCACCCTCACCCCTACCCCGTCCAGGTCTTTTTCATTACAGAATAAAATAAATGTAACCTGAATAAAAGTGGCAGTCAGGAGCTGTTCTGTCATTAAGATATATCTGCCAGGCTGGCTGTAGTTGAAAAGATGGCATAGCAGGCATTAGATAAGGAATGGAAAATAGAGATGATTTTAAGCAGGGAAAGGGTTTGTAGCAGGGGAGTGCAGAAGCTGGGGGTAGGGGAAGAAGCCTGTTTTCCAGCCTCTTGGAGTTCAGAAAGCACAGTGCTCCACAGAGGTTTGGCTTTCCAAGTAGATTCAATGGGTGACAATTGTCCATATGGTTTGGTATCAGGGGTTCCACTGAGCACACCTCCTCCCACCAAGCTCCCAGTCCCCAGATGGGCTCATTCCCTGAAACTGGGTTATCAGTGCTTTGTTCATGTCTCCTAAAGTTATCAAAATGCCAAAGCCTTTAGGGAAAGTAATACCTTGGGTAAATAGCCATTTACATCATAGTGTGAATAAAAGATTTGAAAACCAGATCTCTTTTTTTTTTTTTTAAACAGAGAGGCTTAAATCTTTATCTGTCTTTAAATATCATCATTTTAACAGCATTGCACAAGTTTGTGTGTGTGTGTGTGAAGGGGGGGGTCTTTTCTTCCTTAAAATAATAAAGATGATGAGACACAACATATTTTAGGCACCTTCTATGTGCCATTTGCTTTACGATTGCTATCTCATTTGATCCACACTAGAACCCTGGGAGATAGGGGTTATTATCACCCTCATTTTACAGTTAAGGAAAATGAGTCAAAGAAAGAATAATGACTTGTACAGGGTCATACAACTAATATCTGAAGCTGGAGTTGGACTCAAGTATTTCTGAGTCCTGACCCAGAAATCTAGCTCTTACATCACCTAGCCATTTGTATATTTTAATGGTAAAAGAAGATGACATTGAAGTATGGGAAATTTGAGTGACTCCTGCATTTTCTGACCTGAGTGTTATAAGAAAAAATTTAATCTCAAAAAAACAAGTCCTAAGCACAGTTACTTAACATGAGGAAGTATCCTTTCTTAAGTGGGATGCCAGCCTCTATCATAATATAACTCTATCAGATATCATAAGAAATGACCGACCATACTACTCTTGATAGGGATTTGAGTACCTAAAGGAAGGTGCAACACACGCGCACACACACAGTCACTCACACATACACACACACACACACACACACACACACACACACGTGTAGATCCAGGGTGTTTCTAGAAGCAGTGAACATGGAAGGAATCTTTTCCTATAATTTTGCTTGAGGACCTGATATTTAAACTAATATTATTTCCTTTGCCAGGTCTCAGTGTGTTTGGAGGATAGACTCCCAGAAAACCTTGAGAAATGTCCTTTGGAGATGCCGTTATTATTGCAGAATGTGACTTGGTTCCCAATGAGGAGAGGAAGAGGATTTTGACTTGCTTTCTCTTGCTGCAAATGCTGCTCAAGAGCAACAAAGGTTCCAAACAACAACCCATGATAGAGCTGGTCCCTTGGGTGGAAGGCAGAGGGCAGTGCCAAGGTGGGTGGGATCAAAGAGAACATTTCTGTGCATCTCCTCAGGAGGTGGTGTGGGCACACTGGCGATGAGCTACTGGGGGAAAGCCAAGCATATCAATATCTATGATAGAGCAGCAATGACAACCTGGTAATGACCTGAAAGAAGGAATGCAGCCTCTGAAGGCATCTAACTTAGAGCCAGTACATTAGGCACTAGCAAAAGCTGCCTGATTATATTTATTTGACACTTATTAAACACTCATAGTAAACTCAGCCACCTTCTTCACAGAGGTTTCCACACTTCTTTTCCCACCAGTATTTCCTCACAGTTACTGATGCTCCTGTCAGTTCTAAGATGAGGCTACCCAAACTCTGCCTTTGGGGAAACAGTGGCAGGAGCCAGCTTCCTTAACTGGAAGAATGAGCTTTGTCTTCACCAATGATATTCACAATGGCGACACGATGTCTGGGCCAGTGCTGTACCATACTAGTGTCTACAAACAATTAGAAATCAAGGGATTGTGATTATAAAATTAATAACACCAGTCCACATTTCCTTGGAACTTTGATGTTTCTAAATTTCTTTTAATCCTTGTAACAACCCTGAAAGGTACATGTATTT
This sequence comes from Monodelphis domestica, assembly GCF_027887165.1. Taxonomy (NCBI): domain Eukaryota; kingdom Metazoa; phylum Chordata; class Mammalia; order Didelphimorphia; family Didelphidae; genus Monodelphis; species Monodelphis domestica. The sequence goes on along the minus strand of NC_077230.1, from coordinate 96,803,800 downwards.
TACTGATGAGAAAACTGAGGACACTGAAATACTATGTGAGGGAGGCAGGATTAAAACTCAGGTCATTATTTCTTTTAATAGCTGAATGATCTTGGGTAAGTCACGGAATCTCTATTTGCTTCAGTTTCTTCAACTCTAAAATGGGCATAAAAATAATGACACCTATCTTCTGGGGTTATTGTGAGGATTAAATGAGATAATATTTGTAAAGCTCTTAGCACAGTTCCTGGATCACAGTGAATGCTATATAAATAGTTATTTGTGATTAGTTATTATTATTATTCTTCCTTATAAGTCCAAAGATTCATTTACATACATCTTCATTCAAAGACCATTTAGTCCAACTTCTTGCCCATTTCATGATTGCTTTCTATGGCATCCCTGACAGAAGGTTACTTGGGTTCTGCTAGAATTTCTTTAATGGCAGAAAGCTTACTATTGTTCAAGACAAGCTATTCATTAGTTCTGTTAGAAAGTTCATTCTTAGATTGAGCTGAAATTGGGATTCTTGCATCTTCCATTTGCTGGTCTATTTTCTTTCCTCTGAAGTGTCACAATACAAGTCTACTCTCTCTTCATTTACTTGAAGATAGCTATCATCTCAGCACCTTCCTCTCCATAAATAAAAACACAACTTTGGTATTCTCTCTCAATGGCAAACCTAATTTTTTTTTCAATTATTTCTCATAGGATATGGTTTCTAGGTCCCTTGATTACCTACATGTTAGAAAATACCTGTCAAGGTAGATAGGGCACAAGACGGAAAATCAGGATGATGCGAGTTCAGGTCTGGCCTTGGATACTTAGCTTTGTGACCCTGGGTAAGTCATTTACATACTGTCTGCTTCATTTTTCCAAAATGTAAAACAAGATTAACAATATCTTCCTGGGTTGTTTAAAAAAACAAGTGAGGTATTATTTGTAAAGCATTTTGAATACCTTAAAGCTCTATATATTCTAGTTATTATGATTATTCTTAATCTGTATTACTTTCTCTTTGGTATGATTTTTTCCCTTTATTATTGTATCTTTTGATATATGGCCTATAGCAGTGGCCCCCCAATTTTTGTTCCATAAACCTCTTTAAACAACCACAAAAAATATTTTATGAACCCTCAGGATAATTTAATGTACCCCTCATAGTAATTTGTAATTATTTATTACAAGAGACAACATTAAGAATTTTTAGCTGAATAAATTTTGGTACATGTTGGTTATGGAATACTTATTGTTCAATAAGAAATGATAAGCAGGATGATTTCAGAAAAAGCTGGAAAGATCTGCGGGAACTGATGCAGAGTGAAATAAGCAGAATCAGGAGAACACCATACATAATAATAGCAATATTGGACGATGATTATCTGTGGAAACTTGGCTACTCTCAGCAATGCCATGATCTGGGACAATCCTGAAAGCATTATGATGGGGAATGCTGTCAACTCCAAAGAAAGAACTGTTGGAGTTGGCTTTCACATCAGTGCATTTATAGTTTTATTTTGGAGTTTTGGTCGTGCATGAGTTTGCTCTTACAACAATGACCAATATGGAAGTGGGTTTTGCATGAAAACAAAAATAAAATTTAGAAAATAATTAAAAGTGACTTTTAGCATACCTGGGATTGCCTTTGTGAATCCCCAAGATCACCCACCACTTAGCAGAAATGATTTAGAATTAAAAATAGCACTGCAGATGTGGCCTTGCCAAAATAGAGCACAAGAGCACTGCTACTTCCTGCAGTATTCAACATATATTCATGTGTACAGACATGTCTGTGTATATATATTCATACATATATATGCATGTGTGTCTACATATTGTCCAATGTATACAGGTGTGCACATCTGTGCACACGTCTGTTTGTGTCCTGAATTGTGAAATATTGAACTGTGAAAGGCATAAGGAAGGGCCTGATGAAGCTCCTGTTGTCTCTTCTGACCTCCAATCCTGCATCAACACCTGTCCCGTAGATATCTTGAATTGAATGTTCTATAAACATTTTAAACTTGATGCTAAAAATTGAATTCATTTTCTTTCTCCCCAAACCAATCTCTCTTCTTAACTTTGCTGTGATTTTTCGGGGTGTCACCAGTTTCTCATCACCCTATCTTGCCATCTAGGTGTCATCCTTGACTCTACTCTTTCTCATTCTCTATATCCAGTCTGTTGCTAATACCTCCTGATTTCACCTTCATAAACTATTTCACACACACTCCCTCCCCTCCTCTGACATAGTCACTCTCCCAGGGAGGCCCTTATCACCTCCTACCTGGATTATCGTAACAGCCTGCTGGTGGTCCTCCCTGCCACAAGTCTCTCCTCACTCAGTCCATCATCCATTTAGCTGCCAAAGTGATCGTCCTAAGATTTAGGTCTGATCATGTCATTCCCCACCTTAACTCTATAAACTCCAGTGGCTATATATACATCCCTTCCAGAACCCAATATAAAGTCTTTTGTTGGTTGTTCAAAGCCTTTTAAAGCCTCCCCATTTTTCCAGTCTTCTATTCAAAAGGAAAAAAAAAACACAAAAACCCTTACCTTCTGTCCTAGAATCAGCATTAAGTATCGGTTCTATGGCTGAAGAGCTGGAAGGGCTAGGCAATGGAAATCAAGTGACTTGCCCAGGGTCACATAGCTAGGAAATATCTGAGACCAGATTTGACTCAGGACCTTCAGTCTACAGGTCTGGCTGTCAGTCCACTATGTACCTAGCTTCCTCCCTTTTCCAGTCTTCTTATACATTTTCCCCCGATGCCCTCCATGTACTGTGACACTGATCTCCTTACTCTTCCTCCCACAAAATACTCTCTCTCCACCCTGCCCATTTTCAATGAAGTCTCTGGGTATTTTCACTGCCTATGCTTGGGATACTCTTCCTCTTTATCTCTGCCTTCTAGTTTCTCCAACTTCTTCACTTTCCAGCTAAAATTCCACCTTCTGGGAGCTGTTAAGTGTCTCAGTGTATAGACTCAGAACTCAAGACAAGGGATCTTCGGTTCAAATCTGGTTTCAGATAGGTCCTAGATGTGTGACCCTGGGCAAGTCACTTAACTCCCATTGCCTAACCCTTACTAGTCTTCTGCCTTGGAACCAGTACACAGTATTGATTCTAAGATAGAAGGTAAGGGTTTTAAAAAAATCCACCTTCTCCAAGAAGCCTTTCCCATTCTTCTTCATTATTAGTGCTTTTCCTCTATAGATTATCTCAATTTATTATGTACAGAGCTTGTTTGTACATAGCTATTTGTATGTTGTCTGCTCCATTACACTGTGAACTACTTGAGATGAGAGACTGTTACCTTTCTTTTTTATCCTAAAAAACATTTAGCACTGTGCCTGACACATAGTAGGTGCTTAATAAATATCGAATGACTGACTGACTCCACCAGAGAACTTCTAGAATGACCCAGAATCATAAAGCAGTTTTATTTGCATGTAGCTCTTTAGTGAGGTATCATTCAGTTTGGTACTTGTAGTCAGGAAGACATTTGAATCCTACCAATTAACTTCTCAGCCATACTTTCCTCATGTGTAGAATGGTAATAACAACAACATCCAGTTTACAGGGTTGTTTTGAGGATCAAATGAAATAGTGTATTTGTAAATCTTAGAAGTGTTACGTTATTGTTAGTTGCTGTTATTCCACTTAAAGACTATAATGTGAAGCCATATTTCACTGACTTTTCACCATATTATAAGAAACTGTGAACTATTTTACAAAAATGGAAACCCTTTGTTTATAATAGCCATTTGATATATCAACCTAACAGCCCCATAAAAATAATCTAGCCTAGCCTAATATGACTTGTTCATAATGAACATGTTAATGTCTTATGATCAATTAATTCTTCTATTTAAAACCCTTACCTTCTGTCTTAGAATCAATATTTAATATTGGTTCCAAGGCAGGCAAGCAGGATGGGCTGGGCAATGGGGTCACGCATCTAGGAAATATCAGAAGCCAGATTGGAATCTAGGATTTCCCATGTGTAGACCTGTTCTCTGTTCACCGAGTAGTCTCCTACCTAGATGCCCACCCCAGCCCCATGGTATTTTCTAAATCCTTACAAATCGTCTGCTCACAAATCTATTGTAAAGCTTTTGTTAGGAAATCAATGGCAATATCTCTGATCTAGAAATTCTAGAGTCGTTATTGACCCTCTCCCCAATTTAAAATCTTGAACTGGCCTGTTTATAATCTTCAGGCATCACATTTTCCAAAACTACTCAAAAATTCCTCTCAGTGATACCAAGATAACATCTTTAGAATTCCAAAGCACCCATGCGCTCATGGGAAAAATGCTTCAAAAAAGCTGCTTAGATTTTCCTCATAGCTGTGAACTTGCTACTGACTGTTAGCAATTAGCAAGGTGTCAGCCACTGTCAAGTATCAATTTACTTGACACTCAGGTCCCTCTAAGAGAACACATGGGACACCAAACATAAACTTTCTTGCATCTCCTACGTGATCTTTCCCCTCATTTTTGATTAGCGAATTCCTTATTATTCTCCTCATCCATTCCCATGGGTTGCTATGTCTGTTCAGGGAGGTCTTGAGTAGGCAACCAATGGCATGCCTTAAAAACTGGAGCTCCTGCATTAATTACAGCAGCTATCTAAAAGTAGGAATGGGGTGTCTTGAATGATAGTGAGTCCTCTGTCTTTGGAGGTATTCGAGTAGAGACTAGCCACTTGTCAAGGTTATTTCAGGTTTCTTACTTAGGTATGGACTGGTTTAGATCAGCTTTGAAGCCCTTTTGATTCTGACATTCTATCATTCTGATTCTGGCACTAATAACTTCTATTAGCAGAAACTCAAGATCCAACTGGACTCTGTATGCTTCCATGCTTGAATGTAGGACAGAGAAGATCCCAGTAGTGTGCTGCTTGAGAGTTTCCTTTTCCATTGTAGGAAGATTACAGAGCGATCTCTATTCAACAAGTATAATAGATGGCCAACTAGAGGGTTACGTTTGAGGGGCTTCAAGATTAACCTACTCCCCTATCTTCCCGTCAAGGTACTACAGTTCCCACAATCTAAGTCAACACGCTGGATTGTCTGAGACTTTGTATCCCAAGTCCTTTGTTAAAAGGTACCTTTCTGAGAAAGCAAGTGACACAATTACCAGAAAATAAGTTAAAGAGTGACTCAGTGGATTGTGAGTCAGACTTAGATATGAGAGGTCTTGGGTTCAAATTTGACCTCAGATACTTCCTCTCTGTGTAACCTCAGTCAAGTCACTTAATCCCCTTTTCCTAGCTCTTTCTGCTCTTCTCTCTTACAACGAATACATCATATTGACTCTAAAAAGGTTGCTTTTTTTAGTTAGTTATAACTTTTGCTCACAAAAGCATTAAATCCTCTAAAACATAACTTAAAAGGAAGAGAAGCACGATAAACACGATTTCATTTTTTAAAGATACCCTTTTAAAGCACTTATTTTGTGCCAAGCATTGTGCTGGGCAGTGAGAATACAAAAATGAAAAACAACAGAACTCTTTAAGGAGATAAAAATCTAATGGAAAGAATACAGATAAGTAAATCCAGTTTGGAGTAGTTTTAGACAGAAAGCTGCTCTCAGAGTCAGAAAGACCTAGGTTCAAATCCAGTCACTACTCTTTGGATATATGTCCCTGAACAAGGCACTTCACTTTTCAGTGCCATATGCAATTTTCTAAGACAGTGAACTTCAGTGATGGTATTCATCTTTATTAGTACCTTCCTTAACTGGGAGTGTCCAGAGGATGGAGTATTGTCCACTGACGACAGGTTCAGTGAGACAGGGAAGGGCAGCTGGGAGAAAGCAAGAGGACCCAAGGGATTTAGGAGATGGGCAAATATAAATCTAGCTTAGACATTTGCCTGATTGAGCTCTGTACTAGGGCATATCTCTTCTAGGGAACTGTTGTTGCCATTGAGGCAGTGTTCCTGGACATAATGTCTCTCCAGGATTTCTTGTTCAAGAAAACAAAACATACTTCCACTTCTTATTAATAAAGTGCAGGAATTAAAAGGGCAGAAATTTATGTGCATTATTATATTAGTCCCTGACTCAGTTTCTTTTATTTAATTGTTTTTCTTTGTTTCATTATAGGAGGAGGGAAGCTGTTTCAGAATTCCATTCTAGTGGAAGTGAGATGGGGTAGAATATGCCCAAATGATTGTGGCACAACAATTAAAGATATAATCAATATATCCCTTTGTATGTGTCTTGTTCAGCAGGAATGTCTTTCATAGGGTGCAAAGTGTAGTGAAGCTGGTAGTAGAAAAACTAGAAATATATCACCTCAATATACAGTGAGTTTCCTTTTATCACTCTTTCTGGCTGTTGGTATTTTGCAGTGAGAAGAAAGACTTCAAATTTGGCCATCTCACTCATTGACCCATCATGGAGTCATTATTAATAATAATGACAAATAGCATTTACAAACTGCTTACTATGTGGCAGCCACTGTGCCAAATGCTTCACAATTATTTTCTCATTTGATCCTTACAACCACCCTAGGAAGCAGGTACTATTATTATCCTTATTTTCTAGATGAGGAACTGAGGCAAACAGGGTTAAGTGACTTGCCTAGAGTCACACAGCTAGTAAGTGTCTGAGGCCAAATTTAATTTCAGTTCTTCCTGACGTAGGACCCCGTTCTCTATCCACTGCACCAGGTAGAACTGAAAGGGATTAGAGAGATCAACTGGTCTGACCTCTTTACAAAGAAAGAAACTGAGGCCCAGATGGCTGAAGAGATTTGCTTAGTCAACAGGCACACAATGGCAGAGCCTGGATTCAAACTCAGGTGCTCTGGCCGCAGACTCATAACTGAGTCTCTGCCATGTGCTGCCTCTCATGACTTTCCCTAATCCATCCCTACTCTCTCTATGTAATGTCCTGCCATTTTTCTATACAATCTCCCCTTTCAAGTCAGGCTTCTCCATTCTTATGGCCCTTTCCAAACTCCCTCCCTTCCACTCCAGCCAGTGCTGTTTTCCTACCTCTGTCCCTACTTCACCATACCTTTTTTTTTTCTTTGCTCCTTTTTTTCTCATCCTACTTATCCTTCAAGGCCCAGGTTAAATTCTGCCTCTTCCGTGAAGCCTGACATAAAGGACCCAGCCCTCTGTGATCCCTTCTCTGGATTCCCACAGCCCATTTTGGTATGATCTGAAGCACCATCTTCACTCCCAGCAGCTGCCTCTCTAAGCATTGTTCAGCTTCAAGATATTTAGGTCCTACAGCAGAAGCTACAAGAACCAGCCCTCCTCCTGCACCCCAAGGTATGTAAGTACCCAGGATAATTATCCTGATCATTAAACCTGAGTGGAAGTACTATGAATATCTGTCCTAGATGGTAAACTCCCAGAGAATAAGTGCCATGATGAGATGAGGCACTTGTACATTAACCAACAGTTTACATGCACAGATAGTCAGAGGTCTTCAATGAGATTGATAATAATACCTGGCATTTACATTGTGTTTTACAGTTACACAGAACTTTGCAATGCCACAACATTAATGCCACTAATCATCACAATAACTTGGGAAGTAGATTATGCACCCATCATCATCTTCATTTTATAAGAAAATTGGAGCTCAGAGTGGGAGATAAAAGGCACAATCAATAGAGTGCTGGACCTGGAGTCAGGAAGACTTGAGTTCAAATCTAAATGCAGACACATGTTAGCTCTCTGACCCTGGGCAAGCCTCCTTAAGTTTCCTCAACTGTAAAATGGAAATAATACTAGCACCTACCTCCCAAGCTTGTTGTGAGGTGCAAGTAAAAAAGTTTTTGTAAAGCACCTAACACCTTCTGTGGTACATTGTCGTTATGTCATATTCAACTCTTTGTGAGCCCATTTGGAGAGTTCTTGACAAAAATATGGAAATGGTTTGCTATTTTCTTTTTTTAGCTCATTTAACAGATGAAGAAACAGAAGCAAATAGTAAGGTTAATTGATTTGCCCAGGATCACAAAATTAGTAAATGTCTGTTGGATTTGAATTCGGATCTTCCTGACTCCAGCCTATCTCGATACCCATCTAGCAGACAGTAAGTATTCAATAATTGTCCCTACCTTCCCAACAGAGAAATTGAGTGACTCGCCCTAAGTAACACAGCTACTAAATGACAGAATTCTAAGATTTTTCCTGAGTTAAATAAAGCTAGCAAAGTAAAGGAGTAAGTGAAGTGATATACCAGGAAACTTCCCCTGTGAAAGAATCTATTAATTCTCTCTCTCTCTCTCTCTCTCTCTCTCTCTCTCTCTCTCTCTCTCTCTCTCTCTCTCTCTCTCTCTCTCTCTCTCTCTCTCCATTCACTATATTCACTATGCTGACTGAGCAAAAAGAAAAGAATCTATATTGCGAATAAAGGAATTTAAGTTGAACACTGTCTAAGAGAGAGATTCTGAACAGTACACATTGTTAAGCACTGAAAGAGGTTTCTGAGAAAGACCATGGAATTTCTCTGGAAATCATTTGGAAAAGGATGCACACTCATCAGCCAGTAGCAATTTAGGTCTTATTCTACCTGAAGGCAGGGGGAGAGATGAGGTGATGTACTGAAGTCTTTTTGAGGCCATATTTCTGTGTTTCTGTGATTGTGTGAGTGAAACAACAATTCTACTAAAGTACTACATGTCAGACATGTTAAAGAAATATGACCAGAATTTCTCTGCACTAAAGAGAATTGACATACAAGTGGGGAGAGAAGGAACAGAGCACTGAGCAAGAAGCAGTTTTGAAGAAGTCATTTAAAAGAAAATCCTGGAACATATAGCAATGCATTTAGCTACTTGCACTCTCTTATTTCCTTCACTTCTTATTATTTGTAGAAGATCACAGACAGATAGACAGGCCAGTGCATATATAGGTAGATAGATAAACAGACAGATGCAGGAAGACAGACTAGAGAGATAGATTAGATAGATGGGCAAATAGGCAGATAAATAGATAGGATAGACAGATAGATGAAAGAGAGAGATAGAAAGACAGAGAGACAGGTCAGAGATAGAATAGATAGATAGGCAGATAGATAGGTAGATAGATAGATAGATAGATAGATAGATAGATAGATAGATATAGACAGACAGATAGATGGATGGATAGACAGATAGACAGACAGACAGACAGATAGATAGATAGATAGATAGAGAGAGAGAGAGAGACAGACAGACAGACAGATAGATAGCCAGATAAACAGACAGACAGATAGATAGATAGATAGATAGATATAGACAGACAGATAGATGGATGGATAAACAGACAGATAGACAGACAGACAGATAGATAGATAGATAGATAGATAGATAGATAGATAGATAGATAGATAGATTCGAGAGATAGGCTAGATAGATGGGCAAATAGGCAGATAAATAGATTGATCGGCTAGACAATTAGACAGATTAGAGACAGATAGAAAGATTGAGAGAGACAAGACAGACAGACAGACAGACAGACAGACAGACAGACATTGTAATTTGGTTAATGTTGCCCAATCCAGTTGGATAAGACAAGGCATGAGATGCTAACACACAGCCTGCCATCTTATCCCACTGTGCCTGATTTCAGGATTCATTGACTTGCAAAAGTCAATCATTTTCTACTGTAGGTGTTATATAGGCTTGGCTATCAATGCAATTTAATAACTGAAAACCAGCAGGAGTCCAATAAGAACATCTTCCTCCCTGACAGAAATGAAGACATGTAAAATCAGGACCGTATGAGTGTGTGGGTGCACACGCACCCTGGATACTTATGGAGGGCTCAGGGTGATTTTGACTGTTTGGGTATCTTGAAAAAGAGTGGGTGGGGGTGAATGCAAACAGTATTGATGCACCTGGAGGACAACCTTCACCTTGAAGGGAGAAGGGACTTATCATACCTGTGCTGGTGCATGACTCATACTTGAGTGAAGACAGGAGTGTTTTCTTTCTACTTACCTCGCCCCGTGCTGTAATGCTGCAGCTTATCACTGTACACGGCCTCTTTGCTGTAAGCACGTTTCCTGAGAACAGAGAAAAAGAATTCTCTTCATTTAGTTAGAGGTATTATTCAAATGGCTACCATAGTACATAAGATCTCTTACATAGTACTGAAAACCAGGGAGTAGCTTCCAGGATTGTGAATCTGTAACAACTTATTTTTTTAAATTGTTGATATTCTTATTAAATCTCTGGGCCACCACCCATCAGTCACTCACTCAGGCAAAAAAAACCCCAAAGTCTAGGGTATGTAACAGTTTCTCAAACATCAACAGAAGCCTTGACCCAGAATGAAAACTGTCTTGGAGACTTGACAAAAGACTTCTCTGGGGCTGCCCATTGATCAGGGCCACATCCTGAAAAAACCCAGCAAGGGCACCTAGCAGGTCATCAGCTTTGCATTATGGAATTGCCTGGGGTGTTTAGCCTGGCAATGTTTGTGCTGCATGAGGATGAAGATGATAAACATGGTAATAAAAACTTAATGATTTCAAGGTCAGTCCCATTTGTACAGTGTCTCAGGACCTTTGCTTTCTCCCACCCGCCCGATGGCTTTTTTCTTTTGTGTTTTCATTAGCACCCCAACCATAAGATAAGACTAAGGCTTGAGTATGAAGCTAAAATTGGTGGAATATATTGTTAAATATTGACAGCTCTGGGGGAAAAAACCCCAAACATTTAGTGGGGGGAAAAGCTTGACTCTATAGGCTGAGAAAAGACTGTGTCAGGGCTACCACCTTCTTGATAGAAAAGTTGAAGTGTCTTTAGTGGATCTCTAGTTCCTCCTGGTACAGGAATTCTTTCAACAACATCTCTAATAATTGATAACAGAGACTTCTATGGAATACTTGCAACGATGCAGAATTCAGTTCCTAATGAGGTAATGCAATGCATTCCTAAATAGCCTCAAAAGTCCTTTCTTTTTTGGGGGGAGCAGTGCAGGGGGACAGTGCAAGGCATAGTAAAGTCCTATCTGTGCATTCATCCTTTTTTATTTTCTGGGGCCACGAACAATATAAAAACTCACATTAATATAGTACTTTCTAGTTTGCAATGATCTATCCTCAAATCTACCCTGAGATAAAGCAGTACAAAATATAATCTCCATTTTAGAGATGAGAACACTGAAGATCAGGTACAATAACAGTTCCAAGATCAACAAATAGTAAGTAGTAAAACCAGAACTTGAACTCAGGTCCAATTCTAAGGCCAGAACTCATTGAAGTTTAATTGATAACCATGGCAATCTTTCTCTATATATGAAGTCCCTTTATCTTTTTAAGGATGGTTATTATATCTTCCCAAACTGTATGCCTCCTCTTACCTTTAACTATTCCTCCAGTAACATGATTTGGGTGCACTTTACCATTCTAGCAACTTTCACCTATTTATATTTTTGTTTTTCAATATCCCTCTTAAAATGCTACACTGAGAACTGAACACAATTGCCCAGAGGCAGAATAGGCAAGATAAAATATAGGGCGAATGCTCTTTTATTTTGGACATTATATTTCTTTTAAAGTGCCCAAGATTGCACTAAGAATTTCAGTGGTCACTTTGTATTATTGATTCATATTAGTCTTGTATTAACTAAATAGAACCAATAGGGCTTATTTGTATGAATTGCTATCTAGTCATGCTTCTCCCATTCTATCATTCATTTTAAAAACCTAAATACAGCTGTTTTTTTTTCTTTTGCATTTACCCTCTTCTACACTATACAATTATTTTCAGCTTATCAGTCCAACCCTTGGGGATTTTTCTGAAACTTTTTCCTGATATGTAGTATATCAACTTCCTTCTTTTCCTGGGGTCATCTGAAAATGTAACATACTCAATTTACAAAAATAATGAGTTTAGATTTCTATATTACACCAGTAGAAACTTCTCTGTTGAAATTAATCCATTAACTAACAATATTTAGATTTTGTCATAATGCTATTTTGCTCTACTATAATTCAACTTATGTTTTCCTTGTCTAAAAGAAATGATAATGAATTAAATTAATGAAAAGCTAATGAAATTATAGGTTTCAAACAAACAAACAAACAAAAAACTCTTCTGTATGTGCTTCTACTTAAGTGATTTATGTAAGTTCTTTATAGGCAGGAACTATTCCTTCCCCCTCTGCTCCCTTTATTCACGCTTGTAACAGGAGCACCTCACAATGTTTTGCATGTGTTGTTGTTATTCATTTCTTTCAAGTCTTTTTTGACTCATTATGACGCCATTTGGTGTTTTCCTGGCAAATTGACTAGAGTGGTTTGTCATTTCCTTCTCCAGGTCATTTTACAGATGAAGAAACTAAAGCCAACAGGGTTAAATGACTTGCTCAGGATCATATGGCTAGTTAGTGTCTTGGGCCAGAATTGAACTCAGGAAGATGAGTCTTCTTGATTTTAAGGCCAGTGCTCTTTCCATGTGTGCCTGCAACTGGCTAGATATTGATTACTAATCTCTCAGTTAGTTTTCGTTTTCAGTCCCGGTTCTTCTCTCTCTCTCTAGTAGGATTTTTTTTTTTCTTGAGAGATAAGACAGAAGAGAACACTATGTATTTTATCTTTTTTCAAATTATCTATGGAAGCACACATCTATGTCTTCTCTGTCATAACCAGAGAGCTAGCTGTGTATGAGATTTCTGCTCTAATAAAATGAATGACGGTCACACTGGGAAGTTCAAGCTGTCATCCAAGTGTCCCCAAGAACTCTACAGCTCAGCATGGTGGATGGTCCCAATCTACAGTCATTACCTATGTAGCCCTGGCAGTAGAACTAAGTATTGCATCTTCCTCTTCCTTATCCCATGTATACAACATGGGATATTTTGAAATTTACTAAGTTCTTTTTATATAATCTGATCATATGAACAGTGAAATATCAAATTTTATAAAAAATAATAATACTTTATAGAGCTTACTATATGTCAGACATTATGCTAAGCACTTTATAATTATTATCTCAGTTTGATCCTCAAAGCAACCCCTGGGAAAGTGGTGCTATTGTGATCCCCATTTTACAGGTGAGAAATTGAGGCAAACAGAAGTAGAGTGATTTTTCTAGGGCTACACAGCTAGGAATTATCTCAGATTGAGTTTGAATTCAAATCTCCAGGCCTGGTACCTTCTGATGAAGGACCTGAGGCTCAAAGAAGTTGACCTGCCCAGACCTAATCCCAGAGTACCATTTCAATTCTGGAGATAGGTCTAGGAAAAATGAAAAAAAAAAGTCAAGCCACACACCTGCTACAGACAATGGAAATGGCCACCAGTGATACGATGAACACCACACCGGCGGCTGCAGAACCAGCGATCAGTGGCAGCTGTTCCCTCAGTTCTGACTTGTAATCGTCTAGGAGAGAAAGAACCATTAGAAATCTTTGATCCAACTGTCAAGAATGAAACCATTATCAGCAAAGCAAGTCTCCAAGATAACCACAAGGGATTCATAGTGAAAATGCTATCCACAGCCAAAGAAGGAACTGTTGAGGGTAGATCAAAGCCTGCCATCTTCCACCTTTTTCCTTCATGAGATTTCTATTGTATGTGTGATACGTGTGTTATATCATGACAAGAGCAATACGGAAATGTGTATTACAAGAAAGTGTGGCTATAACTGTATTGGATTATTTACTGCCTCAGAGAAGGGGGGAAAGTAGGGAAGGACAAATCTTTAACTCTAAAATGTCAAAAAAACAATTGTCCAAAAAAAAAAAAGAAACCTTTGATCAATCTGTAGATCCATACAAACATAATTTAATCTCTCCTTACAGCTAGGAAAACTATACTTCCCAGCAGCCCCCCGCTACCAAAATGGGGCTATGTAGCAAATAAACATTAACTTTCCTTTGTCAAACATGAACTGCCCTCCTTTTCTTTATTTTTAAACTTTGAACTTCTGACTTGGAATCAATACTAACTTCCAACGAAGAAACATGCAAAGAGCCAGGCAACTGGGTTAAGTGATTTGCCCAGGGTCACACAGCTAGGAAGTATCTGAGACCCTATTTAAACCCAGGACTTCCTGTTTCTAGATCTGGTTGTCCATCCACTGAGCAACCTAGCTGCCCCTGAACTATTGTCTTTTATAGAGACCTTCAACCTAGCATTTTGTAAATCCAAAATCATCTTCTTAAAGTATGGATCTGACCATGGCAATCCCCTTCTCAAAAATTAAATTGCCTCTTTAAGGAAAAAAAAACTTTCTCAGTTTGACTCTGAAAGGCCTGAATAATATCAGGTTCATTTATCTTTTTAAACATTTTATCTAATTGCTTTTCTCACATGAGACTGTCCAACAAACTCAGTGTTCTTGCTGCTCCTGAAACTATTCCTTCCATCTCCTATTTCTTTCCATCACACAGGTTGCTTCTTCCTTCTCCCTTCCCTATCCCTAGTATACAGTCTAGTTTTAATTCTACATTTTAAGATGTTTAGCTTTCTTCTAATTTCAACTCAGGTGTTGCTAACTATGTGAAATTTTTCTGATTACTCCCCTAGCCCCAATGGTTATTATTATTGTGCTCTTCTCTCTCTAATATATTGTACTTACCTACTGAGGTCCATATTTTAACTCCCACTGCCTCCATGTTGAATATAAGTTCCTTGAGCTGAGGAGCTAGTTTATTTTTGTCTTTGTATCCCCAATAACTAGAACAGTGTCTTATACACAGTGGGGGAATGTCTGGAATTCTACTTGAAAGGCCACTAATTAGAGTTTCATCAGTCATTTGGTCAGAAACTCATCTAGCAACTTAGAGGCCTGCTGAGACCTGAACCTTCTAGCTTCTTTCCATTAGAATTCTTATTCAGTGAAGAACATATGTCAAAGGCTTTGTTGTTGTTGTTATTGTTGTTGTTGTTGTGTTTTGTTTCTTATAGATTTGAAAGTAGAACCATAGAATGTTGGAGCAAGAAGGTAATTGGAGATCTTCTAGTCTAGTGCTGGTGAACCTTTTAGAGATGGAGTGCTGGACCCTGTCCCTACCTCATCCCCCAGACCAAATGCCCAGCCCCGCCCCAGACCTTGTTCCATGCTCCATCCCCCCACAGCCCACACAGGGGAGGGAGGAAGTGCTCCCATTGGGCTGCTGGGCAGGTGTGTGAGGAATGTCCTCAGTGAGTGTAGAAAGGGGCAGTGGAGTGACCCAAGCATTCCTCTCCCCTCCAGCTCTGCCACCTGTGAGCTACCCAACTTACCCATTGTGTGCTCCCATTGGCTACTGGACAGAGGGGCAGGGGAGAGGGGCAGGGGAGCAGCTCCACAAGAGTCCCTCTGCTTTTTTAGTAACAAACTCTAGGGGATAGGGGTAGGGGATAGGGTGCCCACAGAAAGGGTTCTGAGTTTCATCTTTGGCACCTGTGCCATAGGTTTGCCATCACTGTTCTTGTCTAACCATTTTGTAAATAAAGAACTTTGGCCCAACAAGCTCAAGATCATGTGCCTATGCATGGAAAAAGTAATTATGTTACTATGATTTTTAGTCTGTATCATGACAATTTATAACATAGGACTAGAACTCTGAATTTTTTTTAATTTTTAATTTTTTTCCATGGTCACATGATTCATATTGTCTCCCTCCCCACTTTCTTTCCCCCTCCAAGATTTGACAAGCAATTCCACTGGGTTATACATATGTTATCACTCAAATTCTATTTCTATATTATTAATTTTTATAATTGAGTAATCTTTTAAAACCCCAATCCGAAATCATATACTCATAGTTTTCTTCTCTGAATGTGGATAGCATTCTTTATTATAAGTTCCTCAGAGTTTTCCTGGATCATTGCATTGTTGCTAGTGGAGAAGTCTATTACATTTGATCATCCCAAAATAGTTCAGTTACTGTGTACAATGTTCTCCTGGTTGTGCTCATTTCTGACACCCGTCTTCTTTCCAGTACATTGTGTTGCTCTCCTTAGTAATACCTCAAATAGAGAGTATGGTGTCAGGGATAGAAAGTTTCTCTTAGACTAGGAAAACCTGGGTTCAAGTCTGGTCTTTGATCCATACTAGCTCTGTGATTCTTTTCAAGTGATAGAACCCCCTCCGTGCTCTAGGAAACTCTCCACATCTGCAGACAAGGTTCCAATCTGAATTTGTAGAGGGAATTTCCTCTCTCGGGATTTCCCTACATTAATGAAAGAGAAGGTCCAGGCCCTTTTCTTATACGACTCTAAGACTTCACAGTCATTCTCTGAATTATTAGGATTGTTCTCATTTTATCAGCTCTGGAGCTATGGCTCACTCATGGTTCACTTACTTGCACAAAATCATACAACTAATAAATGTTCAAGGTGGGATTTGAACTTTGGTCTTTTTGACCTTCAAGCCCAGTCCAAGCAACTCCTTGGGTCAGGTTATCGCAACAACTAAACTCCCCACCTCCCCTGGCACACATGCAATTTTAATTACATGGACAATTGCATTGACTTTCAAATTGACTTTGCTAGGCAGACTGAGCCTTACATGATCCAGGACTATGAGTATAATTATAGATGACCCATGTCAACCTTAGTAGTTAGTTCAATTCAATATATATTTTTAATTTTAATTAATTTTCTTCAGTATACATTTTCGAGTGCTTACTATGTGCCAGGCATTTTGATGTGTGCTGAAAATGCAAGGATGAAAAGCAATACAACTCCTTCCCTAGAGGAATTTAAAATCTAATTGAAAGTGCATGGATAAGTAAGTGCAGCTTAAGGCCTCTAGATAGAGAGCTGACCTTAGAATCAGGAATCCTCCCTCCAACCCAAAATAGCTGTTTGACTTTAGGCAAGTCACTTATCTTCTCAATGGTTTAGACCCCCTGTCTAGATCCCAATTCTGTCTAGTGTAATACAGTAAATTGAAAAGGAAGTTCTGATTTGCATTATATTCATTAATATAGGGAACTCTCGGAGTTCCCTATATTAATGAAATTGCAGGGCTAGCTCCCTAACCCTATTCCTATCCAAAAGAAATACTACTTTTGACAATTCCGAGCTATGTGATCCTAGGTAAGTCACAATCATCAGCAAAAGCATTGGACTAGATGGCCTCTTTGGTCCCTTCTAGATGTAGGTCAAGGAGCCTAAAAAAATATAAATTTCATAATAATTTCATGGGGGAGAGGACAGCAACATTTAAGCCAACCAGGAAAGGCCTTTTTTAGAAGGTAGCAATTGAACTGATCCCTAGGTAGAGTGAGGAGCTCCAAGAAGCAACCTTTGTAAAATTTTAGAGACAAATGATAGAATGATATTTACATGGGAGGATCTGTTGGCATCAATATAAGAAAACAATGGCATATGACAAACAAAAGCAATCCTCAGTTGGAATCTATGTCTTGTAGGGCCAACTGTGAAGGGAGAGAAAGGAAACCATAATAAGACTGGTAACCTAGCAACACAAGAGGGGATGGATGGAAGGTCAGAGGGCTATAATAGAGAAAAAAGGACATAATCAAGAGGAGTGGATCAGGTGTTAGGGTCCAGAGGGGAATTTCAGAGTTCAAATACTTAGAGGTAGAAGCAAATTGGAGTGATTTTAAAGTCTGAAAGGTAACCACACCTCTGGGTAATTGGGTAAACATACATGTGATGCTTATAT
Organism: Monodelphis domestica; assembly: GCF_027887165.1. NCBI lineage: Eukaryota > Metazoa > Chordata > Mammalia > Didelphimorphia > Didelphidae > Monodelphis > Monodelphis domestica. Next base: position 96,786,232 of record NC_077230.1, on the reverse strand, counting down.
AGTTGAGAAAGTTGATGAATTGAGAGGCCTGGAAGTTGGAAGAGTCATATATAAGAATCGCGAAGTCTCTGAGAATGATGATAGAGTTGAGAGGAAAGAGAGGAAGACTGTAATCTGGGCACTGAACGATTGAGGAAGGGAAGAAATTGTCCCATTGTTCAATAGATAGAAATGAGAAGGCTTTGAATAATATAATCCACTGACATGAAGTTAAAAAAGGAATGAATTAGTAGGACTAAGAATATCTCCAACTTAACCATTTCTTAGTTTTTTCTCTATTGACTTTATTAAATGTAGCTGCCAACTTTAAGAGGAATAAACTTCTTGAATGAAATGTTACTTTTTTATTTGTCTCATCAAATCTATGAAGAGACCAATCATTCTTAAGGCACTCCACCATCAGATCTTTGGCTTTGAATTTTGGGTAATTCCATGAAGTCAATGTGTATATAAAAGCCAGAGAATTCTGGGAGAAAAGAGAATGGAACTTTCAGTAATATAAGTGCCCATCAGTATTTTGTCCTATTTCAGTTCTCTAGCCTTCTCCTTTTCCTGAAAAGGGACAAGTAACAAATCACTTTAAAAATGTTAGGTAGAAGCTGATGATCAATATTCTTCCTTGATTTTCTTCTCTGCTTCCTATTAAAGTTAAAATGCTTTGGCAGTGAGGCTGATTGGACCTCAGTTGATTAATTTGTTTGAAATACCTCAAAGGAAGATTCTGTTAAGCCCCTACCTAAAGAAAAAGACACCTAAACAAACAAAATAACCATTGGAAAAGCTACAAAGAAAGAAAACACCAACTAGGGAAATAAGTCTTAAAAAAATCATTAAAAAGAACACTTGCAAATCAAAGAGAAGAAAGTACTAGACTGTAAAAAAAAGCAAGGAGATGAGACCTTTTTTCTCTTCTAGTAGCCTCATTTTTAAGTTTGGGAAGAGTTTCAATAGAAAAATAATAGCTATTTCATGATAGATGGAGTTCTTTGAACTAAACCTTGGATTTTTAGGGAGTGAAATAGCAAGCATTTATATAGCTTATATATAATACTAACTATAATATATAATATGATATATGATATATCAAATAGCTATAGAATTATATAATATTAAATATTATATAGCATTAAATATGTTGTATATTATATCTGGAATTATATAATATAAATATAATATACACATAGGTTTCCAAAGCAGTTTACAAATACTACTTCATTTTTTCCTCATAGGAATCTTTGGATTTAGGTGCTATTATTAGTTCAATTTTTTTTTAACTGATGAGGAAACTTAGGCAAACAGTGAAGTGGCTTGTCTGGGGTACTAGACCCTACTAAGTATCTGAGGCTGGATTTAAACTCAGTATACCGTTAGTCAGATCTCTTAGAGAGCCAAGTTTACCTGTTCTGTCTGAGAATTTGAGCTTATTCAAGAAAGCTTTGCATTCAGGTAGCTTGGCTTTAGAAGTATCCATACTGTTTTTGTTATTAGTATACATGGAACCTGGATAACTTTCATATTTTACAGATTGGGAAAGTGAGTCCCAGAAATGTTATTGTTATTGTGTTTTGGTTTTTGTTTGTTTGATTTTTGTTTTTTTGTAACAACTTTTTTTTTAGTTTACAAAAATCACAGAATTTGAAAGTTGGAAGGGACCTTTGCATTAATATTATGAAGGTATTTTAACCTTTGTTTTTATCAAGACTAGATCCTTTTAGAAGTCTGATGAAACTATGCCTCACCTCTCAGAATATTCTTTTTAAATACATTAAACAAAATATATAGGACAATAAGGGAAAAATGTTATTGAAATATACTTACAAAAATGATTTTAAAAAATAAACAAGTTCAGAGACCCCCCTGTTACAACCTATCTACCTTTTCTTCACCCAGTATAATCCAATTCATACTTTTCCCCCATTTCCTCTATTTTATTTAGTCTTTGTATTTTTATATTTTTCCAATTACACGTAGATACAATTTTAAATAATTGTTTTCTGATATTTCATGATCCGTGATTGCTTCCTCTCTTTCCCCTCCCTTTCTAAGTCCCAGAAATGTTAAATGATTTGTTCAATTCATACAGGTATTATTAGATACAGGTTTTGAACCAAAGTCCTCCAACTCTAAAGTCATTGTAGTACTCCATAAGTGAGCATTAATTTGAAGAATTCAAGTCAGGCTGGCATTCAATTAGAAGCCATTACTCTCAAAGTGCCCTCTTCTCCTAACTTCCCTAAGCTTTATTAGATAGTGAGAGTGTTTAGGTCAGGTTTGATATACAAGTAAACAGATTCCCATATGTTCACCATGTGGAAAGAAACTTCAAACCCAAATTCAATTAGATGGTGTGGATGAAGTAGGAGGGAGGGGAAACACAACAAAAAGACTGAAAGCAGATTCTTCTTCCAGCTGGTGATTAATCAAATATCCCAGCACACCACTAGGTCCTCTCCAAGTTGCCCTCTTGGGAAATGGACTCTGAAGAGAGAATTTAACTTAAACCTAATTACAGGTTGACATTTTAGCAGCTAGTGCAATTTCTCTCTGTCCTCTTCTACATTGTCTCCCCATTCTCTTTCTCCACTGGCCAAGCACCCCACTCACCATCTGTCAGTGTCTGGAAGCACATTTTCCCACTGTATTTGCCATAACCAGCCACTGTTCGAGCTCTCACTTGAACCACATAAACCATGCCAGGTCGAAGTCCGTCTATCCGAGCCGTGTTGGTCTGACTTTTTGCCATCGAAGAGTTGTACTCATTTTGTTCCTTCATAATATAGAGAAGAAGAAAAACATTCATTGGTCTCAGAGAGATGGGAAAAATGTATGCACACACCAAAATTTGCATCAGAAACCATCTATAAAATAGGGTAAAACCACCATTTTGTCACTATAAGCATGTGATAAATTCTATATGGAATAAAGATAGGGAAAGGACCTTTGATTTTAATGGTGGAAGGGAAGAAAGTTCTCTCTACTTCCTCCACAACATAACATCTTAGAGGTTTGCCTCGAGATTGAGAAGTTAGATGATTTGCCTTTGAGAAATGATTGGATCTATTCAAAAAGGAAGAATATACGTCTAGAATGTGTCACTATGATAATTCCCCACTATTTTCCAAAGATACTTAAATTTTGATTAACTTTTGGTTTTCCTTTTTGATCCAGACCTGTGATTTCAGTGATATAGGGACTTTCTGTTGAGAAAAATTCTGTGGACCAACACAGATCATTCATTGCTTTTAAAGTTTTGCCTGAGGACACTGAAAGTTTAAGTGACTTGCCCAGAGTTACATAACCAATATGTGGGACTTCAACTAAGGCCTTTCTGACTTGAGACTGGCTCACTATGTCCACAATGGCATGTTACTTTGACAGAGACATTAGAAGTGGGATAAAGGAAACTTGGGGAATTGGTTGAGTTATCTGGAGCACAGGGGTGATTCATTCAAAATATGTATTTTTTCTTATTGAAGAGGACAAAGAGCATGCCAGTCTGTCATTTATGTGCACCATTTTATACTTAATGCTTATATGGTGATTTCAGATTTTAAAAAGCATTTTTATACCTATTAAGTTAAATAAGATAATATATCTAAAGTGCTTTGCAAATCTTAAAGTGCTATATAAATGCTGGCTGTCATTATTATAACAAAAAAGACTTAGCCTTTCTTTAAATCATCTCAACAAACTTCAACTTCACCCTTAATATTTCTTGTAAATCTTTTTATTCCTCTCTCTCTCTCTCTGTCTCTCTCTCTGTCTCTCTCTCTGTCTCTCTCTCTCTGAGACTTTGCTATAAAGACTGAGAACATTCTATATTATGTCACAAATACCCATCTCTTCATTTCCTAACACTGCTGCCCTTCTACTTCTCTAATATCTCCAATCCCACCCTCTGAACTGGCTACTTGCCTCATGACTTTTATCATACATAACTTTTGGAGTCAACATTGAACTGTTCCTGTGATCCTTCAGGTCACTATTCTATCCTTTTCCTTTGAGTGGCTGCTTATCTTCTTGGATGATTTGACTACATTTGCATTGCCTCTAGTCATCCTATCCAGATAACCACTTGGACACTTTTATGGGTCAATAATTTCACTGATGAGTATATTCTCTCTCCTGATTCAGATTATAACTCCACTGATTTCTTTATTTGCTGCTAGGAGGAAAGCTTCTGATCTGAACTTACTATTAGCTACAGGTTCCATGCATCTTTTAGTTTCAGTGATAGCAAGAATGCCAATACAGATATGATTCAGTGGCTCTGGCAGTGTATCAGCTCATATTTCATTGGTCAATGATCCCATTTTATGTGTGCCAGAAGTTAAATTAATGTTTGTACATGATCTAAGAATTATTTGATGTTCTCAACACTTACAATCAGGGAGGGAAGGAGAAGAGACCACTGGATCATTTCTAAAATATTTTCATGTTACTCTAACAAAAACTTATCAAATGGCTCCCAGTCTTCTGGTGAATTAACTTCAAACTCTTGCATTAATATCCAAACCTTTTTATTATCTTACTGCATCTTATCTATTCACTATTCTCTAACAGGAACTCTCTACCAGTCCCCTTAGTGTTCCTTACTTCTCTCTTATCTGTTGTGCCTTATAAATTATCCTCTGGACTTTCCCTCAATAGAATGTAATCTCCTTGGAGTTGAGGATTATTTCATTTTGTCTCTGTACTCTGTTTGGCACACAGTAGACCCTTAAATGTTTGTTGTACTAGTCACTATTACCTCTTATAGACTTTGTCCTCCATTCTTGGAAAACTGGGTATTCTCTTCCTGCAGTCAAATCCACCAGTCCTTCAAATCCTAGCTCAAGCCTTTACCTCTTCTCTAACATTTCCTCTCATTATTCTAGCTCACAAGCTCTCCTCTATCTCTTTTCATGCTTATTAGCTGTACTGTAAAATCAGCACCTTATTAGACACTATCTTTCTGAGCTAATTGTCTGTACTGCCCAATTTCGTACTGTGGCATAAACTATCTTGTTCTCTAATTGCTTCATATATATATCTTTTCGTCCTAAATAGATTATAAGCCTCTAGTGTACAGGAGCCATCATTTAGACTTCTTTCTGTACCCTCAATCTTCCTCCTAACCATGGCACCTAGCACATAGAAACGCTTCAATTAAGAATTTTGTTGTTGTTTTTGTGTTTTGTTCATGTTGTTTTTATATTGATTAAGACAGGAGAGCCAAGCAATTTCTGGAAGAAGCTTTGTTCATCACAAGAGAGGTCTCAAATGGTGTCCCAAAGTCTTCTCAGATTCAAACATTTTGCTGCTCAATATTTTAATAACTGATTTCGAAGGAGATACAGATATAGAAGTACTGTAGCAGTTGCAGACAGAATTAAGATTCAAAATGATCTCAATAAGGCTGGATCCTTGTGCCAAAGTCAGGAAAATAGAATTAACTAGAGAATAAATACTAATCTTGAAATTTAGGTTTAAAAATTTTTAAATTACAGAATAACAGGATCAAGGACTGACTCGACCTCTAGGACATGGAAAAAGGCTGGAGTTTTAATTGATGGAAAATTTGACATGAGTCAACAGTATAATATGGCATTTTAAAAAAATCTTGAAATCTCAAAATTACTGAACAATTAATATGTATCTTGTTTCACAACATGAGGAATAGAAATATATATTATATGGTAATATATGTACAAAATACATCATATTACTTGCCTCCTTGGGGAGGAGAAAAAAGAATGAGATGTAGATTTGGGGACAGAGCTAATGTAAGAATTTGTTTCTCTTGGATAAGTACATTTGTTATAATTTATTATATATTCATAACAAATCACATGTATTATATTATTATGTTACATGTTATATTATGTTGCATGTAAATAAAAATAAATAGTAACTTTAAAAGAATTATAATGTTTGCATGATACTTAGATTACAAGTGATCTAAGTATCTCTTTGCATTTCGTTCTGGTCAGAATACATCTGGAACAGATATTTAATTCTTAGGTACTATATTGTAAGAGAGACCTTGGCAAACTAGAGAGCTTGTAAAGACCCCGAATGGTAAGGGCTAATGGAAATCATGTCCTACGAACAGTTGAAAAAACTAAGGGTGTTTCACTAAGAAGAGAGAAAATTAAGAGATGATTTCTGACTTCAAATATTTGAAGAGTCTTTTTGTGGAAGCAGGAATTGACTTTGTTTATGCTATTCTGACTAGAGCAGCCATAGAATTTATAGTTGTCCAATGCAGTAAGTTGCTCTAGGCAAGACCTGCATTGGACACCTTAAAACAGAGGCTAGATAGCCTCAAGTCAGAAAGCTAGTCTTACTAATGTAAAAAATGGACTCGAATACAGGACTACAATCCCCACAAGCCTTTGCTCCACTTCCCCAGAATGCCTTGTAATCTCACCTGGGCCGAGATCGAGAAGGTATTAAAGTTCATTCAAAGGCTCTCTCGGGTCTTGGACTTCCGTTTTGGGGCAGGCCTGGCTTTTTTCATAATGTAGGTGAGGTTGTGTCTAGGCCACTCTATGGCCTGGACGCATGTTTCTTATCCTGTATTTTCTTTAATCCTTAATCTTCAATAAACCTCTAAAAAAATATAATACTCCTTGCAGAGAGAAACTAATTTCTACCTGCCTCAGTCTCCCCAGTCTCCCCTAAATTTTAATCATTACAATATATAGGATGTTGAAAAAGGTGATCTCTGAGTCCTCTTCCAATTTTAATTCTGAGTCCATCATTATCCTTTTATCATCATTGGTAACAGAGAGTTTTAAAATGTTTCAGTCATGGCTTGCTCTGTACTAATCCAAAGATGAAATGAAACTGAGAAAAACCATATGGAGCCTTAAAAATATAAATCAAATCCCATTTAAGCAAACTTAAAGCAACAGGTTAAGTTATTTTGATGAACTCTCATTGAATCCAATATTTATTTAAACAAATGGATCATTGTTTGAAATTTGGAAGCCTTCTTATAATATCATTTGGTGTCATGGAATTTGCATTGCTTATCAAACTTTCTGGCAGTGAGTATAAGTGGTAGACCTATGTCTGTAGGGAACTCCTGGTGAGGAAACTCCTTCCTTCCAATATAGATTAGCAATTTCTCTATAGCTCAGAATACTAAGAATTGCCCAAAGTACAGCGGATTTAAGGGATCTATCTAGGGCTACACAACTATTATGTACCAGATTTAATAGATGAACATAGATAGATGTTCTGTGTTCAATGCCTGCCTACTATCTATTATGCCTTTTTGCCACTTATAAAACACTAGCTCATAATTTTTAATTAACTCAGTCTTTCCTCAAAGTGTTCTGGATTTAAAATAAAGAACAATGCTTGTACGCAAAACCTGTATGCAAATTGAATTTGCAAGTTGATTTTTATTTGTACAGGGAATTTCCAGATGAAGGAACCTTCTTTACTAAGCAACATCTCAGAGAGTTGCCTGAAGCACCAAGAGTAAATGATTTATTCAGGGTTATGTCATGTCAAAGGTGGGATCTGAAAAAAAGGTTCTCCTGGATCTAAAGCCAACTCCCTCTTTCCACCACACCATACTGCCTCATGCTGTTATTAGACTCGGGAAATGAAAGCAAATTGATTGGCAAGGCTATATCTGGCAAGGCTAGTTTCCCAAATACACAGGGGGCATAACAAGCTCTAGAGTCCCATCATTTGATCCAACCTATCAAGCATAAGACATTATCATGTACTGAAATAGAGCTTCATTGGGAAAATGAGCCGGGAATAAAAGGGGTTGAAATTCCCAAAGCCAGAACCAGCCCATACTAGTAGAAGTTATTATGAAGATATATTAAACCTCTAAATGCTTAATCTTTGAGGCAGCCAAGAGCAAATGTGGCTTCTCCATCCATGGCTTGCCTATGAGCACTGACATAAGGAGGGGAAGTGTGACAAGAGTAAACAAAGGAGGAAGATAAATGAAAATGTGTTAAAATGGAAAAGAAGATGAACAGGAGCCACAGGGACTGTCATTAACTTGGTACCATTTGACTTCTTTATTAATGAGCTAGTAGGGAGGTGAGAAACATATTAATTCTGTACCAGGGAGCTAAAACAGAGAGGTGACAAAGGCATGAGGGGAGAGAAAGCATCAGAGGGAGAAGGAAGCTTAAGAGATTAAAAATGGAAACAGGAGGGTAACAACATGAAATTCAAATGAAAATAATCTATGCTTATAAGGAGAAGCTCTAGACAAGCATAATTAATGTGGAAGTCATGTGATGTAAAGGAAAGAACATTTGACTTGGGGTGAAAAGACCTGAGTTAAAGTCCCAGGTTTGCCATTCATCAGTACACTGTCCATTAGCCATTAGGGGGTTTTGAGGAAGCCAAATTTCAACTTCTCAAGCCTCAGTTTCCTAATCTCCTAACATCTCCACATCCTTTTACATAGCACTTTTTTCTTTTGTATCTTTACACATCCCTTTATATTTTTCCTAAATATAAATTCCCTAATAAATCAATTCCAAATTCATAAAATTTCAATAATATCATAGATTGGGCCTCTACTTAGAGTCAAATGGATTAAATATCAAAGGTAGGATTTGAACCTGAGCCCTCTGATAACCTGGCTGCAAGCCTTCTCCATTCTGCTATGACTTCCTCTCCTAAATCATGCTATTTTTAAGGATTAAATGCTACAAGGTGATATATAAAGGCATAAACTTATATGATTAATAATAGGCAGGCACATAAAACAAACAAACAGGATTTATTCCTTCAGGGTAGCCTTTGGAATTTAGAACCAGTCATAGGCATTTCCTAAGCTGAGAAGATATGTGGATGCAATAACTCAGCTTTGAAGCGATGACTGAGATGCTCAATTTCAGAGGAAGAATGTCCACTTCCTCTCATGTTGGTGGATGGAAATATTGAAAGTGATAGTGTAATTAGCAAAAAAACCAATAGGATGTAATCCTCTGAAGGTCAAGGACTTCCATTTGTGTCTTTGTATCCTCAGTGCCTAGCACTGAATAATGATAATAATAATAACTAGAATTTGTACAATACCTCGTATATGCCAAGTGCTTTGTAAGTATTACCTTATTTGATCCTCATAACCACCTGGGAAGTACAAGCTATTATCTCCACTTACAGATAGTGAAACCGAGGCAGAAAAAGGTTAGATGGCTTGCCCAAGATCCCACAGTTAGTAGTAAGGAGTTGAGGTCACATTTGAATTCAGGTCTTTCTCACTCCAGGTTGAGTAACTTTTTGCTGAGCTGTCAGGATGAACTGAGAATAAGAATGATGAAGATCAAATAAAGCTCTGCACAATAGATAGGCAAACTTGGCTTCCTCAGTAGGCTATGCCACAAGGCTACCAACTGTATTTACGGAAGAATTCCAGTAAAGGCCACTGCTGGACTATGTGTTTGTCCTCAAGACAGAAGGCCAGTCTAGCTTAGTTCAGGAAGGCTCATTATTTGAAAGCTGAACACCAGCTGAGTACATTTTTTAGCATCAGTGGAGGTTGTTTGATTAGAGGTGGAAGACTAGTGATCTGTAGCAGTGGAGGGAAAGGCTACGCCATGGAAATCTTGAATCTTTTGAGAAAAAAAAATATAATGAATATTTCTGTTGTTACTAACAAAATAATCTCAATAATGCTAATAGGAAAACCAGCACCTCCTTTCACATAGCCTTTGATATCGTTTTGAGGAACTTTCATGATCAAATGCTTTCCTCTTATCTTATCACATCAGGGATGGTTCAGGGCAGCCTCATAGATTTAAAAGCCCAGGGTATTTATTTCAAAATGGAATCAAAAAGTTCCACAGTGACATATAAAGGCATAACTTGCAGGGACCATTTGCCAAAATACTGCAGAGCAGGCTGGTGACTTGGCACAGACATCCCCCTGCCTCTGAAGAAAACTCCTCAATTCTCTGGAGTTTAGAGAAATAATGTGCTTCACTGAGGTGTAGAAACTGCCTCAGGCAATGAGCTGTTGCATGCCCATGTTAGTAATTAGTATAAATTATAGACAAGCAGGAGAAGTTGCATTAACAGAGAAAATAAGCTTTCCTTCAGTAGCTGGAATTGATAGCAGTTGCAGCTTGCACCTGGAGGAGGTTTTAACTTGGGGGGGGGGGCTTAGAAGGATACTATAGAGGTGAGAAAGTGATAACAAATTTGAGTTCCATCATTTTGTCAAAGAATCTATCAGTCCTATTTCTGAAGCATAGGGATGGTGAATGGACACTCTGCACAAAAAATATGGTAAGTCAGCCTTGAAAGAGAACTCAAGAAAGCATTTTGTTTAACCTCTCCATTTTACAGATGTAGAAACTGAGGCTGATAGAGAGTAAATGGATTGCCTAAGGACATGCAAGTAATAAATAGGTTGGATTCAGATCCAAGTCTTCTGACATATTTTTTTCTACCATATCCCTCTGCAAGGAAGGTTTGTCTTCTTCCTTGACCTTATAGTCTCTGTTCTTTTTTCTTTCCCTTCCATGTCCCATTTCCTTGTCCCCCTCATTCCCAGTATAGATAATTAGTGCCATCTTGTCTTCTTTATCCTTCCCCTTTCAAAACTTGGTCCAATAAACCAATTCACCTTAATGGATAAAAGCGGTTTGGTAAATAGTGTTAGGTGATTTCAGGAAAAAGAAGATTCAAATCCTACCTCAGATACCAGCTGGGTGAGCCTGGGCAAGTCATTTAATTTCTCATAGTTTTAATTCCTCATCTATAAAATAAGGGAATTAAATTGGCTGGCTTCTAAAGATATTTTTGTGTTCTAATGCTATGATATAATGAATTAGTGTTGGTGCTAAAATGGACAAATCCTTAAATCAAAGGAATAAATGATTAATTATAGGATTGGGGAGAGTGAATTTTTGTTTTTGTTTTTAGCTTGTCTGTATTTAGTGGGAGAAGGGGAAGGACAGAAGGAAGGTTTTGTTTGTTTTGGTACTGATGAAATTATGCCCTGTAAGTTGGTAAATTTAAACTGTGTAGATAATTGGCTCAGATAGTATTATTAGCCTAAATTTCATTCCTGCAAACAAAAACAAAAAGAATATTCCTCCTTTTTATGGACCTCCTCCCCACCCTAACAGTGTTATGCCGCTTAGAATTGTAGATTAAGCTCCATTCTAGCTTTCCTGAATCCCCTCAATGATTTGGATCAACTGTACACCCAGTCCCAGTTCAGTAAGTTTTTTAAAATTCAGCAAACAACATTTACTAGACACTTGTTGTGTTCAGAACACTAGGCTGTATAAAGTAGAAAGGTACAAACATATGAAGTCTTTCCTGTCCTTTGTGAAGTTAATGGTTTAAAAATTATAACAAGAGCCAGCATTTATTTGGGACTTTAGATTTTGCAAAGTGCTTTAGGCAATAAGAGATCACCACCTAACCTTGTGCATTGCCCATGTTGTCTAGACTTAGCTAATTGCCCACTTTTTCATAAAATCATAGAGTTTCATAAATTTCTCATAAACCATAGATTTATGAGATTCTAGTGATGGGAAGGATTTTAAGTGATTATATGGTGCAGCCATCCCTCACCTCCCATAATTATAGGGTAACAATAACATAAAATTACCTTCACTTTCTAGATGAAGAAAATAAGGTAGAAATAATTAAAATTACATGTCCAAGGTAGTACGTCTTTTTAGTTGTGGAATGGGATTGTGGGGTACCAAGAGGAGGGGCTAGACCTTTAGGTCTTGGTTTCCTAATGCAGTACTTTTTCTTACTATATCATATTGGTCTGAGAAGAGGTCCTAGAGTGAGAAAGAATCTTGGAGATAATAATCCAAGGCCTTCATTTTAGAGGCAAGGAAAATGAAGCTCATAGGAAACTAAGTGACTTGACCAAAGTCATACAACTCTACAGTAATTTCATTCTCTTGTTTTTTTTTTTTACACATCATTTGCTATTAGCATAGAAAGTGAAGTGAGAACCATCCCACGGAGAATGTTCAGAGTTATCACTCTTGGTTATGGAGTACTTCTAGCTACAAAAGAACTATATTTGCAAGCAATTTCACAAATTTCACTTCTTGGAGCCAGGCTCTTAGCAAAACTCCCTGATAATGCAGGCAGCAAAGATATAGCTATATTCTCAATAAAAGTATTGATTCTTTCTACAGAAGTTTTGTTACACTGAAACAACTTTAATCAGTCAATAGTGAAGTTTGTTCTACTTCGGGACATGATTTGGAATATATGTTGCTTTCCCTAATGACCTAGTAGTGAATTATCCACAGATAAAGGACACCAAAGCATTCAGTGGTCTTAGTAAGTATTTTACTGTGCCTATAGAGAATGCATGAAAGCATTATATCCTTCAGTTTTGTGTGTGTGTGTGTGTGTGGTGCATAAAACATAAGTATATAATGTGTCCACACACATTAATATTATATAAATGTTCATATCGATATATGGATACTTCATTTTTGCCAGTATAGAAATAGTTCTGCATCAAGAAATCATTCTAGAGAGCCTCAGGCCACACTGCCTTTTGCCTCCTTTAGGAACTCTCTTCCAATCCCTCCCCTTTTCCCTTCTGATTATGTTCACGCTTACGGTGGCTGGTCTTGAGCCCACAGTGCTGCTAATGTCAGGAGTGCAGATCCGGCTCACCTTCTCATAATAACGGATCTCATAGTCCAGGATAATGCCATTGGGCTGCTCCGGCTGTGGCCATGACAAGGTGATGCTCCTCATGGTGGCACTTACCTGGTGCATGATGGGAACTGTGGAGGGAGCTGTAGAGAGAGAAGACAGGACAGGTGGCAAAAATGAAGATCTTTATAATGACAAATTAAACTCAGATGCTTGAATGCAATAAACAAACAAATGAAAAATTCTCCCTTCTCTTCTTTAGCCTCCAGAACCATCCCAGCATATCTAGAGTTTGGGGAAAGATAAATCCAGGAAGAGTTGAAATTATAGCTTTGACTCTTCTGTTTCTCTTTATTAAATAGTTCTTAGACAAAGTCTTTAGGTAGAATTTTCTTTTCTTAAAGAAAAACATCCCATTTATAGCATCAGCAAATCTTGGACTTGGAATTGAAAGGGATCTTCAAGATCATTACCACCACTCTTTTAACAGATGAAGTTGAGCCCCAAAGACATGAAGTGACTTACTCAAATGTCAGACAGGGAGCAAATGTCAGGGTCAGGATCTGAACCCAGATCCTCTGACTATAATCAGCATATTTTTCACTACTCCTTACCACCTCTCTGAATTTTTTCTAACTACTAGCTAGTTGTCACCATGAACATGAATATACATATATATATATACAAAGTACTTCATGTAATGTACAATACTGTACATTCATACATATTTGTATATACACAAATTTATCCACTTTGTATGCTGCTCTGACTCCCTGGTATCCTATTCATTGTTTTTCTATTTCCTTTTGTATGTTGTCTTCTTTTTTTAGATTGTAAGCTCTTTGAGGACAGGGACTGTATGTCTTTTTATTAATTGTATCTCTAGAGTTTAGCATAGTGCCTGCACACAGTAGGCATTTAAATATTTATTGGATAGATTAGAGCAAGAGTAATTTATCAGTGTCCCTAATGTTCCAAAGGATAAAATGACAGATTTCAGGTGTCTATGAACAAGGGGAAGCTAGCCTGCTAGGTCTGGAGTTGGAAAATCCGTCATCCTGTGTTCAAATCTAGTCTTAGACACTTACCAGCAGTTATGACCCTGAACAAGTCACTTAACCATGTTTGTCTCAGTTTTCTTATCTATAACATGAGCTGGAGAAGGAATTGCAAACCTCCAGTATCTTTGCCAAGAAAACCCTAAATGGGATCATGAAAAGTCAGACATGACTGAAATGAGTAAACAACAACCATTATATATATATATATGTATATATATACATTTGTGTACAAATATATGTGTATATATACATATAAATATGCATATACACACTCATATAAGTTACACATAAAGTAACCCTGAGGGCAAGGTATAATAATATCACATTTCTTGCCTTCTCAATAGGTGGGGAACAGAGCAGAAAAAAAGGGAGAGAATTTAGAAGTCTAAATTTTAAAAAATGTCACAAATAAATAATAAATTAGAAAATAAAATATTAAATGTGAGTACTTTTGCCTTAGAAATTGGAAAGTGTTACAAATCAGCTTGATTTATTTTTTTATTGTCTAGACTTAAGAAGCTATGGAAAAAATATTAAAAATGCAAATCAAATCTAAAAATTCACTCCCAATGCTGATTGGTAAACATTTACCAGCAATCCTCTGGGTGTAGATCACCATGTGTGAAATATAACAAGTAAGCCATAATGAACAAACCATAGACTCTGTGGTAGAGGAGATATTTAAGAAGGCTAGAAAGAGAGGAAAGACTGAACAAGTTTTAGATGATTGTAATGGAATGAGAAATAATGAACAAGATGATTCCCACCCCCCAAAACTGGAAAGATGTATGTGAAGGGATGCCAAGCAAAGTAAGTAGAACCAAGAGAGCATTGTACACAGTAGTGGCAATAATATATGATGATCAACTGTGAATGACTGAACTATTATCCGGGACAACTCCATAGGATGTATGATGCTAAAGAAGGAACTGATGGAGTCTGAGTACAGATTGAAGCATGTCATTCTTCACTTTATTTCCTCCATGAATTTTTCTCTAGTATAAATGAAATGTGTCTTCTTTCACAATAAAACAAACATAGAAATATGTATTGTATGATAACATGTACAACTATATCATGTTACCTGCCTTCTTGGGGAGTGATAGAGGGGTGGGAGGGATGGAAAGAATATGGATCACAAAATGTCAGAAAATAATTGTAAACAATCATATCAACATGTCATCTGAAAAAAATAATTTTAAGGGAGACTAACAGGGTAGGAAGTAGAGAAATTTAAAAATCTTTAAATGTCAAACAAAGAATTTTAAGCTTGATCTTAGAGATAAAAGGGAACCATTGGAATTTATTAAGTTGGGAGGAGTCATATAGTCAGAGTTGCACTTTAGAAAAATCACTTTCACAGTTGTGTAGAGGATAGGTTAGAATAGAGATAGATTTAAAGATCAATTAGGAGGATTCTACAAGAGTTCTCATTAAAAAGGACAATGGTCTGGACCAAGATATTGGCTATAAAAGAATAGAAAAGTCAGTGTATATCAGAAATGATGTGTAGATTAAAAACAAGATCTGGCAATTTATTAGTAAGGACCACAGGATGACTCCAAGATTTTGAACCTAAATGACTATTAGGATTATGGGGAAAGGAAAGGATTTTGGTGGAAGGGAGGGAGAGAGGGAAGATAGTGATATTTTTTGACTATGTTTTGTTTAATATACCTATGAGACCAAAATGTCTAAAAGGTAATGTGACAGAGCCTAGGGTTGAGTATATAGCTCTGAGAACCAATCATCTGCATAAAAATAGGATTGTCTAGAACTGATGAGATCATCAAGTGAGAAATTGTGAAAAGAAGAAAGTCTCAGGAGACATCTACATTTAATAGCAGACTTGACATAGACCCAGCCAAGGATATTGAGAAGGAACAGCAGTGTCACCAAAACTAAAGAAGAAGGAAGGACTCAGAAGAGAGTGACAGGTAAGTGGAGGTACACAGAGGCTGATTTTTCAAGGAGGTTAGCCAAGGAGAGAAGAGATAAGTATAATAGAGTCAGTTAGGATGGAAGCATTTAACGAGGGCATATCTAGTAATAAAAGCTTTGAAGGAGATTATCCTGTTGGGGACATACATGCACACACGCCACAGCGATCTGTGTGTATAAATATCCTTTCCAGGTGTGTGTTGTGTGTATGTTATCCATTCATCTTTATTTCTATGTATCTACATATCTACCTATCTGTCTCTCTGTCTACCTGTCTGAGCTGTCTTCCATCTATATATATAAATATATAACATACACATGTATACATAATACACAAATGTACATATATACATATGCATACACAAATATGTGTTGGATAGGAGTAAATCAAGACCATAAAAAGGTATTTAATTGTACTAAAATATAGAGAGAAATTCCCAGTAAAACAAAACCAAAGCAAAAAAATTGTTTTCCTAAGTTTGGATTTAGGGTTTCATTGTACTTCAGAGGAAAACTATCTCTAAAGAAAGCGTAGTTACAGTAGCAAAGAGAAGCATTGTCAGTTTCTGCAATAAGACAGTTGGCAATAATGAAGTTGAGAATGCAAATGAAGAAAAGATGGCATAAACAAAAGCTCTTGAGAGAAGATGGATAATGATTTCAAAATCTGTAAGTAATTCAGAAATCTGTTTGGAAATAATATTATTTATTTCCTGCTTCAAATGCTCATCATATAGCATGCTGAAAAGAAAACAGTCTGGAAATAATAAATATGTGTTGTCTTTCTTTGAGAAAAGGCGAGTAATTGATGAAACTTCAGTAAATGTTCTACCATAGGAGGTTGTTCAGCTTAGTCCTGCCACGTTAGCTGTGATGAAGGTCATTGCTTCCACATTCTGTAGCATGCCTTCAAAGCCTCTCAGGAATATATCTATGTGACATTTACTGTTGTCACTTTATAAATTTAAGATTGCAAATTTGCTCTCAACACATTTTTTCATCTCTTCATCAGAGTTTATTGTTATTTGGTATGAGCAAGTCTAACTTATTTATTTGAGAGATTTTTACATGCTTTTTCACTCATTTTTGTTAAAAAGCATCATAAAGTAGCTAAATTTAACCAAAACTTTCTAATATTTTGTGGAATAAACTCAAAGATTTTAAAGAAAACAAGTTGGTACATTTCAGTACCTTTCTCACTCAACATTGGCTTGTATCAACCAGAGCTACTCTTTTTTTGCTATCATTTTTCCATGTAATGCCCTTTTAGTTAGAACAAGTGTAACCCCTGTCCCAAAGCCCATTAGTATTGTATTCTCCCCCTTTTGGTGGAGATGAAGACCTTGGCCTGCAAGAGAGGTGGGGTGCAGTTGGTGAGAGTTGAGAGAGCCCCTGCCTTTTGAGAATCCCCCTTTAAGACTCTTTAAGGTCAGCCCCTTTTGTTCCAGCACAGAGACACTTTGGGGCCCTCTCTATTTGATCTTTGAGAAGATGGAAGAGGCCAAGCCCACTTTAGGGCACTGAAGTAAAAGATTCTGAGTGGAGTTGCCAATCTCCACCACGTCTCTATTCCCAGCTTCCTACACCAGAGACTTTGAGGAGGAGTTTGCCCTTGTTGAAATCCAGGGCTTTCTCCCACTTGAGCTGAGTTGTCTCACACCCAATGGGAGAGGTCTTTACTCTGGATGGTCTGGTATATGTTATCCTATGTCTTTGCCTTTTCTGACTGATGTGTTGCCATGTTTTGGATTAAATGGGTTTCTTTTTATTTTCCATGTGTATTTATTGTGAAACTGGCACTAAGTGGGAAAGGAGGCAAATTTAAGACATGGAATTTGGAGTCCTCTTTTCCCTCGAATGACAAAACAGTCACAAGTTAGATGGAACTCAATTATATGACATAAACTAATATTTAAGGGAGTGGATAGATATACTTCTAGTCCAGTCCATGGCTTTCTGAGAAGAGAATGGCAATTCTGCCCTTCCTCATGGCAGGAATGGAAGACTCCCTTAGAGAAGGGCAGGAGGAGAAGAGGCTTGTTGTTATTCAGGACTTTTCAATCAACTCTTTGTGACCCAATTTGGGTTTTCTGTGTTCAGACACTGGAGTGGTTTGTTATTTCCTTCTCCAGCTCACTTTACAGATGAAGAAACTGAGACAAACAAGGTTAAATGCCTTGCCCATGGTAACACAGCTAATAAATGTCTGGGGCTAGATTTGAACTCAGGAGGATGAGTCTTCCTTGCCCTAGTCCAGGTACTCTATCACTGCACAACCTAGTTGTCTCTAAAAAGAGGGTAAAGATGTCTATTATTCCTCCCTTAGAAACATACACAGTGACAGGCTCCTCATCACACATGGGCACACATTTCATACACATGAAATCTACTATGCTCTTTGCTACATAAGGAAGACATTTTTGGTAGGAAGAGAATGATATGACCCCTCTGTTTTTATCTCCTTTGTAAATGCCTACCTTTATTCTCCTTGCTGCCAATGTAAAAAGGGAGAAAAAATCTCTGGGGGAAAAAAAAAGAAGTTCATAATTTCTTTTTTCTACCAAATTGAAGAAAATGTCTCTTCTTTTGAAGAAAAATAGCTTTCCCAAACAATTTTCTAGTCCCAAACCAGTTACTGCTGAAAATTAAATACTATGTTTCTCTTTTTAAAAGCCTATTGTAATATCAGGATATAGCTTTCATCATTCAATTTAATAATTCATTTCTTGAAAAAATGTAAACTACATATTAGGTGCTAGGCACGTGGGACATAAGGCAAAAAAGGGAAATAGTCCTTGGCTTCAAACATATTGGGAGTGGGATAAGAATATGCTCACAGATGAGTCAATACCAAATGATTTGAGGAGGGAATGAGTACTAGCTCCTTGGGAGGAAGAGGGAAGACTTCATATAGGAGAAGGCACCTGAAAGATACTAAAAAGTCTAAGAGTTTCTGGATTGAGTGGACCAAAGAGTTCTGATTATTTGATTAAAGTTAGCCTAAAAAGAGATTCTAGCACCCTGCCCACTCCTGTCATGACTCCTGGGGTCTGTTTCCATTCAATTTAACTCAACAACCATTCATTAAAGGCTTACTCTATATGAGACAGTATGTCAATCCAAACAGGAGAAGCACTTGATTCCAGTTAAAAATCTTCATTCTAAAATATGTGCTCTTAGACTTTCACATATCTCATATTTGTCATTTATTCAGACAGAGAGGGTGCAGCAAAGCTAATTAATCATTCAATCCATCAGTCAATTGGCAAGCATTGATTAAAGCCCCTTTATGAGTCAGGCACCGTGCCAGACACTGATCGTATAAAATAAAAAAATAAAGCAAGCTTGATATATGGTCAACTTATGTTTATCTAAGATTAGATTCCTAAGCCCTACTCCTAAATTATATACATACACATGTATGAATGTATATATGTATGTAGGTGTGTATAAATACATACACATATATGGATGGATATGTATAAAAAGAATCGTGCAAATATATATCTACATATGGACATATACATATGTGTTTGTATAAATATGTGTTTTCTCTTTGAACTCTCACAAAACCCTGGTGAAATAGGTACTAAAGGTATTCATGTCCCAATTTCTGAAACTTATTTGCCCATGACTAAGGGCTAGTAGAGCAGCTAGATGGCACAGTGAATAAAGAACTAGGCTTGGAGTCAGGAAGACTCATCTTCCTGGGGTTCAAATCTGACCCAGACACTTACAAACTGTGTGACCCTGGTCAAGTCACTTGTACTTGCATTAGTTTCCTCATCTGCAAAATGATCTAGGGAAAGAAATGGCAAACTACTCCAATATCCCTGCGATTTCAAATGGCAATATCAAGTTGAATTCATAGAAAATTCCAAATGGGAGCACTAAGGATCAGACACAACTGAAATGACTGAACAACAGGGTTAGTGAGTGTCCTAGGTAAAGTTTGAACCTGGTTCTTCTTCACTCTGAGTCCAACATTCTGTCCATTAAAGCATGTAGCCTCTGAAGCAGTAAGCAATAAAGTTAGTTAGAAAGGTTTTGAATATAGGCCTAATGGGGTAGTTTAAAGATCAGTTGAGTCCAGAAAGGCTCATTGTCAAAAAATTAACAACCAGGTGCCAATCTTTCTTTTGTAACCAAGACAAATCATGAATTTGCTTATAAGGCATGGGGTGGTTGGCAGTGTTCTGCATTGGTGAAGGGATAGACTACCTGAAATAATGAAATTAAGTCTTTTTTTAGTTTTGAAAATATAACTGAATGATCTGCTCTCCATTTTATAGTTCATTGAGGGGAAATGCATTTTGTTCTATTTTTGCATCTTCTCTTGATTTAAGTTGTCTCAAATGAAACCACATGTATAAGTTAAATATCATGGAAAGAAAATAGTTTCTAGAATGGAAGGACAAAGGGTTCAAAACTTGGCTCTGGTACTTCTTACCTATGTGACCTTCAACATTTTACTTAACCTCTCTAGGTCTGTTTCCTGGAACATAAAATGGATTGCACATTTAGCATTTTGTTTTCTCTTGTTTGAATCAAAATCAGAGCCTTGTATTTCAGGAAAGGCCTCTTAAACTCATATAATTAGGTCAGTGCCTCACCTTCATGGAAGATATAAGTCAGAGAGATAGACTGGCCTTAAAGAGATGGAGGGAGCATCATTTTGAGAAGTGATAAAACCATCTCTAGATGAAACAAATCAAGCAGGAGGTAAGATGGGAAATAGAGCTGCATTTTAATGATCAAGCCTTCATAGCCTGACTTTGTGATTTAGTTTAAATATTTAGAACATTAGAAAAAACCATAATCAAATGTAAATACTATTTTAAAACCTTGTATAAATTATTTTAGAATTATATGAATTTCTGAATTACCTTCATTTCCCCTTCATTAGCATGAATTATTTATTCACTTATACAATATGCATTTATTAAGTACTTATTTTATATAAGGAATTGTATTAAAATAATTCTACTGCCTTTCTTCATTTAATTATTTTTATTATTTTTTTTTGGAGATAGCTTGTTGGTACATATTTGTTTACATGCTGTCTCCCCTATTAGACTGTGAATTCTTGGAGGGCAGGGACTGTATATTGCCTTTTTTTTTTAATATTCCCAGAACTTTACACAATGCCTGGCACACAGCAGGCAGTTAATAAATGTTTATTGACTGACTGATTGCCTGATGAAATGTTGGACTTGAAGATAGAAAGACCTACATTTGAATCTCCTTGAATACCTTATAGAATGTTAAGAGTTCAAGAATGTTAGAATTTGAATAAATACCCTGGCCCAAAGAGTCAATGACTGAAAATCTCCTTTAGAACATGCAGAGCAAGAAATCATTTTGCTGGACATGATGGTACATATGTGTAATCCCTGCTACTCTAGAGGCTGAGACTGGTGAATCACTTGACCTGGGCAGTTTGGAACTATAGCAGGGATAAAGCCATTTAGGTGATCACACTAAGTCTGGCGCCAATATAATGAGCTCCCAAGGGAAGAGGGTCACTATGCTAACCAAGGAAGAACAAACTGGTCTGTTGGAAAAATAGTGGAGGTCAAAGCTTCTGTGTCTATCAGTGCTGAGATTGAGCCTTTGTTTGGCCACTTGACTTCTAGGCTGGATAGGAAGATCCAATCTCCCCAAAGAGAAAAGTTGTCATCTTGTTTCCATCTGAAGACCTCAACTAAGAGGGGATCTTTTATAGCTTGAAGTAGCCTTTCAAATTTTAGATAACTTATTATTAGGAAGTTTTTCTTTGCATTGAACTATAATCTGATACTTAATTTGGTTCTCTATTCACTCATCACTCTTTCTGTCCCTTCTTTCTTCCTCTCAGTAATATCTCTGATATCTCTCTTCAATTCCTTGATGTCACTCTTACTTATTTCCTTTCCAGATCTTATTTTCTCTTGTTTCCCCTTTGAACCTGCACTATGACTTTCAGGTACCTCTTCAAATGGGGCTCTTTCTTGGCTTCCATCTTGTTTGTCTAGACCACATGTCTTTAGGGTTCTTTCAAAGGATCACCTTGTCCTGGTGATGAGGGCAATACTAAGATTTTCCATTTTATCCCTCCTCAAGGAGTAATAGGGGATACTGCAATCACCAATTGCCTTTCTCTGAGTTGAATTAGTCAAGTTGCAAGAGATGAATTAGGTCCTATAGACATCAGTAGGCCTTCTGCCACTTAAGGATGTAGCATTGTTGGGGCAAATTATTGACTTTAAAAGTAAGAAAGACCTGGCTCATTAGGTAATCCTCTTTATTTATAGCAGAGGTATTAAACCTGTATTCCAAAGCAAATTAAAATGTCATTAAGAAATATTTATCAGCTAAGAGACAGAAAGGAGGATCAGTGGAATAGACTTGGGGCAAGTGACCTCAGCAAGACAATATATGATAAACCCAAAGATCCCATCTTTTGGGTCAAAAATCCAGTATTCGATAAAAACTGCTGGGAAAACTAGAAGACAGCGTGGGAGAGATTAGGATTAGATCAACACCTCACACCCTACACCAAGATAATTCAAAATGGGTGACTGACATGAACATAAAGAAGGAAACTATAAGTAAATTAGGTAAACACAGAATAGTATACATGTCAGACCTTTGGGAAGGGAAAGACTTTAAAACCAAGCAAGACATAGAAAGAGTCACAAAATGTAAAATAAATAATTTCGACTACATCAAATTAAAAAGCTTTTGTACAAACAAAACTAATATAACTAAGATCAGAAGGAAAGCAATAAATTGGGAAGCAATTTTCACAAAAACCTCTGACAAAGGTTTAATTACTCAAATTTACAAAGAGCTAAATCAATTGTACAAAAAAATCAAGCCATTCTCCAATTGATAAATGGGCAAGGGACATGAACAGGCAATTCTCAGCCAAAGAAATCAAAACTATTAATAAGCACATGAAAAAGTGCTCTACATCTCTTATAATCAGAGAGATGCAAATCCAAACAACTCTGAGGTATCACCTCACACCTAGCAGATTGGCTAACATGACAGCTATGGAAAGTAATGAATGCTGGAGGGGATGCGGCAAAGTAGGGACATTAATTCATTGCTGGTGGAGTTGTGTACTGATCCAACCATTCTGGAGAGCAATTTGGAACTATGCCCAAAGGGTGATAAAAGATTGTCTGCCCTTTGATCCAGCCATAGCACTGCTGGGTTTGTACCCCAAAGAGATAATAAGGAAAAAGACTTGTACAAGAATATTCATAGCTGCACTCTTTGTGGTGGCCAAAAATTGGAAAACGAGGGGATGCCCATCAATTGGGGAATGGCTGAACAAATTGTGGTATATGTTGGTGATGGAATACGATTGTGCTAAAAGGAATAATAAAGTGGAGGAATTCTATGGAGACTGGAACAACCTCCAGGAAGTGATGCAGAGCGAAAGGAGCAGAACCAGGAAAACATTGTACACAGAGACTGATACACTGTGGTACAATCGAAGGTAATGGACTCCTCCACTAGGGACAATGCAATGTCTCTGAACAATCTGCAGGGATCTAAAAAACACTATCCACAAGCAAAGGATAAACTGTGGGAGTAAAAACACTGATGAAAAGCAACTGCTTGACTACAGGGGCTGAGAGGAAATGACTGAGGAGAGACTCTAAATGAACACTCTAATGAGATACCAACAACAGGGAAATGGGTTCGAACCAAGAACACATGTGAAACCCAGTGGAATTGTGCGCTGGCTATGGGAGAAGTGGTGGGAGGGGGGTGGGGGGAGGAAAAGATAATGATCATTGTTTCCAATGAATAATGTTTGTAAATAACCAAATAAAATAATGTTAAAAAAAGTCAAAAAAAAAAAGAAATATTTATCAAAATTAAAAAATATACAACAAAATGTAGATAATGTTAATTTCTGGTTTTCAAAGTAAATATGCAGCCTACAAGGATCATTTCTATTTGAATTCAACACCACTGGTCTACAGCCTTGCCCTTCAGAAACAAATTCTGGCCATATAGTTGAATGGCATACCCTCTTGTTCCAGACATGACTCTTCCTGGAACTTTATCCCTTGAGATTTCCTACCTAAAAAGCCAAGCTCAATGGCTTGCAAGTCAGATGAGCTTCTGACCTCAGCTATGTGTGACTGAAACCAATTGGTAAGTGTCAGTGAAGACTTTATTAGTAGCTAGGTCCCCCTGAGCAAGCTTCTTAAAACCTCTGGGCGTCTTACTTTCCTTATCTTCCTTATATAATGAGATTAACCACAGTACCTATCTCCTGGAGCTGTTGTAAGGATCAAATAAAATAATATGTGTAAGGTGCTTTAATGCTTTAAGACACTTTATAAATACCTGCTATAATAATAACAGTAATATTAAATCCTTATTGGTTCCTTGGATCCCAATGTTTTGAATGTTGAAGCATTTCACATGAGACTCCAGAAAGATCAATCTGCAGAGTCTTCTATCTTTATGTGATTGGATCTTCCTCTGGCCCCTAGTCCCTGGGGAGCCTTGATGTCAGAGGCAATGAATCACAAGAAAATCAATTTGGGAAGAATTTCCCCTATTATTACAAATGACTAATTGTCTCCCTAGGACCAATCCGAAGCAGCACACCAATCTCTACAGCTTTCAGAAGGTAAATGTAATTGCTTCCTGCCTTGGCTCAGACTTATGGTAGTGATAGAATAATCAAAGGCCCCCTTGCTGGTTATCCTTATGGAGGAGGAGGAGAAGTGATTTCAGGTATTTTAAAGTTTAACAATGAAACACAATAACCTGTATGAGGAGAAAGAAGGAAGTCTCTATTACTATGAAAATAAGATGCAATTTACATCGGATATTGTCTCACGTGCTTTGTTTATCTACAGCAATTATTGTGGTAGCTGCCTCTCGCAGTGAAAGCACCACCACTGGATTGGGTTTTCTGTGTTTTCGGAATAATTACAGAAAATAAAAATAAAACTTTGTATGTATATAGTGTTTCCAGGTTTACCAAGAACTTGTACATATATATTACCTCATTTAATCCTCACAACAATCCCTTCAGGTAAATATTACAAGGAGTACCTGAATAGCTAGAGGAATCCATGGTCCCATTGTCCTGTGGTGTCTCCTTTTATACAACTCTGCTAAACTTCAGGTTTTAACTGCACCCAGTTCTAGCTAGAATTAGCTGGCTGATGCAGTGTGGCTAGGATTTAATTCCTCTTCCCTCCTTTTTCTTCTGGTCCATGCTCTCTAACCATATCACCTTACCTGCCACATAGCAGCCTCTATGAAGCAGTCCTTTAGTCTGAAAGGCCTGGGCAAACTCAGGCCTGCAGGGGACCTGGGCCTTCTGTTAGACAGCATATCTCATTACTAGCCCAAGTCTATCATGTTGCCCCATGAAATGATGGGGAAAAGAAAGACTATCTGCAGATCTCTCCCTGACTGAATTGCTGTATCCTCCTAGACTGTGCTTGACAATGACTACCATTCTAACCCGTACCAACATAGCTTTGTGCCATTTGCCAAAACTTTGACTGGGATTTGCATCTGAAAGTACCTAGAAGGTAGGTTTTATTATGTCTCTTCAAAAATAGTAGACTGAGGCTCGGAGACATGAAATATGTTGTTGAAGGTCACCCAGCTGGCAAGTGTCAGGAGTAGGTCTAAGATACAGATCTCTTCTGATACTGATTCTAGTGCTCCGGCCACCAATCCATGGCTTCTGAAAAACCAGGAAAACTCTGAACAAAAACAAAGGCAGGAGTGATCTCAGAGATTTTCAAAAGATTAACTTCTTCAAAAAGAGTTCAAACAGATTTAGAGTAAAGAGGCAAAAACTGAAAGAAGAGTTTCATGTTGAAACATTTATAGGCTCCTCTAGGATGGTCTAGAGGAGGTACTGAGGAAAAGAGAATACCTTCCTCCTCAGGCCTCTCACTCCCTCCCATTGTCTAGTTGAAATCGTTGTCATTTCAGAACTTTAGCTTGTGTCATCCCAAAAGAGAAGTTTAGAACAATATGACTAAGTTCAGCCATTTCAAAGACGAATTGTAAGAGTTGTGCTAATCCACTTGATCGTTGTTGTGTAAGATAATCACAAATGGATGAGAATAAGGAGTGGATTAAGGAGGACTGGGCATCATCATTGACACTCTCCACGGATAAAGTTCACCATTTTGTCTTGTCTCTAAACCCAGTCAATGAAGACTTATAATGAAATATTCCTCTCCTCACAAAATGGGAAATGAGAGGGAAAGACCTAATGAGGATAGAAGAAAGCGAACCAAAGGGGATGTGTGTGTGTGTCTTAGTCTAGCATCTTAGTCTAAAATAGTTTCATTAATTAAACATAATGGCCTTTGAGATCACAAATCTAGAGACAGAAGGAACCTCAGAGGTCCTTTAGTATATATAACACACTCATTTTCCAGATGAGGAAATGAAAGCCCAAATAAGTTAAGTGACTTTTGCCCCAGGTATATGGGCAAAAGTCTGAGAACTGGGATTTGAACCAAAGGCTCTTACCACTATAGTACACAACTGAATTCATAAGACTATTTCATTCCTAGAAAAATGGGCAATTCTGAATGCCTACTATATGGGTCAGTTTTTCACCACTGTGGTAGAAGATACATTCCTACCACTTCCTTCAATGATTGCTCATTCAGGCAGCTTCCTTCTTCAAGTAACTAATAATGGGTTATATTTCTTTCTATCCTTAGAAATGTCAACTATTTTAACTCTCTCCTAACTTAGGGAGGGGAAAAAGCAATCCAAGTTCTTGGGCGGCATCCTTTGAGACAATGTTTATTCCACAAAGAGAAACCAGGAAGAATGGCAGAAGTTCAATATGTATCTAAGATTATGGCACAAGGAGAATGGCTTTTAATTCATTAAAAAATGAAGCATCTTTGGGAAGAAGGTGAAATATATATAGGAAGAAGAGGCAACACCTGAACCATACAAAATATATTAGGCCAAAAATGCTAAAATTTACAAAAGTAGAAAGCCAGTTTTTTTTTAATAGAAATTTGTGGAAAGATAATCTATCAATCAATCAACCAGCATTTGTTAAATATGTACTATATACTGGGTACTATGCTGGCATGAGGGATACAGAGAGAAAATGAAATAGTCTCTGCCCTCAAAATCCTTACATTACATGAGCAGAAACAATTGTATTCAATTGAATTCAACAAATATTTTTTAAATCATCTTCTGTATATAAAGCACTATACTAGGTGGTGGGGGAAACAAGAGTTATATTCCACTGGGAATATATAACATTCTAGGCCAGGCCTTCCTCAGTTCAACCCAGTGACACTGAGTTGGGCCTGAAGAAAAATTAAACACTTCTGGGACAGTTTTAAAAATCATTTATAGTAAGAGATTAAAAGGCAACAATTAAAATAGATATTGCTAGTCTTAGCCTCTATATTCATCATGGTAGCAATGATCGATGAGAAATACCTCCCACTGGCCAGAAGGAATTTTGCTAAGTCTCTAGCTTACCAGCTTCCAATAAGCGGAGCTTTTCTTTTTCTAGTAAAGGAATCTAAGGCAGTAGTAAATGGTTCCTTAATTACATTAAAACCAAAAAGTCAACCATTTTGCTTCTGTACTTTTGCAAAGAAGATAGCAGATATACTCAAAGGAATTCTTTGCCTCAGTTTTTTTTTTCCCTTTTGTATTAAGTTCCAAGGAAGCAATGCCAATGGTTCAAGCCCTACTCTCCTGTACCAACCACATTTTGAGGATGACTTCCTTAAAGGGACATTCTTTTAATGTATATAAAACATGTGCTGCTCCTACCATGCATCCTATGTTATTGCTCAGTTGTTTCAATTGTGTTCAATTCTTCATGATCCCATTTGGAATTTTCTTGGCAATGATAATGGTTTTCCATTTCCTTCTCCAGTTCATTTTACAGATGAGGAGCTGAGGCAAGCAAGGTAAAGTGACTTACCTAGGGTCACATAGTTAGTAAGTGTCTGAAGACAGATTTGAACTTAGGAAGCTAGGTCTTCCTGACTTCAAGCCCAGCATTACATAAACTACAACACCTCATTGCCCACTACTCTATGTATACAGATAAGAAAATACAATCTATGTGCAAGCCAAAACAAAGTAAATTCAAGAGGGAGAAAATATTAACGACAATAGTAATTAGAGAATTCCTTATTAAAATATAATCCCTAAACTGTACTTTGAAGAAAACCAAAAAGAATCTTGACCTAGTCGATCACTTTTGCCAAGGCTTGAGTGTAGGAGCTGGAATGTCTAGTAAATGAAACAATTAATAGGAACCATGTGAAATGGGGTAATATAGGATATATGGAACATCCTATAGGTTGGAGATAGTGTGACAAGCTATAAAGGATAATATAGATAAAAGGAACCACTGAAGATTTTTGACACATATAGTTACACAGAGTTCATGTATAGTTACACAGTCAGGAATATCAATTTGACAAATTGTGAAGGACCACTTGGAGAAGGGAGAGATAGGAGGCGGGGAGACTGATTAAAAGGCTATGTCAAGAGCTCAGAGAAGTGGTGATAAGAAGCTAAACTGGAGAGGAACAAGAAGGTAACTGATGGGAGAGACATTCTGGGTCATGATCAAGAAGACTTGACAACCAATATGGGGAATAAGGGAAAGGGATTGCTTGAAAATTGTGAACCTGGTTGACTCTAACAGTGATAATGATCTCAACAAGAAAAGGGAAGCTTGGAAACATGAGTTTTGGGGAAATGTAATGAATTTCATTTTGGACATGTTCATTGAGTTAAGGCTAAATGATATGGATTAGTTGGAAGTATGCAGCAAAGTGGAAGACTTGATATGATTAAGTAGAAGAGTGGATAACTCATGACATACATTGCTGCCAGGTTCCAATTTCTGGAAGAGGAACAAGGATAAGTAGAGGGAGAGATGTGTCATTGTCTGTGGGGAAAATAGAGAGTAACGGTATCAAAATCTCTACAACTTCTTTCTGGATTTTATTATTCTTAAGAAATAAAAATGTAGTAATGGTTTATGATCAAAACCAAAAAACCAAATTAATAAATGTCAGTGGAAAATGCTAATGAGATTGAAGAAGCTGCAAAATTGGGCCAAAATAGTAATGAATGAGAATTTCAAGTATTCACATTTAAATAGTTCTCTGTTAGGATGGCATATGGAATCAAGACTTTCACATAGGATGAAAAATTGCTTCCCAAGATTTAAAACATTTAATTCCCCAAGGGAAAGAAAGCAGTGAGCTTCATTTTGAGTAATGAGTAGGAAGTGATGAAGGAAGACTCATTAAAAGGTTATGGCAATAGCACAAACAAGAGGTGATAAAGAGCTAAACTGATGAACTATAATGTAAGAGAGGTCACAATTTGATCAAATTTAGGATCCTGGCAGAAGAAAGAGAAAACAAAAACTCTCCTAAAGTTATTTCATTTTAGAAAAGGAAATTATGGCAACATGAGGATACTGGGTAAGATCTCTGCCCCCACCATCCTGCAAGGAAGTTTAAAAAAGTCCAACAGGAAATAATCCGATTATTATTTTTAAAAAGTTTTTAAAAATATGTCAGAATCCAGGAAAATATGGGTCATTTATCACAAAGTCACCACCATGGACACTGGTGGCTAATTGGCAATCATTTTAAAATGAAGAAACTAGCTCAAAGAAAATAAAATTAAAAAAAAATACATGAAATATGCCAGGAGAGGCATGAAATAGAAATTAAAATAGGCTAAAAATAACTTATGTAGTTTTTTGTAAGGAACTCTAAAGTCAGTAGTAAGTGGTTCCTTAAATATGCCAAAAGCAAGAAAACAACCATTTGTTCATGACACTTCTGCAATGAAAAGATGATAGCAGATGGACTCAAATGAATGCCATACCTCACTTTTTACTGAGGATGATGTGAGGGATATTCCCAGAATGATTTGGAAACAGACATATTTTAGATTTTTATTAAATACAGCTGTATAAATTAATGGGCAGGACATCCTAGATCTCATTGACAAACTGATGTATATAAATCAGAGGGACAGGATCACATATATCCAAAAAATTTCAAGGAATGCAGTGATGAAATTGGGCAACCACAGGCCAAAAGGTATATAGCCTGTCCTTGCAATTGGCTACTCTGCCAGATGATGAAGAACTTGTCAAATATTACTCTCATCCATAGGAGAATTCTAAAGAGAATTATGGGGAACCAGAACAGAAATTCTCTGTTCAATGCTAAAGAAGCTAGTGGAATTCATTTCAAAGATATACTCCCTAAACATGTAAGTGAAACTAATCTAATAATGGGGAAAGCCTCATGGTTCCTGTCAAGGAAAGCCTCTTTCTTCTTTATCCCTCCATTTCTTCCTTCCTCTCTTCCTCCTTTCCTCTTTCTCTTCCTCTTTTCCTTTTTAAAATTTATAATTTGTGGCTCATAAGATATTTCCTTCCTCCCTCCCTCCCTCCCTCCCTCCCTCTCTTCCTTCCTCCCTTCCTTCCTTCCTCCCTCCCTTCCTTCCTTCCTCCCTCCCTCCCTTCCTTCCTCCCTCCCTCCCTTCCTCCCTCCCTTCCTCCCTCCCTTCCTTCCTTCCTCCCTCCCTCCCTTCCTCCCTTCCTTCCTCCCTCCCTTCCTTCCTTCCTCCCTCTCTTCCTTCCTTCCTCCCTTCCTTCCTTCCTCCCTCTCTTCCTTCCTTCCTTCCTTCCTTCCTTCCTTCCTTCCTTCCTTCCTTCCTTCCTTCCTTCCTTCCTTCTTTCCTTCCTTCCTTCCTTCCTTCCTTCCTTCCTTCCTTCCTTCCTTCCTTCCTTCCTTCCTTCCTTCCTTCCTCCCTTCCTCACTTCCTCCCTCTCTTCCTTCCTTCCTCTCTCCCTTCCTTCTTTCCTTCCTTTCTTCCTCCCTCCCTTCTTTCCTTCCTTCCTTCCTTTCTTCCTTCCTCCCTCCCTTCCTTCCTTCCTTCCTTCCTCCCTTCCTTCCTTCTTTTCTTTCTTCCCTTTTTCCTTCCTCCCTCCCTTCCTTCCTTGTCTCCATATGAGAAATTTTATATTCTACCTCTACAGTTCATATTCTTTCTTATACAAACCCTCTTCCCAGAGTTTCTTGAACATTGACCAATACCTTAATCTAAGATGTATAAAAGCTTCTTTATTCTTCCTTCATTTCTTTATTAACCAGAGAGAAAAAATAATGGATAATATATTCTAGACCTTCTTAAGTACAATATTCTTATGTGTTGTCTCCTTCTGTTGGTCCAAACATTTTGGAAATTCATACCCTCTATAGGTTGCTGTTCAGTTCCCAGATATCCTCTTTCCTTAGCATACAGGTCTCTTGAATCCATCCCTTTGCCTCTACAGAATGTAGGTTGGTGACACAGTGCTGTTGTAGGGTTCCAAAAGCCCTGACATCAGTTGACTCCCAAATTTGCTCATTAGTATACTGGTTGTCCCAGTCACAAATGCCCTAGGTATGCAGTTACATTGAGTGTAGTCAGTAAATATCAAGTGGTCTCTCCTCTCTGTATCTTTTAAGCTAATTTAGCCATTTCTTCTATAAGATTTTCCATAGAAACATCCTTAAGAAAGTTTCTAAAGGCAGCTACTGAGTTTTTACAAATTTCTCTAAAATAACTCCTTCAGGAAGCTATCCACAGCCTTTTGTGAGCTTAGTGCCTAGGCCACTTCAGAGGATCAGTCTTAGACTCTCAGATTTCTCTGTCTCTGTTTCTAGTTCTCTGTCTGTGTGTATGTGTGTGTTTCTGCCTGTCTCTGTCTCTCATTTTGAAAACCGCAGGTTATCTGGGATTTCATCAGGGCCAGGTGGGAGTAGCTTCCTTTAGTAATACAGATCTGCTACTTGTACTTAATTGATACTCTTAGATAATTTCCTGGATGGTGGTATGTCAGTGGTAAGTCAGAAAAACTTATCTTCCTTCAATGTGGCCTAAGACTTACTAGTTGTGTGACCCTGAGCAAGTCACTTAACTCTGCTTGACTCAGTTTCCTCAACTGTAAGATGAGTTGAAGAAGGAAAGGGCAAACTATTTCAGTGCCTTGGCTAAGAAAACCCCAAATGGGGATGTCACAAATAGTCCAGACATAACTGAAACTATTGAACAACAACAAAAGAGAGCTTCCTGGAAATCCTACAAGATGACTTGCCCATGGCCACATAGCTAATATATGCCAAAGGTAGGATATAAATCCCTTTTTTCTTCACTCCAAGGCAAGCCTAATCTTTTGTACCTTACTAAGCTTTTCAAGTTTCTAGTGGTACTTCTGCTGGGCACGAAGGTAGGACTCAGGTCGATAAATACTCACTTAGTACAGAACACATTCTCATATTTCTCAATGGTGACCTCAGTGGTGGACATGGAATCCATCACTGCCTCCTAGAAAGATCCACAAATAATTACCTATGAGACTGGTCAATAGTCAAGCATTTTTTCTTCCATGTTTCTCACAATGAAAATAAGCAAATAACCTCCAGGCACAACCCTCAGTCTCCCACAGTATCCCATGATTCATATGCAAATTGAAATTTTGTAATTCTCCTGGGTTACATTTGATTCATCTGCTCTAATTCCCTGAAGGTCTAAATAAGTTTAGGACCAAAAGGGGACCACTGGACAGACTTTATTTCCTCTTTCCTAAGACCCTTGCCAAGACCTTTGCCAGAGGCTATTAAACAAATTGTGTCCCCATGGGATTGGGGGAAATATTTTGTCACGAAACTGACTTGGAGACAGAAAATAAAAGACATTCCCCTGCCTAGACAATTGTAAACAGCTGGGTTCCCCTGGGATCCATGCTGAGATGGGTCTTTATAAAAGATTAGGAGGAAGGGAATGCAAAAGAAAACCTCCAAGTCTGCAGATGACACTAAGGTCCTCTGGGCACTGAAATATTAAGCAGAGGAAGATAAGCTCCAGGGAGAGCTTGAGTAACTGTGGAAGTGGACAGGAAAGTGTCAGATAAGTACAAATATGGGACAGAGATAAGGTAATGCATCAGATGACATATGATAGGGATAGGAAGAGGCACTGAACCTGCAATGTCATTTGTCTAAGGAAACCCTAAGTGAAAAGATTCCTTCTAACAAATCAGGTCAGTCAGTACCTTCTGTGTAACTCATAGTTTTAGGGAGTTACTTAGATCCCTCTCAATGAGAAGGTTATGGCCTTTATCAGGGGTCACACAGCCAGTGTATCTTAGATATGGGAGCTGAACTCGGGTCCCCTGGCTCTGAGGTTGGTTCTCTATCTAGTATACATGGTACTTCTATATATGTTAGTATTCTTCATCTATGAAAAGAATTTGGACTAAAAGGTTTTTTAAGGAATCCACATCTATGATGGGTTCTGAACTTTTAGACATGTCAATATCAGGAAAGGGATCTTTTCTATTTGAGTGTCCCACCTTAAAAATACTTTGCTCCTAAAACAGAAATGAATCTCTTTCCTTCAAAAATAACCCATCTTCTTCCTGTTTTCCTATTGATCATTCTTCCTTCCCCCAACTCAGCTCTTAGAATCTCACAAAGTTATTTATCTCTTCATTTCCCCTCATTTATTAAATCTAATCCATCTCTAAGTCTTCTCTATTTTCCTTTTGAAATGTTTATTATGTTCACCTCCAAGGCTACAATACATTTTAAAGCCCCTTTCCACTCATGTTTGCTTCTAATTGATCTTTTCATCTCTAAATCCCCCCATCTGTAATTATCATCATTCCATCTGAATATAGTATCTCATAGAAGTGGAGATTCCTTCCACTGGCACAAATTGCAATCTCTGTATTCCTGCCTATCCTGTCAGTCATTTGGTAAAGACAGGGCTCATTAAGTTCTTAGTATGTGCCAGGCACTTTGCTAAGTGCTGGGGATACAAATATAAGCAAAAAGAAAGACAGTTGCTGACCTTAAGGAGCTTCCTTTTTTTTTAAACCCTTACCTTCCTTCTTGGTGTCAATACTGTGTATTGGCTCCAAGGCAGAAGAGTGGTAAGGGCTAGGCAATGGGGGTCAAGTGACTTGCCCAGGGTCACACAGCTGGGAAGTGTCTGAGGCCAGATTTGAAGGAGCTTCTATTTTAATGGGGGAAGATGACTTATAAAAGAAATCTGAAAAGAGTGGTGGGGAGGAAGGTACTCAGTGCAGGGGCATGATAGAGAGGTCCAGATTGAAGTGTAGTGAGAAGTGATAGAGATGACTTGTCTAGGTGCCTTTCTTAAATGGAGATTCTGAGAGGAGTTACTCAATCTATAGAAAAGGACCCAGGAGCAGAGGTACTCTGAAGTGATGAAGATGAAGATGATTCCAAGATGATGAAGTCTCTGGGGCATAGTGGAGAAGTTCAGAGTACCTTACCTGTGCAGATTCTTGTCCATATCCTCCCCTAAATCCACCACAGGAACTTGACATTTTATATCCTGATACCTTCTTTAAGTTCTATTGACATATCATGGATACCACTGGAGTATGGAGACATCAATATTCCCTCATCCTCACTCTTTCCATTTTCCCCTTTTGATTAGAGATTTGTTTGATGATATTCTTTACACCATTTCTCTGCCAAAGTTCCTTGTTTATAATACACCATTGTAGGCTCACACCCAGCAAGGACTTCTCCAGCGTCATTTTTGAAACCCCCAACTTCGGTTTCTCAGAGATATTTTATTCCATGACTTAGAACCATGCAATATCATGTGAAAGAATTTGATATTCCAAAGACAGGCCTTACTCTGAGGAGAAATTCCAGGTCCAATTCATAATCTATTTTCTGTATCTGAGTTTTACATATTAGACAATGAGATCTTTCAGCTAATCTAGACAACAGGTATTCTTCATTCAATTGTTATTATTGTTTTTCCTATGTAGATAGGTCAAATTCTTTGGAAAAAAAAATGGGTCTCATGTAGGAGGCTCAACAGTATTCTAGGGCTTGATGCCTCCAGCACAGAGTCACCCCAAATACGAGCTTCTGGAGGGTTTCTTCATCCATGGAGAATCCCCTTCTGACTTGGATGCACTACATGACTCTGACAATCACACTCTTCTCTGTTTTAAGCTATTTTTGATAATAATAACCAGAGGCTATATCAAACAAGATTATCACTATTTATTATTTTATCTTTAAATAAGTATTTGCATACTAACCCACTCTCAAATGCTCCAATGGATGGTAAACTCATCACTTTAGAAATCCAATCATGCCTACTTCCTCCAGTGCAATTTTTTATTGAGGTCCTCCCCCAAATTCTCCATAGGGAGAACTTATGTGTCCATCATCTCTAGTGCCCACCGATTCTTTACTTAAAGAAAATGTTCGTGATTTAAAAGTATGGGGCCTTTGTATAATCTACATATCTTTGACTCGTCTAATTCCCTTTATCCTGAACCATGTCTTTCTATTTACTTATCACCATCTCTTCCTATTCTCACAATGGGAAGTCATATATTAGAGTGTATGATGATTTAATTTGGGGGATATTAACAAGTTCTTTATAGAATTTCTCTTCTTCCTCTTTCTATCTCACTCAGTACTGAAATAATGCATTTCATATATTGCATACAAGATGCACTTGTTAATTGGAAGGTTGATTGATTGTGAACTGCTTTCTAAAAATCTCAGCCTGATTTCCTAACAGAGCTAAAACAGTAACAAAATATCAGGCTATTAGAAGGGATACTGAAAATAAAACAAAACTTCTTTGTATTATAAAGGATCCTTTATCTCCTAGATGTAGGTAAGTGCTTTACCAGTAAAAATCATAATCAATCTATGTTGTTTCTCCCTATAGAGTTCTTGTGGATGTCTTTCTATAAAGTTTCCCAAATAGTGTAAGCCTAATCCAATGGCACAGTAGCACAGTGGATATAGTGCCCTGGAATCAAGAAGACAGTTCAAATCTGGCCTCAGACACTTCCTAGCTGCATGACTGGACAAATCTCTTAACCCCGTTCATTTCAGTTACCTCATCTGTAAAATGAACTGGAGAAGGAAATGGCAAAACACTCCAGAATCTCCACCAAGAAAATTCCAAATGAGGTCCCAAAGATTTAGATAAGACTGAAATGACTGAACAGCAACAAAACTACACTGGAAGCCTAATCATACCATATATAAAACTGTGATGTGACACACTTATAATGTTATATATTATTCTGATCATAGTCCCTAAGACATATATGACTGAGCTTGGTAAGTTCCAGAGAATGGCAAACAAAACAATTATGATACTAGAGGAATGTGTGAGATAATGGATAAAGGAAGAGATCATATTTATTCTTGAAACAAAATGCCTTGGGAAAGAGTGGTATGAATCCATTAATTGAGTGCATAGACAAACTAAAGTCAACTAATGATCATAATGGTGAATAAAAATTGTAACATATTAATTATGTTTCTGATTACATTTCCATTCCCAAATGTAACTGTATTTTGAGTGGGAGGTATCATTTTGATTGCTAGTTCTATATTGGTCAATGAAAATTGCATTCTATGAGTGTGTTTGAATTTCAAAATCTTGGATTTTCACACCAGGAAGCCTGGTTCATTAAACATTTTTATGTGGTAACACTTCTGATCAAAGCAGATTAAACAAACAAATAATTAGCTTTGAGAGTAGGCGTGTATGCAAAAGCAGAATTAATTACTTGGGTAATTGTTTTTTTTTCCTGATGTGGACACTGGTTGTTATTTTGCTGTTGCTTTTTTTGTCACAGCATATAAAAAGCATGGTTAAGAGGATGAAAAATAATAATTTACTCTGCCAAAATATAGTCCTTATTTTCTTCCCTTCCCTCACTCTGTATGCAAGAGTTCTTAGTGTGGAGTCTATAAACTTTAAAAGAAAATTGGATTACTATTTCAAAATATTTCCTTTGTAATCCTATATATTTTACTTTATGCATTTTAAAACATTCTGAGAATAAGTCCATATTCACCAAACTGCCAAAGGGATCCTTGACATTAAAAAAAAAAAGTTAAGAACAATTTCTCTAGGGGGCAGCTAGGTGGCTCAGTGGATTGAGAGCCAGTTCCAGAGAAAAGAGGTTCTGGTTTCAAGTGTGACCTCAGACACTTCCCGGCTGTGTGACCCTGGGCAAGTCACTTAACCCCCATTTTCTAGCCCTTACCACTTGTCTGCCTTAGAACCAATATTCAGTATTGATTCTAAGACAGAAGGTGTTTAAAAAAAGATCTCTAGATTTACTTGTCTTTCTTCCTTCCTTTTTTAATTTCTCTTTCTCCCTTTCCTTCTTTCTTTTTCTTTTTCTTTCTTTTTCTCTTTGTTTCTTCTTTCCTACTTTACATGAATTTTGCCCTATTATCTAATATTGTATGTTTTCAAACAGTGAACATAGTGATGTATGACAGAGAAAGAATTCCAGACCCATGCTTAGTAAAACCAGTTTATATCACCCTGGTGAGGCAAGTTAGACACCTCCAAACCAAGAAGAAGCAGACAAATATCCTCTTAATTTTATCTCTCTACAGCTTCTTTGATCCTAGGCCTGATGTTAATGAGGTACTGCTTAGAAGACATGAGCACTGAGGATCAATCTAGCAGTCGGGTCCAATATTTCAAAGAACAGAAACACAAACACGTTTTGCTTAAACTAACTATAGAGTCTAATCTACCAAAAAAAAAAAAAACAAAAAAAACAGCAGCACACTCCTATGCATCAACAGGATACAAAGAGAGGCATGCTTGGACCTCTTCACCACTTTTTAGTCCTATCTTAGTCTAACTCTGTGAAACAAAGCAGCCCAGAAGTGTCTCTACAGACTAACCGATTCTGGATGGTCCATAGATTTTAGGGGCTGTTTAGCTTTATGCTGGCGTAGACAAAGGGAACTGGAACCTTTTTACCAGTACATTATTTGGGGGTAAGTGGACCTTTGATACCTCTGAATACACTGATGATGAATATTTCAGATGAAGATAAATACAGGCATTGGGAAAATTCCTTTGGCATCAGGGCCAGAACTCTGAGATCCAGCAGGGATTCTGTCTGCTTCTATCCACACATCTTTTCCCATTTCTCTGGGAGAAAGAGCCCTGTCTAAACAGAATGCATCACTAAGGGTAAAGGAAGAATGCAAAGCCTGCAAAATAAATGGACACTTACCTATGGAAAGTACAAGAGAAGCTACAAAATGTAATTAGATGCTGAAGAATTCCAAGTAAGAGACAAAGAAGGTAATGTTTATTTGCTCATTCTTAGTACAGGGGCAGGTACTCCTGTGAGGACTTCCTACATAGCGCTGCTGCTCGTATATACTCAAGTCTTATGCATCTGACCTTTGCTCTATTCTTGATCTCTCGGCACATTTCATAAGGAAAGCTTTAGGAACTGAACAGAGCTTTGCCTCTTTCCAATCATTTACGCTGTCTTTTTTTCCTGTGCATACAAATAGCTTCATCTGGTCAAAGAGAACCACCTCAAAGTTGAAACACCAGTGAACGGTTATCTCCTTATCCATCTCTAACAATCAATTGATGAAGTTTGATTTTGACTAAATGAGGGAACTTTATTCAAAATCCTGAAGTGCTGTAAGTTTTTAGAACACTCTGTTCTTGATAGGGCTCTTTTAAAGGGTTACATGTGTATATGTTTATGGATCTGTGCATTTAATATT
Source organism: Monodelphis domestica (assembly GCF_027887165.1). Classification (NCBI taxonomy): domain Eukaryota; kingdom Metazoa; phylum Chordata; class Mammalia; order Didelphimorphia; family Didelphidae; genus Monodelphis; species Monodelphis domestica. The sequence continues at coordinate 96,747,960 of NC_077230.1, read as the reverse complement.
ATACATTTGTACGTGTACTCTGATTCTACTCCTTCTCTCTCTTTCATCTGGTTCCTCTACTGTGTTTTCAGTGTTCTGAAAGACTGTGGAAGTCTGGCCTCTTTGCTGCTCTCCATTAATTCTATAATACACATTGAACTCTGTCAATAGCAGGTGGCCACCAAAGCGCCATACTCAATCATTATAATCGTACGTGTCCTCATCATTCTGAAATAGGAAGATTTTATTTGGGCAAAATGTGACTAAAATACTTGTCCAGGGGTTCCAGATGCCATAAGCCTTTTTTGATCTTCTTAGTTATTAGTGTTCTCTCACTCCTTTAATTGTATCTTTAAATATGATGTTACCCATCAACTTTCCAGGAAAATATAACTGATGTTGATGTTTTCCTTTTGTCTCTATATACTTAGTATGACTAGAGAGGCAGGTAGATGGCTCAGGAAATTGAGTACAGGGCCTGGAATTGGAAAGACCTTAGTTCAAATTGAGTCTCAGTTACTTACTGGCTGAGCAAGTCACTTCCATTTGCCTTAGTTTCCTCAACTTTAAATAGGGATAATAACAGCACCTATCTAGTAGGGAGGTTGTGAGGAGCAAATGAAGAACATGTGTATAAGTAGTCTAACAGTGCTTGGCACAAAGTAGGCACTATACAAATGCTTTTCCCCTTCTTTACCATAGAACTGCATAGACTTAGAGCTAGAAAGGGCTGTAAGATGCTATTTAAGCCACTCATTTCTTTTTAGAGATGAGGAAACTGGCCCAAAAGGTTAAGCAAATTGTTAAAAGTCACACAGATACCGAAAGACAGAGGCAAGACTTGAACCTAGATCCTCTGATTTTAGATACAGCAATTTTTGTCCTGAAGTATAATAAATTCCCACTGAATTAGAAATACAATCCTAGCCATATACAAGAAGTCATCTTCAAATACACAGATTTAAGGAAGTTTTGCATTTCTCATTTTTCAGTCAACTAAGTATTTATTAAGAGTGTCCCATGTGTCCAGAAGCAAGGTGGGCAAGAAGGAAGAAAAGCTTACTCTCTAGTTGAGGAAAACAAGGTTAAGAAATAGAGAACAAAGGCAGAATAATCCAAGATAGAACCTGAATGTTAAATTATGTGATTTGTAGCATGGATTTAGTATAGGAGCTCCTAAACATTTATTTGTTTTGACATCAATCTTTTGTTATATGTATTTTGTTTTAGGAGTACTAATAAATGAATGCTAACAATGGATCCATTCACTAAGTTGTACAGACTTCTACTATACATAGAAATGATCACTTCTGTCCTTCCCCAGATTCCTTGTCTTAGTTCCTTATCTGTGAATTCCAGCATTAATGCGGGTCTTGTTGCAGGTCCTGAGGAGAATATAGTCTCCAAGCTCTTAAAGGTTGGCCGAGTTTCTCCCTTGCACCGGGAGATGTTTGTGGTCCAGTATTGCCTTTATTTACCCAGCATATTTAATCTGCCTCCCTTAAAAAACAATCTTTTCACATCCGCTCAGAGAAGATGTTAATTTTCTGAAATTAAACACTTAGCTTGATTACTGTTTTGTTAATTGCTGCATTCAAAAACCCCTGGTGCTCCTGCCTGTTTAACATGGATAACGCTGTGAAAATGATAGGCACAAAATTGGCATGCAGGTGGACAGACAACGGCTTTAAAAATCACCCACCAGCTCTCTACGGGCAACCAGGAACCAGTCAGCAGTGTTCCTTCAGACTGCGGACATGAGGCCATATAGTCTGAGACTCCCCAACATGTCATGGTGGCATGAGGTGGGGGAGGAGAAAGAAACCTAGATTGAACCAATTTTGAGACTCCTTGACTTCAGAAATACGGGAGTTATTAGAAAGCCTGTGAATGATTAAATCTGGCCAGTGAGCCACTGCCAGCATTCCTTATAGAGAGACAAAGGAAGAAAAAGTGACTTACTCTTTTCCTATTCGCTATTTCTATGGAATATTACATATATAAGAAATCTAGCTTCAGACACTTCCCAGCTGTGTGACCCTGGGCAAGTCACTTAACCCCCATTATCTACCCTTTCTACTCTTCTGCCTTGGAATTAATACACAGTATTGATTCTAATATGGAAGATAATTTTAAAAAATTTAAAAATCAAGAAATTTAGATATAGATTCAGGTATACACGTGTGTGTGCATATTCATGCGTGTATATATGGATGCATGTCAATGTTTATAGCTATAGCTACATCTCATCACCACATTTCTGTCATTGACAATTACAAGGAAGATGGTATGAGGCTAGTGTGATGTCATAGACATGCTATTATTGTTTCTTTCCTCCTTGAAATTTAGATTTCATGTTTTTTAGTTCCCTGCTCTATTCTAGGTGCTCTTTTCTTCTCTTCTCTGTATACATTCTTTCTTCTTTCTCTCATTCACTCTCATGGGTTCAATTTTTATCTCTATGCCATCGATTCCCAAGCCAATATATTAAGCAAAGTCTTTCTCTAGAACTTCCATCTTGCATTACTATCTATTAGATAGACATCTCCAAACTGAAGACTTATAGGACTTTGCTCTCAACATATCCTAAAACAGAGTACACATTTTCCCTCCCCAATACTTCTCTCTCCCTAACTTCCCTATTTCTGTTGAAGGCATGATCAACCTTTCTGTCATGTAGATTTGCCCCCTGGAGGTATCCTTAATTCTTCCCTTTCCTTCCCTCTTCACCTATTTTTGCCTGGTCTTGATAATTCTATCTCAACAATATATTTCATATCTTTACCCTTTCCTCCACTCACATAGTCACTGTCCTAGGTCTTGTCTTCATCTCTTCTCACTTGGACTACTATAACAGCATTTTAATGAATTTCCCTGTCTCTTGTCTTTTTCCTTTTGAAAGTGCCCTTAGCACAACCACCAAGGTGAAGATCCTAGAGTAAAGAATTGACTGCGTCACTCATGTGCTCAAAAATCTTCAACAGCTCCTTCTTGCCTCTAAAATAAAACAGAAACTCCATTTGTTTGTTTGTTTACTTTCTTAGGCCTTTAGAATTCATTCTGCTTCCCTGCCTACTTTCACCTCCTTCAAAAATGATGCCTCCAGGCCAGGTACCCTCTGTTATCTCCTTTTCACACACTTTCATGCCTCCTTTTGTATGTTGTCTCCTCTTTTAGATAATAAGCTCCTTAAGAGGAGAAACTATCTTTTTTTTTTTTTATGAGCTGTATCTTTAGTGCTTATGGGAACTTAATATAGCTTATTGGATTGGAATCAGACTCCTGCTTACCTTTTCCAGTTTTCTAGACATTATTCTTCCTCACCCACGTTCTACGTGATGCTTGTTACATGCAACATTCCATTTCCCACCTCCAAGATTTTCCAGAGCTGTCATCCATCCCTGGAATGCACTTTCCTCCCCCTCCTCCAAGTATTTAACTTCTTTCAATGTTCAATTCAAGTGCTACCTCCTATCACAAACTTATCCTAATCCCCAGAGGTGCTAAGTGCTTCCCCCAGAAAGTATTCAGCATCTGTTTTGTATATATTTATTTTGCCCTTTTCCCCACAAGAATTGAGGCTTTTTTAGGTGAGGGGGTTCTTCTTTTTATATTTCTATCCTAGACATTAGACAGTGCCTAGAGTATTATATATATATATATATATATATAATTGTCGAATGAATAAATGAATGAACGAATGCATGCATGAATGTCTCCTCTCAGGTTGGAAGTCATTCATTCCTCAAGCCAAAGAAGTTCTGATCCTCAGCTGTAGACAAAGTCCACTGCAATAAGAGTTAAGTTCTCAAATCCATCTCTTCCACATTTATCTTGACCAGTATTGGGATAAAACTTATTAAGAATTCACCTGGTGATTCAGAAGCCTGGAGTCCAGAAGACCTGAGTTCAAATTTGACCTCAGACACTACTTTCTATCTGTGTGACCCTGAGCAGATCACATAATCTCAAAATTGCTTTTAATAGTCTTCTACCTTGGAACTGATAATCAGTATCCATTCTAAGACAGAAGGGAAGGGATTAAATTTTTTTTAATTGTCTCTTATAGGATCATCACTTTCAAAAACCTCAAAACAACCCAGACTGATATTTCCAACATTGATCAGAGCACCAAACAAGGAGAAAGTAACAAGGAGAAGCCCTAACTGCTTTGTGCAGCAGGACAATCATTTTCAGTATAGTGAAAATCAGCCTGATAAACTAATTCTTACATAAGACAAGAAGTTTATGGCCAGTCTTGTGTCTACCAGTTATACCAACTATCCAACCTTCTCTTTAAGTATTTCAGCTAAAATTTACCCCCAGAGTGCCAAAATAGTTACCCACAAGTCATTTCACTTGTTTTCCTGACTACTAAAACTCTGTTGTCTTCTTCAGTTATTAATCTAACTCCAAGGACATTTTATGGAAAGATATGGACAAGTATGATATAAGATGAGAATGGGTGAGAGGGCATTTGCCTATTGGGGGAAAGAATATACACATATATAGGATTAAAGAGTCTTCCAAATAAGACTATTAAAGAAAAATATCTTAAAAGTAATTTAAATCTATTTTATTCACTTCTATGAGGCAGATCATGGAAAAGATCAATAAATATTTAGGAAAGTAAGGAAGGAACATTCAAGGCAGGTAATATTCTAATGTTCTTATGCAGAAACTGAGTCACAGAGAAGTTCAATATTTGCCTCTGGTTATATCTCTGAGGAGTCTCTGCTTGTAGTCCCTTAATTACCTGCTGATTAGTCTATCCTACATTACCATATCCTGCATATAGGTTAAGACCTGCTTGAAATGGCTGGCTCCTCTTTAGATTGTAAATGCACAGGAAAGATCAATTCAGGACTCAGCTCAAAAAACAATGAATTTAATTTTTAAAAAATTTGCATTGAGTAGAATAAACTCTGAGTTTAAAAGCAATTACATTAATAAGATACATGCATGCAAAAACAGTGGGGCATTTATTTACATAATTATTTTTAAATCATTTTTACTTCACTAAGTTTAAAAAAACTAATAACCTCATTGTTTTAAAACACTGAATTGTGTTCTTCCCTGGATTCTGGTAAGTATTATCATCTGTCAGCCTGCAGATAGGCCAGTCCACTAGGAAATGAACTGGTTTCTGTATCTTAGTCTTAATATAAATATTTAAATGGTGGCAATGTAATATTGTTTTAATATTTAATTATTGGATTTACATAATATCTTTACTCCAAAGGGTCCAATATGTTACAACATTTTAAAATTTCGTTTCATGCCCAAAGATTATCCCTTCTACATACATAGCCTGTATTTAACTAAGGAATAATGCAAATTAGATAATATATTCAAAGGTGTGAGTGCTTTCCACAGGTTTTTCTTTCTTTTCTGTGTGTGAGAAAAATAACATACTTGTTTAAATTTCTATTTTGGAGAACGTAGGATCATAGAACTATAGATCTAGAATGACAGGGGATATCAGTGGCCACCTAATCAAATTTTAAAGATTGTGACCGTTTCAAGATAATAAAGGAAGTATAAAAGGCAGAATGGGAACCCAGGTTATCTGAATCTAGAGCCAATTTTCTACCATGGTGTCTCCTATTTTTAAAAAGGGTGATCCAAATGGCATTACACTTATTGTGAAAAGTGAGAAGTAAATAAAACAAATCTAGAGGGGAAAAGAATGTGTTTTTTTTTTGGCCACTGCTGTTGTTAATATATTCTATGCCATTTAAATAATTGAATTGACTGTGAATTTGCATAAAAAATCTGATATGGGCTCCTCTTTATTTTTGAGGGGGTGTGTGTAGAGGAGAGAAATCACAAAACCAAGAGGAAGCTTATGCAAAACTAGATAGACTGACAGAAATTTTATGCACAAAGTGTCTGTTTTATTCTAGATTCTGGGCTTTTTTCTTATCATCATTTACTTGTTTATATCAGTCAGTGATGATACCTCTTTTCTGTAGCTCCCTTTTTCTCTCTACATATTGGAAAAAATCAAGCATGCTAGTTACTTCTAGGGAATGACAATAAGCCTAAGTAAGACACAAATTGTGGAAATTTGGACATTCTCAGTAGAAAAACTCATTCCAAAATGTCTTCTATCAAAGATCCTGTTCTTATAAAGTCAACATTTCTCCTGATCTACACTATGAAGGAAAATGTGTATGTTGTGATTGAATGGGTTGGGGAGAGAAAACAGGCCAAATTTTAAGACTCAAGTGCTTTAGATTTGCTATCTAGATAGTTCACAATTCGTTGAATAACATTCACCCTTTTGCTTCACTTCATTTATTTATTCTTGTTATCTTTTTAGAGATTCACTTTATAGATATGTGGCTGTGTCCATATTTTCTTCTTTTCCCTTTATTTCAATCTTTCAAAAATATTGCCTCTTGCTTTCTCTGGGTGATAGTGGAGAGCGAAATCATCCCCAAGACTCAAGCTGCATCTCTGCAGAACAAAATAAAGCAAAATCTCTGGCTCCATTTGATTGACACTAACAACCTACTTGGATCATCTAGTGCACAGCTGTCATTGCATAGATAGAGCCTAGAAATTGGTCCAGAGTACCAGAGAGTGGCTGGATGAATGGATATTGGTCATATCTTTTCTGCTTTTTATTCCAATCCATTTTTTAAAAGGCATAACATTGGTAGTTTTTAGACCTTGTTTAAATACATTTCTTTTGGACCCTCTTTTTGTATACCTCCTTTCTAGGTGATCTAATTGACTATCATGTGTTTAATTAATCATCTTTTTTTGCAGATGAATCCCAGATCTATAGATGCAACTCTAATATCTCTTGAGTTCCAGTCCTAGGTATTCAACTGCCTACTGGACCTTAAAAATTGGATGCCCATAGAAATCTCAAAACTCAATATGTCCAGACAAAACTCACTATCATTTCTCTTGAATCTATGTGTCTTCTAGACTTTCCTATATATTGTCAAAGGGTACCATCATCCTTCTAGTTACCTAAGTTTATAATAACTATGTTATTCTCACCTCTTCATTTGCATCTTACATATTGGACATTCCAAGTCTTGTCTCTTCCATCTATGCAACATGTCTCTCATGCATTCGCTCTATTCATACACTCTTATCACCTCTCTCCTGGATCATCACAATTGCCTTCTAATTAGTCCTTCACCCTCATCTCTCCTTCTTCAATCCATCCTTTAGACAGCTGTTAAAGTGATATTCCTAAAGCCATGTCAATAAAATTCTGTGGCTATTCATTAGCTTTAGTGTCAAATAAAAACTCCTTTGTTTATTATCTAAAGTCTTTTACAACCTTTTATACATTTCTTCCCTACACACATCCTGCAGTCCAGTCAAATCAATTTGCCATTGCCCACATGCCACTTTATCTTTTGACTTTGTACCATTGTTGTAAAGTCTGTCCCACATTTTCTTCTTTGACACGTCTGCCTCTCATAATTCCTAATACTGTACATTGAAATCTGATCTCATGTTACTATATATAAATATATATATATATAGCCTTTTCTGAGTCTTACCCAGATCAAAGTGCCACCCACATCAAATTATATATATATATATATATAATATATATATATGTATGCATGTATATGTGTAGATTCATACATATATGTGTGTGTGGTGTTATCTCCCCCAAAGCATATATATTCCTAGAGGGCAAGGATTACTTTATTTTTTGTCTTTGTATTTGCAATGCTTAGAATTGTATCTAGTACCTAGTGGGTGCTTAACAAATATTATTGATTTGCTAATTGTTTTCTGATATATTCAGAATCCTTTCCAAATTAGATGATACATCATCAATATCAGAAAAAGTCAATAATCTCTAGGGAGGTGAGCACACAACTCTCTTCAGTGGCATATTCCAGAGTTGTGACTTGAATGGCTTGACTGGGGCTTGACTAACATCTTTCTTTAGGTGGTGGGCCATACTTTCTCCTCTTAGAAGACCTTTGTCTCATTTCTCCTGTACCTGGTAGTCCTCCATCAAACATGACACCAAGCCTGAAGATCACACCCCCTCCCAAGCACACCTTTCTCCACCATATTCTGCTACCTCACCATGTTCTGAATTCTTTACAGGGTTGGGGGTTTTCAGCTGTTCCATGGAGTTTAGGGCTGTTCTAGAGGATAGGAGCTTTTAATATCACTGAGCCTGACCTGGGCAGACTGTTTTCTGAGTCCTCTTCTCCCCTGGCTGACTTTTCCCCACTTGCCAGAATTTCTAGTTAAGGTTTGACTTCTTTTAGTTCACATTTCTGATGATCTAGAAATGCCTTCTCCTGGCTAACTTCAGGGCATTAAAGAAAACAATAATAATAGTCATCCTTTGGGCCCTGTAGTTGATGAAAAATAACTGGCCCTCATCTGTCATGCAAAATACAAATGAATCTAGATCATTTATCAACATCAATATGGTATAACTTATTAACAATAAGAATGAAGAATATTAATGCCATGTGGTAACTGACATGGTGCAAACATTTTCCTCAGCCATGAGTAGCTTCAAGATATATTATGAGGATGGAAGGAGGAGAAGGGAATACTAAATGCTTTTACAAGTATTATCTCACTTGATCTTCACAACAACCCTGGGAGACAGGCGCAATTCTGATCCTTATTTTCCAGTTGAGGAAATGGAGGCAAATAGAGGTTTAAGTAACTTGCCCAAAGTCACACAGCTAGTAGTATTTGAGACCAGATCTGACTTTCAGTCTCCTTGACTTTCTGTCCAACTACCAATAAATCCTGCTACCTAAATTCCTGCCACCACAGTAATTTAGAAGGGAGAGAAAACTAAAAAATGAGCTAATCCAATGCTATGATTTTACATATGGGAAAACTGAGGCTAAAAGGAATGCAATGAGTGACTAAATCCAAAGACAACCAGCAAGGCCTAGAACATGGCCTTGTAGCTTTTGATGTCATGTTGTTTCCACTCTTCCACATCACATCACCTCTGCTTGAATGGGGAAACTACATCAGAGGAATGAAAACAGCAGCAAAATATGTCCAACATCAATAATGCAATGAGCTTCACTCCAGTCAGAGCCTACAAGGCAATCAAGCTGTCCAACTCCCTCTTGGGTAGGAGACCCAGCAATGAGGCACATACTATATGAGATTCAGCTCTGGGCAACTCACATCAATGACTCCATCCAATGTCAGTGAAAATCTGTCCATGGTTTGAACTGAGCTACCCAACAAATTGCAACCCTGATGGCCAACAGGGCTCATTCACTCTCAGGTGGACCACATGGGTGAACTCAAGTTGAGGAGCTGCATTGTATGACCCAGAGCCTGGGTACTTCTCAGAGATTTAGAAGAGAATAGAAAACCTGTGACATCAGATTGCATTTTCCAACTACTGGAATGGAGGATAATGGAAAGATAATAATAAGTTCTTATATAGAACTTTATTATTTGCAGTTTATTTTATATATATCTCATTTGATCTTCCCAATGGTAGATACTATCATCATCATCATCATCATCATCATCATCATCATCATCATCATCATCATCATCATTATTATTATTATCATTATACTCATTTCATGGATACTAAAACTGAAGCTATGAGGGGTTAAACATCTTAACCTGGATCCCTCAGCTAACTTCTTTATCTTTAGTTCAGTGCTCTATTCTCTATGCACACTGTCTCCAGAGGAAGGAAGTGACAGCCATTCTCTATCAACTCTGCTATTGTCCCTGGATGGGTTGTTTCAATTTATCCATCCCACTTACCAATCCTAGAACTTTTCAGATCAAAGGGCCTTTTCCTCCTCTGTGATACTGCTTCTCCTTTAGAACATAAACTCTTCAGGAGCTGGGACTGCCTTTTCTTTTGTATTTGTAGTCTCAGGAATTAGCACAGTTGGCCTTGTTAGCTCCATAGTACCCTAGATCTATCCATTACTTTCTCCTCGCCTACATAGTGAATAGGATAATCAAAGAAAAAAGACTTAATTGTTGACAATTAAAGCTATTTGTATAGTTGCAGAACTTAAAGAAACCTCTCTATGGTGTTTTGTACATTGATTTTTCTGTTGTTGTTCAGTCATAACTTCACTGACTCTTCATGACTCTATTTGGGGTTTCTTGGCAGATACTAGAATGTTTTGCCATATCCTTCTCTAATTCATTGTACAGATGAGGAAACTGAGGAAAACAGGATTAAGTGACTTGCTCAAAGTCACACAGCTAATAAATGCCTGAAGTCACATTTGAACTCAGATCTTCTAGACTCCAGGCCCAACAATGTATCCACTGTACTATGTAGCTGACCAAGCACATGCAAAATCAGGGGTTTGGAGGTGGTCTTCAAGGTTCCTTTCAGTTCACTATACCCTTAATCTATTTCTATTTTTTTATTCCTACTTCAAAGCAATTCAGCCATACCATTAAATAGGATTAAATAATAAGCAATTATTGACAAATAACAGACTGTAAAACATATCTGTAATTTTTCCTGTGTAGAAAGAATACTCATAATCGATTGTTATATTCCTATTAACCTTCTCTTTTCTTTCCCCCAGACTGGCCTCCTCAAATATGCCCTCAATACACATCTTTGTGTTCAGTCAACAAATAACTATTTTTGATTTGTAGTGGGTTATCCATGTGTCACAGCTGAGCAATGGTGGAGCTCTCCTTAACCGCAAGCATTCCTTTGGTAAAATGCCAGTATTTCAAAAGAAAGATGGCAGTGGAGGTAGAGAAGATAGCATGGAAAGGCTGAAAAAGGTACAATTGCCTGGGAACAAAGGATGATAGAGATGGATGAAGAACAAAGAATATGAGAAATGTTATCAATGCAAAAGCAAATGGAAGAAGTTGAAAAATAAATTGTGGGAATATTTGGAATATTTGTGTATTTCCTCAGACAGTATGGAAGGCAGATGCATAGCTAAGCAGATGGGCAGGTTTGAGAATAACAGGAAAAAAAGTGGAGGGAGGAGCAGGAATAAAAACTAATAGATCTAAGTGGCAGGTTTGTTAGCACATGGTTGGAAAGTTCGAAATGACGGCCAAACACCAACATAACATGACAGCCTGACAGAATTCTTATTCTCAGAAGCTAGGATACTAAAATATTTAAGCCAGTTTTCTGCCTTAAACTCTCCAAGGGAAATACTGTTAACAAAGGCTCCCCATGTTACATGTTCAACATAATGCAAGGATTATCATTTCCTTTTCTTTTCTCAAGACAAATTGGGATGACCTTTGTCTCCATGGCAGTAGAGGCCATGGTTGCCAACTGGAGACTTCCACACTTCTACCTTTATTTTATCACTCCACATGTATGCAGAGAAATGCGTGACCATACACATACATACAAACATACACACATGAATACACACACACTGAGCCCCAAAGCAGCCATCTGGAGAGTCAAACTCTCCTGTAACACCTCGTTTTCTTCTCTATCTTGACAATCAATTGCCAAGAATCATCTGCTATCAAAGATGCTTGGCATTTAAATAGGCAGAAAGAGACCTTAGTGGGGAGGGAAGCAAAAAATGAAGGGAAAGGAAAAAAAGGAGGAGGGGGTGGGACAAATAGAGAAAGGAAAGGAAAAATGTAGTAGAAAAATGGAGAATGAGAGAAGAAAAGAAAAAAATGTTAGTAATGGAAGGAGGGAAGAGGAGAGAAAAGATAGAAGATAGAAGAAAGGTAGAAAATATGGAAAGAAGGAAAGAAGGAAGAAAAACTCCTGCTTATATTTCCTCTACCTTAGAATGTTTTTTTTCCTCCTAGTTTTCTTTATTCTCCCTTGTGCTCTAAGGACCAATTCAAACCACAGTCCTGCAGAAAGGCCTTCCATTATCATTTCTCATTTCCTACCATGGAAAAGGGGTAGTGACACAAACTGTTCAGAGCTAGATCTCATATATGTCACAGTAAGTCAGTCTAGCATTTATTATGCACCTGCTATGTTCTACAGAATTAGATTTCATATCTGGGGATTGGGTTGAAATGGCTTATTGCTTTATAGGCCTTTGGTTTGGTGTAAAGTTTAATTCATTCTTGATGCCAACAGTAACCACCTTGACCCTCAATATGGAACGTATCATATACTCTCTGGTTTCAAATAAATATCATATAAATATCAAATAAATATTTCATATAAATCTCATCAAGTACAAGATCCTAGAGGAAAGTGAATACATTATATAATATTTTGAAAAGTATCCAGAAAAGATCCTTGTATACAGTACAAAAGTCATAAACATTTTTGAATGAATGGATAACTGAATACATGGGCTTAATGGAAAAGAAAATAGCTGGATTATGGGAAGAGAATGAGAAAAATGAAGAAAACTTCAATTTGTATTAGAAAGCAAAAGAAATATGGAAATAATAAGCAGAGGAGGAAGGGGCTCTATGATTTCATTTTAAAAGGAAAATTTGGGATAATCAAGTCACATAATTTGAGTTTTCCACAAACACTCCTGAATTCCTTATATGTAAAATATGAAGACAATGCTACCCATTTATCTTGGATTTTCCTGGAGACCATCTTTCGTTGGATTTCTATTAAAGTAGGGTTCATGTATCTGACATTCAAAGCTCTAAATCAATGAATACATATACACAACAGTGCTTCACACATAGTAAGTGCTTGCAATGTCTCTTCATTAATTCATTCATTTCTTAACTCATTTGACACATGCTCATTCAGTTTCATAATGTGCCAGAATCATGCTAAATTTCACATCTTGGGTATTCTACTTTTTCTTTGTTTTGGCTCCTCACTTTCATGCTTAGAAGGAAGAAAGTCATTGATTCATCATCAGACATATAAGTGACATACAGATGTTATATCTTCTGCAACATGAATACAGTGCTTTTCTACCCCGATCTATTCCTGGTTGAAAGTCTGATGTCAATCATCACATTGACTATTTGTAGGTATATAGCCATGTGCTAGAAAAAGTCTCATTTTGAATCTTACTTCTCGCTAGCCAGGTGAAACAAATCACTTGTCCATGGACACAAAGAGAGAAAGACAGATGAGAAGACAGCACAACAGAGAGCTCCACCACATGCCTCTGGGACTCACCAGCTTGGTTTGTTGTGATGTTGACTGAGACATGCTGTGGGGGGAAAGGGCTCTTGCCAGATACTCCATTGATTGCCTGGATATCAAAGGTATAGGGAGTATGGGCCCAAAGGCTGCTGATGAAAACTCGGCTCTCAGTCAGACCCAGCTGCCTGGGCACAAACTCCACATTGTCATCACAACGGGAACAACTCCGGCGATCTGCCCGGCATTTTTTACAGACAATATTGTACGTCACATCATCACGCCCTCCTGTTTCTCGTGGTGGGTGCCATTCCAGAATGATGGATGTCTCATTGACGATGGAGATGACATTTCGGGGACCTGAAGGAACACCTGTGGGAGGAAAAGATTGCACAATGATTATTCCTTTGGATAAATGTTGTTCTTCAAATTTCCATAACTGCACCTTTTGTATGTTCAAATACGATTAGAATCCCTCATAGTGTTTTCTCTGTTTCTACCTCTTTTTCTAAAAAGTTCTGAGGTCTTGCTGTGTCCTCCTTATTAAGGATGGGTAGAGAGAGATTACCTAGCAATTCCCAAGTTCCATATTAGTTCTATATTAAATATATCCTGAGATCTTTTTCTTCCTTATACCTTTACAACCTATAGTATGATGACTGGTGCCAGTTTCCGGTTCACTAAAACTCAACTCATACCTTAGCCATAAAATTGTAAAGGACATATAAAGTGATCCATCTTGACCTTTTAATAGTATAAAATTCTTGAGGGCAAGATCCAAATCTTGCCCCCCCAATTTAAGCTCTATATACTTTCTTGAAGGTATATCCTAAACAATAAAAAAAATAAGTCATTACTCTGGATCAGTGGTTCTAAATTTTTTTTTTGGTCTTAAGGCTATTTTATATTCTTAAAAATTACTGAGGACCTCCAAAACATGTTTGTTTATAGCTGTTATATCCATGAATAGTTCCTGTATTTGAAATTAAAACTAATCAACTTAAAATACTTATTTAATCATTCATTAAAAATAACAATAATAACAAGTTAACATAATATACATTATGAAAAAATATCTATTTTCAAAAGCAAAAAAAAAACCTAGAAGAGTGGTATTGTTTTATTTATTTCTGCAAATCTCTTGAATGTCTGGTTTAATAGAAGACAGCTGGGTTCTCATATCTGTTTCCATATTCAATCTGTTGTGATATATTGTTTTATTTGAAGTATATGAAGAAAATCTGTCCTCACAGATTCATAGTGGAAAAGATGAGGATTATTTTCACAAGCAAATAACATCTTAGGAGTATTATGAAAATAGTTCACACCTTAAAGCCCCCCTGAAAAGATGTTGGGGACTTGCAGGAATCCATGGACCACACTTTGAGAAGTGACCTAGGAACATATATTCTCATTGCTCTGAATGTGATGTGTGTATTTTCCATCGCTCCCTCCCTCTTTTTCCTTTGCCTCATCATATTTTTGCTTTCTCAAAGCTATATAGTGACTTGGGATAGAATGAAAGAGTAATAAATCCATAATGAACTATAGAAATCATCTAACCATAGAACCAATCTATCTACACAAATTTATTTCATACCTAAAATATGCTAGACAGTGGGAATAAAAATATGAAAAAAATGAAAGAGTCCTTGACTTCAAGAAGGTTACATTCTTTGGAGGGAAGCAACACACACACACACACACACACACACACACACACACACACACACACACACACACAGTTTAAGGGTTGTGAGAAGAACAGGACCTATCGTTTACTGATAGGGAGCTTCTAATAAGGCGCTTTCTTCCTATCAAAGCAGGTTAATCAATATCTTCTCTCCAACTGATAGTCTAAGAGTTGTCTATATTCTGAGAACAAAACACCTTGCTCAGTGTCTTATATCTTACTCCCTGACACACAATCTATTCCCCACATATACAGTGGTCTCCTGATTGTTCTATGAAAGCAACATTCCATCTTGGTCCCAGCCATTCTCTCTGGCAGCAATGCTCTCCCTTCTCTTCTTTGGCTACTGATCTCAGTTTCTTTTAAATTCCAACTAATATACCACCATCCACAGGAAGCCTTCCTCAACCCCTTTTAATTCTAGTGCCTTCTCTATGTTAACTGTTTGCTACTTATCCTATATATAATTTGTTTTGAATATATTTGTTTGTATGTTGTCTTCCACATAAGATCGTAAGCTCCTTGAGAGAAGGGACAGTGTATTGCCTCTTTTTCTATCTCTGGTGCTTAGCACAATAAGGGGATTAATGAAATTTGATTGATTAATTGATATACTTAGGATATGTCAGAGATAAGAACTCAGATAAGGTTTTCTTAGTCTCAAGACTAGTTTTCTGTGCTCTTTTCCAAATTTTTGTTCCATAAAAAATATGTGCAAAATAAATCAAAGTTTTTTTTTTTAATTTTACTTTTTTAGGAAATATAATGGCAGTAGGTAGGGATTAGTATTGGGGGAGGATGAAGAACAGAAAAAAACCTTAAGTGGCAACTTGTGTATGTGGTTAAATTTGAACCCAGAACCTCCTGTTCCTAGACCTGGCTCTCATTGCACTAAGCCACCTACCTGCCCAAATTCCACTTAAATTAACAGTAAATAACATAAAATACTTGAGAGTTTATCTGTCAAAACAAACCCAGAAATTGTATGAAGTTAATTACAAAATACTTTTATGCAAAAAAGTCAGATCTAAACAATTGGAAAAAAATTAATTGTTCTTGGGTAAGATGAGCAAATATAATAATGACAATTTTACCTAAACTAATCTACTTATTCAGTGTCATGCCAATGAAACTATCCAAAAATTATTTTATAGAGATAGAAGAAAAATAACAAAATTCAGTTGGAAGAAAAAAAGGTCAAGAATATTAAGAGAATCAATGAAAAAAAAACTACCACATTTTAACTCTATTACAAAGCAGTAATCATAAAAAAAAATCTTATACTGAATGAGAAATGAAGTAATGATCAGTGAAATAGGTTAGGTACATAAAACCTAGTAATAAATGGCCATAGTAATTTAGTGTTTGATAAATCAAAAAGATCTAACCTTTTGGGGTAAGAATTCACTGTTTGACAATAACTATTAAGAAAATTGGGAAATGGTATGGCAGAGATTGGGAATAGATCAACATCTCACATGGTACATCAAAATAAAGTTAAAAGGAGCACATGATCTCAACATGAAGGGTGATACTATAAACAAATAAGAGGAACATAAAATAGTCTAACTGTCAAATTTATAGATAAGGAAAAAAATTATGATAAAGCAAGAGATAAAGGCCACTCTAAAATGTAAAATGGGTAATTTTGATTATATTGAATGTAAAAGTTTGTATATGAACAAAACATATATAATCAACAATTGAAGAAAAGAAGACATCTGAGGGAAATTTTTGCAGCATATATTTCATTTTTATTTAAAAATTTAACAAATTTCTACATAAGTTTTGCAATGCCATATTATCCATATTGTCTCCCTCCCTCCTTCCCTTCTCTCCTCTTGGAGCTGACAAGCAATTCAATCTGGGTTATCTTACAAAACATATTTCCATATTACTCATTTTTGTAAGTGAATAATCTTGTAGAACAACCCCCCAAATAAACCAGTGCATTTCACCTGCATTTATACATTAACAGTTCTTTCTCTGGAGGTGGAGAGCAGTCTTTGTCAAAAGTCCTCAGAATTGTCCTGGATCATTGTATTGCTGTTTGTAACTAAGTCTATCACATTTGATTGTTCCCCAATAATGCAGTTACTGTGTATAATGAATGATCTCTTAGTTCTGCTTATTTCACTCTGCATCAGTTCATGTAAGTCTTTCCTGCTCTTTCTGAAATCATCCTGTTCATTATTCCTTACAGGACAATAGTATTCCATTACTGTCATATACCAAAGTTTGTCCAGTCATTCCCCAATCGAGGGATAATCCCTTAGTTTCCAATTCTTTACCACCACAAAAAGAGCAGCTATAAATATTTTTTGTACAAATAGGTCTTTCCCATTTTTAAAATCCCTTTGCAATACAGACCCAGTAGTGGCATTACTGGAACAAAAGGTATGTTTTCTTTCATAGCCCTTTGGGCATAATTCCAAATTGCCCTCCAGAATGTTTGGATCAATTTACAACTCCACCAGCAATGCATTAGTGTCCCAATTTTGTCACATCCCCTTCAATATTCATAATTTTCCTTTTTTCTGTCATATTGGCCAATCTGATAGGTGCGAGATGGTACCTCTGAGTTGTTTTAATTTGCATTTCTCTAATCAAGAGGGATTTAGAACATTTTCCCATATAATTATTGATAGCTTTGATTTCTTCATCTGAAAACTACTTATCCATATCCTTTGGCCATTTATCAATTGGAAAATGACTTGAATTCTTATAAATTTGACTTAGTTCTTTTTATATTTGAGAAATGAGACTTCTATTAGAGAAATTTATTATATATTTTTCTCAGTTTGTTGCATCCTTTATAATCCTGCACAAACCTTTTTAATTTAATATAATCATAAGTATTCATTTTATATCTTGTGATGTTCTCTATCTCTTGTTTGGTCATAAATTCTCCTCTTCTCCATAGATCTGACAGATAAACTATTCTATGTTCCCCTAATTTGTTTATAATATCACTCTTTGTGCTTAAATCATATACCCATTTTTGACCTTATCTTAGTATAGGGTGTGAGATGTTGATCTAAACCTAATTTTTGCCATACTTTTTTCCAATTTTCCTAGCAGTTTTTGTCAAATAGCGAGTTCTTATCACAAAAGGTGAAACCTTTGGGTTTATCAAACATTTTTTGCTGAGGACATTTACCCCTAGTCTACTCCATCGATTCACCCTCCTATTTCTTAGCCAGTACCAGATTGTTTTGATGATTACTGCTTTATAGTACAGTTTAAGATCTGATACTGCTAGGCCACCATACTTCACATTTTTTTTTCATTAGTTACCTTAATATTCTTGACCTTTTGTTCTTCTAAATGAATTTTGTTATTATTTTTCCTAATTTTATAAAATAGCTTTTTGGAAGTTTGATTGGTATGACACTGAATAAGTAAATTAATTTAGGTAGTATTGTCATTTTTATTATATTAGTTCAGCCTTCCCATGAGCAATTAATGTTTTTCTAATTGTTTAGATTTCATTTTATTTGTGTGAAAAGTGTTTTGTAATTGTATTAAAATAATTACTGCATTTGTCTTGGCAAATAGATTCCCAAGATTTTATATTATCTAGAGTGATTTTAATTGGAGTTTCTCTTTCTACATCTTGCTGAGTTTTGTTAGAAATATATAGAAATGCTGGTGGTTTATGTAGCAATTATTATTGCTAATGTTATTAATTATTTCAAGTAGATTTTTATTTGATTTTCTAGGATTCTCTATGTATACCATCATATCATCCACAAAAAGTGATAATTTAGTTTCCTTATTGCTACTTTAATTCTTTCTCTACTCTATTCTTTTTCTTCTTTTCCTTCTAAATTTCTTTTTCTTCTCTATAATAGTGGTGATAATGGGCATCCTTGCTTCACTCCTGATCTTATTAGGAAGACTTCTAACTTATTGCCATCATAGATGATACTTGCTGATGATTTTAAATACTACTTACTATCTTGAGGAAAGGCCCCCTTTAAAAAATTATTTAATTAGTTAATTTAAAATATTTTTCCATGGTTACAAGATTCATGTTCTTTCGCTCCCCTCCCACGAATTCCCTCCCACTGCTGAAACGTAATTCCACTGGGTTTTACATATGTCATTGATCAAGACTGTTTCCATATTATTGATATTTGAACTAGGGTGATCATTTAGAGTCTATATGCCCAATCATATCCCCGACTGATGTGATCAAGCAGTTGTTTTTCTTATGCGTTTCTGCTTCCACAGTTCTTCCTCTGAATGTGAATAGACATTCTTTCTCATAAGTCCCTCCAAATTGTTCTGGATAACTGCATTGCCACTAATGGAGAAGTCCATTACATACAATTGTACCACATTGTATCAGTGTTGGTGTATCATGTTCTCTTGGTTCTGCTCCTTTAACTCTGCATCAATTCCTGAAGATCTTTCCAGTTCACATGGAATTCCTCCAGTTCATTATTTCTTTGAACACAATAGTATTCCATCACCAACATATACCACAATTCATTCAGTCATTCAACAAATGGAGATCATTCCATCATTTTCTAATTTTTTTTTATTACCACAAAGAGTATAGCTATGAATATTTTTGTACATGTCTTTTTCCTTATTATCTCTTTGGGGTACTAACCCAGAAGTACTATGGCTGGATCAAAGGGCAAACAGTCTTTTAGTGCCCTTTGGGCAAAGTTACAAATTACCTTCCAGAATAGTTGGATCAGTTCACAACTCCACCAGCAATACATTAATATTCCAATTTAATCACACCCCCTCCCACATTTTACTTTCCATTGTTATCATGTTAGCTAATCTGCTAGGTGTGAGGTGATACCTCAGAGTTGTTTTGATTTCCATTTCTCTGATGATAAGAGATTTAGAACACTTTTTCACGTTTATTAATAGTTTTGATTTCTTTATCTGAAAATTACCTATTAATGTCCCTTGCCCATTTATCAATTGGAGAATGGCTTGATATTTTGTACAACTGATTTAGCTACTTATAAATCTGAGTAATTAGACCCTTGTCAGAGGTTTTTGTTATAAAGATTGTTTCCCAATTTGTTACTTCCCTTCTAATTTTGGGTACATTGGTTTTGTTTGTACAAAAACTTTTTAATTTTAATATAATCAAAATTATTTATTTTATGTTTTATAATTTTTCTGACTCTTGCTTAGCCTTAAATTCTCTTCTTCCCCAAAGATCTGATATGTATACTATTCTGTGTTCACATAATTTACTTATAGTTTCCTTCTTTATATTCAAGTCACTCACCCATTCTGAGTTTAACTTGGTGTAGGGTGAGTTGTTGATCTAAACCTAGTCTCTCCCATACTGTCTTCCAATTTTCCCAGCAGTTTTTATCAATTAGGGGATTTTTGTCCCCAAACCTGGGATCTTTGGTTTTATCATAGCTTGTCTTTCTGAGGTCGCTTAACACAAGTCTGTTCCACTGATCCTCCTTTCTGTCTCTTAGCCAGTACCATATTGTTTTGATGACCACTGCTTTACAGTACATTTTGAGATCTGGTACTGCTAGGTCACCTTCCTTCACAATTTTTTTTCATTATTTCTCTTGATATCCTTGATCTTTTGTTCTTCCAAATGAACTTTGTTATGTTTTTTTTTCTAATTAAATAAAAAAAGTTTTTTTGGCAGTTTGATGGGTTTGACACTAAGTAAGTAAATTAGTTTGGGTAGGATTGTCATTTTTATAGTTAGCTTGTCCTACCCATGAGCAATTAATATTTTTCAAATTATTTAGATCTTTTTTTTAATTGTATGGAAAGTGTTTTGTAGTTGTGTTCTTATAGTTCCTGTGTTTGTTTTGGCAGATAGATTCCTAAGTATTTTATATACTCTTGGTTGATTTAAATGGAATTTCTCTTTCTAACTCTTGCTGCTGAGATGTGTTGGAAATATATAGAAATGCTGTGATGATTTATGTGGATTGATTTTATATGCTGCAACTTTGATAATGTTGTTGATTATTTCCATTAGCCTTTTAGTTGATTCTTTCGAATTCTTTAAGTAGACCATCATATCATCTACAAAGAGTGATAGCTTGGTCTCCTCATTGCCTATTTTAATACCTTCAATTTCCTTTTCTTCTCTAATTGCTATTGCTAGTATTTCTAGTACAATGTTAAATAATAGAGGTGATAATAGACATCCTTGTTTCACTCCTGATCTTATTGAGAAGGCTTCTAGTTTATCCACATTGCAGATGATATTTGCTGATGGTTTTTGATATATACTGTTTATTATTCTTAGGAAAGGCCCTTTTATTCCTATGCTTTCTAGTGTTTTCAATAGGAATGAATGTTGTATTTTGTCAAAGGCTTTTTCTGCATCTATTGAGATAATCATGTGATTTTTATTGTTTTGCTTATTAATATGGTCAATTATGTGGTTTTCCTAATATTGAACCATCCTTGCATTCCTGGTATAAATCTCATTTGATCATAATTAATAACCCTCATGATCACTTGCAGGAGTCTTTTTTCTAGTATTCTATTTAATATTTTTGTATCTATGTTAATTAGGGAAATTGGCCTATAGTTTTCTTTCTCTGTTTTTGACCTGCCTAGCTTTTGAATCAGTCCCATATTTGTGTCATAAAAGGAATTTGGTAGAACTCCATTGCAAATCATGCCAAAGAAATCAATGAATTGGGTATACAAATTAAAAAAAACTTAAAAGTGAACAAATTAAAAATCCCCAGATGAAAACTAAATTAGAGATCCTAAAAAATTAAAGGAGAAATCAATAAAATCTAAAGTAAAAGAACTATTGAATTAATAAATAACATTAGAAGCTGGAATTTTGGAAAAAAATAAAATAGACAAAGTACTGGTCAATATAATAAAGAAAGGAAAGAAGAAAATCAAATTAAAAGCATCCAAGATGAAAAGGGAGACCTCACCTCTAATGAAAAAGAAAATAAGGCAATCATTAAAAACTATTTTGCCCAATTATATGGCAATAAATATGCCAATCTAGGTGATATGGATGAATATTTACAAAAAAATATAAATTGCCTAGTTTAACAGAAGATGAAATAGAATTATTAAATAATCCCATATCAGAAAAAGATATAGAACAAGTCATCAAAGAACTCCCTAAGAAAAAAATCCCCAGGGCCTGATGGATTCACAAATGAATTCTATCACACATTCAAAGAACAACTTATCCCAATACTATACAAACTCTTTGACATAATTTGCAATGAATTGCATTGTGATTTGAAAAGAGTTCATTTATTATTTCTATTCTTTTGTACTTGTTTGCAATGTTTTTATGCCCTAATACATGGTCAATATTTGTGAATGCACCATATGCTGCTGAAAAGAAGGTGTATTCCTTTGGGTCCCTATTTCATTTTCTTCACATATCTACTAACTCTAATTTTTCTAAGATTTCATTCACTTCTCTTACCTCTTTCTTATTCTATTTTTGGTTTGATTTATCTAGATTTAATAGAGGAAGTTTCAGGTCTCCCTCTAGTATAGTTTTACTATCTATTTCTTCCTTCAACTGCATTAGTTTCTCCTTTCAAAATCTGGTTGCTATACCATTTGGTGCATATATGTTGAGTACTGATATTTCCTCATTGTCTATACTACCTTTCATCAGGAAGTAATTACCTTCCTTATCTCTTTTAATCAAATCTATTTTTACTTTGGCTTTGTCAGATATCATGATTGCAACTCCTGTCTTCTTTTTCTCATTTGAAGCCCAAAAGATTTTGCTCTAGCCTTTGACCTTCATTCTGTATGTGTATATCTACCTCATGTATGTTTCCTGTAGACAACATATGGTAGGATTTTGTTTTCTAATCCACTCTGCTGTTTGCTTTAATTTTATCGATGCATTCATCCCATTCACATTCAGAGTTATAATTGCCACCTCTGTATTCTGCAATATTTTAATATTCTCTCCTAGTTCTGCCCTTTCTTCTTTTGTTATTTCCTTTTAAACCAGTGGTTTTCTTTTAATCAGTCCCTCCAATCCCCACCCTCATTTTACTTCCCTTTCTGCCCCCTCACTTTTTGTTCCCTTCTTATTTTTTTAGGGTCTGTTAAATTCTCTCCCTTTTCTCTTTTCCTCCCCGGGCCACTCCCCCAACTTAGTTTTTCCCCTTCTCCCTTTCCCTGTAGGGTAAGATAGAATTTGATACCCCAGGGATCTAGATGTTCTTCCCTCTCAGAACTGATTCCAATGAGAGTAAGGTTTAAGTATTACTCTCTTCTTCTCTTTGTAAAAATAATATCCTTCCCCTCCTCTTCCCATGAACCTCTTTGTGTGATATAGATTGTCCTTTTTACCTTATTCCTTCAAGATTCTCTTGATGCCATCTTCTATTTCTCTCCCTCCTTTTTCTTTTTTTCATGTATCATCTTAGACCACTTATTACTCTAATCTCTACTTATTAATGATTCTTCTAATTACTTTAATAGTGAGTATAATTTTAAGAGTTACAAATAAATTTTTTTCATATATTAATATAAGCAATTTGATCTTATTGAAGCCTTTAAAGAAGAAAAATTTAAATAAAAACAATTTTTTTCTTTCCCCTCTCTTTGTTATTTACCTTTTCCTGTTTCTCTTGATTTTGTGTTTGGATATCATACTTTCCATTTAGTTCTGGTCTTATCTTTATAAATACATGGAAATCTTCTATTTTGTTGAATTCCCATACTTTTCCCCTGGAAGTATATAGTCAGTTTTAATGGTTAGGTTATCCTTGGTTTAAGACCCAATTCTCTTGCCTTTCTGAATATCATATTCCAAGGCTTATGGTCCTTTGCTGTGGAAGCTGCCAGATCTTGTATAATCCTGATTGGTGCTCCTTGATATCAGAATTGTCTTTTTATGCCTTCTTGAAAAATTTTCTTCTTAGCTTTGAAGCTCTTGAATTTGGCAATTATATTCCTGGGGGTTGTCTTTTGAGGATTTAGTGTAGGGGTTTTTCTATGAACTCTTTCAAAGTCTATTTTGCCCTCTTGTTGAAGAATATCAGGGCAGTTTTCTTAGATAACTTTTTTGTAGTATGATGTCAAGATTTCTGCTTATTTTTGGGTTTTCAGGTAGACCAATGATTCTCATATTGTCTCTTCTAGGCCGGTTTTCATGATCAGTTGTCTTCTCAGTGAGATATTTCATGTTTCCTTCTATTTTGTCAGTCTTTTGACTTTGTTTTATTAATTCCTGCTTTTTTTGTGAGGTCATTGGCTTCCAACTGCTCAATTCTGATCTTTAAAGACTGGTATTCTACTATAATCTTTTGGGTTTCCACTATAATCTTTTGATTTCCCTTTTTGGCTTGGTCTATCCTGCTTTTCATGGCTTCCAAGTATTTAATTGTGTTCTCCAATTCATTTATTTATTTCCTTTGATTTCTGAGCTTCTTTCTCCAATTGGAAGTTCCTGTCTATTAGACTGTTATTTTCTTTTTGAACTATTTCCAACTTTTCTTGCCAAAACTCAATTTTTCTCAAAATCTCAGATTTAAATTATTCAAAGGTTTGTGGCCAATTTCTGTAGTTGTTTTTTTTTTTTGGGGGGGGGAGGAGGTTTGGATGCTTTCAATTGTTGGTTGTCCTCTGTTGTTCCCTCTGTAGTACAGTGTCAAAGTCCTCTTCTTGATCTTCTTGTTGGTTAGTGGTTGTATTTTCTGGGCATTGATTGCCATCACTAAGCTGGTTTTTCCTTCCCTTTCCAATCAAGAGTCTGAGTGAGGAGGGCAGGCTCTCTATGAATGGAGCTAAGGAGAGTGGTTTTTGCCTGAGGCCACCTCTCAAGTCTCCTCAGCTTCTACTGTTTGAAGCCCTTCTCTGCATTCTCTCCATGCCCAAGATTTGCATCCTTCTGCCTTTTGGGTTCTCAAGTCTAGGTGCTATCAGGAGTAGGTCTTTGGTGGTCTTAGTCAGCTGCCAAGGACATATAGGTGTCCCTCACTTGCTCACTGATTCTAGTGTGTGCTGGCTCTGAGTCTAGCACACTGACTTCATAGGTAGGGTGGGGGAGGGTAGATCAGCTAGCATTTTGGTGGAAGCTATTTCACCCCTTTATTATGGAAATGCCCAGATCCCATGTATCTTCAATGCTGTGCCCTACTGTGGAGTCCCTTCATTTATATGAATTTTGTTTTCTTTGGCCTTTTGAGGTAGTCTATATTGGTAGGTGATAAGAAGAGGTAGGTTCCTGTGTCTAAACTTCAGCCATGTTTACCCAGAAGCCAAGAAAGGCCCTTTTATTCCTTTATTTTCTAGTGTTTTCAATAAGACTGGGTATTGTATTTTGTTAAAGACTTATTCTGTATCTATTGATATAATCATATGATTTGTTAGTTTGATTATTGATATATTCACTTATGCTAATGGTTTTCCTATTATTAAATCAGCCTTGAATTCCTGGTATAAATCCCATTTGGTCCTACTGAATAATTCTTGTGATACATTGCCTTAGTCTCTTTGATAGTATTTTATTTAAGACTTTTGCATCAATATTCATTAAGGAAATTGATCTACAATTTTCTTTCTCTGAATTTTGTTATTCCTGGATTAGGTATCAGTACTACATTTGCGTCATTAAAAACAATTTGGTAGAATTCCTTCTTTATTTACTTTGCCAAATATTTCTATAATATTGGGGTTAATTGTTCTTGAAATGTTTGATAGAACTCACTTGTGAATCTAATTGGGCCTGGGAATTTTTTCATGGGGAGTTCATTAATGGCTTGCTTGATTTCTTTTTCTGAAGTAGAATTATTTAAGTATTCTACTTCCACTTTTGTGAATCTAGGCAATTTATGTTTTTGAAAATATTCATACATTTATCAGATGTATTGTCATAAATTGGCCTAATAATTGCTTTAATTTCCTCCTAAATAGATCATTTTTGATACTAGTAATTTGATTTTCTTCTTCCTTTTTTAAAAATCAAATTAACCAACACTGTATCTATTTTATTTGCTTTTTCATAGAACCAGCTGCAAGTCTTATTGATTAGTTCAGAAATTCTTTTACTTCCAATTTTATTGATTTCTTCTTTGATTTTTGGGACTTCCAATTCATTATTTAGTTGGGTATTTTTAATTTGTTCTTTTTCTAGTTTTTGTTGTTGTTGTTGTTGCTTTCCCAATTCAATGATCTGCTTTTTTCTCTACTTTATTGATATAAACATTCAGGGATATAAATTTTCCCCAGTACTGTTTTGGCTTTATCCCATAAATTCTGATATGTTGTCTTCTCATTGCTATTCACTTCAGTGAAATCAGTGATTTTTTCTATGATTTGTTCTTTGACTCACCTATTTTGAAGAATTAGATTATTTAGTTCTCAATTAATTTTTAATTTGCCTTTCCATGAAACCTTATTGATTATAGTTTTTAATGTATTATAATTTGAAAAAAAGTTGCATTATTTCTGCTTTTCTGCATTTGGCTGTGAAGTTTTTATATCCTTATATATGGTCAATTTTTGTATATGTACTATATACTTCTGAAAAGAAAGTAGATAACTTTTTAATACCTCTTCAGTTTACTCCAGATATCTTTTAAATCTAACTTTTCTAAAATTTAATTTACTTCCTTTATTTCTTTCTTATTTATTTTTTGGTTAGATTTATCTAGTTCTGATAAGAGAAGGTTAAGGTCCCCAATAGTATAGTTTTACTGTCTATTTCCTACTTAAATTCCTTTAATTTCACCTTTAAAATCTGGATGCACCAACTATTTCTAATAAAAGAGTAATTTCTCAAATATATATAAAAAACTTCATCAAATTTATAAAAAATAAAAGTCATTCTCCAATTGATAAATGGTCAAAGAATATGAACAGGAAATTTTCAAATGACAAAAACAAACAAAATTATCCATAGTTATATGGAAAAATACTCTAAATCACTCTTGATTAGAAAAATTCAAATTAAAACAAATCTGAGGTACCAATGCATACATATCAGATTGGTAAATATGACAGAAAAGGAATATGTTATAAATACTGAAAGGGATGCAGGAAAACATATTTTTGGTGGTGTTGCAATCTGATCCAACAATCCTTTTATTGTTTTTGTTTTTGTTTTAATTAAGAGAATTTTTCCATGGTTAAATGGTTAATGTTTTTTCCCCTCCCCTTCCCTGATCCTCTTCCTGTAGCCAATGAGCAATTCCATTGGGTTTTACATGTGTCATTGATGAATACCTATTTCCATATTATTGATATTTACACCAGGGTGATCATTTAGAGTCTAAATCCCCAATCATATCTACATCAATCCATGTGATCAAGCAGTTGTTTTTTCTTTTGTGTTTCTACTCCTACAGTTCTTTCTCTGGATGTGGATAGCATTCTTTATCATAGTTCCCTCAAAAATATCTTGGATCATTGCATTGCTGCTAGTAGAGAAGTCTATTATATTCGATTGTGCCATAGTGTATGTGTCTCTGTTGTTCTCCTGGTTCTGCCCCCTTTCACTCTGCATCAATACCTGGAGGTCATTTTGGTTCACATGGAATTCCTCCAGTTCATTATTCCTTTTAGCAAAATAGTATCCCATCACCAACAAATACCACAATTTGTTTAGCCATTCCCCAATCAAAGGGCATCCCCTCATTTTCCTCATTTTCCAATTTTGATCCAATCATTATTGAGAAAAAATTGGAACTACATTCAAAGTATCTTAAATTATGCATATCCTTTGATATATTAGTATCATTATTAGATCTGTATCCCAAAGAGATTTTTTAAAAAGGGAAAAGGACCTATTGGTACAAAAATATTTATTACAGCTCTTTTTGTATTAACAAAGAATTGGAATTTTGGAGATTGTCCATTAATTGGAGAATGGTTGAATGAGTTGTGGTTTATGATAATGATGGAATACTATTTTTTTATAAGAAATGGAAAGCAAGATGATTTCAGAAAAAAGTTGGAAAGTTTTAAATGAACTGATGGAAAGTGAAGTGAGAAGGACCAGAACTCTGTACACAATGACAGAAATATTTCTTGATGAACTGTGAATGACCTAATCATTCTAAATAATGCATTGATCCAAGACAATCCCAAAGACAATGACAAAAAATGTTATCTGCCCTCCTAAAAAGAATTGATGGGTTCTGAATGCATACTGAAATATATGTATTTCATTTTCTTTCTTTCCTTTTCTTCTTTTTTTAGTTAAGTTCTCTTCCACAAAATGACAAATATGAAAAATGTTTTACTTGACTTCACATGTAAAACCTACATCAGTTTTCTTACCATCTAAGGAGGAGGGGAAGAAGGGAAGGAGGGTTGGGAGAATAGAGAGACTTTGGAACTCAAAACATAAAAAATAATGTTAAAATTATTCTTACATGTAATAAGAGAAAAAATAAAATGTTATTAAAAAGGAAATGACATTAAAGAAGAGGTATTACTACCAGCTTTTCTGCTGTTTCTCTTAGGGCCCTGTAGTTTTTCCATTTGATTTAAAGGTAAAATCATCTATGTGTTATCTCTCTCATTAAAATATGAGCTCCTTGGAGAATAGGGACTGTCTTTTTTCTATTTGCAAATGCAGCACTGTGTGCTAAGCACATAATTGCTTAATAATTTAAAATATATATTCATTTATTTATGCCAGGCATTATAAGATCTGTGAGGAAATTAGAGGGTGTTACTCTGCATGATATTCATCTATGTTCACTTTTACAGAGTCTTATCTTAGCTTTTAAAGGTCTGTCTACCCAATTCAACAAGAAACTAACATGCTTTGATGAGGGGGAAGAGGAAAGGGAAGGGAATAAATATTTATTAAGCACCTATTATATGCAAAAATGTTACTAAATTCTTTAGAAATATATGATTTGGTTCTTACAACAACCCTGGAAGGTAGGTGATATTATCCCCAAAGAATAAAATCAGTGTCTACGAGATTTGTGATGTTGAACTAGAATCCTGGGATTATCCAACAAATCTCACAGAATTTGGTGCTTGAAGGAGTGGGAGGGAGGGTGAATTTCTAGAGAAAAAAGATTGTGCTTCATACTTCCTTGAGGATTGAACTAAAAAGAATCTGCGGGAGTTCCAGTGTTTGGAGAACTCTTGGACAAGAACAACAGTAAGGATATAATGAAGTTGTTTCACAGAAAGTCTCAGGTCACTTACAGAGACAGTGATATTTATAAAGAATATATTTATGAAGAAATGATTAGCTTTTAAGATGAGAGTTTTGGAATATATATTGAAATCTATTCCTTTGATGATTGAAGACATTGTAAGTGCATTTTGGTCCTACACAGTAATAGATTTTGAACCCCCAAGCTAATCTGTCTAGACTCCCCACCTAAGATGAGTAATAGAATTCATCTGCAATGATTTATCAGCAGGGTCTACTCACCTGCAAGACATTATTAGCAAAATGAACTTATTTCAATGCCTAAGAATATAAATGCAGGAATGTCCCTAGTAATATCCCCAACAAGTGTTTATTTAGTAATCTAGTACCTTTTGCAAAGCAATATGTCATAATGGAGAGAAAACTGTCCTAGGAACCAGAAAGACCAGTTTCTGACAAATGCTGGTAATTTCACCCTGGCTAAGTCACTTGACCACTTTAGACAATTCTCTCAGACTTTAAGTTGTGGAAAAGGTACCAAATATAACCTGAAGTAGTACGGAGTTTTTTCATTTGTGAATTTCCCAATGAAATTATAGATTCAGTACTTATTCCTGTCTCTATAAGGCTTTTTGCAAAAGTGGTATCATTGTTTGAAGTATTCTTTGTCAATAATGTTGTTAAGTCATTTCAATCATGTCCGTTTGGGATTTTCTTGGCAGAGACACTGGAATGGTTTTCTGTTTTCTTCTCCAGCTCATTCAATTGATAAGGAAACAGAGGCAAACATGGTTAAGTGACTTGCCTAGGGTCACACAGCTAGATATATCCTAGGTCTGATTTGAACTCAGCAAGATGAATCTTCCTGACTTCAGGCTCAGCTCTCCATCCCCTGTGCCATTTATTGCCTGCATCAGTAATATCCATGAAGAAATATTAATCTGCTCAACATACCATATTACCAAACCAGTGGACACGGTCTCAAGAGGTGAACATTTCTTTCACAGAAGAAAAAAGGAGTCCAGCCATGAGTAACAGGTCTCTGAATTTTCTCACTCTTTATTGAACAGAAAGATAACATCCTCTAGAAATATAACCTTCAGGCAGGAAGAATTTGCTCGAGCACATGTTGATATTAGTAATGCATTCAGAATCAATCCACATGACACTCTGCAACCGAATGAGGACGTGTGTGAAGTGGTTTAAACTGGAGACAGGAATCAAATGCCAGTGTATAAAATGAAGGAATAACAACCAGGTCATGGGGCACTGGGGAAGGATTATATGTTGAATCAGTCAATGACAAAACACTGTAGTAGAAAGCCAGTGTTAGATAGGATTCTATTAAAACATGAAAGAAAATCAGTCGAGTACTCTATGCAGCCCATTAGACCTGAGCTAAAGTACAATTTTCAGGTTTGCTCTTGACAGGACAGAATTCATGAAGAATTTTTATCAGTCTTGCAAACAGCTTTCAAGAATTTCCCACCCATCTACATAACAAGAAACAGAAAGTCGTCTCTGAAGTAACAAATGGTGGATAATTTCTTTTGAAAGCCCAATGGGTTGGTTCACTGTAGTGCCATAGATATATGGGAACAACCCAGGGTCCAGAACCTTTAGAGCACTGGGCTTGTTGTGTTTGGATCCATAAGACAAAAGTAGGGCCATACAGTTGGAGGCAGAAATTACAGCCAGGTAGATTTCAACTCTATGTGAGGAATTATAACTATCATAAAATGGAATGAATTTTCTTTTACTGGTGTTCTTTGGGTGACGATTAGATGACGGTTTCCCAGAGATACTGGTAGGTGGAATTCATGTTTTTTATAGGAGGCTAGATCATACAACCTGCTCTAGTCTCAGTGGACTATCCACTAGACCACAGAAAGATGGGAAGGATCAAAAAATATAGAAAGAGGATACATGAGGACAATTAGGTGAGCACCAGGTCCAGAGTCAGGAAGACTCATCTTCCTGAGTTCTAATCTTGCCTCAGACACTTTTTAGCTATGTGACCCTGGGCAAGTCACTTAACCCTATTTGCTTCAGTTTCTCAATCTATAAAGTAAACTATAAAAGGAAATGACAAACTATTGAAGTCTCTTTCAATAGAAAACCCCAAATGGGGTCATGAAAAGTCAGACATGACTGAAAAACAACTGAGGGTAACAACTTGTAGAAATTGAAAGGTAAGCTCTTTGATGGCAGAGTCTAGTTTCCATTCTGCCTTGTATCCTCAACATCTCACACAATACTTCATACTTTGGACTCTTGTTTTCATTGTCAGGGAGAGGGAGTAGACGTGAGTTTTCAAGAGATATTATTATGGAAGCTTCCTTTGCAAATGCAGAATTTTGTTTTTGGATTTATAGTTTTAGAGTATTTCCTGAGATATAGAGAATTGAAGTAGCACACCCATATGTGCCTGCACACACACAGCACTCAGATCTTCCTAAGTTCAAAGCTGTTCCTCTACCCACTATGATGATATTCTCTTCCTCTTGCCCAGAACATACCACTCCTCATCCATAGTAGGCATTTAATATATTTTTATTAGTATTTAATTGAAATATATAAGCAGAAACTTAGATTTTGGTCTGGACTATAGGGAGAGTCTGGAAAAAATAAGCCAAGTACAGAACCTAAGTAAGGATGAATCACTATCTCTGAATGGTCACCATTGAGAAATCTAGCCTGAGCAGGAAGGCCAAGGTCAAAAGGTAGTCCAAACTTGGGCAGAGGTAACCAGGGTTCTAACTGGACACCAAAGAACATGTGAAGGATGATTTTTAGACATACAGATTGGGAACAACACCATGGGATCATCTCTAGATCATCAGATACCTGTAACAGCATGGCCAAGGTATAATTAAGACTAGTTGACCTCTGTCTTTCTGTCTTTCAATCATTAATCATTGATGATAATTAATTTACTTTAGTTAATTAAATTTAAACTTTAAATATAATTAATAATTAATTAATGCCCTTTTTTTTAATGCCCTTTCTTGATAAAAACAACACATAAGACTTGACAGAGTGCACATCACTCCAGAACAATGCAGGTTCTGGGGGCAGCTGCATTAAGATCCAAGTCTAGAGATGAGAGGTCCTGGGTTCAAATATGACCTCTGATACTTCCTAGCTGTGTGACCCTGGGCAAGTCACTTAACCCTTATTACCTAGGTCTTACCACTCTTCTACCTTGGGGCCAATACAATCTAAGACAGAAGGTAAGGGTTGGAAAAGAAAAGAAAAGAAAAGAAAAGAAAAGAAAAGAAAAGAAAAGAAAAGAAAAGAAAAGAAAAGAAAGGAAAGGAAAGGAAAGGAAAGGAAAGGAAAGGAAAGGAAAGGAAAGGAAAGGAAAGGAAAGGAAAGGAAAGGAAAGGAAAGGAAAGGAAAGGAAAGGAAAGGAAAGGAAAGGAAAGGAAAGGAAAGGAAAGGAAAGGAAAGGAAAGGAAAGGAAAGGAAAGGAAAGGAAAGGAAAGGAAAAAGGAAAGGAAAGGAAAGGAAAAAGGAAAGGAAAGGAAAGGAAAGGAAAGGAAAGGAAAGGAAAGAAAAACAACGTAGGCCTCCGTAATCTTAGCTGATGATTCTAGCACTAACCAAAGGTAAGTTCTTTTGCATATGTTTCCTCAGAGCCTGATAAATGATTATTGATTGGCTGATTGATCCACAAATTTGCAGGACCATTCTAGAAATCTGAATAGTGATCCCACTTTATAGATTTGGTTGGTCAGCTGACACTTTAATTTGGATGTAAATGTTCTGTGCTAACTCCCATGATCAATTTCCTTAGGTAGTAAAATGTAAATTCCTTAAGAGTAAGACCTATTTTGCTTTCAGCACCTAGCACAGTGCTGGACTCCTAATAAGTGTTTAATAAATGTCTATTGAATCAAATTGAATTCTGGTTGATAATCTTCCCAGACCACTCACTTCAGAATTCTCTTAGAATTCAGGACATGTTTGATTTACTATTGTGAAAGGATTATACTTATCTGATAAATCATTCCAACAAAAGTAAACAAGTTTCATAGGTCCAGGTCTTGATGGAATTATAAACCAGGCCAAAAAGCAGTCCTAACACTTAGAACTAAAGTGACCTTACAAGTTATTTAGACATTAAACCACCTTATTTTAAAGAGAAAGAAACCATGGTCCAAAGAGATAAATTAATTTGCCCAAGTTCACCTGTAAAGTAAGTTAAAGAGCTGAGATTTTAAATAAGAATCCTTGACTCCAAATTTAATGAGCAGCAAAGTGCTTTTTTTCATGTCTACTGTAGATCAGAAGTTGGAAAAACATTTAAAACAGAATTGGAGGGGCAGCTGGGTGGCTCAGTGGATTGAGAGCTGGGGCTAAAGATGAGAGGTCCTGGGTTCAAATCCGACCTCAGACATTTCCTGGATGTGTGACCAGGGGCAAATCACTTAACCCCAATTGCCTAGCTCTTATCCTTCTGTCTTCGAGTTGCTATTAAGACAGAAAATACGATTTAAAAATAAAAAAGAAAGAAAAAATAGAATTGGTGCTTACTTAAAGTCTAAATATCACCTACTTTTTTTTTTTGGTCTGGCCCTAAAAATTGCATTGTAGTAGGGAAACACACATGAAAAATTATCTCTTCTAACGCAGATCACCAACCATTCTACAATATATAGTATTACAAGATTGACTGGGGTATTCAGAGAGGTTGATTGACTTGACCAGGGTCACACAACCAGTATGTGACAATGTGCAAGACTTGAACACCAGTTTTTTCTAACTCTGATAAATGGGCTTTCAGTCTACTGCACCATGGAGCCTATTCACTAGCTGTCTTAATATTAAAGACTTATTGAGCTTATTGTTATAGGAAGGGTTATGAAATGATACAGTACATTAGATGGAATGTAGATTAGAAATTTCTCCTTATGTTAAAAGTTAATAGATTTGGATTGAAACTGGATATCTATACAGTTTTTCCCTTTCCAATCACTTCTCAGAATTCCTATTAGTATTAAGTTATGAATGTGTTCATAAAAATGATTGAATATGAAGAATTCTTCAGAATTCTACTTAGTGTCTTTTAGAGATAAAAGTAAACATCCTCAAGCAGAAATTTCAACCCCAAATAAGATCTGAGATTACACAATTGAGAGTTATGAGGGAGCTTTAAAATTTACTGTTCAAAATCCCTTATTTCTTCAGATAAAGAAATTGAGGGCCCCATCTGTAAGAGGTGAAGTGATTTGTCTGAAGAAACCCAAGTACAGAAAAATAGCTGGAAATCTTCCAGATCTTCTGACCCCAAAACAGTATTCTCTTAATTACACTGTTATCATTTATTTCTTTAAACCCTTACCTTGTATCTTAGAATCAACAGTGTCTAAATAGGATTTGAACCCAGGACCTTTCATCTCTAAGTCTGACATTCTATCCACTGAACCATCTAGCTACCTGCAGGATACATTTAAAGCAGCACTTCTATGATGCATATCTATTTCCCCTCTTTTCTTGATACTTTTGCCTTAGTAAAAAATTAATACGATGACCAGCTTAACAAAGCTCAAAATAAATTTCTCCATAGTCTATAACCTAAGACCATGTTCCTAAAATTATGTACTTATGGGAGCCCTCTCCTCTTGATTTATGCCTCTGCTTGAGAAAAGACAGAGATTAAAATCAGAAATGGAACCTCTAATCACTTCCCGTGCAAGTGAGAAAATGAGACAACAGCCAAGGTGACTGAATCAAAGTTCATTTTCTTGTCTGTCACTCTCTTTCTCCTCTCTCTCTTCTTTCTTTATTTCTCCCTCTCTCTGTGTCTCTCTTCCTCTTCTTTCTCTCTTCCTCTTTCTCTCTCTCTTTCTCAATTTCTCTCTCTTGCTTTCTTTCTCTTTCTCTCTCTTTTTCCTTCCTTCCTTCCTTCCTTCCTTCCTTCCTTCCTTCCTTCCTTCCTTCCTTCCTTCCTTCCTTCCTTCCTTCCTTCCTTCCTTCCCTTCTTCCTTCCTTCCTTCCTTTCTTCCTTCTCTTTTTCTTATTTTCTTTCTCTTTCTCTTTTCCATCCCTTCCTTCCTTCCTTCCTTCCTTCCTTCCTTCCTTCCTTCCTTCCTTTCTTCCCTCCTTCCTTCCTTCCTTTCTTCCTTCTTTCCTTCCTTCCTTCCTTCCTTCCTTCCTTCCTTCCTTCCTTCCTTCCTTCCTTCCTTCCTTCCATCCTTTCTTTCTTTCTTTCTCTTTCTTTCTTTCTTTCTTTCTTTCTTTCTTTCTTTCTTTCTTTCTTTCTTTCTTTCTTTCTTTCTTTCTTTCTTCTCTATGTATTTCTCTGTCTCTCTGTCTGTCTGTCTGTCACTCTTTCTCTCTCACACACACACTGACTTTTGCTGCTTTTCTCAAATAAAACTCTAGAGAGATAAAATAAAAAGGATTTTGAGTCATTGTCTCCATGGGCCTAAGCTCCTTAATATCATGTTCTCTTCCTCTTTTTTCTTAATTATGTACAGACAAGCTTTTTTGAGAGTCTCTCTGATCTGTTGCCAGGGTTACTGCAGATGAAAGCACTCTATTAAAATGGCTAGGAAAATTCTATCTTTTTCTAAGAAAGAAAGAAGACATTTATCAGTATTTTCTTTTGGGAAGGTGTTCAGAGTTTTTTTTTCCCAATAAACGGAAAGCACCTCCCAGGAGCTGGCCACTAGGAATGGTTTTCAGTGAAAATAGTGTAGAAGGTACAATCGCCCCTAAGAGGTTAAAACAGCAGCAACAACAAAATGGACACTTAATAAGAAACAGTGCAGAGGCTTAAGGCTGTTACTGTGGTGAGATAATATCTCTGCCTCTCTAAATGTGATTTGGTAGAGATGATTTTTTAAGAGAATGGAGAGACAATAGAAGAGGTGGGAAGGAACTTGTGGATTGATTTGTAGGCATTAGGCTGGAAATAGGAGCACTCTAGTAATCAGATGACAGGAACCTCAGGAAAGCCAGTTCCTTTATCAGGAATCTTAATAAAGCAAACTGTCCACATACCGATGGGTCAGGGCCTTTTACAATAATTTGGAAGTGAATTTTATGCTGGTCTAAAATGCCAAAAAGCCTAATTGTCCTTGATAAGTCTGGAATGCTTTTAACATGATATTATGTGCTTATGAGGGCTGCCTAAATGATTTCTGATATTACTACTGATGATGATGGTGGTCATGATCAATGATGTTTGCCTATGAATATCTCCTTATCCTTTCTGTGGAGAGTTCAAGTTCTTTCCCATGTGAGCCTTCTTTAATGCCTAAAGAATGATTCAGAGGGGCAGCTAGATGCCTCAGTGAATAGGAAGCCATGCCTGGAGATTGGAGGTCCTGGGTTCAAATATAACCTTAGACTTAGTTATGAGACCCTTGGAGAGTTACTTAAACCCAGTTGTCTCATTCTTAGATAGAAGGTAAAGGGTTTTTTTTTTTCAAAGAATAATTCAGGCTAAGTCTTTCTATTCATGTGAATTCAATTAAACAAACATGGAGCACATACAATATTCTGTGTCAAACATTGTGTTAAGGATTGATGGGGTAGGAGGCACTGAAAAAAAAAATAAATCAAAGTACCAGAACTTAAGAAACTGTCTTATTGAGTAGTCCTAAATCCAGATTAGGAGTTTGGATTATATCCTTCAATAAAAGGGTTGGGGTTTTTGATCAGTAGAATTATATTATGAAGGCAATCCTAAAGGCACGTGAAGCTGACAACAATTTGCAGAACTGATGCACTTTCATAGACTGTAACATCGGTCAAGGAACATTTTCACTTAATTACACGTCATCATACCTTTTCATGCCTTCTGACTCTAAAAGATTTTATCTACTTTGTTTACTGAGACGTGATTTCTTGAAATCAAGGTCCATGCTTTATTCTTCTGTATTCTTTCCCACATTAAGGCTTAACACAGTAGGTAGAGCTTAACTGTCCTACCCACTTCCAGCTAGTGCTAAAGGACTCAGGAGATTTGAGGATAACAAAGTCATCTCCTCTACAGCTGCTCAAGAGATCAAAAGATCTTTAAAAGGTAGTGAGCCACATTCAGTCAGAAATATTTGAACCTCTGTCTTGAGAGATGACGGATGGAGCACCTTCCTTCAATCCCCTTCTCCTCTCACCACATGGTAGCAAAAATATAGGACTTCCCTAGGCAGAACCTCCCAGAACCCTAGCTACCTCTTTTGCTTTGTGTTTCTTTGCCCAGTTAAAGGGTGATCAAGCAGCAATTATAAGTAGAAAATTTCTAGTCTTGAATTAATGGAGGAGCTCAAAAAGGATTTTAAAAATCAAATGAGAGAGGTAAAGGGAAAATTGGGGAAAGAAATGAGAATGATACAGGAAAATCATGAAAAAAACTTATGCAGCTTGGTAAAGGTGACACACAAAAAAAATACTGAAGAATTAATACATTAAAAAAAAAAACCAGAATAGACCAATTGGTAAAAGAGGCACAGAAATCCAAAGACAAAAAGAACATTTTTAAAAGCAGAATTGGCCAAATGGAAAAAGATATACAAAAATGGACTGAAGAGAAAAACTGAAAGATAAAATTTGCCCTTTGGAAAAAGAGGTACATAAGCACTGAGAAAAATAACTTTTGTAGTAAGAAGAGATGGCCTTGCAAAAGGAGGTAGAAAAGCTCACTCAAGAAAATCATGCCTTAAAAATTATAACTGAGCAAGTGGAAGCTAATGACTCCATGAGACATAAAGGAACAATCAAAGTCAAAAGGAGGAAAAAATAGAAGAAAATGTGAAATATCTCTTGGGAAAAACAACTGACCTGGGAAATAAATCCAGGTTAGATAATTTAAGAAATATTAGACTACCTGAAAATTATGATAAAAAAGAGCTAAAACATCACCTTTCAAGAAAACATCAAGGAAACCAGCTCTGATAATCTAGAATCAGAAGTCAAAAATAGAAATTGAAAACCTCCACCATTCACCTCATATATCCTAAATCCTATATCCTAAAAGAATAACTACCAAGAATATTATATCCAAATTCCAAAATTCCCAAGTCAAGGAGAAAATAGTGCAAGCAGTCAAAAAGGAAATATTCAAATATGGGAAAATGTTTTACATAGTTAAATATGTAAAATCTATATGCGTTTGATTATCATCTCATGGGGGTGGGAGCTTGAAGGAAAGGGAGGGAAGCAGAGAATTTGAGACCTGACTTTTTTTTAATATTAGAAACTGTTTTTACATGAAATTGGGAAAAAATAAAATAAAAAATGGGGTTGAGGGGGAGATTGAACTCAGGCACTTCACACATGAGTCTGGATATAGAATTCGTTGATGGAAGGAGAGGGCACATATGCAATAGTTATACTTGTTGGATGTGGGGATTTTAGCTGGTTTGCAAGTAGATGATTCCAATCAATATTGAATGTCTCATCTTTCTTGGAGAGTGAACCCATCTCTTTAGGGCTCATCTTAATTTGTTTAATGACTTTTTGAATAAAATTTGTCTTGGCATTGGGTGAGATCAGATTTCCATTTGGATTGAACTTTACATTGGCAATGAACCACTGAAGAAAATTAGGTTGTCCTATGTTTCGCAGAAGTTATACTGAACCTCTATATGGATGGCCCTTTGTATTGGTAAGGAATCTATCATCATAATAAGTGCTGCACTTTGTCCTCAGGGAACACTGAGGTATTTTCACTTAGGGTGGTTTTGTT
Organism: Monodelphis domestica; assembly: GCF_027887165.1. Taxonomy (NCBI): domain Eukaryota; kingdom Metazoa; phylum Chordata; class Mammalia; order Didelphimorphia; family Didelphidae; genus Monodelphis; species Monodelphis domestica. The sequence goes on along the minus strand of NC_077230.1, from coordinate 96,709,454 downwards.
TCTCACCTGAGAGAGACTTCCATTTGTAACTCCCATTTAACTCCAGGTCCAAGTCTCTGTGAGGAAAACCCTACATTCTGGATAGTCATTTGGGACAAGAATTTACTTTTGAGGGGAGGTTCATTTTCCCTCACTCTTTTGTCAATTGTTTGTTTTATTTCATTTTTCTTTTTCTTCCTTTATCTCTGTTTGCTCAAATCTGATCAATAAAAGTAAAGGATATTTTGGTAATCTATGAGTGAAAGAATGAAGGTCTTGACTAGCATGCTGGCAGGTAATAGAAAAATGTGCTAAGTTTGAAAGACATTTTGGAATGACAAGTTAAAAAGGTCTGAGTGATTGAATGAATATATAGGATTAAGAGGATGAATTTGTGAATGATAGATTCCATATTTAAGCCTGAGTGCCTGGAACAATAGTAGCATCACTGACAGAAATAAGAAATCTGAAAAAGGTGTTATATTTATCTGTGATATTCCTCAGAGTTATCATGTTTGACTTTGGATGCTTTCTGTCTGGTATGATCATTGGGACAGAAAAGAAGAAATGTTCAATAGGCCATATGAGATATGGGAGTGATGCTTGGGAGAGAAAATAGGTTTGGAGATATAGATCTATTAGAGATCATCAGGGGATTCTAGTTTATGCCATGGGACTGAATGAGCTCAGAGGAAGACAATGGAGATAAAAAGACACAGGAAGCCAAAAGACCTCATGAGAAGTATGTACTTGGAAGTCCTCTGCAGATGCCTTTTGTGAAAGTACACAGCCTAGAGATAGGAGAAGAAATAAGATTTATTAATGAAAACACAGAAGATTCAATCTAGAAGGTAGGAAAAAGAATCAAGGGAATAAAATATAACATACGTTAAATGGAGAAAGACATTTCATAAAGAAAATAATGTCATTTATTGTAGACAATGAAAAGTGAATTAGATTCTATACATAACACTTTCACTCACTTAGATGAGGTCATATTCAGAAGTATAGCCCTATGACTATGTTGCATTTTGTACATATAAGGGGGAATGATTCCTGATTGAGAGATTTTTTTTTAACATACAATATCTTGCTCAGCATATGTGAGAGAGATGTGATTTCAGAATGTTGAAGGACTTATAGAGACTTTGGAATCATAGACTGGAGATCTTCCTTGCATCTGTAGACATGTGAAAAACTAACTCCCAAGTTCTTTATTTTCAGAGCTTTCAACTCTTGAGATTGCCAAGAGAGACAACCCCCTTCTGTGAACTCATTTTCTTCTTGGTTGAGCTCAGACTTTTTGATCTTGCTCCCAAGTAGAAGGGTTCACTTTACTCTGATATATGCTATTGTTTACACCAATCTGTATAACTTCTCTAATGCTTACTACTTATTTTGATTAAGAGGTTTATTAGCTATTCATGATGGCATTTAGTATAACCAGAATTTAGTAGGAGGGAGAGATAAACTGATGATAGTAAGCTGCGTATTATCCTTCCCTTGAGAGTAATCCTGGAAAGTGGCATGCATCCTAAGCATCAGAGTACCAAATCCCTATACTACCAATATTTGAAGAGTAATAGATCAACATAATTCTACCCTCAATTCTTTTGTGGAGATAAGTAAAGAAAGAAGTAAATGTCCAGCTCTGGCTATTGGCCTCCATCAGAAAGATGGAAATCACAGTTTCCTATTTAGGCAGAGTGGGCAAGTTCTCAGATCAGATATCTACTCTAGAGTCAAACTATATTTATATCATACAGCCTAACCACCAACTTATCCCACATATATGTAAAAGAACATAGTCACAACAGTATATTTTTTTGCGGTAGAAAAAAATGGAAACAAAATGAGTGCCCATTAGTTAAGGAATGGTAGAATAATTTGTACTATAGAAATATTTTGACCACTATAGGGCCAGAAGAAAGTTTGCAAGTGATTAAAAGTAAAGTAATAGAAAGTAAGTATATATTAATGATTGGAGACATTTGAAAGTGAGAGTGAGGAGAAAAGTATGAAATTGTAACTTGGAAGAGCAAAAGAATCAATGAAAGGACCATTCAAGATAGAGAAGACATGAATGTATTCATTAAGGTTTGCCAACTATAAATAAGCATGCATGTATACTCTTGTATATATATACATGTTATTTTATATTTACATATTATTATATGCTATAAATATTAGTTTAATAATGAAGAAAGCCATTGTTACCTTCCTTCCTCTTGATTGTCCTGAGAGTCAGAAGATATAGATTCTATTTCCAATTTTGTGTAACCATCCAAGAATGAGTCCATTCCCTTCACTGGGAAAAGAACTAATGGGCTTCAATTCCCTCTTCTTTAAAGCAAAGATGTTACACAACACAATCGTTCAGAACACTTCCAGTGTTAGCATTCTATAATCTTGGGAATCTTCCAAGTAGCATCCATTATGGTCCTTCACCAATTTAATAAACTGGTAGATTTTGGGCTTCTTAAGAAGCTAACAGAACCAAAAACTCAAGACAATGCAGACTTGGAGGGTTTTGAATTGCTGGTGGAAGTATTTTTGTGCAGACCTGTTCAATCTTACCAAGTTGGAAATGACCTAAGTTGGCTCCCTTACTTTGTCTGTTGGCCTCACTATCGATCTTATTAGCAGAATTCAGAAGTTGCTTGCATAGGTGTCTCAGTTCAGAAAGAGCAAAGGAACCTCTAGCTGTCTGCTGAGGCACTGATAAGGATGGAATTTATTTTCAGTAAGACATACTTGTGTCTATCTTTGCAGAACAAAGGGTGTTATAGAGTGAAAGGAGAAAATCCATAAAATAATAATGTAGACAACTTCTGGAAACGAATGCATGCTGGTTAACTCAGTATCATAATAAAATGCACAGTCAAAGAGAGTATGGGAATAAGGAAGTATATATGGAGTGTATTTTGTATAAGCCATTTGTGTGTGTGTGTGTGAGTATGTGCTGTGTGTGTATATGTGTCTAGATTTGTAATTATATTCCCGAGGGGAATTTTCTAGCATGGAAACTGTTCATATTAATGTAGATAAGCAATTCTTGTGTAATTCAACCTTAGTCTAGGGCACCGAGAGAGTGACTGCTTTGCCCATTGCTACACAACTAATATATCTCAGAGACCAGATTCAAACACACTTCTTCCTGACCCTCAAGTCAAACAAATATTAATTATAAAATACAATTAGTCAAATCTCAATAATATCCACTAGTGGAATGAAGGAATAGTATTGAAAGTTCAGATATGGTTGAAAAAAATCAGGCTAAAAGGAATATATCATATATATTTACATTTTGGCTTCTGTATTTTCATGGGGAATCTATATCTGAGATAAAACTATAGTTATGCTAAATGAAAGCAATTTACTATATCATTTAGTTAATTCAATAAAAAAACTGGTCCGTTCAGTAACAAAATCTACCAAATCAGTTATTAGGCTAAAAAAAGTCCCATTGCTTTTCAATTGAGTTGTTCATCCTTCCATGTATGGAATTCTGAAGACATAGTCAATGAGAAGGACTATTGTGGAAAGAGATCCACGTTTTCTTAGTGGGCATCAAGGCACAAGTTGGGTTGTGCTTCTGATCAGCCAGAGATACTCAAGAACTTATTATCAGGTCACCAAATATTTGCTCTACTTCCCCAAGACATGTTCATCCTGAACAATGAGGCTTTCTTTCCTTCCTTGGAGAATTGATTTCATCAGTCACAAATCTGTCTTATTCCATGTCACTCTGTGTGTGTGCCTCAGATGTCTCCTTCACAAAGCCTTCTTGGTTTCCCTGGTCACTAATAACTTTTTTTCCAGGAACCTCACAGATCATTTTGTGCTGCAGCTCTCTAATGCATGTGTCATGCAATACTGTGCATTATACTTATTTGTGTGTGTGTATGTGTGTGCATGCCACTTCCCTCTTCTTGGCTGGAAGTTCAAAACAGTAGTTGGTGTCTCTTATGTAAACTTTGTGCCTCCCAGAGCATCCAGCACAGCACTCTGCACACAATAGGGTCCTTACTGAATGAAGAAACATGACTCTCCATCACTGCCAAGATTAATATTGCCTTTTATTTGGCATCACAATAAAACTCTGGCTGGAAATCAGTTTCTACTAGGAGAACTTTTTGTAATCTCATGGAGAAGCTATAGTTTTATATTTATATATGTTATATTTTACATATATATATAGTTATGGTATAGGACACAAAAGGTGCTCAATTTTAATACTTTCAAAAGCAAAGAAATTGTGCATATATCAAATGTATATATGCATTAAATATATTTTAAATAGTGTTTATACCAATGCTTAGTTGGCATAGATACTCTTCTATTGGGGGGCATTCTTTAGCAGTGAGTAGGGAATATAAGTAGAGTAAGCTTTTAGGTTGGCAGATTTGAAATGATCTGATTTCCAAAAATATTGGGAATGTAGTTCTGTTCTTTAAAAAATAGTAATGTTTTTTACTCTACTTCTTCCTTAGAGCTAAAATTCTTTACATAGTGAATTGTACACCAAAAAAAAAAACAACCCTCATTTTATAGCACTTAAAGGTTTGCAAGATGTTTCTTCCCTCACAATAACACTGTGAGATAACGGAAGTATTAAGATCCCCAATTTGGACACATTTCTACATGAGGAAACTAAAGATCTTGCCCATCGTCCTATGGCTGAGTAGTATCTGAGATAGAATTCAAATCCAGGTTTCCTGATGCCTACAACCCTGGATCTTATCTACTGTACCACACTGCCTCTATTAGACATTCATTGACAGAATGGGGATTTATTTATTCATTGAATTGAATTCATTCTAATTTAAAGTATATTATTTAAATATTAAATATTAATATTATATGACTTCTATGTGGTTATATAATATAAGCATTAAATATTAAATAAAATAAGGTTATTTATTTAAATTAATCCTAATTTAAAGTGTACACATACACACATACACCTTAAATTGCCACCATGACCTCCTGGCCTTCCCTAAGCTACATGGTTTCTTTATAATGGATTCAGATGACCCCAATGATATTTTATGAACAATTTTTTTCCAGAATAACCTATGCATAACCTTTCTTCATATCTGTATGCTTGTTCCCCACAAACTCTCTGCACAGCATCAGAACAAAATGATACAAACTAGAACAAGAAAATGCCAGCACAAAGGACAAAATTTAAGCCCTGACATCATTGCTAGAGTCCAGCCCAGTATTCCATTATTATATATCCAACTATCCAATCCCAACTGAAAACATCTCCATTCCTCCTCTTTCCTAAACTGCTAGTAGGTCTAGTTTCCCCCTTTCTCTGGCAGAACCTGGGGCCAAAGATCTATTATAAGAATTTAAGTCTGGAGATTCTAAACCTTAACTTGGAGGTCACCCCCAGTCTTTATAATCCTATAACCAAAAAGTTATATAGCAACTGAGTCTTATTTGAAAATTCCAAGTGCCTTTTTCAATGCTAGAAATAGGATAAATATATGAGTATCCTCCAGGAACACCCCCCTCACACCATCAGCTTTGGGCTTACCTCCATTCATTCCCGTACAAATTCCTTGGAAACAATCTCCTGCTTACTTACTCTCAATGTGACCTTGGAACAGTGACTTAAAATTTGGGGGCCTCAATTTCTTCACCTATAAAAAGTAAGTTTTGGGGCTCAATGACCCCAAGTTCTCTTCAAATACTAAATTTATCAGCATAGGGAATTCCTGTTTACAATGAAACCAATGGTTCAGGCTCTATTCCCATTCTTATGTACATGTTGATTCCATTGAGAGAGTATAAATGTCTTGAGAACAGGGTTTGGCTATTATTTATTTATTTGCTTTACTAGTATATCCCCAGGACCTACGACCTATTTGATGAATGCTGGTTGATCGACTTAACTTCTCCAAGACGAATTTTCTTCATATGTCAAACGAGGAAAATAAAATTTGCATTTAATACCTCGCATAGTTGTTGTGATGAGAGGACCTTGTACAACTTATCCTCTACAAATCTGAGTCATTGTTGCTGTTACTACTGGATAGTCTGGAAAGTACTAGATTTTTATTGACAATATAGGTAAGTTTATATATTTGGTAGGCTGGGAAGGCTATAGATCCCCAGAACATTTATGGTAATTTGCGTAGAATGAGCATACCATACTTTCCACTAACTGAACAAACCTAGTCTTCAGAGGTCAGGATAGCCTTCAAGGAGGAAGAATGGTGTCAATGTTGCTAATACTCATTAACTTTGCTTGAGCCAAAAAAGTTTGAAAAGCATATAACTCCCAGAATTCCTTGCTGCACATGCTACACAATTCAATCCAAACCTGTTTAATTTCCCATGTCTTTTGGCCTCTTGCTTGGCTAATTGGTTTGATCCTTCCTTGGCATTTTGTATTCATATTCTCCCCCTCTCCTTTTCATGATTCCCCATGAACGACTGTGAATTGATCCTGTGAATGCCTCTACTCCTTCTCTTCATTGCTTCTCACCCATGTTCTTCTCCTCTGCTTCCCACTCAGCACCTTGCTGGCAGCAGGAGTTTGGTCAACTATGACAAACTCTTTCTTTCCACAATTGGAAATGTCTTAAAATCCAAACACCACTGGGAAAAGTACTTTGTTTAGTTAATTTTTCAATCACATTGGAGTGTAAATGATTAAGATGAGATCTTTCCTTGAAGTTCATTTTAATAGTGGAAAAAACAGAATGTGTATAGAGGTGGCTCTAGCTCACAGTAAAAGAAATAAACAAGAATGAGGAAGAAAGAGAAAAGGAGCTAAAAGCATCAAAGATGAACTTTGCCTGTATCATAATTCTGTCTAGGGCAATAGTTCTTTTTAAAAAATGTTATGTAATTGGTTAATTTAGAGCATTTTTCCAGGATTACAAAAATCGTGTTCTTTTCTTCTCCTCCCCCCAACTCCCTCCCATAGCTGACACACAACTCCACTGGGTTTTACATGTGTCATTGATCAAGACCTATTTCCATATTATTGATATTTGCACTAGAGTGATCATTTAGAGTCTATATCTCCAATCATATTGCCATCAACCTATGTGATCAAGCAGTTGTTTTTCTTTTGTGTTTCTGCTCCCACAGATTTTCCTCTGGATGTGAATAGAGTTCTTTCTCCTAAGTCCTTCAGAAGTGCCTTGGATCACTGCATTGCCACTAATGGAGACGTCCATTACATTCAATTGTACCACAGTGTATTAGTCTCTGTGTACAATGTTCTCCTGGTTCTGCTCCTTTCGCTCTGCATCACTTATTTGTTCAGCCATTCCACAATCAGATAGGGCAATAGTTCTTGAACTTTTTGGCATTAGAACTTTTACAGTCTTAAAAATTATTGAGGATTCCCCACAAAGTTTTTGTTTATATGTGTTATATCTATTGATATTTATTAGAAATAAATGCATACATAATAGAAATTAAAATGTCTTAATTATTATGAAAATTATTTTAAGCTTATGGACTACCTCCCCTCATCCAAAAGATATTGGAAATCCTAGATGTCTGAACCATACTTTGAGAACTCCTAGTCTGTGGTAATGATTTGGCAAGGAGATGAACTAGACTACTTAAATGTTCTTAGAATCATAGTAAATTGTATTTCAGGGTTATACCAGAGCCAAATGATAAAAGCCAATTGCTAAATTTTCAATGTGAACCTTTATACCTCAGAAACCAGCAAATGCTGTAAAGCTGGGTTTGTTTATTGCTTTGTTAATTATATAGACTTAAGAAAGTATTGAAGAAAAGTTAATAATGCAGATTAACCTTGAAAGTATACCAATGAAAAACAAAACACAAATTAAAAACAAATAAGTACAACTTCTCCTTGGCTTTCAGTAAACTTATTGCTGTAACCACAAAGGACATTAGTTCTGTTATTTTGTTCTGTTTTGTCTAGTCAACTGGACTCAGCTCATCCTTGCTCACGAGTTATGATGATTATTACATTTTCAGCTTTAACATGTATACCTCTATAAATGCCACCAATAAGAACTCATTTTTATTTTGTTCCGTTGATTGTTAGGACTAAGAGTGTCAAATATGTGGCAAGTCATTGGCAACTGCTCCACAACACTCCTGAATGCCAGTGAATCAAATTAAAATGTAATTGATGAATATTTCACCAAATAAACAAAAATACAATCGATTACAGACAATGTGAATAGGTGGCTTTCTAAGTCAATGTGCTGTGGCAGAGATCCTTAGGTATTGTTTAATGGTTCCAGTATATCAAAACATCTAAATTATTTTGTTCTTTTTTTTTTTTAGTCAAACCATTATAAAACAATAGCTCCTCATCTTGTACTGGATAAATTGTGATTTTTTTTTTACCCAAGGACAGAGCTTTAAATTTATCCTTAATGAATCACATTTTATTAGGTTTGTGCTGATATGCCAGGCTATCATGATCTTTCTAGATTTGCCTTTGTCATCCAATAAATTAGAAATTACCCAAGTTTTATGCCATCTGCAGATTTGGTAAACACAACATCTATTCGTTCACCTAGGTCATCAATTAAAAATGGTAAAGCTATTGGCCCAAGCTTAAGTAGCTGTGACTCTCCATTAGAAATCAATTAACCAACAAACATGTATCAAACACTGACCATGTGCCAGACAGTGGTGAGAAAATCCTCCTACTTGGTATCAAGGCATTAATAGCTAGTTTCTGGTTCCAGTCATGCTACTAATTTCAGAACTAACTAAGTCTCTATTCCTTGTTCATAAGGATATTACTATGATAGCTAATATTTCCCTGAAATTAAGGCAAATCATATCTATCATTTTTTACTTATCTACCAGTCAAGAGGACTCTAAATTGTGTTTTCTGTGATGTTACCAATTCTAGGTCCTTTAGTATTAATTTATCATGAACTTTTAATTTGTTTTATTTATTATTTAATATATTATTGCATTCTTTTTGTTATAATGAAAATTTGATTTCTTTTTTCTGAATTATTTCATTATTATTATTTAATACATTATTAAATTCTTTTTATTGCTATTATTATAAAAATTGGATTTTTTCTGAATAATGCTTTGGCAAGTTGAAAATGGATCTAAAAGCTTTTGCCTGCCTGTGGTTCAGCTAGTATTTCTTCTGGCAAGAAATTGTATTTTCTTTCACAATCTCTATGATTTCCTTATAGTAATACTGTGCCTACACTTATCATACGACATGAATCTGAACATTCTGCTCATTAAAGTTCTGGAAATTCAGGGTCTGTGCAAAAGTAATTCTCCTAATCATAACAGTCAGTAATAAAAAGAAATGATTAGTCAAAACAAGGTGGGACCCTGCTGAGATGCTCTGTTTTACTTGGGTTTTCCATAACATCTAAGAATGTGGTATTACATACTTCACAAAACACTAATATTTGTTAAAGTTCCTCTTCCTTCCTCCATTCAGAGCAGCTAATTGTGAGAGGAAGGGAGTAGATGAACCTTTCTTGGAAAAGAAATACTCTATATTCCTTGGCAAGGCTAGATTCATGATGACCCGAAGGCAAAGAACTCAGGCTCTAGCTGGAGAACCAAAGGTTATGGTGATGCTAAGGCCATATGTATCTGTCAGACTGTTATCTTCTACTACAAGTTATGGGGCACTCCTAGTTGTCCGATTCTCTCATCTAGAATTAAGCATTCTGTGTTCTTAACTAGACCACAACGCTAGATTTCCTAGATTTCCTTCTCTGCTTGGTTCTTTCCCCTTGACATTTCATAGTATAAGACTTATAGATCTAGAGCTGGAATTTGGGATCTCAGAGACCAATATTTAACGATGAAGAAACTGAGGCTGGTGTATGTGCCTTGCCCAAGATCATGCATATAGTAAGCTTGAGAGGCTAAATTTGAACCCACATACTCTGATACCACAACCAATGCTTTTTCCTCTATATCACACATTTTGGTGTCTGATAACCAGTTACCCCTCTAATTTAGCACAGCCTCCTTTCTGCTATCCCTCCAAAGTAAAGTTTCTCTTCTGTCACCTTTTTGATTTTTTTAGGCTATTAATTTAATTTCAATTTTCCTAGGTCTGTAAATCTCATGTCCTTGAATTAAAACAATAGGAAACTCTGGAAAGAGAACTATTTCCCAATATAATATTTATCTTATAGGTTTTTAAGGATCTTTGGTTATATATGGTAACAGAAGACAGTCAATTTTCATGTTCCAGGTGTGGCTAAAAGAACTGAAGATGCTTAGCTTTAAGAGTAGACTTTGATAGTGCATGATGGTATCTCTAAAAATTTCAAGAGACATGGAAGAAAAATTATACTTGTTCCTCAAAGTCAGATGATAGGATAAATAAACATGAACTGAATTTTCAAATGGACAAACTAATTCTAGATGTAAGGAAAAACTTCTTAACATTTCAAATAATCCCCAAAGAGAATTGGGCTACCTTACAGATGATGGATTTCTCCTCACTAGATGTTTTTTAGCAAAGACTGGAAGACCACATGTTCGGTGTCTTATAGAAAGAATTTTTTTCTGGCATGGTTTGGACAAGATGGATAAGATGACCACCGAGGTCACTTCTAATTGAAATTCTGTAATTCTGTGATGGATCAGGAAACATATTCTCATGGGAGAAAAATATTTGTATATAAGCATAGAGACAAGGTTATTAAATCATATTCTAGGCCTCCAGAACCACATTCAGGACCCCTTACCTATTTCTGTGTGTGTTAGAAGGGAAATGGACAGAGGCAGAAAGTTAGGCTTCTATAAAAGAGGCTTAGTTGACACATATAGGAAAACAATCTAGCAATAAAAAGAGTAAAATATTAGAATGAAGAGCTGAAGGACATTGTGCTATCTCCATCCATGGGAAAATTTAAAATATCAAGGCAAGGTGATATCCTGAGATTAATTCTAACTCTGAAATACTAATCTGTAAGTCCTTCACTGACTGAAAAACAGATTACAATTGAATGAATAACATTTCTTGAGTCATTTCTCTTCAATGAGACAAATATATTTTATAGAATCTAAGAATATAATTTGAAAAATATTGGTGTGCATATTTGCACCAGAGGAGAGAGCATCTGCCTTTTTCTGAAACATTAATATGCATTTGTATAGAGCTTTAAAGTCTTCAAAGTGCTTGAGACACATAGCATCCCTGTGAGGTAAGTACTAAGGTTATTATTTATTCCTATATCACAAGTGACAAAATTGATCCTGAGAACAATTCAACAAATTTAGGGTGTAAACTTGGGTAACTCAACCTCTCCGGACTTCAATATTTTTATCTATAAAAGAATGTTATACTATGAGTGTGCTTTTCAATGCCCCTTCCAGTTATGCTTGTAACTCTAATAAAAATAAGGGAAAGATATGGTTAAAAAAGAATCAATATTGTCTATTAGTTCCAAAGCAGAAAAGTGGTAAGGAGTTAGGAAATGGGGGTTAAGTGTCTGGGGTCACATTTGAAACCAGGGCCTCCTGTCTCTAGGCCTAACTCACAACCTACTCTCCTCTATCTATTTCATTTCCATGGAATATATTTTGAAGCATTTATTATTTAGATCTAGCTCCACAGCATTTCTTTATTTAACAAATAATCGTTCGATATTACTATTCGATGTGCTGTGATGAAATCTTTTCAGGCCTCTCTCTTTACTTGAAGATATGAAGAATTGGATGGGTTTAAGGACAGGGACATTCAAGGTGGTCTCTCCAATTTGTATCTATCAGCATCACAGAGATGGGTAAGTAGAAGATGAGACTTCTGAGCTGTCAGCATTTTTAGGGTCAGAAGAACTGTGATGGGTCTTCATGGTTGTGTTGGAGCAATTTGTAATAAAAGATTTAATAGGGAGGAAAAATAGACCACCATGATTGTATTTAGATGGATAGATTTCATGAGAATGTGTAGCTCTTATGGCGCCTCTTGGAAGGAGATTCAGAACCAAATAAGCCTTTGAAGAATGGGAAGAATGAGGCCATAGTGTCACGGCTTCTGAAGGATCCCCTACTTTGGATATGTTATTGATTATGACCCTTGGGAAGATGGCAGTGGGAATTATATGGGCTTGCACTTGGTACCTTGGCATTGTCTACAGGATCTGATACTAGGTGAATCTTTGACAAAATGTCAGTAGATATGAGACAAGGTGACATTTCCAATGTATCATCTATTTAATAATCTTTCCCTATCACCCTCATGTGCAAAGAATCCCTAGAATCATAGTCAATGTAATATCATAGATAATTTTCCTTCTATATCCCTAGCAGGCCTGGCACAGATGGTGAAAGGAATCAAGGAAGAGAAGCTACCAGGGGAATATTTCTTAGGTGAGATTGTGTATTTGTTTTTTAAATGAAAAGAAATTATTTAATTAATTAATTTACAATATTTTTCTATGGCTACATGATTCATGTTCTTTCCCACCCCTCTTTCTTTCCCCCACCCCATAGCCAATGAGCAATTCTGCTGGGTTTTACATGTGTCATTGATCAAGACCTGTTTCCATATTATTAATATTTGCACTAGGGTCATCGCTTAGAGTCTACATCCCCAATCCTATCCCCATCGACCCATGTGATCAAGCAGTTGTTTTTCTCTAAGGTGATATTGTAATGGAATAGGTCATCCCTGTAACTCTAGGGGCTGAAAGAATCTATAACCCCAACCCTGCCACAGACTGCTTTCCTGATACACTGGGCATCATAAGCTAGTGTTAATTATTCGACAGCCTTATGAGTATATAATAGATGAGACAGAGAGGTCCTTAGACCTGTACGGGATAGAGATGGAAATGTATGGAATTCTCTTGGTCAGACAGTTCTTCTAATGCAATTAGAAAGTTTCCTGTTGGAAAATTATAGGTACTTTAAGGGAAAGTTCTTGATATCTTTGGGTACGGTAATAAAAAATGAGACACAGCTTTCATAATGTAAGAATCATTATAAGAGTCCTAGTCACTAGCTAACTAAATCAACAAGTTTGAACAGATATGGCCAGTGCTGGGTTGAGAAGATTTGATGTTGGTGTAAATACTTAGAGATAGGTTGAGTAAACTGTTAAAGGTTGGATGGACAGGGATTCTTTTTTTTCCTGTATGTTTTCAGAAGCATCTCAGTGATTAAATGGGCAAGAGGAAGAGAAGTGGACCCAGGTGTAGGAGTAGAAGAGAGGTGAGAATGGACTACATTGATGCAATTAGGAATACCAAGGACATATCACCTCCTAAAAATGCAGGAATTTCAGTCAGTGAGATCTTCTTTTTGATGTGGATATTCTCAACACTGGACTAAAAAACAATAATAAACCAAATAAAATTGACTTCCAAATAAGACTTCAAGAAGCAAAGCTAATGATTATAAGGAAAGAATTTCTGTTCTGAAAAAAGAGACTTCTCAGTGAGGGAAGAAGAAACAACACTTCTGGGATTGTTACTCTTGGTTTTGAGATAATTTGGTAATCAAACCAGAAGTGGGAGGAGTCCCAAATGCTAATTGATTCAAGTCCAGGTAACTCTTTCTTAAACCTAGGCCACTAAATAGAAATCACACCAAGGAATTTTTAGCTATATTAGAAGGAAGCTCAAAGAAGAAATAGGAAAATTACCTGAAGTGAATGAGATGGTGATAACCACAGTGGTGAAGAGGGTGGACTAGATGCTTTTTACATTTTATTTCTCTCTCCTTTACCAAAGGGAGCCAAGTCAGTATTTTGTTCAAGACAGTATCAAGGAACTTTCAGATGAGCTCAATCATGATGGGCATGACTAGATTACCTACCCTGGGGGGGAGTTTAAGTAGAAGGAAGAGAGACTATTGTTTTTATATTTAAACTGACTGCTATTGTGAAGCTTTATGTAGCTTCTGAACTTTGAGGAGGTAATTCAGACCCAGGTGAGCCCCCAAGACTCCAGAAGGACACTGCTTGAATACTTGACAGAATTCCTTATAAACTTGCTATTAGGTCTCCTCTGGGATGCCAGCCCTTGAAAATGTGGCTGGTGGAGCACTGTGTGTGTGTGTGTGTGTGTGTGTGTGTGTGTGTGTGTGTAGACTAAGGCCCACACAGATAATTATTTTTGCTAAATTCTTACAGTTAATTAGCAGAGCAAAGCTTTGAATTTAGGTTCTTTCCAAATAAAGTGCTCTTTCTACCACACATTGCCTTAGACATTCCTATTCAAAGAGGATGTTATTGGAGAATTTTATCTGTGTGAGGCTATGAATGCTTTGATATTCCAATATACCTGTCATCTTATTGATGGGGGAATACTCCCTCCAATGATTCAGATGATGATTGATCAATGTCTGCCCCCTCATTTATAACTCCTGTCCATGGTTTCCTATAAATAAACTACAGGAAATCCATCAAAATCCATGCTGGGTGTCTTCCTCTACTTCTCTTGGTAGTATGTGGATACCAATATAGTATGTGGGCTATCAGCCATCCCTTATCTTCATTACATACCTCCTCATCCCTGGGTTTCTTGTGTGTTGTGACAATGGTTAAGGGTTGATTGGCTATGAATCTCTTTTCTGATATTAGATGAAATTATGATAACAAGGTCTGGAGGCAAGGCATATGAGAAAATATATCAAGGTCCTGTCCAGGATGGCAATTTTATGATCTTTTGTTAAAGAGTTCAAAGAGGATATTGATGAAAACATTTGTGGATCCTTTTTTCCTTTTTTTGTGAAACAATGAAACAACTAGAAACATTTTTTTCTCTGAACGTTCAAGGTTTTTTTTTTATTCTTTCTTACTCTGTTCATGTACAACTTTGGAGGGCATAAATCAGAATAGCATCTAGGTAATAGGTGTGAAAAGACTATGGGTCAAATTTTCATAAACTTTATCAGACTTTCGTGGGAATAGACAGAAATGTCAATATGAAATGTCATACACAACTACAGAAGAAATCTGCACTGCCAATCTCCAAGTGCAAATGGATGGCCCTTCAAAAGTCTAGGCTTGCATTGAAGTTAGATTTTTCAATGAAGTCTCAGAAATCATTCAACAAAAAGAGAAAAGGATAGAGGAGGGAAGTAAAGAAAAATCCATGCAATAGTTCTAGCTATTTCCCACCCAACAGCAATGCTATACAGCTCTCAACAGAGGAAGTTTTCTTACCCCCATATGAAGGAGAAGTTGTCCAAAAAGTGAAGGCAAATTACTCCACGAACTCTTTAGCAAAGTTGATTTCTATATCCAAAGTAATTATGTTCAAGGTAATGAAAATAACTTTTAAAATATAGAATCGGGATTTGATGCTTGAAGGATGTTTAAAAATAATCTATTTCAGTACTTCCTCTGCCTGCAATTTTACAGATGAAAAGACTAAGACCCAAAGATTTTTGAAATCTATAAAATGATTTTTTCCAATGTCACACAGTAAACAGCAATGTAAAGCTCTGAATTTAGACCCTGTTTCCAAATATCCTCTTTTCACTAAACATAGACTTTAGACATTCCTATTTGAAGGCAATGCTACTGGCGGAGACCTTTATCTGTATGAAGCTTGTAATCCTATGATACTCTGGTGAATCTCTCATCTCATTGATGGTGGGTACTTCCTTTAATGATATGGAGGACAAGTGAATATAGGTCTCCCTCTCCCTTATAACACTTATCCACATCCTTCTATATACCAACCACAGGGAATCCACTCAAAAAGCTAAGGAAATTCCTTTAGTTCTCTTGACAATGAGAAGAATCAATGGAGCATGCCAGTCATCAGTTATTTCTCATTTACAACTACATTACCAGATCACCATTTCCCCCCTAGAACAGGCATTTCTTTGATGATATCCTTTATACTACTTCTTCTGAGTCCTTCCTCATAAGTAATGTGTTTACAGCCTATTTATCACTGCAATGCACCTCTCTATTGTCCTTTCAGGAATCTTTAGTCAGTTCTTTAGAGACTGTACTATTCTAGTAAGTGTACTATACAAGCTAATGCATTAAAAAATGAACTTTTGCTTAAAGGAGAAGTTTGGGACCTTAACAAAAAACTGTACTATTTTCTTAAGACAATCTGGCTCATTCTTCTGTTTAATTTTTGAGCCAAGGTCATTGTCCATTTGTAGCATCAAAGTTATATGAATTAATTGCTGAGTGCTATTATCCATGCATCTAAATGCCAATCATAATCTGAATAATGACCAATTTTTGTATGAACAATTAATTAAACTTAGCTCTATGAATGATTATGGACTCATTTAAGAAGCTATGCAAATATTCCAGGGCTTGATGTAGTCAAGACATTATCAGTTGCAAATAGGAGCCTCTGGAGGACTTCACCATCTATAAGGAATGTAGGGAACACTCATTTAATTTGGGTTCTGCACTGAACATCTTCCATGACAACAACAAATAACTTTGGTGAGAATATCTCTCCTAATTTTATGCTTTGCTTGATACTGATGATCAGAAAGTTTAAAGGAGTTATCTCTGTTGTTGTTTGAAGTATTGTGTATGATTTATGATTTTGACACATACATGATAGACATCATATTAGAGAAGAGTCTTTAAAGTTGTATCTTGTATTATTGTATTCATTGTATGTTTATAGTCAACAAACAATAAGCACAATGTGATCTTGAATTTTCTCTAGGATTCAGTCAATTACATATCTATAAAGATGTGGTCTGTTTTAGAATCTCACTTGAAAAAAAACTGTTTTTTTTTCTCCCCCTCATACTTTATAAGGAATGCCCTCAATGCATGTATAGATGACTTTCATAAAAAAATTTTAGACCTGGACTATAAGCATATATGTTAGTAATTAATATTGAAATGGTTGTCTTTTTGCAATGATAAAGCCTGAGTTTTCTTGTGTCTTTGGTGTGTTTTTGTCTTTTAGATAGTTTGAGACTTCATCTCTAAGAACCTTAGAAGTTACGGTGCCTATAGAACAGATCTTCTCTGTAAACTATGTATAATTCAGCTAATAGTTCTACTGTCTTTGAAGGAAAAAAATAGGATGCTATAAAGATATTTACAGATACTTTTCAGTTTTCATTATTTGTTCCAATTTCATTTTCAAATGCCCCTGGTATGACTTCTTAGTTAAGTCTTTTGTCATGGTTCTTTTAAATTTGTTTTTCTGCCCATTGCTCCTCACTGTTCTGCAAGGTGATGCTGCTCATAATTCTCCATTGTCCTTTCCATAAGATTTCACAGATGGGTTGATCTTCTAAACAGGTGATCGGGTAATGTTTTTGGCAGACAGACATAGCTCTCTACTATGTTGAGCTAGGCAAAGCACATTCTAGAATCTTCTTATCTCCACATTTTGGGGGATGTAAATCACCCCTTAAATTTCTTTAAGAATGGTAATTGTCTGAGTAGGTATCTATTCTTCCATCCATTTTTCATTTTAATGGGTTCTAGAAATAAATCAGATTATATTTATTTTAATTACATACTAGATCATTTCCCTTATTTTTTATGATTCCTTTTAGTTCTGTATAATTTTCTTCTTTGTTCTCACAAGTAGGTGGTCTGACTATATACAGACAGATCATTTGGAATGACTTCCACATAAGTGACAAAGTTGTTTACTGCCTGTGAAAATATAATCAATTTCATTTTTCTCTGCTATTTGGTGCTCACCAGGTCCAGTGCCTCCTAACTCTTCTTTCAAAGCCTATGGATAAAAGGACCAAAATTGTCATGCTAAGAGCACTGTCCATTCTCCGCGCATGTGAAAACTGCCCAATAATTTATAGCTGCAGTTGCTTCTTCCTATGTCCAGTGCTATTTGCAAACTTTTCTCTTTCCTTCACAGTTGGACAGAAGTCTTTGTTGGAAAAGAGCTCCCCTAACTCTGATACTGTGCTCCCCAGGCTGAATTGTCTGTTGCTATTGTTTCCCAGTCACCCATTGCCATATCATTTACAGCTCACTCTATAGCAGCTGCTTGATTACTCCACTGTCATCCATTCTTCCTATGAGTCCAGCCCAGTGGATCTGTGAAGCAGCAAGCATCATTTCCCTTCAATACCAGCAGACTGGCCACATGCCAGGACCTTGTTGTTGATGATCCTGTCTCACTACATTAATGCTCAGGAGGGATCGTGGGTGACACTGATGAAGCTGCTCCAAAAGTCAGATGTGGCATCCATTGCAGGTCCAAGTCCCAAAGCAATAAAGAACATAAGAGACTATGGTTACCATCCTATATATCTTCAATTTGGCACATTAAGGGAAAACAGAGGGGGAGAGTCACTAGGACGCCATCGATGTCACTCAGATTCTGTGCACTGTCTTTCAGCCTTTCTGCAATTTCTGCCTTCTAATTTGATGCCTTTGGCATATTACTTAGCCTTTCTGAGTCTCTGTAGCCTCAGTTGTAAAATGATGATAATAATATTTGTAATTGCCTTTCTCACAGGATTATTGTGACAAAAAATCACTTAGTAAAGCTTAAAGGATTGTGTAAATGTAAATTATTATTTTTCCTTAACATTTATCACTTTCTGCCTTTTGTCATAATTATTTATATACATGCCTTGCTCCTTTTCTTAGGCTGTAATATCCTTAAGAGTAAGTTATATGATTTTTCCCATTTTTGTATCCTTGCTAGCTAGTTTAATGTTGTACACATTGCAGATGCTACATAAATATTTGGAGAATGGAATTGAATTTTGATCAATATCAATCCAATTATCAATGATGTATCCTAAGAATAGGGAATCTGGGACCTGAGGAGTTTATGGAAGAGGTATGAAAGAAGGAGGGTAGATAGAATATAGGAGGACTCTGATGATGATAATTCTGCTTCATGGAAAAAGGAAAAGATGCCTAAGCCAGGAGAACTAAAGATTTGTGGGGAGCACTGAGGAGCTTTTAAGAGCAGTGAGAGCATCTGGGAGCATCCCAGAAACATTGAGAACACTCTAGAGCTATGGCAAGCACTGGGAGCTGCAGGGAACTCCTGGGAACTCTAGAAAGCAGGGCAATAGAAAGTTAATAGTGGCTGGGGAAATACTTCTGAGTAGGAAGACAATCAACAAATTCATATGAGGAATAATTAAAATTAGATTCCATCTGCAGTGAGTGATATCAGACCATGTTAATGATAGAAGCATCGAGGAGTACCAGTGCTGAAAGTTGAGGAACAAGGAGAAGTATCAGGAAGGAGCCCAGGTTAGTTGCAGTCTTGGGGTAACAACAGTGCACTTCATCAGATGACTAGTTAAGGAATTCTAGGAGGTAACAACTCTAAGGAAGAGTCTGTGGGAATGGCTGTACATTTAAAGGCTTGCATAAGCCTCTTCTGTTATTTCTGACTCTATTAAGTACCTAGCAAGACTGGGTTCCTTTCCTTGCAGGTTCAGACATCAGCAAAGCCACATTCACTCATTTAATTTGTTTCTGGGATGGATATCATAAGGAATATTTTAGGTCAACTCTGTCCTTTCTAAGATTACAGTCTAAGATTCACTTCTCTTTCCTCCTCACTTTCCAACTCATATCAGGCTGTGCTTTGGGTTATTTGATTGGTACAATGTAGAGATGACTTAAAAGTCTCTATTAAAATCTGTTAACCTACTTATTTACCAGAATTAGTAGCTTACATTATTTGAAGGTTTGTAAAATACATTACATACAGTATCATGTTAGCTTCTTTTTAAAAAAGTCTGTAATTTAGGTACTGTTAATGCTATTATCCTCATTTTATACATGAGGAAATAAATTCAGGGAATTGAAGGGATTTAGGTATAGTCACACAACTAAAAAAGGTCATTGGGAAAATTTAAATGCAATAAGTAGAAATTTCAAATTGGTAAAATTTTGGCTAAATAATAAGAAATACTTTCTAATGACAGAGATAAGCAAATATGGATTTAATTTCTTTGGGAGGTAAAGGGCTCCCCTTTACTATAGGTCTTCAAGCAAAGGCTGAATAATCTTTCAGAAGGTTGTCATAAGTTTCTTTTTTCAACTTTCAATATAGGTTAGATTCAAAGATTTTGGAGATTCCAACTCTGAAATTCAGTGATGCTATGATTCTATGACTCCCAGCCCACTGCTATTTTCACTACAACATGGTGCCTCATCTCATTCAAAAGACACTTATTGACCTTTCCCTATTGGTGCTGGAGAGGAATATTAATAAAACATCACATTGCCACTTAAGAAGCTTATTTATGATAATTTCTTTCTTTTTTTCTTATCTGGACCTGAGATTCCATCAAAACATGGACCCCCTGCCATGAAAGTTCCCTATAATTATAGATTAGCAACTCTTTTGTAATTTAAACTCTTTCAAAGTTGTTCAGATTACTAATATAAGTTGTCCATGGTACCACAGGTAATATATGTGGAATGTAGGACTTAAACTTCAGTCTTCCTGACTCCCTGAGTGGTCTACATATATACAAATATCATGGCAAAAACAATTAAAAAAGCAGAACCAAAAAAAAGACAAAATACCAAGTACTTAAGAAGAAAAATGAGTTGGTATTAAAGGATAAAAAATACTGAAGAACTCATAGAGAGAGGGTAATAAACAATAGTAAATGATAAATTGATAAATTATAAAAATAAATAGTTAAATAAATGAATTATATTTATTTAAATGTAAATAACTGCAAAGTAAATTAACTGATTGCACTGATGAATAAATGAATGGATAAATACTCAAGTGCTCTACTATACTGATCTTCAATTCATTATACTAAATCATTTTTTAAAGGAGCATGGCCCCATTTCTTTGAAGATGCTGATATAAGGGGATTACAGGTATAACAGGGAGAAATCACAACTATAGTTCCTATATCATTTCAGCCTTATCTATCATTCATACAGTACATCCATAGAATGAAAACTCCTTAAGGGAAGGGAGGATCTTATTCTTATATTTATATTTTCAGCCTAATAGTATGCCCAGCACATTGAAGGCACTTAACTCATACTAATTGATTGACCATTTGATTATTTTCAAGTTATAAAGGACAATATGTGACAAAGTGAACATTTGAAGTCCAAAGGAGGTTGATCTCAATTAAAAGTAATCAGTATTACACTGAAGAAATCACATTTTAAAAACTGCCCTACTAACCTCTGTGTTCTAAAATTCTCAAATAAGGATCTTAAAAACTTTGGTTAATTTTTAATAATATAAAATTGTATTTTTAAAAATTCTGAGATTACTCTTCAAAATCCCAAAAAAGTTTCTCTTGGTTTCATCATTCTTCTCTAATTAGACATTCTTTTCCAAATATAATTATTTTTAAAATAAAAATATAAAACATTTTATTCTTGTTCAATTTTATTGTTTTTCTCCTTTACTCCTCTCTCTCTCTCTCTCTCTCTCTCTCTCTCTCTCTCTCTCTCTCTCTCTCTCTCTCTCTCTCTCTCTCTCTCTCTCTCTTCTCTCTCTTTCTCTCTCTCTCTCTCTAACATTCGATGAACTTCTTTTTGGTATAGTGAATAGTCAATTGGACTCTCACAGTTGAGGGAATTTAATTCAAATTCCATTTTGAACACTTGCTGGCTGTGTGCTCACTTTCAGCTCCAATGTTTCTCAAATGCAAAATGTGGACAATAAAAAAATTATACTTTTTAAGAGGTTGCTTTATAAGTTTTAAAATATTATTTAAATTGAGTTACTAATATTTTATTTTTTAAAGTATATTATTGGAGGCAGCCAGATGGCATGGAGTTATAATTGAAGTCTGGAGGACCTAAGTTCAAATCTGGCTTCAGACACTTTCTGTATAATCTTGGGTAAGTCACTTAAATGCCTGCTTCCCTCCTTTTTTTCTTCT
Source organism: Monodelphis domestica (assembly GCF_027887165.1). Classification (NCBI taxonomy): domain Eukaryota; kingdom Metazoa; phylum Chordata; class Mammalia; order Didelphimorphia; family Didelphidae; genus Monodelphis; species Monodelphis domestica. Next base: position 96,687,689 of record NC_077230.1, on the reverse strand, counting down.
GTGAAATGTGGATAATAATAGCATCTAATTCCCAGGTTTTTTTTTGTGAAGATAACATTTCTCAAGTGCTTTGCAAACCTTAAGGAACTTTATAAATGCTAACTATTGCAATAGATTTAAATATATTTTATGACATTTAGAAGCAAAAGCATAGTATTTCTGCTATATTAAAGGTGAATTTCATTTCCTGGATGATGGCGCTACCTGATCATGATTGTAACATTCTTTTCTATAGTTAGATGTCATTGGACATCCAAAATAACAACAACAAAAATCCCAAATTGATGTCCAAATGCATTAGGATTTGTTTGCCCAGCATTTGTCCTCATTTGTGTGAGTGATGAAGAGGAAAATGTGCTTTTGGAGAGGGGTACTACTGAAATGGGACTCTAGGAATAGTGGCTCAGTCTCAGTGCTACAAGACCATCAGGTGAAATATGGAGATGGTCAAGATTGAGAGAAATGCCCCCCCCAATGAGAAAACGTACCCCTCTAAGGCAGAAGCACCCTGCCGTGTCACCAGACTAGGACAAAGGCCAGTTTCTCCCATGCCAGCTATGGTTTGGGGTTTCAGACCATCTATAAAAATAAATGTATATAGGCATATGATTATATACCTGTGTGTAGATGCATATGGACACAAGTATATGCATATATGTGCATAACCATATATCTCTATCTACTTATATCTATCAATCTGTCTACCTCTCTTTGCATCTATCTCCATCTGTCTATGCACTTCTCTGGACAGTTGAATTCTCCAAACAGAAACTACTAACTTCCTTAACTTCCTTAGCAAATGTCATAAAATATATTTAAATCTATTGCAATAGTTAGCATTTATAAAGAATTTTATCAGATTCTATTTGCGGCCATAGCTCCTGTCATTCTGTTCTCAAATATCCACGGGATCAGATCCATGCATATTCTTTGTAAAATTTATCCTAAATATTATGTGCATGTAGATTTCCTTTAGCAGGAAAGTCTTGCCTCCATGGCAAACTCACCTCTCACATTCTGATCACAGATCCAATTCTCTCAGCTATAGTCAAGCCTTGGAATAAACCACTGTCCATGGTGCTTACATAGCTTAACTGTCCCAATCTATCCCCCATCCTGCCATACCTTTTAACTGCAAGCAAATAAAATGCTACTTTCAAAGAGAGCTGAGGGCTTGGGGAGGGCAGGATTAAGGGAAGAAGGCAGCACCTCTATTTCAGGCAGATGCCAAATCCAAGGACCAGCACAGGAGTCCCACCCTATGCTGGTTATTTGTTCTTGCCCTCTTAAGCATATTGAATATTACATTAGAGCTTTGCAACACTGAGCATGCTGACAATTTCAATTAGGAGGAAAAAGGAGAGTTGTCTGGAGAAACAAATGTAAAATGCAAAAGAAACTTACTAACCAACTGAAATTTTAAAAATAAACATAGAGAAGATGGAAATAAGAGCAGGTAACAGAACAGGAATACAAAAGTGGGGTGTAGTCCTGTAAGAAGAACATCAGGTGTGCTAAACCTCAGGATGAGCAAAGGCTAGTGAGGAAAGTGAAAGATGACAAAAACTGATGATTGGAAGAAGGAAGGATAAAACGAGGGATCAGACGACTGCACTGTATAACTAGGACAATAACTGAAAAGTGAGAAGGTAGAGTTTCTTCATTGTTATTTCCTTTCTCTTTCCTTTGCTGAGGAAAATGAGCTATTAACAGAAGGGAATGGAAGAAAAATGCTTAGTGGAAATTCTGGTTCCTATTCTAATTACTGTGAGGGGGGACAGTAAGAGAGCAACTCACTGCCTTTGATGAGGTCAAGTTACTTTTGCCAGATAAACTACTTCCCCTCAGATACTGAAAAAATTGATGGCTATAATAGCTGTCACATTGTCAGCTATATTTGAAAAATCCTGAAGTACAGAAGACCTACCAAAAGACCAGAGAAGGACAAATATTACCTTGATTTTAAAAATAAAATAAAAACAAAACAGGAAATAGAATTTAAAAACTAGAGGCCAATGAAGCTGAATTTTTTGCCAAAAATTTAGGACAAATTTTCCATTAATTTTTTTCAGTCAGCAAAAATTTACTTCTCTCTCTCCCAAATTCCCGTTCTCCCCAATAAAGAATAATAATAAAAAATTAAAACCTGTTACAAACATGTATAGTAAAGCAAATCAGACTTCCACATTGGCCATGTTCAAAGACAAAGAATTCTTCACTCTCAATCCTTTGCCTCTACCTCAAGAAGTGGGGAACATTTTTCATCACAAGACCTGTGGCATCATCATTGGTCATTACACTGATTAGAATCCCTAAGCCTTTCAAAGCTGTTTTTCCTTACAATGTTGTTGTGATTGTTTGTTTGATTTATTCTCCTAATTCTATTCACTGTTTTACTTTTTCACATTTATTTTCCTATTCTGTTTCACTTTGTATCAGTTCATACAAGTCTTCCCAGGTTTAAATTAATTTTAAACTGGTTGATGATATGGACTTAAGGAGAAGTTAATAAAAGTTTATATAATAAGTTTATATAGCTTGGAGGAGGTTTCCAGTGTCACAGTTCCAGTGTCTGAGAGATATCTATCTACCTGGTCCTATGCTGTTAAACATTTTTATCTATTATGGGGAATTTAAGCATTTATTAGGTTACTATTGTGAAGATTAGATTTGGCTATGTCCTGATTGTAACAATGAAGGTACTTAGCTCTTCCTGTATTGGGAAGATTAAATTGTAATCCCTTGTCTATTTGTAGATTTTAATCCCCAAAGTGTTAACTCAGTATTTAAAATAGATCTACCCATTTTAACTACAAAAAAGTGTTAGCTAACTACAAAAAGTGTTACCTAACAAAAAAGGTGTTAACTAACCACAAAAATGTATAACTAACTACAAAAGATATGAACACTGTGAAGATTGGATTTAGCTATCTCCTGATTATAACAATTAAGATATTTAGTTCTTCCTTTATTGGGAAGATTGAATTGTAATGCACAATCTATTTTTAGATTTTAATCCCCAAAAGGTGGTAACTCAGTATTTGAAGTAGATCTATCCATTTTTACTACAAAAAGGTGTTAAGTAACCCAAAAAGATATAATCTAACCAAAGAAGGTGTGAACCAAAGAGTGGGCAGTCCTGGAGAAAAGCGTCTGCTGTGATTGGTAGCTATGAAATTTAGAGGATATGACACAAGAGAAAAAGATCTTTAAAAAGAGGATCAGAGGCCAGAAGAGATAGTCGATTCAAGATTCCAGATTCCAGATTCCAGGTTCAAGATTCGAGTTGGATGGAAGATCTCTGACTTGGAGTGGGACTGGAGAATCAGCCTTTTGAGCTTGGATTTGATTCGAGGAGATCCATTTAGACAGTCACAATTGGTGAGTGAAAGGCTTAGTGACCCTGCCTTTCTCAGAAGTCTAAACCTGTGATAGAGGCTGGCACTAAAGAAAAAGTGTCAGGCTGAAGAGTATGTGAAATTGATCACCTCAATGGGGGAGGGGCCCCAGGAGTGAAAATCCAGGGGAGGAGTAGACTCTGGCTGGGAGAGCAGTGAGTCTCTTAGTCTTGAGAAGCCAAGAAAGAGGTTGGGAAAAAGACTTTCTCCTGAGGGTTATCCACTTTTCCTGCTGGTGACTGGAAATCCTTCCCCCTAACACTTCCTAATCAAAGGGACTTTCTGAATAGAAACCTAAGCAGACTTTACCTCAGTTCCTGTTGCCCAGGGGTGAGTCAATCTGACTTTCTCTCAGGCTGCCAAGGCCTGTATTTTCCCCAACTCAAGGAGGAGGAAAAGGGTTGTAGATAGAGACAGGGACCCCCTTTTCCCACTTTCTTTTTCCCATTCTTCCCTGCCAGTTATTCCTTTTGTATTGCCTGATTGAGTTAACATTAAAAGTTATCTGTTCCCCAAGCTGAGTGTGAGTGAATGGATCAAGGGGAGCCTTTTAGTCTTGAGTAGTGGAGGGGGGACAAGAGGATCAAGAGCAAATTGGGGTGAGCAGCTTTAGCTAAGGAGGGAAGGCAGAAGGGGGGAAATCTTCAAACCCTATCTCCTCTTGCTGATCCAACCTGTTACATCAGCTTTTCCCCTGAATCCCCGCTTTGTGGAATAGGGGGGTTCTCTCTTTTCCCTTCTCATACCAAAAGTCCAAACTTCCCTCTGGGTACAAAACTTCACTCATTTATCCTTCTTTTAATACAAACCTCTAAGAAAGGTCCATAGTCTTGAGACTTTTCCCTGATTAGGGCCTTAGTGTTTCTACCTAGCTCAGAGGAAGCCAGAGTTTCCCCTCTCTCTCTCATTCCCTCTGTTGTAAATAAACTACCATAAATTCCATTTACTTTAGTAACTCATATTTGGGATTTTAGAAATTAAATCCCTGGCGACCACCTAATGAATATATTTCAGTCTCAATCACAATTAATTTTAACAACACCCATTTCATACATTGAGTGGGCAGTCCTGGAGAGGAGCATCTGCTATTATTGGTAGACATAAAATTTAGGGGAGGTGACACAAGAGAAAAAGTTCTTTAAATAGAGGAAACAGAGGTACACACCGTTCAATCAATATAGAGAATTCAGTCACTGGGAGTTGGACTGGAAGAATCAGTCACTCAAAGCTGGACTAGAAGACAGACACTTGAGAAGAGACTGGAAGATAGACACTCAGACTTGGAGTGAAGACACTTGGCTATGGAACTGGACCCCTGGAGGAGCTCGTACAGGAGACCTCAAACTACCTCAAACTGATTTCCTTTTAGATGGTCATCATGGTGAGTAAAAGGCTGACTTAGTTTCCTTGCCTTTCTGAGGTGTGAACCTCTGAGAAAGACTCATTGTCTTGAGACTCCTTTCCCCTGACTGGGGCCTGAGAATTTCTACCTGGCTCAGAGGAAGCCAGAGCTTTCTGCTTTCTCTCTCTCTCTCTGTCTCTCTCTCTCTCTCTGTCTCTCTCTCCCTCCCTCTCTCTCTCTCTCTGTCTCTCTCTCTCTCTCTCTGTCTCTCTCTCTCTCTCTCTCTTCCCTTTTCTTTCTTTCTTAATATTTCCCTCTATTGTAAATAAACTATCATAAATTCCATTCTATTTTAGTAATCCATTTGGGGATTTAGAAATTAAATCCCTGGTGACCACCAATTAAATATTCAGTCCAAATCATAAAAAATAAATCAACACTATTCTTAACCATGTACCATGCTAAAAGCCTTTATAAGTATTATTTCATTTGATCATCACACCAATCCTATGAGGTTAGTGTCATTATTAGCCCTATTTTAAAGATGAGGAAATTGAGGTAGACAAAGGTAGGAAACTGAAGCAGACAGTGACTGAGGCTGGATATGGTCATCATGATTCCAGAACCAGTACTCTCTCCATTGCATCACCTACTCACCTCCTGTTTCTGTTGCCATATATGGCCTATCCTGATAAATTCTCTTTGTTGTTATTTTTCAGTTTTATCCAACTCTTCCATGATTCCATTCTGGGATTTTCTTGAAAAAAATACTTGAATGATTTGCCATTTTCTTCTCTGGATAATTTTTCATATGAAGAACTGAGGCAAATAGAATTATTTGATTTGCAAAAGGTCACATAGTAAGTATTTAAGGCCATAAGATGAGTCTTCCTGATTCCAGTCCAGTGCTCTATCCACTGAACTATCTTTTATTTACTAACACAGAAAATATTTGTGAACTTCCAATTTTTAAAAGTATTTTGATAATATTTAGTAGAGATTTTGTAAATAAATGAAAAATGCTCTTAGAGATAATACATAGTGGCACCTAAAGGAGCTAGGTAGTCATGGGCCTGAGGAATTTAATATATCAATCAATTAATTTCTCATTTAATAAAACTGGGTTGACACAACAAACTCTTCAATACTTTACTATAATCTGGATTTTATCCATTGCATATACTCCTTCCTTTGACAAAGACTGATACTCAAACAACTTAACAGACAGTTCTTGAAAACTGCTGTAGTGGAAAAAAATTCATCCTGAATTCCATCTGGTGTTGAGCAGCTCTCCAGACTTAGCTAGGCTAGTCCTTGGATAATATCAAATGGATCTTCACTTGTCCATTCTCAAATCCTTTGCAGTTTGGAGGATATCTCAGAAGTTACTCAATAGTGGAATTGCCCTTGAGAACCCAAGTCAACCTCCAGGCTGACAATGTATGAAAGAAGGATTTTGGTGTATTACACGTTAATTTTGCAATAAATAAATGCTATCAACTAATAAATCAATTAAACAATCAGCATAGATTTATGCTCTGTAAAAGGACACCCTTGTTAACAATGAGAGTCATCCAAAGTGGAAAGGGATGTTTCAGGGCTTAATGGGCTTTCTTCACTGAAGGCCATAAAGGGAAGATTAGATGGGCATTTGTTGAAGACTTTGTGGACAGAATACCAGCAAAAACATAGGCTAGAAATTTTGAAAGATTTAAAAACTCTGACTAATGTAATGACCAACAATGATTCCAAAGTGCTCATGAAAAAGGGTGCTACCCAGTTCCTGATGGAGAGGTGAGGAACTCCAAACATGGTGATATGTGTGATATATGATTTTCCACATGGTCAACATAGCCACATTTTGCTTGATTATGTGATATTTGTTATAAGGATTTTGTTTTGCTTTTCCATTTGGAAGAGAAAAACATATTTTTAAATTTATTTAAATTTTATATTTCAATTTATACATACCTGTATTTATTTAAAAGCTAAAATTTACAGGTGTGACAAGATGAGCTTTGAAGTGTCTTCCAACTAAGAAGAAAGAGAATGAGAAGAGAATGGGAAAACCCAAGCACTTTTTCCTAAGACCCTGGGTAGTAGCATATGAGTTAAAAAAAAGTCAACTATTAATTTACTACTACTGACATGGGCTAATATTACTTGAATGGGAGATATCAGAAATAGTGTAGAAGTCTGCAAATAATGATCCCACACATATATTTAATAACAACAATATGTTAACAAAGTGCCTTAAAGTTTATAAAATGCTCTCACAAACATCTCATTTGATTCTCAAAATAATTATCAGCTATATATTCCCATTTTACAGATGAAGAAATTGAGTCCGCTCTTACTCCCAAATTCAAATATATTTGCCTAGTGTGTCTTCTGTGATTATTTTTATAAATAATTTTGAAAAAAGATCATATTTAAACTTTTAAATTTAAATTTTAAATGTTCTTCTTTTCCCCAGCCACTGGACAATTTCCATGCTTCAGGTCCTGACATAGGCAAGAGAAGAAGAAAGTCTTCTTGCTCAATCCATTTTATTAAAATGCTTTCCATGGTATGTGTCTTGAAACCCCTGTCAGAATGGAAAATTTCAGTGTGGGGATCAGAGGGGTTCAATCTACACTCTTAAATTCTTTTACCTCCTCATGATTCTATTTTTTCTTTAACCCTTACCTTATTAGAGTCAATACCAAATACCAAATACCAATACCAATACCAATACCAATACCAAAGACAGAAGAGTGGTAAGGCAAGAAAAAAGGAGTTAAGTGACTTGCCTAAGATCACACAGTCAGGAAGTGTCTAGAGTCAAATTTGAACCCAGGATCTCCCACTCCCCACTAATCTTGATAGTAAACCTTTTTCTCCTACAACTAAGGTGGTCCAGGACATAAAGAGTTACTGTGTATCAGTTATGGATATTATGTAGAGTCAAATTAATTACTTATTTACATTCAGAAATAAATAAAAAGAAGATATGGGTACTCAGCTAATTTCTATCTCCATTACAGTCCGAATAAGGAGAAATGAATTTAAAAATTACACCAGAAATGTTCTTGGGGTAGGACCTGGAAAAAGAGAAAGAAGAGATTTTTAGGAATATGAGAATTAAAGTTTTTTTATCTTCCTCTTTGGAGAGGTCAAAGAGAAATACAAATACTACACCTGGGGCGATGAGGTAGCTTATTAGATAGAGAGCCCAGCCTGGATTTGGAAGGACCTGAATTCAAATCTCTCCTCTGACACTTCCTCCTTGTGTGAACTTTGGCAAGTCAATTAATTCCCTTGCCACTCTTCTGATTTAGAACTAATACATGGTATTGATTCTATGATGGAAGGAAATGTTTTTTAAAAATCCACATCTCTATTTCCTATTCTATATCCTTACCCCACACATTTATTCTGGGATCTTTTTAAATATGAACTTACTTTCCTTGAGACAGAGAGTTGGACTACATGACCTCGAAAGATTCCTTTCAGTTCTCCATTTGTATGATTAGAATTTCTGAGGGAGACCTATCGCATTTGAGGAAGAAATGAAAGAAACTAGAAGAAAGCTAGCTACCTCTCCAGTGACACATCAACGCTTTTCCCATGTGGATGATGGAGAAAGGTTTCTGTGGTCAGAAATTTAACAAGGTAATTATTTTCACACCAGTCCTTCAGAATGGTTTTTCACAGACAGCAATTTTATAAGGTATAATTATCTATTTTTGCCTGCTTCATAAATTCCTCCTTCCCATTCTTTCCCTCAGTAAACTAGAAATTATTTAAGATTGGAGAAGTATGCAGTAATGCTTGGCTTAGCATTTTTCTGTGTGTTTCCTCTCCGGCCTCCTGGCTGCATCCATTTCTGCTCCTGACCCAGCCATGCTGGCCCTGCAATCTGAGGCTTTATAGGAAAGGAAGGATGGCTCACTCCAAGGAGCCGAAGAGCAGCTGCCATTTCCAAATCAAAACCAAATCTTGTCAGAAGTCATTTTGGCTTAACAAGGCAGCCCCTATCATTTCCAGGGATGGATAAGGGACAGGGAAGAAAACAGTGCTTGTGTTCAGTTTTAAGGACTAAGTCTTTTTTTTTTTTAGTTTCAAGAATATTTTCTTTTAAAAAAATCTATACTCATATACAAATGCATTCATAGCCATATACATACATATAAATATATTAATGTACATATATTGCATTATATACTTATATCATATTACAACCCAGTATATTATATCACATATCATATGCCACTCTATGTGAGATGACATAACCTCCCATCATATATTATTGTGACATATTTTGTTGTAGTATATTTTATTAAATATCCAGAGATGAAAATTGGAATAAGGCTAATGGCAATATATCAATGAAAGGGAAGAATTCTATGATATCAAAGTGGTTATAACAATAGCTTACATTTTTGTAACCAATTTTTTCTGCAAAAAGTTTTTTATAATTGTATTTACTCTGTGTGTGTTTGTGTGATGGATGTGGTAAGAGAAATGATAGTTGTAGAGGTCATGGTTGAGGTAGTTGTATCAGTAGGCAAAATTTAGACTCAGTCTTAAGAGAATTCTCCTTCCTCCTGGGGAGGGGCTATACTGGAATAGAAAGGGCCCTGGACTTAGAGTCAGAATATCTGGGTCCTAATCACAACTTTGGCATTTACTAGCTATGTAACAGGGGCTCTTAACCCATTCTGTGTCACGGACTCCTTGGGCAATCCGATGACACCTATGGACTCCTGAGCATTAAGTTTTTATAGATACAAAATAAACTATATAAGATTATAAAGGAAACCATTTCTATTAAATATTGTTAACATAATATTGAATAGTTATGTTCGTGAGCCCCAGATTAAGAACCTTGCTTTATTAATGTACATAAGTTATTTGGTTTAGGGACAATAATACTTGAATTTTCACTCATCATGTACTTGGGAGGGTGCAATTGGTGAAGTTTTTGGTTTTTTTTAGTGAACTTTTTTTTTTCCCACCTACAAATGTCCTGGCCATTTGTCACTGACATAAAAGAGAATTCCTCTTTCTTATTTCTTCTTCTTCTTCTTCCTCCTCCTCCTCCTCCTCCTCCTCCTCCTCCTCCTCTTTTCTTCTTCTCCTCCTCCTCCTTCTTCATCTTCTCCTTCTCCTCTCTCATCTCAAATGAAACATTTGCAAAAACAGAACCTAGCACAAAGTAGGTGCTATGTAAATGCTTATTCTGATTCCCTTCCTCTTCCCTAACTATCTGTTTCTGTCACTCTTTGTTTCATAATCTCTTGCATCTTTGTAGGTCTCTACTGTGGATATTAAGCAAGATTTGTTGGTGTTGGATGAGGATACTCTTTCCTTTCTGCTATAAGAACTAACACCAAATGCTCATGTTAGCAGGGCCCTTCAGAGATGATTTTGTCCATTTCTATCCCTACTTCAGATATGGTAGCCAGATGGTGATTTATCCTCATACAAAAATATCTAGAGAAGAAGGTGACACTCTCTCCCCAAAAGTAATTGTTAGGTTATAGCAAAGTGGAATCACAGAATATCAGTCATCTGGTCCAAAGTGGGTCTAAGCAAGAATATCTTCTTCAACATATCTGACAAATGGTCATTGAGCTTTGACTTAAATACTTTAAAAGCAGGGAGAACCCAACAATATCAAAGGTCATCCATTCTGCTTATGGATAGATCTGATAGGAAATTGTTCCCGTGTAACAGCAAAATTTGCTTCTGTAACTTCTACCTTCAGGAGTCCAAGTACAACAGCTTTGATCCCTTTTCCACATGACAGTCCTCTAGATACTTAAACACCTCCATTATATTTTGCCTGGGTCTTCTCTTTCCCATGCTAAATGTCCTCATTTCCTGCAACTCATTCTTATATGACATAAACTTGAGACACTGGATGAGTTTAATTCAACAGTTAATCCAAATATATATATATATACTTATATATATATGTATGTATGCATGTATGTGCTTATATATACATTTGTATGTATATATACATGCATATATTTTAATTTTAACCATCTCACAAATCCTCCACAATAACCCCCTTCTAAGTATACTTCTTTTTTAAAATAATAATTAAATTAATTATTAAATTAAATTATAAATTAATAAAATTATAAATTAATTAATTAAATAATAATAATTAATAATAATATTGTGTGTATTGATTCTAAGGCAGAAGAGTGGTAAGGGCTAGGTAATGGGAGTTAAGTGACTTGCCCAGGATCCCACAGCTGGGAAATGTCTGAGGCCAGATTTGAATCTAGAACCTCCCATCTCTAGGCCTGACTCTCAATCCACTGAGCTACAGAACTACCCAGCTGCCCCCTCTATGTATACTTCTTGAGAAGAATATATTTCCCTATAGATCAAGATGGGCACCTCTAAACTATCTTTCCAAAGTTTTCTATATTTAATCATACTCCAGCATATTGGGGGAAGTGTGGAGGGAGCCTTGAGTTGTCTATGCTATAATGGAAAAATTCCCTATTCTCCAGTTAGGAAAGAGCTGTGTTCAAATTCCAGCTCTGCCATCTGCCATCTGAGAGACTATGGTGAGCCTAAATTCAATTATTCTTAAAATGATAATGATAATAACTATAGTACCTACCCCCCAAATTTTGTGAGAATCAAACACCCTGCTAAACAATTTATAAGCCTTGAAGTGATATATACAAAGATCAGTTACTATCAAAAGGGGGTGATTTCATGACTGCCCAGATGCTAGAGTGAAAAGAAGTGAGCTGGATTAATGAGAAAGTCAAGGAAAAGAGGGATATGGGAATGCTACCAGGAAGGGGTTAGGGGAAAGAGAAGACCTTAATACTGGATCCAAGGGGCTCCAAAGACTGTAAAGCAGTGTGAGACAATGGAAAGTTCAATCTGGAAGACCTATTAGTTCTATTATTTATTAACTAATGTGGTACAGTGGATTTGGAGACCTGAGTTTGATTCCTGGCTCTGCCATTTATTTAAACTGGGTTACCCAGGGCAAGTTGCTTAAGCCCCTTGGGTTTTACTTTCCTGGTTTGTAAAATGAAAATGTTGGACTAGAGGGATGCTAAGCTTCCTTCTAGCTTCCAATCAATGATCCTAAGTCATTTAAAGTGTTGGAGGCTGAATTTATAGACTAAAACTTGTCCAATTTATATAGTGCTTGTAGTATTAAGTTTATAGGTTTATAAAAAACAAATGAAGAACATTTGCTAATTGAAGAAAGAGAAGGAAAGAGATGAAGAAAGGGAGGGAGGAAGCAAGAAAAAATTGGATACAGACTAAGGGTGTTGTAACTATAGAACACCATACAAATATAAGTTGTTATTGCTATTCTTTTACTAGATAATATTCATTATATATATTTACATCTATATTTATATACATGTAGTATAAAAATATGTACTTTGTGGTGTGTGTGTGCATTTGGCATCTTCTGCAAATTACAATAAAGACTCTCCTCTCTGGAGATACACTCTAATTTTTTTTTTAACTCTTACCTTTCATCGTGGAATCAATACTGGGTATTAGTTCCAAGGCAGAAGAGTGGTAAGGGCTAGGCAATGGGGGTTAAGTGACTTGCCGAGGAAGTGTCTGAGGCCAGATTTGAACCTTGGACCTCCCATCTCTAGATCTGACTCTCAATCCACTGAGCCACCCAGCTACCTCCTACACTCTAAAATTTAGGTTTTTGTGCTCCAATGAATAGTGCTCAGGCATACATTGACATTTACACATGATCACATTCACACAACAGACTTGAAAAAAGAACAATCACTGTTTCTCAAACAATTACATATATTTTGAAATTTTCCAAATGAAGCAATAAAGTGTGTTAAGGGAACAAATTTAGATCTCCAGGGACTAAATATGGTAAGGGTCTGCCCCTATACTTGTACTGACTGTTTTTTGAACCCAGAATAAGTTCTTTATATTTATTCCTGTTAAATTTTACCTTATCAGACTTATTCTTTGTCATTAACTGCTCCCTTTGGATTCAAGACATATGGCCTAAGGGGTACAGTTTTAGTCTAGTTGAACACTGGGGCTAAATCCTATTTCTGATACTTAACAGTCTAACATGATCATTGGTAAGTCACTTCACTGCTCTCAATCTGTTTCCCATCTATAAAATGAGAATAATCTTGGAGTCATTGCAAAGCTCAAATGAGATATGTTTTTAAAGTTTTCATTAAAATGTCCATTATTTGGATAGGTGAGGAAGGTACCATGAGGGCGAGAGGTAGACTCAGAATGGATTTGTAGGGAAGCTGAACTCTATGTAGGCACCATCTTGCTAGAAAAAAATTCAAGTTTGGATTTGGGGAGATAAACAGTCTCTTTGAAGAAATGGAAACTTTGAAGTTTCTATAAAAAATAACCTCCTTGAGGACAGAAACTCTTTCATAAAAATGCCCTTGAATTCATCATGCCAATGTCTTTTATACAGTAAGTACTTAGTAAATGCATGTTGTGTTGGATAAAACTTGGTGTCTAACCACCAGTTAGTTACATGTAAGTGTACTTTGGAGCATATTTTGTGTGTTCACTATGGTATTCTGGGTAGACTTTTCAAAGGATGTTAGAAACCTATATCATGCCTAATCGATGCACTTATTGCTGGCAAAGAAAAGTGGTAGGCAGAACAAATGTAAATAAATCCATTATTTTATTGTGTCTCATTATATATTTGATTTATTGCATGCCAGGGAAGTACTGTATGAAGAAGTCAATTTGTTGGCTTTTATAATCTCATTAGGGTTTCCTTTTAAAGCATTCTAATTGGAGGTGCCATCTGTTCTGTTTAAAAGCTGTTGTGTATCACCACAGTAAATAATTTTTTAGATAAAAGAAGTTTATCTTTAGATGTTTAGTAAGCTGACAATGTACTAAAAACACCCCGTGCTGTCTATGATTTAGTTTAACAGGTCGAACTTGGCATCAGTATGTAGCCATCACTCATAGAGATTTTTGCCAAGTTAGACCTACCAGTGAGTATTTATCAAACACTTATAGCATACCTAAGATTGTGTTGGGTACTATACAGAGCAGAGAAGAAACAGACAAGACAGTCTGTCCCCTTGAGGAGCTTATAGACTAGTTGTGGAGACAAGACCTACACATTGGAAACTATGAGACCAAAATAAGAAGGCGGGGAATCAAGGGCTAATTGTGATGTTCCTTAATCCAATAATTCAATTTAACAAGTACTAATGAAGCATCTTTTTAGATGGCAGGTACTGGGCAATACACTGAGGATACAAAGACAGAAATGATACAGTCTTTGTCTTCAAAGATATTTCCACTTGGGAGAAAGGACATAAATATGGTTAAGTGGCTACAAAAAATTCTCAAATAAGTGGAAGGTAATCTGAAGGAAGTGAGAAATTAGGAAAAGCCTCTTCTATAAGATGTGACACCCAAGTTGAGATGTGAGGGCATGTAGAGATTCCAAGTAGCAAAGGAAATCAAGGAGATTTCCAGATAGGTAATCTGGAGGTTGTCCAAAGGGAGAGATCAAGAAAGGCTGGAATAGAAAACTGTAGGTTTTTTAGGGAATTTTAAATCAGATCTCAAGCAGGAAGCAGTCACAGGACACAGTTGAGAACAAATAAAGTGCTGTTGAAGTTAGAAGATATCTTAGTAAAGTGAAAATAATGCTGCAATTGGAGATAGATTACCTGAACTCAATTCATACCACCACTGTTAAATACTCCATGACCTTGGGTGAGTCATTTTCCCTCTATGGGGCTTAGTTCCTTCATTAGTTGATGTGATACTCCTTTGTTTCCAAAGAGGAACAATGACATTATGGGATGATATCTTGATTTGTTCAGGAGGTGGATTTAAGTGAAGCAGAGTTGTTCAAGGCATCAAGCTCACTCTCTCTTCCAGTCATCCAAGTCTGGTGGCAAAACCAAAGTCAGGATGACTGGTGATGGCCCAGGATGCAGTGGATGACCCTGGCATCTTTGATGCCTGACAAAGCTGCATGCACTCCACAGCTCCTTCTTCAGCCACTTTCCTGGCAGTTGGAATAAATCCTCATCTGCCCCTTCAGCCAGGGAATACACATGCTTTCACATGCTTGGGATAGACATCTCCCTAACTCATCAATGGGTTGGAGCCTATCAGTTACTTTCAATCTTCCAAGATGTTTTTACCAGAATGTGGCCACTGAGCATATTACAACTTCTTGGAGCCATAAGAGAGAATTGGGGAAAGGTGGACACCAAAGGTGGATGAGCAGCCCTGAAAAGGGCTCAGCAAATCCTCACATCAGAGATGTTAGTCTTTCCTAAACACCTCATATATCCTTTTTCCATCTGTAAAATGAGAGAGTTGGACTGTATGGCCACTGAAACCTCTTCCAAATCTAAATCAATGGATCCTAGCATTTCATGATCTGAGTTGGAATCCTTACTTTGGCTAACTGTGGGACTCTGGATAAAATATGGCATTGCTTTATGCCTCAGTTTCCTCATCTACAAAGTGGAGATGATAGCATACTTTCTACTTCAGAGTTCCTCCCAAGAATCCCTTTATCACCTTTAAAGTGTTATAGAATATAAAAAATGCTATTTAATTGTAGTCAGTGAAGGGAATGATGGAATACATAGGAGTTGAGCTATAGGAGCTAGCTGTTTTCCTAACAAATTATTTATGCACAGTTAGCCTACCAGCCATCTAGTTGGAATTCCCAGAAAATATTTCCTATTTCTACTGCCCAGGTTGTAGTCAGGAAGTTGGAAGGAATCCTGAAAACTCCCTAAGGTTCTGGGCTACAACAGGGATCAAGAAGTGCTGGTTCTGAAGGACATAATGCTACTGTGAGAATGGAGTGAGAGCTAAGGTAACTTGCAAACAGATACAGGGTGCAAAGCAAAATATCTTGGCTGGAATTCAAAGGAGAAGGGTTCTATAAAGAACGTGAAAACAGGATAAAGAGGGGGATTGAAACAGAAGCTGGGGAGTTCCTGGTTCATTCAGAACTTTGAGAGGGAATTTCTGGGAGCTAACTGCTGGCCTGGGGGGAGTGGTTGAGAGTTGTGAGAGGAGTTTCAGGCCTCTGGACTGCTTTCTCCTTTTGTTCCTGCTTGTTGGTTCCTGTTTTGTTCGGGCTTTCTGGTTGCTGTTTTTTTCTTGTTTGATTCTGCCTATTCCTGATATTGGTTTAACCTAACTGTGACACTCTGAAAAAGAAACACATCCTTTACCTGAACTGATCTGCCTGTTACTCCAAAAACCCTGCAGGCATTAGCCTGTGGGTCTTGTTCACCATCCCATCCCATCATCACCCTTATCTAGCCAACCTGATCTAGTAACCATTACCAAAGACTGTTTTGGAGTGGCCATAGATAGAGAAGCTAGAATAGGGATTCTTGGGTTATAGCACAGCCAGGTCAGGGTGTTACTTAGCTGGGAAGACAAAGAAGACAGGTTTTTTGCAAGCCTCTTAGCTCAGAGGGTGAAGAGTAGGTTTCTTAGCTTAGGGAATCTCTTGGCCCTCTTTCCTTACCCATTCATTATTTATTTATATCATTAAACCTTTTGTTGGTGAGGGCAGCTGAGTAGCTGGCTAGCTCAGTGAATTGAGACCAGGCCTAGAGAGGGGAGGTCCTGGGTTCAAATTTGACCTCAAACACTTCTCAGCTGTGTAACTCTGGGCAAGTTACTTGACTCCCATTGCCTAGCCCTTACCTCTTCTGCCTTAGAACCAATACACAGTATTGACTCCAAGATGGAAGGTAAGGGTTTAAAAAAAACCAACAACCTTTTGTTGGTGTATATAATGCAGTCAGATTGTGTCTGTGACAGATCCAGGACTGAGAGCCTCCATCTTGCACTCTGAGCCTGAGATAGACAGAGACAACACCTTTTTAACATCATTAACTTTCTGAGTAGTAAAACCAAAATCTTTCACTACAGAGGAATTCCTTGGTTATCCCAGGGCTGCTAGTGTGCAGGAAAGGAGTACCAAGGGCACGTTGGCCCCAACACTTCTCCAGGCAGGTATTACCAAAGTAAGTGAGTGAGTGAAGAAGACTCGCCACTCTTCTGCCTTAGAACCAGTAGACAGTATTGATTCTAAGATGGAAGGTAAAAGGTTAAAAACAAAACAAAGAGTGAAATTTAGGCTTAATGTGTAGAAAAATTTCAATATGATTAGAGTTATCCAAAAGTGGAAAGGGCTGTCGCCAGCAGCGGTGAGTTAGACACCTTCACATAGAGACTCAACAGCCACTCATCAATACACTAGAATGTGGGTTCTTTTCACTTACAAGGTTGGACTAGACAACTGCGGAGGTCCCTTCCAATTCTCTAATTCTTTGATTCTAAGTAATAGCCCCAGATATTTACTAGCTGTGTGACCCCAGCAAGTCACTCAATCTCTTTTAGCTTCAGTTTCCTCATCTATGAAATGGGAATGACAGTAGCACATACTTTGTTGTGACCCAGCTTTGAATCAGGGAATTTGGAATGTTAAGAGTCCTTCGTGGAATGAAAAAAGCCTCAGAATTTACTTCCTCTAAAGAAATCTTTCCCATTCTCACAACACCCCTGCATTTTATCCCTGAACAGATCTCTTTAACTACTCTTAAAGGGTGATTAGGTGGAATAGTGGATACAATTCCAGGTCTCTATCTTGTGTCCTATATTCTGAAACTCTTTAGTCAGAAACACTCCTATTTTTCTTTTTTAAACCCTTACCTTCTATCTTAGAGTCGACACTACTTATTGGTTCCAAGACAGAAAAGAGGTAACTGCTAGGCAATAGGCCTAGGGAGACATAGTTAAGAAATTTCTGAAGCTAGATCTGTACTCAGAACCTCCCTTCTCTAGTTTGGCTCTCTATCCAAGGAAGATTCCACTTTTTGAATTCAAATCCAGCCTCAGATACTAGCTGTGTGACCCTGTACAAGTCACTTACCCCTATTTGCCTCAGTTTCCTCAGCTGTAAAATGAGCTGGAGAGGGGGCAGCTGGGTAGCACAGTGGATTGAGAACCAGTCCTAGAGACGGGAGGTCCTAGGTTCAAATTTGGCTTCAGCCACTTCCCAGTTGTGTGACCCTGAGCAAGTCACTTGACCCCCATTGCCTAGCCCTGACCACTCTTCTGCCTTGGAGCCAATACACAGTATTGACTCCAAGACGGAAGGTAAGGGTTTAAAAAAAAATGAGCTGGAGAGGAAATGGCAAACCACTCCAGTATCTTTGCCAAGAAAAACTCCAATAATGAGGTCATAAAATGTTGGACAAAGCTAAATGACACCTCTGATATGACAATATCAGGTTGATGACAGCAGGAATCTACAGCTTCTTTTCCCTGAATTCTTCTCATGGGGCTAAATAGAGCTTGTGGGAAACACCAGAAAGCCTCATCATTGACCAAGAAAAAGGGAGAAATGGAGATGAAAAAGAAAAGGAATGGGAAAAAAGGGGAAAAGAAAGGAAAAAGAAAGAATGAGGCAGAAAGGAGAGTAAAAGTGCCCCTGGACTACACATCACATAAATGAGAGCCAATTCCACCTAAAGGCAAAACCAATTATTTGTCAAATATCTCCTCTCACCATTATCTCATTAAGATGCATGGGGAAAATTCACAGGTCTTTTTAGGAAGCTTTTTAAAATAATAGACTTCTTAGAATGGAAACAAATACTATATTTAGTTAAGAACTGGATTTATAAACAAGGATGAAATCAATAAACTCCCAAGGTATGGATATTTTAGACTAGTCGATTCCTTCATAGGATGTAGATTTTCATATTGAAGTCCCCTTCGAGATCATTTAGTTCAGGGGTTCTTAACTTTTTCTGTGTCATAGAGCCCTTTGGTAATCTTGTAGAGCCTATGAATGCATTAGAATAATAACAATAGTGATAATAATAACAATCAGAGAGATTTGTTTACAAAATACTGTATCTAATTTAAATGTTTTAGATGCAAAAATTAAATACAAAGGAAACCAATTAAATAAAATAATTATAAACTTCTTTTTAAGTTCATGAATCATCTTTCTCATCTATAAAATGGGGATATTAATAGCACCTACTTCACTGAGCTGTGAGAATCAGATGGAGAGAATCTGTGTAAAACATCTTAGAAATATTAAAGCCCTATAAATGTTGGTTATTATTTTACAAATGAATCTCAGGTCCCGAGAAGGGAAATGACTTTGTTCAGGTAACATGAATAGTAAAGAGAATGGATAGAATTTGAACTAAGGTCTTTGGATTCCAAGTTCCACAAGCTAATTCCACAATATCACATTGCCAAAGCATCACTATAGCAACCTGGCTAGACTAGCCTATACTTCTGATCTGTAAATTTTTCTGGGAGATTACATTGCCTCCAACCAAGGAAGTGATTGAAATGGGAGAAGAGAGCAGCACAGGGGCAATAGAGACATCTCTAACACTAAATAACAGGGCTATGATTCCCTTGTGCTGACTTTACTCCAATTGTCAGGTAACATGTGCCATTTGTCCATCCTCCCCTTGATGCATTGAAGATTGGATTTACTACCGGAAGTAAAAGTATAAATTCCTTCACCTAGCACTCAATCAAGCAGTCAATCACCAAAGATTTACTGAGCACTAACTCTAGGCTAGGCAAAGATCTAGATATTCTGGTGGAGGCAAAGATGTATAAGGCATTGTCCCTGCTCACAGACTGATAACTTACTTGGGACAACATGGCAAACAGTCATCAAATCATTAGAGAAAAATCAAATTCCAAGTGATGTGGTATTGACAATGAGGGAGTACAATGAGAGTCTGGAAAATGGGGAGATCAGTAAGGGTTGGAATTTTTATGGAAGTCGAGCCTTCAAGAAATTGGAAAAGTAGTATTTGGAGGAGTAGAGAAGAGACATGAAAACTTTGAAGGGACAGGAATGGCGAAAACAGAGGCATGGAAGTGGGAATTAACATAGAATAAATATATAAATGGCTTGCTCATCAAATTTGCAAAAGATACAAAACTAACAAAGCAATAGCTAACAAAGAGCCAAAAGACTCAGCTTGCTCCAGAATTGGACTGAATCTAATAAAGATAAAATCGGTGGAAATAAAATTTTAAAACCTGCCCTTCCATTAAAAATAAAAAGTGCTAGATGAGAGAAGCATGGTTAGACAACAGTTTGTGTGAAAAAGTTCTGAAGTTTTTAGTGGATTGTAGGCCAATAACAGTCAGCATTATAATACAAAAGTCAAAAATACTAATGGAATTATAGACACTTTGAGAGATACAGGTTTCTAGGAATAAAAGTCATAGTGTCACTCTACTATCATCAGACCATATTTTAAAAATGTCTAATTTTTCAGAAGAGGCCAATAAAGATGGAAATAGTAATAATACCACCTAGCATTTATATAGCCCTTTAAGGTTTACAAAGTGTTTGACAAATATTATCTTACTTTATCTTTACAACAATCCAAGGTAGTAAGTGTTTTTAGTATCTATATTTTACAAATGAGGAACCTGAGACAGAGCGAAGTTATGTGACTTGGTTTGTATCACAGAGCTAGTAAACATCTGAGGCTGGATTTGAATTGGAGTCTTCCTGACTTCAGGAAATGGATAATGCTCTCTCCAGTGAGCCACCTAGCTGCCCCAGGATGGTGAAGATCCTAGAGGGGAGGTAGTATGAAGATCAAGTGAAAGAAATCATGATGTTTAGCTGAAAGGAAGAAGACTCAGGGTGGAGCATGGAGGTATGATTGATGTCCTCAAGATTTTGAAGATCTTTTTCATATTAAAGACACATTACACTTGTTCTCTTTGGCTCCAAAAGGCAGACCTAGAAGTGATGAGTGTGTAAGATTCAAAGAGACAGATTTCAGATTGATGTGAAAAAAAAAACTACCTGAAGAAATAAAAGTTAAATACAATTATATGAAAAAGTGCTCTAAATCATTATTAATTAGAGAAATGAAAATCAAAACAACTCCGAAATATCATCTTATAACTGTCAGATTGGCTAAAAGGATAAAAAGACAAAATGACAATGTTGGAGGGGAAGTAGAAAAAATGGGGACACTAATACACTATTGGTAAAACTGTGGACTGATCTAGTCATTTTAGAGAGCAATCAGGATTTATCCTCAAAGTTACAAATCTGTGTTTACCTTTTAACCCAACAATACCACCATTAGATTTATTTCCTGAGGTTATCATGAAAAAAGGGGAAAAAATCTACACGTTCTAAAATATTTCTAGCAGCTCTGTTTGTGGCAACAAAGAACTGGAAAGTGAGAAGATGCTGATCATTTTGGGGGAATGGCTAAACAAGTTGTGGTATATGATTGTGATAGAATACTATTACACAGTGTTACCGAGGCTGGCACTAAAAAAAAAAGTGCCAGGCTGAAGAGTGTATGAAACTGATCACCTTGAAGGGGGAGGGACCCCAAGGGATTGGAATCTTGAGGAGGAGAAGATTCTGGCTGGGAGAGGAGTTGGTCTCTCAGTCAGGAGAATCCAAAGAGAGAAGGTTGAAAAAGACTTTCTCCTGAGGGTTAATCACTTTTCCTGCTTGTTCCTGGAAATCCTTCCCTCCAACATTTCCCAATTAAAAAGATGGAAGAGGAAACCTGAGAAAGACATTTTAAATCTCTGTCCAACTTTACTTCAGCTCCTGTTGCCCTGAGTCTGAACTGTGGCCAACCAAAACCAGGGTGAGTCAACCTGACTTTTTCTTAGGGGGTTCAGGCTGCAAAGACCCGAGTTCCCCTCAGACTCAAGGAGGGAGGAAAAGGGGTTTAGATAGAGACAGAGATCCCTATTTCCCACTTTCCTCTCCCATTCTTTCCTTGATAGTTTTCCTTTGCATTATCCTGATTGAGTTAAGTTGACATTAAAATTGTTAACTTTTTCCTAAGCTGTGTGTGAGTGAACAGATCAAGGGGAGATCCTTTGGTTATGAGTAGTGGAGGGGTAACAAGAGGAACAAGAGCAAATCTGGGAGATTAGCCTTAGCTAAGGAGGGAAGGCAGAAGGAGGAAAATCTTTAAACACCTTCTTCTCTCTTTCCCCCTATCTACACTGAAAGATCGAACCCCTTGAATACAGTAGCAAGAAATGATGAGCAGGTTAATTTTGGATAAACATAGAAATATCTACATGAAATTATGAAGAAAGAAATTAACAGGACCAAGAAACATTATATACAGCAACAGAAATATTGTTTGAAGAATGACTTGTGTATGTAAATAACTGATAAATGGAAATGTCAGACATAATTTTATGTATACATATATCTTTTTGTCAAATGATGCCTTCTCTGATGGAGGGATAGATAGAGTTAAGTAGGTAATTTAATATAAGGAACCAATAAATCAATAAATAAATTTGTTTTAAATAAAAAGAAAGAAAACTACTTGTTAATTAGATTTATTCAAAAGTCAAATGGGCTGCCTCAAGAGTTACTGTGTTTTTCTCATTGGAGAGTTTCAAGTACAGTTTCTTTTGGAATATGGATTGGATATGTTTGTTGAAATGTCTGTCAATGCTAATTTCCGATTCTCTGAATTGGTTCACATGAAGTCTAATAATGATAGAGAATAAAATGTGGTGAGAAGAAGGCTAATAGGCAGGAAGATTAATTATATCTCTGGGTACGTGGCTATACTAAGTGAATGGGAAAGATGGCAGGTGAAGAATTGGTGATCACAGGATGTCAAGTTAGAAATCACAGGAAAATAGAGAGGAAGGGACCATAGAGATCACTTCATGTTTTCATGTTATAGGTTTGGAAAAAGAAAAGAGGCCTCCTTACACCTAACTTCTGTGTGCTTTCTAATACACCAAACAGTTCGTTAACATTGACATTTAATAGAATTGTTGAAAGGAACAACTATATAACAGAAATTCAATGAAATTCCACAGTGATGATATCTTAGAAGAACAGATGAAGCACAGAATGCCCCTACCTAAATATCTGGGATCTCTTCCATCAACTGACTCATTGAATGATTGTCTGTCTCCTTCTGGATTAGCCCATTAGGACAAGAGATAGCCACCCCAGTCAAATTTATGGTAGAGCAGCAGGAAACCCTGAGTAGAGGTCCTACTAGTCTCTGTCTGTGGAGAGTAAGAAGTAATCAGGAAATTTACTTGAGTTAGTTAGATCACTACTAGAGGGATGGCTACTGATTGAAAATGGTTATGCCTAAGGTATCTGGGCTCTTATCTAGAATTGTGGTTTGAGTCACCCTCTGCTTTTATTCTTAAAGCTCAACACTCAGGAAAAAAAAATAATATTATCCCAGTATCTAAGTAGAAATAGATATCTTTGGAGTTGTTGAAGAGATTGAGGTACTGTGAAATCAAGGAATTCAATGGGTTGTTAACATAGATGTTAAAGTCATCAAGGTCAATGGTGCAGGGTGAGGTAAAATAGAATAAGAGAGGATGTTAACATTATTTTAGGAACAGTGAATTGGACCTTATAGCATTGAAGTGATCTGAAATGAGTGAGAAATATGGATGGCAAGAAGCAGTAGAGTAAGTATAATAGAACAGTCACCCAGATTTGAAATTGGGAAATGAAAAGGACAACTTCCTTTTCCTTAATTTGCTCACTGAGGAGTGGGAAATGGAAGATTGTGTGTGTGTGTGTGTGTATGTGTGTGTGTGTGTGTAGAGACAGACAGGCAGAGACAGATAGAGACAGAGACAGAGAGAGAGAGAGATCAGGGGCATGTTATTTTCAGCAGAAAGTCAGGTGTCAAAACAAATAGTGTAAAGAAGAGGTAAAATGCTAGTATTCCATATAAAGGAGGATTCTGTAGACCACAGAACTTTGAACTACTACTACTCTAAAAGGAAGTTTCCCATACCTCAGAACAAAGCTTATCATGCTTTTCCATAGTTAAAAATATGACATAGGGATACATATCAGAAAAAGAAGATCCTATTAGTCACACAAGTCAATTAGAGCCCTAATTATTATCAGTATCCATAGATATTTGGAAAGGACCTCAGAGGTTACCTGGTATAACCCTTCAGGTTAGGAACCTGAGCCTTAGTGAGGTTAAATAACCAAATGAAATCTTACAGATAGCAAGCATCCGAGATAGGATTTGAACTCGGGCCCTTTGATTCTAGAGTTAGCACTCCCTCCCCCATCTCTGGACAGCTACAATTATTGCTGGGAAAGTCAAAACTCACCTTTCTATGTCCTAGAAGACTTCATTTGTGACATAAGTCAATATGAGATCCTTTGAAATATACAAAGGCTGAAACCCCACAGTTGTGGGGATTGCCTACCCCATCATTCCGGGCTTTAAAACTCATTGTGAGAGAAGAGACAGCTTCTTCCATGACTAGAATCAGTCTATTTGGCCTCAGATTTGTCACTTATGAAATGAGAATATTAAAGTTTCCTCTCTTTTCCATCTTAACATCTTGGTGAACTAGTTCAGCTCTGAATTGCTCTTCTCATAAATCCCTTGCCCCTGCCCCTCATCCTATAGAAGTTCAAAACATGTTTGCCTAAAAGACTATTTTATGGAGAACTCAAACAAGGTAAGTGCTTTCACAGAGGTCAGAAGGAATGATACAAGGACACTCTAAAAAGGTCTCTCTGAAGAACTTTGGAGTCCATTTGAAACATGGGAGTCACTGTAACAGAACCATACAA
Organism: Monodelphis domestica; assembly: GCF_027887165.1. NCBI lineage: Eukaryota > Metazoa > Chordata > Mammalia > Didelphimorphia > Didelphidae > Monodelphis > Monodelphis domestica. Next base: position 96,663,292 of record NC_077230.1, on the reverse strand, counting down.
CATGGCATGACCACATCAAAAAAACAAAACAAAAAACGTTTGCTCTGTGAGCAAAGCAGAATTGCAATAGCTCAAAAAATGTGAGATGCACAAATTTAGAGACACCTCCATCCCAAATATTTATGCATGTTATTTGTGCCCAACCTGTGAGAGAACCTTCTGAACTCTTATTGGTCTGATTAGCCACAGTCAGACACACTGTACACTGACTCCAACACTGTGGTGCCATTTTGGTCTTAAGTACAAAGAACAATCGCCCACACAAAATTCTTATCCTGCCAAGCATCAGCCTTTTATTATTCCCACCATCTACTATTTTCACACCTACTTACATGCTACTGAATGAAAATAAAGGAAATCTAGAAATCATTTTTACTGGATTTACTACAAATTTATGTTTCGTGATCTGTACTGGGCTCTCATTGCTGCAAGGTAAACTTTTACACCTCCATAATTTTTTAACTAATTCACTAATGGACTCAACACAGAGGCTTTTCCAAACTTTCTCATATACCTTCAGATTTCTGATGATTCCTTTCCCCCAGTCTCAGATTTGATCCTTTTCTCATATTTCACAGAAAATAATAACCATTCACTGAGGGATCTGTTTTTTTTTTCCTCTTATTTCATATCACATATCAGATACTTCTTACCACCTTACTCGTGTTTGACTCACATGGAGAAGTAATCCTTCTCCTTGCCAAGGTGAGGAAAACCTTTCCATATACTCAAATGATTTAGCCCAATTCCATCTTTCTCAACATATTCCCCCCACCTCTCATCCTCATTCTTTCACTTATCTTCAAAATCTCGCTGTCTACTAGCTGATTCTCTACTGCCTACAAATAATCTCATGTCTTTCTTATCCTCAAAAAATCCTCACTTACTCATTTGAACTCTGCTAGCAATTTTCCCATATCTCTCTTCTATTTTTTGACTAACCTCCTTAGGGTCATCTCCAATATATGCCTCCACTTCCTTTTCTCTCACTCTCTTTGTAACACTGTAGTCTGACTTCTGACTTCTTTGTTCATCTGAAACTGCTCTCTGCAAAGTAACCAGTGATCTTTCAATCACCAAGCCCAATGACCTTTTCTCAGTTCTCAGTCTTCTGGAACACTTTGTAGCCTTTCAAACTGCTGATCACCCTTTTATCTTTGATATCTTCTTTCTAGGTTCTTGTGGCACTGTTTTCTCCTGGTTGTCCTCCTGCTTATATGATGACAACTTCTCTGTTTCCTATACTAGATTTTCACTCACACTTACAGTGGGGGTCTCCCCAAACTCTGTCCTGGACCTCTTCCCTTCTCTCTCTGCACTATGTCTGTTGGTGATTTTATCAGCTTCCTATTATTAGCTCCATTTAGATGATTTTTAGATCTTTGTCTAGCCCTAACCCCTAGTCTCACAATCACTACATACTGAACTCACAATTATAACTACCTATTGTACATATCGCACTGAATATCTCATAGATATCTTAAACTCAACAAACTCCATACTAAACTCAAACCTTAATTATCTTTCCACCAAAAACACTCCCCTATTCTTAAGTTCTATATTACTGTGAAGGGTACCTCCAAATCACTGAGACTTTAAACTTAGGTGTTATCCTTAGGAACTTCTCACTCTCTCTTCCCTCATCCTCATATCCACTCGGTTGCCAGTAGTCCTGCCATTTTTCTTTTTGTAACATATCTTTAGTAGAGACACACATATCTGCCAGCAACAAATTGGTACTGGCCCTCATCACCTCACATTTTTATTTTTGCAATAAACTCTCTAAAATCCTTCTCTTCTCCAATCCATCTATGACCTGGCTATCAAATTGATCGTCCCAAAGCACTTCTGACCATGTAACTCTGACACCATACAACAAACTCTACTGACTCCTTATTGCCTCCAGAAAATACTTTGGCCATTAAAGTCTTTCATTACATGCCTTACGGACTCACCTTCCCAGTCTTCTTATCCTTCACAACCCTTTAAATTGTAAATTCCTCACTAATTCACAAGGTCCTTAAAGATAAGAATTGTCTCTTGCCTCTTTGCATCTTTGGCATATAGTAGGCACCTAATAGATATTTACCGATTGACTCCCTAACCCCTACATACAGTGCCACTGGCTTCATTGCTGTTCTTCACACTGGATACTCTTATCTTTAGCCTCCAAATATTTTCACCGGCTGTCTATGCCTGGAACTCTCCCTTTCCTCATCTCTTCCATGACTTCCTGCAAGTCTCAACTAAAAGTTCACCTTCTAATAGAGACCCTTCCAAGTTCATCTTAATCTTAGTGCTTTTCTTTATATAAAGGGTAAATTGGAGATTGTTTTCAATTTAGCCTCTATATTTCTTATTTGTACATAGTTGTTTGCCTGTTCTCTCCTCCTTTAGACTTTGAGCTCTTGAGATCAGGAACTGTTTTTTGTTTTGTTCTTTTTTATCTTTTCTTTGTATCCCTAGTGCTTATCACAGTGCCTAGTACATAGTGAGTGCTTCATAAATGCTTATTGACTGTCTAACTTGATGACTTCTGAGCTCCTTTACAGCTTTGATCAGTAATCCAATGATTCTATGAATTTGGCTTCTACTCAGTTTCTAATTTCATGTCTTTCAGTGTTCTTTCAGTTGTCCCTGAAAGTATTGTTTTTCAAAGTCTATCCACCCCATTGCATGCAATGGGCAAGTGTTGTCCAAGCAGAGGTTGGAACCAAAGTTCTCCCTCCCTTGAATTTTCATGTACATGATGAGGGCAAGAAGACTTTAGTTTTGGTTCTGTGCTTACTAAGAAAGTCAACACCAGATAGGCAAAAAAGAATGTTATTCTTTGGATGTTTGCCTATTTTTAATATCCACACTGTTTATGACCCCCAGGTAGCACAGTTTTCAAAGTCTGTTCATTTCTCATATAATTCTTCCCAGTCGCCCAGTAGACCTGGTGAAAGATAAGATAGAGCAACTAAATCAGGAATGGACCAATAGACATTTTTCTTTCTAGCCAATCAACTGAGTGGTATTTGGCTCCTGGTCATAGATAGGTGTGCCTTTTACCAGTAAAGTCAGAAAACCCAGTAGAATGGGCACAATGCCCAGCCTATGCTGAAGAAGAAGCAAGAAACCAAGGCCCAGAGTCTATGGACCAAAATAACCTTTACAAGCTTCAGCAAGCCAAGGAGAAGATCATTAAGTTGATCTCTCAGTTGATTCAGCATGAAAGGGCCTTTGAATAGATTTATAAAGTGTTCTGCATCATATATCATATACTTCAAGCCCCTACTTGGTTGCCAGTTTCATCTGGTTAAAGTACTGGGAAGGTCATCCTCTTGTGGACCAAGTAAATCTGATTCTACCTGACTTCAGATTACTTTTAGGCATTCCCCATCAATCAATCAAAAATATTCATTAAAAACCTACTAAGTGCCAGGCCCTGTAATGGATACCTTCAATGGACTCGAGTTATATATTCTGATAAGTTTGGAGACTTAGCCCTCTTTGCCCCTCCTGAGAATCAAGCTGCTCCTAGTCATTCTTCTTACTGTTTTTCTATTTTTTCCTTCCTTACACAGTTTCTTCCTGAAAAGACTAGTTTCTTATTTAAGCAAAAGACCTATAGTATGGGGTGAGATTATGGAGGTGAAGATGGGTGTTATTAATATAAATAATTTTTTTTCAGGAAACTTGGAATAACCATATTTGCTTGCTCCTGCTGGTGCTGTGAAAAGATTATGTAAGAAAATATTTAAAACTCAGAAAAAGGAGGGGGAGTAAACCAGTCCATTTCCTCTAAATTGATGCAATCAGAGAACGAAATGCCACGCCACCCAACACAGGTACTTACTGGTACATGCCACCTCCGGTGGATCAAAGTCTGCCCGATAATAGCCTGTGCGGCAGGTGCAGATGGGAGAGGCCTCTGAAGGAGAACGGCTATTCGATGGGCACTGAGAACAGACCCCCACTTCCTGATTCGCCTTGAACATTCCTGCTGGGCAGGCTAGAACATAATGAGATAAGAACAGAAGAAAATTAATCACGAGAGAAATAATGTGATTCTCTTATAGCAGAATCAGAGGCTCTAAAGTTGCTATCCTTACACTGTTAGGGACTTAAAGCATCTATTCCTTTATTGCTGTCAAGCAGGGCCACCTTAGGCTGATGAAATCCTTTTTAATGCCTCCAGTAAGGGGGATTCCATAAACTCCTTTGTCATCTATTCCAGTGTCTTATTTATTTCAACCTGCCCTGTCTGAGAACCAGTCAGTATCTCTTTGAATATAGCTTTTAATGACAACTTTTAATGAAAAGTTATTAACTTTTTTAATAACAATTCACATTTATTTGCTCCATATTCAAATGGAATATGGAGATCCAAGGATATAGATTACAAACCATTCATTCATGCTCTTCCTATATAAATCTTTGGTTTCTGTAACTTTTCCACAGCAAAAAGGAGGGTGTGGAGAGTGGGGTGGAGCCAGGAATCTTTCCTTGATTCATATTGGCATCCTATGGCTACCATGGAGGCCACAGGCTTCCCAAGGGCTATTCCCACCAAGTGACAAGCTGATCGTTTTCATTCATACATTTATTGGATTTTTTTACTCTGCAACTTCTAAGTAATCTATTATTTGGAATTTATTACAACTTATTCATATCTACCATGTGCCCTTTAACTATCTTGTGAATAATTATCATATTTACATAGTGCTTTTAAAGTTTGCAAAATCTTGCTTTTTATACCTTGTGAGATAGATAATACAATTATTAATATCTTCATTTTAAAAATGAAGTTCTATAAGGTTAAGTTCCTTTCCCATTGACAGAGAGCAATGAAATAGTCAAAATATTCAAACCTAGATCTCTCATTCCAAATCTAGGCAGGGCTTTATTCATTTTTCTACTGGGTGGCATAGTTGATAAAACATTGAACCTGGAGTCAGAAAGTCCTTGAGTTTGAATCTAGCCTCATATATTTGCTAACCCTGTGGCCCTAAGCAAGTCTCTTAAGTTCTGTCTGCTTCATTTTCCTCAACTGTATGATTAGGATATAAAAGCATCTGTCCCACAGGATTGTTATGAGGATAAAATGAGATAATATCCCAAAGCACTTAGAACAGTGCCTGGCATTGTATGCCCAATATGACTTTATTGCATTCTTGATACTCCTATTGCTTTGAAATAGACTAACCAAGTTCTCTTCTTATCACTGTGATAATTCTTATAGTTTTTTCTTTCCTAATCTCTCTTTCTTCTCCAGCTCCTCATTATGTTTTTTCCCCAAGAGTCTATTCCTGACCCTTTTCTTTCTCTAAACTCATGGCATTTCATTCCCTCCAGAGGCTTCAATGATCACTTCTCTGTGGAGAACTCTCCAATCTGTATATCTAGCCTAAAACTCTCCCCAGAGCTCCAGGTCCACATTTACAACTGGTTATTGGATATTCATTTGGATGTCCCTTTAACACCTCAAATCCAACATTTCCTGAAGCAAATCATCATTCCTATATTGCCCTCCCCTAAAATGCTCAAATCCCACTATCTCTACTAATAGTACCCCATTTTTCACAGTCACCAAAGTAAAAAAAAAAAAGTAACCTTTGGCTTTTCCACCTCCTCCCCTCCCTATATAACAGTTGCTTTGCCTATTGAATTCAAATTTGATAATATTACTTCCTTTCTATTTAAAGGTTTGTAATAGTGGCCATTACTGTACTCCCTTCCCACACCATCTTCAGTCTCAAGGGTTTCTTCCAATGATGCAGAATGCATCCCATCCATGTCAACCCATATAATGTGATTTTTGTCCATATTTTTACCAAGGGGGGTACACTCAATGTTTTTAAGACCTTCATTGATTGTGCAGATTTTTTTCCCTTGGGTAGCTCCCTTTCAACATATAATCTGGGTCTAACTTACATTTTTAACTTCATTCTCCTTCATGATCCTTCATTACAGACAACTTGGAACTTATAATTATATCATAATTAATCCTAGCTCCTAACAACTCAATGATTTCAAGTAATATATCTTCATTCAAGGAATGGACCAAACCCAGACTCCTACCATTTCTGCCTTCCTTCAAATATCAGTTAAAGGTGAGTTTAAGAGTGTTCCCTCCTTTATCAAATATCTCATTCTTGTTTATTTGGTTCTCTTATTGTAATTATAATAATCTAACTTCTATTATACTTATTTACCTATCTTATCCATATCAAATTTGAGTTCCTGAGGATAGGGATCCTCTTTAGTCCATCTTTGTGTCCTCTGGGTCTAGAAGAATGCTTTGTACAATATTGTTTGCATGGAATTGACAATGAGAGTCTATTACTTATCAAGTGGATGCCTGGCTTTTGAGATGATGAGGAGTAAAATGTTGAAAATGAAAGGATATATGGTATTCCAATCATTCTTATGAGTATCATGGAATAGGAACTCATCTAGCCGGGATTATATAAAATGATGCTTTTCTCAAAAGCAGAGAGACAGCTTAGATGATTTCTCCAGATTCATTCTAACTCAAATACTCTTTGTTGCTACATATCCCTTCCCAGGGTTATATAATTAGACTTTTGCTCTCCAGAACTCTCTTTCCCATATTCCCATGTTCTTTCTCACATTATGTGCCAACATAAGGAAGAACATGGGAAGCTGGGAAAAAGAGTTCTGGGGAGCAAAATTCTAATTATACAATATTAATCCCCAAATAATGTATTTTAACTTTCTTCTTTTCTTCTTATGGTTAAAAGCCTCATCTTCAATGTAATTCTTTAAGTAATGAAATAAACAAGTGCCTTTGAGATCCACAAAAAGCATGAAAATGGATTCTGAATCTTCCTGAGGGCTGCAGATCTTAGAGCAATAGGTCTCCTATTTCTAAAGGCAGCCATAAAGGAAAAAGGGAAAGTGCTAAACAAAAGCTAAAACTTTGTAAAGAGAAAAGGAAATAAGGAAGTTGAATTCAAGGAAGGAGGGGGTGCTCTAGGGAAGTGTCAGATAATCCTTCTTTTCCCTTTTAAAGAGGAAATTACTTACCTGATCATAGTGGTCAAAGGGCTCAGCATGTTATTGCTAGGTCAATAGGAATTCCACTGAAATAAATGGATTTTTTTTAAATGAAAAGGTAATATATTTCTCTGCTTTTTTTCAATCTTTTTGAAGGCATAAAAGAGGTTGGATTTACTTATATTCAAAATTTCACTATCAATAAATTTAAAGGAAAAATTAAAACTAAATCCTATATAGATTTTCTCCAACTTAAAAGTGGATTGTTTTCTAAAAGTTAATTTGCAACTTGATTGGGAGGCATTCAAAATGAATTTTATCACAGATTTAATGCTATCAATTTTGATTAGTTCACAAAAGCCAATTTAACCCATAATAGAGCTGAAATGCTAAACCTTTTAAATAAAACATTGCTGAAAGCAATAGAATCTAGTCTGACCCCCTAATTTTGCAGATAAGGAAATTGAGGAAACAGAGATGTCATGATTTACCCAAGGACATATAGGTTGCAAGTAAAAGAACTAGGATTTAGCTTCAAAGCCAATGCTCTCTCTGCTACACTATGCTACTCTCCGATATCCTCAATGTTGACATCTCTTCCACAATGCTAGATAGTAAACCTTTTCACTTATCCTTTACAATGCTTGCCCATGGGGTTTTTGTTTGTTTCTTTGTTTTTCCCATGAGACTCTAGGTGCTACAGGATTTCTTTTTGTTCTATTAGTATCTCAGGGATGCCAATATACACTGTAGTCTGTCTTCCTGTTCAACAGATTCAATTCAATTAAACAAAGATGCATTAAGTAATTATTTTATGAAGGGTACTATATTAGGAACCGAGAGAGGTATATATATATATAATCTTTGCCTTCATGGAGTTTATAGTCTTGTGGTGCCAAAATATTGACAGAGATAACTCTATAATCCATGGAAAGTGCTTTAAAGGGATAGAAAACAAAGTCCTAGGAGAAATATGAGGAGAAAAGAGTAAAAGATAAAGGATGCCCTGGACTACAGAGAAGTCAAATGTGAAAGATATTAGTTTTGTGATTTCATTATATAAGAAATTCCCAGTGAGAAAATTCTTTTACCAGCATTCTCTGGAACTCAAACATAGCTACTAGTGAGTTGCCTGGGGTCACACAACAAATATATGTCAGAGAGAGAACATCAACTTGGATCTTTCTAACCTTCAGGTTTAGGGGGAAAGGTAATAAATTTACTTTAGAGCATATTGAGTTTGAGGTGACAGTATCATATTCTAGGAACGGCATCATCAATTGGGCATCTGGGTCATACAATGAATAGAGTGCTGGCCTTGGCATCTAAAAGATCCATCATCATGAGTTCAAATCTGGCCTCAAACACCCACTAGGTGTGTGACCCTAGACAAATCACGTAATCCTGTTCACCTTGGTTTCCTCATCTGTAAAGTGAGCTGGAGAAGGAAAGACAAAAGGACAAAATACTCTAATATTTTTGTTAAGAAAACCCCAAATGGGATCACAAAGAGCCAGACACAACTGAAACAACTGAAAAACAACATCATCTAGGTGATTGAAATACAGGTCTGAAGCAAGTCGGGAGAAGAGAGGTCAGGACTGGATGAATGTATTTCTCTTTTATTCTCATTACATGAGTGGCCTACTTCCTTTTCTGGTCATATAATTGCCAATAACATCTTTTATGTCACTTCTGGTATACAAGTAGTCATTGGTACTTCACTACAGCCTGTTTATAACCACTATGAGTCTTTGCATTGCCCTCTAGGTTATCTGTAATTGCAATTCCAAGATCACGGTGTTCCACAATTCATGGTCACAGAGCATCACCAGGCATTAAAAAGATGGGCTTCTGTAGTGGAGGCCAATTTGGGATCATTAAAAGCCCAGTACAGTTTCCCAAATGCAATCTAGCCAGAGCTTATTATCCATCTGTAGCACTTGTCCAAGATACACATATGCTTCTTGGTTCTTTATTATGCCTAATTTCCCTTCAAATCTTAACAGCTTTTCTTTTCCTAGATATAGGTGTGTCACCAGCATTCTTTTTACACATATCATCTATGATTAAGAGTTAGTGGATCTCTAGGAGAAAGAAAAATGATATATAAATAGAGAGAGAAGACAGAGACATAGCTAAAGAGACAGAGAAAGATAGAGAGGGAGAAAGAAAGACTCAAAAAGATGAAGCAGAAACATGGAAGATGGGGAGAGGAATGGAGGGGGAGAGAGACAGAGATAGAGACAGAGACAGAAAGACAGAGTCAGAGACAGAGACAGACAGAAAGACTGGTTGATTTTCCTAAGGTTTTTTTACTGGTAAAGAATCATAGAATTTTGGAGTTGAAAAAGGGGAAATAAGAAGGATATAGGGAGTAGGATGGGGTTAAAAATGATATTCAGACACAGGAGAACTGAGCAATTAGAAGCAAAAGATAGGAAAAAAGGAGAAAGCATTGAATGTGAACAATTTCCATGAAGAGAAGGTGAGAGATGGGTTAGATTTATGAGATCAATCTGTCCTGTGCTTTCCCCCAATTGGGACTATAATCTCAATAGTGTTTTGGCTGTTCAGAATGAAGGGATAATATTAAGGAAGTAGGCTGGAGAAGTGTACTGGTCTCTGTCATGTATGTGGGGCTTCTAAGTAACTAAGGCAATCAAATGCCTTTATAATCTTGAGATAGTGTATGTTAATAAAACATTTGCATTTTTTAAAAAAGAGGTTTTCTGCAGCTTTCTATGTGTGGATAAGCATTAGTCCTATGCTTGAATCCTGCCTCTTCCACTTTCAACCTGTATCAATGTACCAGATTTTAATCCAGGACCTCCCATCTCTCTGGCTCTCAATCCACTGAGCCACCCAGCTGCCCCCTATAATTTTTTTTTAAGGTGAGAAGATAAAGACCCAGAGGGGTAGTTTTAGATTAGATCAGAGTTTCAATTAGATTTAGACTAGATTTTCAGTAATTTTTCAGTCATGTCTGACTCTTCATGACCTCATTTAGGGTTTTGTTAGCAAAGATACTGGAGTAATTTGTCATTTCCTTCTTCAGTTCATTTGACAGTGAGGAAACTGACCTCAACAGACTTAAGTGACTTGCTGAGGGTCATGCAGGTAGTAAGTGTTTGAGGTCATATTCAAATTCATGGAAAATAAGTGCCTGCCTGGCATTGTATCCACTGTGCCACCTAGATGCCTAAGATTGCATAAGGAATAAGCAATTCCATCACTAGGCACTTTTAGGAAAAGTCCTAGGCATGTTTAATTTGACTCCACTCTATTTCCTACTTTTCTCTCTAGCTTCCTGATCCCCACAATCAAATCAACTCTGTGTCATTGTTCCTGGATGGGTTGTTTCAAACTATAGCCATTAACCACCCTGTAACTTTTGAACCAAAGTGTCCCTTTGTGTTTATCCTTCTCTCTTAGAAGTGAAGCTCTTTGAAACCAAAAATTATATCCCTTTTTTTGTATTTTCATTCTCAGTGTTCAGCACATACTAAAGACTTAGAAAATGTTTTTTTTTTCAATCACTTCATTCATTCATATGATACACAGCACTGTTCAGATAAGAAGAGTACTTCCTGTGGAAGAGTTTGCAGAGCCCTTTTCAGGGATGTTTATTCTCCTTTGGTGTCCACCTACCACTGAGCTCTCACTTATGGTTCCAAGATGTTGTAGCACATAATCATATCCCAGCAAAACCCAGGGAAACTCATAGGTTTCAAATCTGTCTCTGAGCTAGGGGAAGGGCTACTCTAAGAATGTAAAGATTTCTCCTGATATAAAGGGTGGATGAGAATAATTTGTTCCAATGACCATAAAGATGGTGGAAGCAGGAGCTGAGGAGTGCTTAGAGCTTGACTAGATAGGGAAGGAGCCAAAATCATCCACTGCATCCTGAACCATCACACGGTCATCATGACTTTTGTCTTGTCATTGGACTTCAATGACTCTGGAAGACCTCAGAGTGAAGCCAACAACTTTAACCAATTCTGCCTCACTTAAATTTTTGCATAAGCCAGAAGACATCACTAATGATGTCTTCTTGTTTTTTTTTTTTTAGTACAAAGGACAGCAACCAATCATTCCTTCATATATTACAAACTTACTACAAATCTAATATTTTTTTCCACAAGCCTTTAAGCTGAGAACACTAGGAAGCAAAGCATTTTCTTTTCTATACAGAGGGGCACTCATTATAAGGTACACACTCCCTCCCAGGCCTGAGCCAAGGGGAACTGAAAATCTTCAGCATCTCTATACTCTATGGAGGATTTCCTACTCTAGAAACACAGTGAACTACACTCCCATTCTCCATCAAGAGAGAATGACCTGTAATTAGCTCTAGCTAGCTGCTGTCCAGAAGGTCACCTTGGAACGCCCACCCAACTTCTCTCCTTGCCTCAGAGATATAACAAATGACGGGTGCTTACAATGTTCCCAAGTGCTTTCCTCCCCTCCACCCCTCCTCACACACAGACTTTTACTGACACTAAATCCATCACCTACAATACTATTACTTTATAAAGAAACAGATTAAGTGTCTCATAAACAGTACAGTGATTGAGATAATGGAAAGTACCTCTCATCCCCATCTGCTGCATCAGGATATGAAGCATCTCCAAGCAGCCAGGAAGAGGAAATTAATAGAAGCAAGAGGGAATAACCACTTTTATGCAATTTCCTCAGTAGATAGTGGACCATCTAATCTTTATTGGAGCCCTTTAACCTGTCACTCAGCACTCACCAAAGCCTTTTTTCCCTCACAATTTCTCTTGATCTAGAAAGAAGATAAAATAAAAACCTCAAAGTATTATTTTGTGATTTTATTATTTGGAGGGTGTGTTCCCCCTCCCCCAAAAGGCATGAAAATCAACATTGTTAAAGCTGCAATAAATCAAATTAGAATGTTTAACTGTTCCTTTTTCATACTATGGAGCAGGGGCAGGTAGAAGGGGAGGGAAAAAGTAGTTTTCTACCTAAGAAAATCTATCTCTGCATGTTAACTTTGCTTCTTTATCCCCACCTCCTTTGTCTCTTCTTTCTTTTTTTTAAATAATGTAATTACTTTTGCTGGTCTAATTTTTTTTCCTCAAAATGAGTTTGCAAAATGTTCATGTCTATGAATATTCATCAGCTGGTTAAAGGATAAGATACTTTCTCCCTCCTTCCCTTCAAGAGACAGAGCCAGGCTTCTAGCTTTACTGTTCTTCCCTTTGTCAGTTTCCTTTTTGGTATAAGGACCAAAAACAGAGGCTCAGTCAAACACCCCTTGCAGAGGAAGAGGCCCATTCCTTGGGCAGGTTGGTAAAATGGATGGACATTTTCCGCACGTTCAGCTGAGAGACCTGCCACACTGTCAAAAACTCAGTGATGGCTGTGAACTGCTGTATGCTCCCTACAGGGTTTAAATGGGAGAGCCTGACACTGCTGTTATTGCCTCTCTCTGGAGGCATAATGAAAAAAACAGCAAGGAGACTGATACAGGCATCAACTTTGCCCACCACTAGAAAACTGATTTGCTATTGGCCCAGCAGGGCATGTTATAGGCAGAAATCTGAGGAAGCAATGTTTTTTGAGAATTTAATAATCAAATCTCATATTTATCTAGACTTTCCAGATTTACAAAGCATTTTTATTATCATAACCCTGAGGACTAGTGGGCAGGACATAGCCCAAAGCCCTACTTCATTGCCTCAAAGTAGAGTGGGTCCTAGAACGTGGGGCCAAGGAGTGTGTGCACGTCCAGCCAAATTGGAAAGGTTTTGAATATAGGCTTGGAATAGACTGCACTTCTGTGATTTAGGCACCTACCTAGAAAAGAGCTCATTAGACAGGGTGATGAATTTTTAAGGCATGGGAACTTTTAAAGGTCATCTGTTAGGGCATAGGATCATAGATTAAAAACTGGAAGGGACCTAAGAGGCCATCTTCATTTTTCCATAGGCAGATGGGTAATAAAGTGATTAAGAATACTGGACTTGGAGTCAGAAAGACTCTGAGTTTGAATTCTGCTTCAGATGTGACTCTGAACAAGTCACATAAGCTCTCCCAGGGTCAGTTTCCTCATCTATGAATTGAGGATAACAGCTCTGGCAAGGATCAAGGAAAGTAACATATATAGATCTTTGCATGCCTTAAAGTGTTAAATAAATACTAGATCACTACTATATGTGAGGAAATTGAGACTCAGGGAGGCTAAGGAGGTTGCCCAAGGATTGTGTCAGAGGTAAGATGCATTGTACCACATTATTTGCAAAATAAACCAGTGTGTGTGTATGTGTATGTGTGTGTGTGGGGGGGGAACGTTCTCATGGTAGTGAAATGACAGTTTGTTGAAATGTTGAAGAGTTATTGTTCAGTAAATTGGGCCTCAGAGAGGTGAAACCAACTGCCTTTGGTTACAAGTGAGCCAATAAGGAGGAGAATATTCAGGACTTGAAGTTGGGTCTTCTGGTTCCAGTGTTAGCAGTCTTTCTCTTACATCATACTGTGTAAAAGACAATACCAGAAATAGATAAGTCTTGATAGACTGATTTTGAGTCCTTAGAAATCTTTGTCCAAATATCAGCTGATATTTTCTTGAATTTAAAAGAAAAATAATATTCCAAGTTACATTTTATCTTACCTACTTTTTTTTAAAGTCTTACCTTCTTAGTATAAATTCTAAGCTAGAAGAATGGCAAGGACTAGGCAATTAGAGTTAAGTGATTTGTTCAGGGTCTCACAAATAGGAAGTGTCTCTTATTCTTAATTCTTTCTGATGATTGAAGACAAAGCGTAGAGACCAGCTAGGCTGTAAAGGCTGGACAATTGAACTTATTAGAATGCTGGATCTGAAGTCAGAAAGACCTGAGTTCAAATCCTAATTCAGATGCCCACTAATTGTGTGACTTTGGGCAAGTCTCCTAACTTATCTTCAGACTATGACCCTTTCCCAGAGATATTCAAATGAGATGAGACATGCAAAGTGCTTGGAAAACTTTAAAGTATTATATAAACATTAATTATAATTAAAATTTCCTTGCTTTCTAGGGAAAAGAGGGTTATGGTGTTCAGCTCAAAGACTGTCAAAGGATAAAAAGATAAGGAAATAAATGTTTCCAATTCCCTACACTTCCCAAGGGCCCCAAACAGAGCTAAGTGGACAGTGGCCTTTGGATTCAACCTTTCATTTTCCAGGTGTAATGATGTGTTATTCTGCCACAAAATAAACATGGTAACTTGGGCAACTGCACTTTTTGGGATCTTAGTTTCTTTCTCTACAAAATGAGAATATTGCATTTGATTATCTTTCAAGTCTCTTCATAGTCTTTCATTCTATGACTCAAGCAGCATAGAAATCCTATCTCATTAACAAAAAGGAAGTTAGACTGATAGACCAAGAAATTCTTAGAAAACTAATGTATGACTTTACTGTTAACTGTGCAGCCAAGACTTTAATTGACTCTATGAATATGAATATTTGTTTATGGAAAGGTATATATACATAGATATGCATGTATGTCTACATATATAATTAAATGAAATATATAGATATGTTTTACACACATGAATACACATATGTGTATATTCCAGATCTGACTATTTATTTCCCACTGTTGAAACTCGTTCCAAACAATACAGATCACCAAATTGTCTACAATTCCTAAAACTTAAAGAGACTAGGCTGGGAAGCTGAAAGGCTAAGGGACATGTGGTATGCATGTGTGAGAGGAAAGCTTTGACCTCAGATCTTTGAGGACTCCACGCACAACTGTCAGTCCATTCTTCCATGATGTCTCTTCTATAACTCTATGTGTTAGATGGAGTGAAATTATCAGGGGCAATTAACACCACAGAAACCGTATTATCAGTAAATATCCAACAGAACAATTTTTTTAGTGGAACTTTGTGACTTCATGAGGAAGTGGGGTTTGCTTACAATGAATCAGCACTATGATTGTGCAGGATCATGTTTTTTGGGAATACCTTATGCAAATTATGCCAGTAATTACTCAAACCAAATGTCAGGAGCCTCTGATCTTTGGCACAGACACTTCTGAGAGAAGAGAAGAGCTCATAAGGTGTTTTCAGGGACACAATTGTTACTGACCCAATGACATAACATCCTCACCCTCTATCTATGTATTTTATATTTTGCCTTAAAACCGTTGGCAGCCATAACTTTTCCCCATGGACATCCCCAACACAAAGGAACACAACATAAGCATCTACAAAAGGTCTCTCAAGTAAGCAGATATCTCAGAGCTGCACTGCTCTACTACAAAGACCATCTTACATTCCCTCCTTTCAACAAAGCCAACTTCAGGGATATAAACAAAGCAGTGTAGAAATACCATGGTAGAACCCTGGATTAACTTCATCTTGATAGCCTATCTATAGACAATTCAAAGCAGAAGAGAGGCTGACTTTCTCATCAGTACCACTGGCAACAATTTCTTCCTACCTTCTCTACAGATCAAATCCATAGCCTTGAAAATTATGGTGAGACCAAATCGCGCAAAGTCCATACTTTGACTTCAGTTCTGCCTTCTGGTGACCACTTCCCCAGGGGTTCATGGCTCTTGAGTGGTAGAACCTAGGAAGAGGCATGCTCCTATGAAAACAAATATGGCAGATGGACTGCCTGGTGAAGTAGCATGATTGGGCAGTGTCTGTAATTATTACTTCCCTGAAGATCAATCGGTGTGAAACTAAATGGGTCTCTAGTTAATATCTCTTAATGTCCAACGCCATGTTTAACTGGTCTGTGCAGTTGGGGCCACTTAGCAATATATAAGCATCACTCATGTGAGACACTCACTGAAATTGATATATGAGGTTGCAGGCTTCGTGTCACAGACAGTTGAATGAATTTGTAACTTACGGCACTATTAAGCTGGCTTGGACAGGCAATAGCACTTTTGTGGATAATCTATCAATGTGTGAGTTGTTTGGAGGGCAAGGGGGCGGGGAAGAAGCCTGAGCTCCTGAGAGCCTTCAGAGAATGCAATTGGGGAAGGAAGAATAAAAGAATCACAGGGCAAAGAAGAAGAGTATCTCACAGGGGACACAGAAGATTGCGGACGAGACAGACAGCACAGAGATGACACATAATTGCAAGGTAGAACCCTCTCTTTGACTCCAAGGACTAGACTAGGGACAGAGAACCTCAGACCTACACTCCAAGAATCTTCACAAGAGTTCAAGTTCTCCTGTCAGTCTTGAGTGTTCCAAGCTCTAATCATCCAGAATTCCTAGCTAGCATCTGACTTGTCTAGGTTTGACTGGTCTATAGTCCTGTCTATTCCTTCCTCTCCTCTCCTCAACCCGTTCCTTTCCTTTCCTTTCCTTTCCTTTCCTTTCCTTTCCTTTCCTTTCCTTTCCTTTCCTTTCCTTTCCTTTCCTTTCCTTTCCTTTCCTTTCCTTTCCTTTCCTTTCCTTTCCTTTCCTTTCCTTTCCTTTCCTTTCCTTTCCTTTCTTTTCCTTTCCTTTCCTTTCCTTTCCTTTCCTTTCCTTTCCTTTCCTTTCCTTTGCTTTCCTTTCCTCTCCTCTCCTCTCCTTTCCTTTCCTTTCCAGCACCTTCTGCCTTAGAATGAATAAGTATCAGTTCTAAGGCAGAAGAGCAATAATGGCTAAGCAATGGAGGTTAAGTGCCTTGACCAGGGTCACACATAAATATGAGGCCACATTGGAACCTAGAACCTCCTGTTTCTAGGTCTGACCCTCAATCCACTGAACCACTTAACTGTCCCCTGTTGGCCTATTTCAAACAGCAAGTATTTATTGTGTATATTATGTATGAGGTAGGCACTGGTGATACAAAGACAATCTATGTCCTCAAGGAATTTGTGTTTTATCAGGACATCTAGACAGTAGAAATTCATATAAAATCTACTAAATAAATACATAAGTAAAAGAAAAATATTTATTAGTATATAGATAAATATATATTTTTATCATTCTGAAAGTTTTTCTCAAGTAGGTTATAATTGTATAAACTGGAGGAATTCCATGTGAACTGGAACGACCCCCAGGAATTGATGGAGGGTGAGAGGAGCAGAACCAGGAGAACATTGTACACAGAGATAGACACACTGTGGCACAATTGAAGCAATACAATGATCTAGAGTAATCCAGAGGAACTTAGGAGAAGGAATACTATCCATATCCAGAGAAAGAACTGTGGAAGCAGAAACACAGAAGAAAAACAACTGCTTGATCATATGGTTCAATGAGGATATGATTGGGGATATCAACTAAGTGATCACCCTAAGTGCAAATATTAATAATACAGAAATAGGTCTTGATCAAAAGTAAAACCCAGTTGAATTGCTCCTTGGCTACAGGAGGGGGGCAGGAGGAAGGTTGGGAAAGAATACAAAGCATGTAACCATGGAGAAATATTCTAAATTAACTAATTAAATAAATGATTTTTTTTAAAAAAGGCTATAATTGTAACTACAAAACTTTGAATTGCCTGGCTAATACCAAAAACTGAGCAAATTTTTATTCTATGAGCATGCTGTCTTATCTGAATGGCAAAGGTGTGGGCAGCTCTATGGTCATATCTGAATCAAAATCTGATTGATGAAGCTGTATTCACACAGAGGATACTGCTCAAAAGAATTCAGATCTGGATCCCAATGCTGCATTAGACAAAGAAAAAACTGGGCAGCTGCAAAGAGTTCACTAATGCCCAGGCAGTCTTATCTACCTGTCTGGCTGTCTTGTTGCCATTCTTGACTTTGTCTAAGAAGAGCTATGACAGGCAAAAGTCAGCTGTGCTTTGATTCTTTCAACAGGTCTGAAAGATACCTAAATTTCATTGGGGCCTCCTTGATTTAGGAATAATCTCAGTATGGTTTTCTAAGCCATAAGTTCTTTCTTGTCTAGACTACTTTTGCCTTTTTTGACTTTTGATTTTGGTTTTACACCAAAGGATACTTGGTTTTCCCATTCCCTTGAACTACTCCTAAAACAAACAATTTAAAACATCCCATCTTTATGTAAATTCTGGTGTACTGTAGAATCAAAATGCTTGGATTCAAAGCTCAGCTCTGCCACAGTCACTAGCTGTGAGTTCAATGAAATCACTTTGACTTCAAGTTAGGCAGTGTAATGGAGTAGAGCACTAAACCTTAAATCAGGAAGATCTGAGTTCAGATCTAGCCTCAGACATTTACTAACTCTGTGTACCTGAGGAAATCACTCAGCTGCTATCCACCTCAGTTTTCCTCATTTTTAAAATAAGTATAATAATATCACCTCCCTCCCATGTTTGTTTTGAGACTAAAATAAGATAATATTTGGAAAGTGCTTTGTAAAATGTAAAGCACTACATAAATTTAGATTCCCATCCTGAAAATGAAGGAATCGGACTAGGTAGGGCTCTCACATCACCTCACTGCTAGTCACATTCTGTGATTCCATTTTATAGACGGGGCTGACACACCTACATTCAGAATTCTGGGGCTCTGTTCTCCCTTGTAGCTTTGTTGTACATTGTGTAGGTTATATAGAAGGAAGATAAGTAAAGGAAATGAGAGAGGGAAAGGGAGAATTATAAATTTGGAGAGAAAGAGAGAATGATAAGGTAGGATGGGAAAGTAAGAAACAAAGAGATAAGGCAAAATCAAAAGATTATGGCAAGAGAGGAAAATTGGAAAGTATATAAAGAAAAAATTAAATATTGGTCTGTGTCTTCAAGTTTCTTCATTCTGTCAGACTAGGCAGTGTGGCATTCAAAGTCAATGAGCATGGAAAGGAGAATGGTTTCATTTGAAAGCCTGGAATCAAAAATGTTGAGTTAGAAGGGTCCTCAGAAGCTCATCATTTTACAAGTGAGGAAACTGAGACTCAGGAAATTTGCATGATTTGCTAATATTATACATGTATTTGGTACAGCTGGGTGGATCAGTGGATAGAGAGACAGGTTGAGAGGTTGGAGGTTCTGGGATCAAATCTGTCCTTAGACACTCCCTAAGCTGCATAACCCTTGGCAAGTCACTTAACACCCATTGCCTACCTCTTACTGCTTTTCTACCTTGAAGCCAATAGACAATATTAATTCTAAGACGGAAAGTAAGAGTTTAAAGAGATTATACAAGTATTGATGAAAATAGTATGCTGAAACCCAATAGACTGGAGGAAGATTCCTCGGTCAGAATCAGAGGATCAGCGAATTATGGATTTCAAGCCAGAAGGAATATCTGAGGTCATTAAATTCAAATTATTTCATTTTTGGATGAAGAAACAGGGCAAGAGAGCTTAAGTATCTTGCTCAAGGACACAGATGAGGGTAAAATTTTAATATGACCTGTTCTTTCTATTCTACAGGAGCTAAAAGGAACATGGGAAAGAAAATATCTCTTTGCTCCATTTTTTGTGTGTGAATTTAAGGCCAGGTTACAAGGGATAAAAGTTGCAAAGAGGAAGATTTTTAACTTAATGCATAGAAATATTCCTTACAATTAGAACTTTAGACAAATAGACTGCTCCCTTGGGAACTAGTGGGCTCTGATAGCTGAAGCTTTTAAGATAAAGGAAAGATAACACTTGGCCTGTATCCTAAAGAAGGGATGTTTTGGACTGACTCAGGTTGGACTCCATCACCTCTAAGGCTCCTTCCAATTTTAATACTCCATGATTCTTTGAAGCCTTCATCTACACTCCACACACTTGAGAGACACTTAAGAAAGAGGGATATCTGTGTTAATATGCCATTGTTGGGACAGAAGTATTTTGAAAATTATGGAAATCAAGAGTAGAAGTTGTTTAAAAGATGTACCGGCTTCATCCAGTTCCTTAATTTGAAACATGATGACTTTAGGGCTCTTTTCTAGCTCTAAATCATGGATGCTGTGATTATATCATAACCTCTAAAATCCATCCTAGTAGCTGTGACACTATTTCTGTCACTCACTGTGGACCTGGGAAGGAAGGAAACAAATATTAACTATTAAATACCCACTTTGTACCTGGCACCATGTTAAGCAATATTATCTCATTTGATCTTCACAACAACCCTGAGATGCTATATTATCTCCATTTTACAGTTGAGGAAACTGAGTAAAACAGTGATTAAGTGACTTGCCTAGGATTGTACAGATACTGATTATTTGTATTTGAATTGAGATCTTTCTGACACCAGGCCCAGTGTTCTATCCACTCTATCACCTTGGTTTCTTTCTCTATAAAAATATGTGGAATAGGAAAGTTTGCATGCTAATTAAAGGGATATGATTCAGGTTAGAAGAGATTTTTCTTTTTAAAAACTTTTTAAAGTTAATTCAATTGTTAAATTTTTTCCCATGGTTACATGATTCTTGTATCCCTCCCCTCTTCCCACCCCCTCCTGGAACTGATATTACATCTATCTATCTCTCTATCTCTCTATCTATCTATCTATCTATCTATCTATCTATCTGTAATTAAAGTCCTATTTCCATATTACTCATTTTTGCAACACAGTAATCTTTTAAAATCAAAACCCCAAATCATATACTCATATAAATAAGTGACAAAGCATAGGTTTTCTTTTGGATTTCTGCTCCCCCGGTTCTTTCTCTAGATGTGGATAGCATTCTTTAGGAGAGATTTTTCTGCTGAACTAGGTAGGTGGGTGATGTCTAGAAGATGGTATATGTAAAATGATAGGTTATCTTGAAAAAAAATGTCAATAGAGAACCAGGCCTAGAGGTCCTGGGTTCAAATGTGGCCTCAGAGTCTTCCTATCTGTGTGACTCAGGGAAAAATCACTTATCTGTCATTGTCTAGTCCTTACTGATCTTCTGCCTTAGAACCAATACATAATATTGATTCTAAGAGATAAGGTAAAGTTTTTTTTTAAAGAAAGAAAAATAAGATCTAACATGATCAGACAAGAAGAAATTCAGGAGCTGGACTACAGCCCCCACTGAAAGCAGCCTGTTAGAGTAGAAAGATTTCTGAATTAGAGTCAGAGAAGCCTTTAATTCTGCTCTTGCTTCTGCTACCTACAAATTATGTGACCTTAGACATATCACTTTTGTTGGATTAGGTGGTTTCTGAGACCCCTTCAAGCTTTAAATCTATAATCTTATGATAGGATATAAGAAATGAGTCACAAAGAAAAAAAAGTCACAAAAAACCCATATCCATTATGTTTTAAAGCAAATAGAGGAAAAGGGAGCTCCTTCATGACAGTTCATACACAAAGCTAGGGAAAGGAGATCAAGAGAAAAAAAACTATTGGTTGATTAAAGCTATACCTTAATCATCTCTAATAGTCTAGTTCTTTAAAAAGAAAAGGAAAGGAAAGGAAAAATAAGAAAAAAATTAAAAAGAGTTAGGGAACATCAAATTAAAAAGGACCTCAGATGTGATCTAATCTGACCTAATTCCCTGGTATATTTATAATATAGGAACCCCAGTTTCAAGGAAGCCAAATGATTGATAATCATAGAGCTTCAAAAGTGAGATGCAAACCCGAAGCCCTCTGACTCCAGAGACAGAGACATGGACTTTGAGAAAGATCACCATGCACTGTAGGGATAGTAGTAAATGGATACCTTGAGACATCCTCTGTAAAAATGGAGATTTGAACCCCAGATTTCAATCCCCAGAAGTCCTTAGTACTTTCCAGAATTCCCTATAATCTCACCTGAGTGTGAGATCACAGATTATTAATTAAAGGGCTCTCCGCCTACTTCGCTCTCTCTCTTCCTCTACTCAGAGATTGCAACATGTTGTAAGTAGGCTGTGAATGGGCTGATCAGCCCTGGGAACATTACTTATTATTTTGTATCCTTGATTTCTAATAATGTTTAATAAATATCTAAAAATATATTACTTTTATTACTAGAGATTAAAATTAACTGTTACAATTAATGGCAACCACGAAGGGATTATTATTCCCTGTACAATTAATGAGTTAATTACTGGGGTAATTCCTTCAATTGCCTCTTTTGAGAGGGGATACTGAGGAATAGAAGGAGGTGGACTAGATTTAGTTTTTATCTGCACAGGAACAGCCAACTTGAGTAAGCCTACATCAGAAGAAGATGTGGCCCAAAGAAACTCCGGTATATCTTCAGGTATTACAAAGGTGGGATGCTCTTTTTCCTCCTGACTCTCTGAGAGAATTACATGGAGTAAATTTAAAGATTTCTCTGGTAATTCCAACGATAAGGAACCATCTGGGGAGCAAGTTATTGTGGCTCTGAGTTTGCAGAGAAGGTCCCTCTCCAGCAAATTTAAAAGGGAGTCAGGAATCAAAAGGAAGGAATGTTGTACCTCTAGGGGTCCTACAGACACCATTCTAGAGGGAAGTTTTTTAACTCTTTGGGGTATTCCTGATACTCCCATTACATTCTCTGAGCCAACAAAATAACAATGTAAATCAGGTGTTCTCCTTAATACAGACCAGGAAGCTCCAGTATCTAAAAGATAATCATAATAGGTGTTATCCACCTTTAAGGTAACATGGGGTTCATTAGTATAGGGGGGGAAGTGGATAGGGACAATGGGTAGTAAGACATCAGGGTCTGGAAAATCAAAGGTTGTATCCTCTGATCCCTGTGTTTTTTCAATCACCCTCTTCAAGGAGGGAATGTAAAAATGTTATTATTTTAAATTGCAAAGTTTAAATTCCTTTTGAGAAGAAATTTTAGGTTAAGAAACATGATACCTCTCTGAATCCAGAAACTGAACTGTTTGGAGAAGACTGTTACAATTAAAATAGTTGATTGCCTTAAACTATGGCAGTTAAAAGAGTTGGGATCATAAACTGTAAGAGTTAAAATGGTTGAGGTTAAAAACTGTAGTGAGTAAAATAGTAGAAGATATAAATAGTAGTAGATATAAGAGTAGGTGAGTAAATTTGTGACCGCAGAAAATATGTTTCACTACAGTATCTTGGTTTTAAATCAAATATAAGGTGGTCACCAGGGAAATATTCCCAATTATGAATATACCCAAGTCAACTGGGTTTTATAGAGATTTTTAATTAATAATACAATGAGTAATTAAAGAAAGAGAGAAAGAGAGAAAAAGGAAATAAGTATGAAGGGCCTGAAGCAAGCATGGCCTAAACCTGAATCTTAAGAGAGAGAGAGATCAGTCAGTCAGTCTTTTATCACTCACCACAAGGTCTGTCTAAGCAAGGATTCTAGTGACAGAGTCTCCTCAGAGGGAGTTCCAGCCAGAGTCCTCCTCACAGAGCCTTCCAGCCAGAGATTGTTTCAAAGGGCCTCTCTCAAGAGCCTCCAGAGTGACAGAGTCCAATCAGAGGAGCTCCAGCGAGACCTCCTTAGAGATTGTCCTCCAAGAGCTTCCCTTCTCCAGAGATCTTCAAAAGATTCTCCAAAAGGATTCGTCCAAAAGGATTTTTTTCTCAAGATATTCTGCTTTTTCTTATATTGGGGGTTTTCTCCTATGTCACCTCCCCTAAGTTCTTCCATCTACCAATCACAGTAGACGTTTTCCAAGGGACAGCCCATTCTGAATTCACTGCTAGGTCAACTAATCCCTTTAGTAAGTTTGAATCAGAAAAAACACTGCTGGGTCGACTAATCCCTTTAGTAAATTTGAACCAGAAAAAACTTCTGAATAAGTTTTCACCTCTTTACTCCTGGCAAGTTTACAAGTTGTCTGACCTTTAATAGGTACTTAGCACCCCATTGTATTAATTCTAAAAATAGGCATGGCTTAAAGAACTTTTTGCCTCATTATAAGTATGGGTTTAAGTACTTTCATTGTTTAGCAAGGAGTTTTCTCCCCTAAAGCAGTCTTAAGTACGGGTGGAGTAGAGGTCCTCCCATTTTTGATCCAAGTAGAGTTCTCACATTTTAAATGGGGAATATTCCCAGTAGGGAATTGTTCCAATGGAGAATTCCCCAATGTGGAAATTTTTAACATTCACAAGTCTGAGAAATTTCAAGATTCACAATCCCCCCTGATGATCATTGGGAGACTAGTCTCCCCATTGATCATTTAACATAATCATTTTGTAATCCTAAATGCACTTCTAACTATAGATATACACAATATTCATTTTTTCTAAGAGGAATTAGAGTAGTGAGGGAGGAAATAGAAAAGAAAAGAAAGCAAAACCAATGTTTTGCTAGGCGCATTGACAGAAAGACAAATTAGGGGCAGTCCCTTAAATGTGTACAATTACAATAAATGTTCAATCAAAGTTCAGTTCAATCAATCATATCCAAAGTTCATTCTTGATCTTCTTGATGAAGTGTGGATTTTCTGGCATCTTTCTGCAACAATTCATTCTCTGGATATAGAAGTTTCAAGCTTATTTCTTGAAGATATTTTCTCGAACAAAATTCAAAGTCTTGGATATTTATAACAATACAATCTTAAACAAAAAAATTCAAAAATTCTTAGATTTTAAATTAAAATATAATCCCCCCTGAAGTAGGTGTTAAAAAACATTCAGTTCAACTCAGAATGCAATGTTGAGTTATGGGGGTGTATGAGTCAATTATCAAAAGAAGAGAAAAACATAATCAAAACATAAGGAAAAAAAATTCAAAATAGGTCCTTGTATAGGTCCAATTTAAAGTAATTTCTATCCCACAAGTCTGTAGGACAGAATGTAGTAATATTTCACTTAGCCATTCGTAGCCAAGACTACAGGAAGTTGCCATAATATAAGAAGAAAAGAATTAGAATTCTATTTTGATGGGGAAATGTTATTCCCTTGTCTGACTTTTTTGACATTCTCAGGGATATAGGGAGCTAGCATGATAGTCAAACTTTGTACTTGTATGAGTATTTCGCAAAAAGTGTAGATACAAGGAAGTCCTACGACTTAACATATGTCAAGCATCACAACCTCAAGTCTCACATTAGTATTTCCTGTGTGCTCCTTTTTGGCACTTTTCAGGTTAAGTCAGTGCTCCTTGTTTTTTATCCCTTTTTCTTGAATCAGATACATTAACATTAATCACAGTCCTATAACATTTTATCAATAAATGGCAGGTTCCCATAGTTTAAAGCTTTTGGGGAATGCAATGATATTATAGCAAGAATATATATATTAACTTCTATTACTGCAGAAAAATAATATTAATATTAATTATGTGTATCTTTAGTACAAGAAATGAAAAAAAATCAAATATTCTAATCAAAATAAAGAAAAGAAATAATAAAAAGTAAGGAAAAAATCAGTAATTCAATGTGTTTTTTGAAAAAAATGTATCCACTTGTCAAGTGATTATAATTTGCAATTTATATGATAGGGTACAGTCAATCAGTCTCAGCAGAAGATGCTTTCTTCACATGTGAGCAGTGAATCCAAGAGTCCTTTTCTCCAATCTTTATAGATGTTGGAGTAGTTAACAATATTTGGAATGGCCCTTCCCACGAAGGCTGAGTTGCTCCAGTTCACTTGAAATTCTTAATATAAACTTTATCTCCTGGATTCAGGTCATGCAGAGAAAAATCTAATGGTCCGCCTTGTACTGCAGCTCCAGATTCATGAAGTTCACGTAGTTTGTGCTGTAACTCCTGTATATAGGAAGCAATAGTAGTATCTCCCCCTAATAGTGATGTATATGCAGGGGGAAAAGGTTTAGCTTGTATAGGCGGATGTCCAAAAAGCATCTCAAATGGTGAGATGTGTAGGTCTCCTCTAGGCCTGCTTCTAAGATCAAATAGGGCCAGAGGGAGCATTTCAGGCCATTTTAAATGTGTCTCAGTGCATAATTTTCCAATCATAGTCTTAAGTTCTTTGTTCATCCTCTCAACTTGTTGTGAGCTCTGGGGATGATATGGAACATGGAATTTGGGAGTTATTCCCAAGCAAGAATATATCTGATTTAGGACAGAATCAGTAAAATGACTTCTTCTATCTGAATCAATACGTGCTGGTAGTCCAAAGCGAGGAATAATTTCCTTTAAAAGTATCTTTGCAACAAAATCCGCCATGGCTTGGGTCACAGGAAATGCTTCTGGCCATCTGGTTAGTTGATCTACTATTACTAGACAAAATTTATAACGTCCAGCCTTTGGCATTGTTATGAAATCTATCTGTAGATGTTCAAAAGGTGTGTAAGCCAGAGGATGTCCACCAAAGGCTTTTCCATGAAATGCATGTTGGTTATATGCCCGGCAGGTAGAGCAGGCTGAACATACTTTAGAGGCTATAGTAGTTATACCAGGGGCTATCCATACTCTCTTGACAGAGTCCATGATGCCCTGGGTGCCAAAATGACCATTTTTATGAATAGATTGGCAAATTTGGTTATAGAAACTTCTAGGGAGCAGGGGTTTTCGTTCAGATGACACCCATACTCCATTAATCTCTTTTGCTTTGAATTTTTGTTTCCATTTTTCCATTTCCTTTTCATTATAGGAAAGTGGTAGATTTAAATCATTAGTGGTTGTTAATGTTAAAATTAATTCCGGTGTTTCTATGGCTGCTAGCTTTGCAGCAGCATCTGCTCAATCATTTCCTCTAAAGACAAGGTCAGAGCCACCTGAATGGGCAGAACAATGAACTTCAGCTAGGGCTTCAGGAAGCTGGAGAGCAGAAAGAACTTCATTAATAATTTCTGCATTAGCTATAGATTTTTCAGCTGAGGTTAAAAATCCTCTCTGGAGCCATAACATTCCGACTGAGTGACAAATGCCAAAAGCATATCTAGAATCTGTATAAATTGTTGCCTTTTTATCCTTGGCAATTTTAAAATAGTGGGAGTTATAAACTGTTACAACACACCATGAAGATGCCTCCACAGACCACAAGCTGCACTAGAAGATCAAGAATGAACTTTGGGTGTGGTTGATTGAACATTTATTTGTATTATACTTTCATGCCAAAGGGGACTGCCCCTTAACTGGTTTTGTGTCAATGTGTCTAGCAGTTATTGTTTTTTTTTCTCTTATCCTCAAATTATTGCAATCTTTAAGTTGATCATGTTTTCATGATCCTTTTGGGGAAACTGGGTTCCCAATAACGATCAAATGGGGGAAAGTAAAAATGAAGATTTGAACCCCAGACTTCAATCCCCAGAAGTCCTTGGTACTTCCCAGAATTCCCTATAATCTCCCCTGAGTCCTCACCTGAGTGTGAGATCACAGATTATTATTTAAAAGGCTCTCCACCTACTTCGCTATCTTTCTTCCTCTACTCAGAGATTGCAACATGTTGTAAGTAGGCTCTGAAAGGGCTGATCAATCCTGGGCATGTGGCTTATTATTTTGTATCCTTGATTTCTAATAATATTTAATAAACCTCTAAAAATATAATACTGTTATTACTAGAAACTAAAATTAAATGCTACACCTCAGAGGGGCAGAAGAGTGCTATGCTATGATTGGCCAAGCTCTGAGCAGTCTTCCCACAGCTGAGACTATCTTCTCCATCTCCACAGCTAAGAAGGTGCTGCCTCATGAGTTTATTCCTGTTGTGGGGGTGGTGGGAATTCCCATTTTCAGCCCACAGACCCACTTCTCCTCAAGGCATGAAGACTACAGGCTGCCAAAAAGTCTAAAAACAGCACTGTTCTGACAACCTTAAATATTGGACAAGGGAGATCTATCCTGGCAGTCAAGCTGTTTCATCTCTTTTAAAAAATAAAATGTTTACCCATTTAAAATAACAAGGCTTAAATGTTTACTTTATTTTTAATTACTCCTCTTGACAGGGTGACCTAATATATTACTTTCCCCCTCACTGCCAACACCGCCTCCTTCACCAAGTCCTTAGGGTAAATGAAGGTGACATTTTTTTTCCATCCAATTTCCATAGCTCAGATTCTTACTAAATGCCTGCCTATGATTTTACAGGCCCTTCCCTTAACCTCACTATCCTGGTGGTGATTTTCATTGCAAACAAATCAAAATGGGTGAATCATCATTTCCTTTGCTCTAATATTCCCAAAGCCCTTATTTCTAACCTCCTTTCCATCTTTTGTGTGGGGAGGAAGGATAAGCACATTTGAAAGCAGTACAGAAATCTCATTTCCCCTCCTAAAATCTGACAAGTGGCAGAGAACTTTCCTCTTTGTAATATTATTGTTTCCACAGGCCAAATATTTTCCCCAGTCCCAGCCCTTTGTAAATCTACAAATCACAAGATCATAGACTTTTAGTGCTAGAAGGGATGCTACAGATAATGTTTAGTTGCTTCATTTCATAGACAGGAAACCAGAGGTAAAGCAACTTGCCCAAGGTGATAGAGTTGACATTAGAACCCAGTTTGCCCCATTCTAAAGTCATTGTTTTTTTGTTTTGCTTTGTTTTGTTTTGTTTTTTTTGCATAACACCATCACACTGCTCCTCACACCAAGGTAGAACCAGGCAGATTGGGCTAGGCTCATGTTCCTGTTTATTCGAGCTCTTTCACTGGTCTTCTTCCTACTTTCCTTGTCTGACCCATACTGCAGCTTCCTAGAAGGCTTGGAAACCTGGGGCAACCTAATTATTCTCTGTGTGCGCATACAGGGAAGAGATGCATTATGTTTAAGTAAGTGTAACTAAAAGGTGCCACATCTTAAGAGAAGGTCAAGTGCTGCATATGTATAATATAAGATTAAGATTTTCCCCCTTCCATGGTGTACTTGATAAAATAATTTTGCTGTGACCTTTACAAAAACCCAGGAGTGGAAACAGGCACAGAGGAATTTCAAGCTTTTCTGCAGGTCGCAAAGTCATAAACATATAAATCTATAACTATTTTGCACAGCATTCAAGGAGAAGGAGAAGCAGGCAAAAGAAAATGATTTTTCTTGGTAATGACAGAAGAGAAACAGTACAGCTGAATTCTTCAAACTGAATTGCTAAACCTGACTAGACAGAGAGAAAGGAGCTCTTTCCCTCTCCCTCCTCTCTGGTATGGATAGAAGACACTTCCCTATTCTACCCAGGGCTATTTGAGACTACTATATCAGGGTCTGTGTGATAAAGCAAATTAACAGTCTCATGTTATGGCTCTCAAAAAGAAGCTATGGCTGGGAGTTGTGGGGGGCATCTCCAGATAAGTCTACTTTTCTGGGCCTCAATTGCCTTCCCTGGAAAATGAAGGAGGATGGACCATGACAGTAATTATATAAACAAAGACAATGCAAAACTCAGTTAAACTCAGATGAATGGCAATGGTTAGTCTTGGTTGCAGAGGAGAGCTAAATTTAAAACATTCCTTCCTTTTCTCAATGAAAAGGTAAATTATAGATACAGAGTGATATCAGTTCCCTGTATTAGTTGGGTTTGATTTTATTTTCTTTTTTCACTACAATGGAGGGTTCAGTGGCAGAGGGGCAAGGGAGAAAAATAACCTTAGCAAAAGACAAAAGGCAACAATATAATTTCAAAAATAAAATTATAAAGGATTGGATCAGCACAATAGAATTTAGAGTTGGAATAGATCTTAGCCATCATCTTAAGTGGCTCCTTTGTTTTAGTAGAAATAGGTCCAAAAAAAGTAAAGTTACTTATCTAAGGTCACAAAAGTAGCAGACCAAGGATTTCTTCTGATTCCAAATCAAATCCACATTCCACTATGATCTCCAAGGTCCCTTCCAGTTCTTGCATTGTATAAATCTATTCATCTAAATACATTTATTGAATTCTTACTATGTATACACAAAGCTGGCAAGGGTGATAGCAGATAAGGAGGAGCATGGGAATTGGTGTCTTGTACCTCTAGCTGGGGCCAGATATGACAGCATCAGTTAGCCCCACATTCCTATTTACACAGTTCTGGGTAGGAAGCATCTTCCTGGGTGGTACAGGGGGTTTAGGTAAGTTCAGTGAGGGAAACAAAGGACATGTTACTCTTACACATTTGCTTTTTTTATGTTCTGCAGGTGCCTCTTGGTGTCAGCCAAAATTACAGAGAGAGTTCTAACTCTCCCATTTCTTCTATAAGAAGACCTCAGAAAAATACCTTAGGCTTCTGACCATACATATACTTTCCATTTTTTCAGCTATCACATTTCTTCCCTCAATATCATATTTCTGGATTTATCTTACAAAGTGTGTCTTCACCCTAAACAAATGGATGCAAAGAAAACAAGGACGACAATATGTTTGATGACTTCAGCAATAAGAATAGAAAGAATAACAATGAAACAACTGAAAGCTGATGTTGCAAAATTATATTGATCAAGTTTGACCCTAAAAAACAGATGTGAGAAGGAACCTCTCCTCATTTCTTTAAAGGGGGGAGAAGGGGTTAGGGACAGGAATCACTATGCATGCTGCCAGGTTTGTTTGTTTTTTATATGTTGGTGATTTTTGCTGAACTATTTTTTCATCTGTTCTCCCTCTTCTATTCTTTATGATAAGAGATTATTCCTTGGGAGGAAGAAAGAAGAGGTGGGACACACACTAGGAAATGTAGATGATGTAAAGACAAAAGACAGCAAGACAAATCTAATTTTAAAAATAAGTATTCCACTGGGCTGTCAAGGGCTCAAAAGAAAGGTTCTCTTGTGCTTCCTGTTCCTATAACTGCAGTTCTATAACTATCAACCTCCAAATGGCCCTTTTGATGCCTACTGCAGGGATCTCTGGACAATTGCCTCTCCCTTCTCTTCCCTACCAGTCAACAGACTTCTCTGCAAGTATGGAGCTTCTAGTTGACAGTTCCCCACTGTTGCTGTGTCTGTCAACTCAAGTACAAAGCAAAATAGAATCTGGTAATTATCCAAGGGATGTAATCAATACAGTCATGAAAATTGGATAATTCAAGCCCAAAGATCCACTTTTATGTCTGATATATTCAGCTTAGGTTCCTATTGATCCCATTCTCCTAATAATTGTCAACTTTCCTCTGTTGCATGCTATATGGATACAGCCAGAGAAATTGGGTGATTTTATTCAGAATAGCACAAGTGTTATTTCTATATTCCCTGAGATCCTTTCTCAGATCACATAAAACTGTAGTGTACATAGGTGTTTCTTTCTAAGTTAGAGAAAAAGGAAATTGAAAAACCTAGAAATCTTAACTAGTAAGCCTGGTCTCAAAAAGCTCTCAGTGATGTGACATAATGAAAGGATCATTGAACTGAGAGTGAGAAAATTTGGATTACATAAGCTTGCAGTGTGACCTTGTGTTCATCACTTCAATTCTGAAAGATTTGGTTGACTCATCTGTAAAATGGGGTAAATAATAGCTATCCTCCCAAAAATGAAAGGATTATTGTTCAGTGTGTTTTGCTTGTTTATCATCCATAACTCTAATTCCAACTGGGGAATATCACCCAAGGCTCTGTTCTGTACCTTTCCTTTTGCCCTATATACAGTCTTGGTGATTTCATGAGCATCACTTCCCATTGGTGTAACTACCAACTCTATACAAATGATTCACAACTTTCTCTTTCTGTTCCTCTGCTGTCCTTCCTCCTCTTTCTCCTCTTCCTCTTCCTTCTCTTCCTCTTCTTTCCTGTCCCCAAAAGTCAGTCTTTAAGATTTAAAAGCTTAAAACTACATTAACTTTTAGAATATCTTGTATATAGGCTTTCTTCTGTATCTGAAAGGTACTCCCATTTACTAGAATCTTTGGCTTCCTTCAAGGCTCAGCTTATATACCACCTTACAAAGAATCTCTTCTGATTCTCTGGACATTACTGCTCCATTCTTCCTAAAATAATCATATTTATTAAATTTGGAATAATCAAAAGAGAATTACTAAGATGTTCCTGCTCTTGGACCTCAAGATTTCAGTGTGAGGCATATTCTCTAGGGATGCCAAAGACAAAAAAAAAAGTCTTTTATTTATTTTTTGGATGAATGAAAAAAACATTTATTAAGCACTTATGTGTTGGGAACTATATTAAGTGATAAGAATTCAAATACAAAAAAAAAATGAGATGGTGACTGTCCTTGAGGAAACTTACATTCTTTTTTTTCCTTTTAAACATTATTTTATTTGGTCATTTTCAAACATTATTCATTGGAAACAAAGATCATTTTCTTTCCCCCCCCTCCCCCACCATGCCTCCCATAGTCGACACGTGATTCCACTGGATATCACATGTGTCCTTGATCCGGACCCATTTCCATGTTGTTGGTATTTGCATTAGGGTGTTCATTTAGAGTCTCTCCTCAGTCATATCCCCTCAACCCCTGTAGTCATGCGATTGCTTTTCCTCGGTGTTTTTACTCCCATGTCCTCTGTTTGTGGATAGTGTTTTTTCTCCTAGATCCCTGCAGATTGTTCAGGGACATTGCATTGACACTAATGGAGAAGTCCATTACGTTTGATTGTACCACAGTGTATCAGTCTCTGTGTACAATGTTCTCCTGGCTCTGCTCCTTTTGCTCTGCATCACTTCCTGGAGGTTGTTCCAGTCTCCATGGAATTCCTCCACTTTATTATTCCTTTGAGCACAAGAGTATTCCATCACCAACATATATCACAATTTGTTTAGCCATTCGCCAATTGAAGGGCATCCCCTCATTTTCCAATTTTTGGCCACCACAAAGAGTGCAGCTATGAATATTCTTGTACAGATCTTTTTCCTTATTATCTCTCTGGGGTATAAACCCAGTAGTGCTATGGCTGGATCAAAGGGCAGACAGTCTAAAAGTCTTTTATACCTGACAATTTTTTTGTAGTGTCAAAGAATTAGCAACCAGTTATATGTCAATTGATTGGAGAAGGATTAAACAAATGGGATATGAATGTAATAGACTATTATTATGTTGTAAGAAATAGTGAATATGATGAACACTGAAAAGTGATGAAAGACCTATATAAACTGATGAAAATCTAAGTAAGCAGAGCCTGAAGCAATATCTATATAAACAACCATGTAAGTAGAAAGAGCAACAATAACAATAAATCAAACTGAATGCTACAAAATGATAATGACTAAGCTCAGTGACAAAGAAGAAATCAAAAAAAGACACCTCCCCTTGCTTGTTTGCAGAGATTGAAGACCAGAGATGTGGCATACTATATATAAATTAATCAGTTTTTTCTGTTTTTGTTTTTTTTTTGCAAAAATTTCTAAATTTTGTTGAATTTTTTTTCATTAAAAAATAGCACTGTGACACAGGTAATACCCAGTGGAATTGTGCATGGGCTATGGGAAGGGTGGGTTAGGGGAGGGAGGGATAGAATATGATTCTTGTAACCAAGGAATAATGTTCTAAATTCACTAAATAAAATTTAAAAATAGTTCTGTATCAGGGAGAGGAATACTAGGACATATAGCTGATAGAAAAAGACCATTAAAATTTTACTTTAAAAAATCATGAGAATACCTATCTGTTTACATATTATAGGGCAGCTCTCCAGCCTCTGACCCTCACCTGACACCCAGCTCTCACTTGTGGCTCCTAGTAGCTGCTAGCATGCGGCAGTAGCCACACCCCTGGCAACGGCTTCGACAGGCCTGATAAACCTAGTGAGGGTAGCCATCTGGTTGTAGACCCCTGGTGAACTAGGGCTTTGATCACCCAGCATGTGAAGACTGCTTTGGTGGAACAGACGGAAGAAACCAACAAGAAGGTTCAACGGCTGAGATGGCGAAGCAGCAAAGCACTGTGGAGTGCTTAGGGCGTGTTGGAGCACAAAGGACAACACAGCCATCCAATGCAGCTGAGGAATCTCCAGGTGTAACGACTTTTCGTGCCAATGGACCCAGGCTTCCAACGCCAAGAGAGTGGGACTGTCTCTGTGCATCAACTTTTCCACTTAAATCTTCGTGCACAAGTCTCTTTGTGCACAAAAAGGCACAAAGACAATCGTCATCCTCGGTTACTGAGAGACTACTACTACTACTACTACATATTATAGCCTTTTAGGAGAATTTAAGTTGATTGATGGTAAGAACTATTTTTAATTTGGCTTCTGTTTCTCTGCTGCTTTCTGGTTTCTCAGAATGTGCCACAGTACCTTGCAAATAACAGCAGCTTAATAAATTTAGGTTGGGTTAAATTCAGAGATTCCCAACCCTTGTTTGTGTCATGGACCCTTTGAAAAGTCTGCTGAAGTCCTTCTCATAAGAATGCTATTAATAAAGGAAATAAATTCTATTGAGATATGCACATAAAAAATTATATTTTTAAAAGTTCATCAACTCCAGTGTTAGGAATCTCGGAGTATAGATAATGGGTATTCTGCATATACCACAGAAAGAACCAGGGTACCGCATCACATCTCTGCCTTCCCGAAAAACAACCACGACTCTTCTTAATACATAAAACGAAGCCTCCATCTCTTTCCATTTTCTTCGTAGGACACATATCTATTACATCATTTAGGAACTGTCTTCTCAAATCTTTGTCAGAGATGCAAAAGGGCTGGGATAAGCAGCCGCCTTATTCCAGGCTGAGATGACCAACTTTGACTCTAGAACTTTCAGCCTGACTATCTATTCGGCCTTTCAGCTCATCTATAAGCCATGATTCCACAGTCTCACATTCAGAAGCTGCTGCTATTTCTTTAAGCGACTACTTGCCTTTCCATGCAACTTTCTACGGCCATCTTTATATTGCATTCCTTCCTTTCTCTTTCTGCTGCCTTGTGCCAGCTTAGGGTCTTCTGATGTTAGCAGGAGCCTCTTCTGTTTCTTAATGTTTATGCATTAAAGTGAATGGTTTCCATGCTTTCCCTAAGTGCACATTTAGGCCTGAGTGCTAAGTGCATATTTAACACCTTTGATCTCTTCTTCAGAGCAGGGCCCTTCATCATGTTTAACTGACAAATCTAAAGGCAGCCGGTGTTGCTAATGTTAATCTATGAAGTCCGAAATGGTTAGAGCTCTGAGTACTCTGGAAATTATTTCTCTTCCCATTGGGACTTAATGGTAAATTACTAGGGGAAAAAAACTACACTACTATCTAATGTCAGCTGTGTTCTCTTTTCTGTCAATGTTGACAAGCTACCATGACGGGAGTTCATGGGACCACAGATCTCACTCATTCATTCATTCCTCCGGCAGGCATTCATTCAGTAGTTACCATGTTGCCAGACTGAGATAAATATGGGAATGGGGATTGGGTCTGAACCTAGAAACTAGTACCACTTTAGGTCACCTTCTCTAACTTAAAGTTTTAGGGTGTTAAACAAAGCACTGAGAGCTACTTACTAGGGTTAGGTCTAGGATTATCTGAGCAGCTAAGTGTTTTAGTGGATAGAGTGTCCAGCCTGAAATCATGAAGTCTCATCTTCCTGAATTCAAATCTGCTCTCAGATACTGACTTGTGACTCTGGGCAAGTCACTTAACCCTGTTTGCCTCAATTGTAAAATGAGCTGGAAAAGGAAATGGCAAATCACTCCATTTTCTTCACCAAGAAAACTCTAAATGGCACCATGAGTCAGATATGACTTAAAAAAAAAAAACAGCTGAACAAATGGATGTGTCAGAGACAGAATCTGAATCTAAACCTTCCTGGCTTTTAGATCAGTCCTCTATTCAACAAACCTTACTACCTCTCTTATACTGGAAAGTAAAGCCAAACAAACAAACAAAAAAATAGCACCCAACCTAAAGAGGAATGTATTCTACAGGAGGCAGGAGGAGCACTAAGTGGGAAGTGATATCTCTACCGACAAGTAAATTTAAAAGTATGTACAGCGAATCATGTGATGTGGCATTGGAACAACCTGAGACAAAGAGAAGAAGGAAAAGTCTCATGTAGGATGTAGCCCATGAGTTAAGACTTGAAGGGAAGGGAAATCATGGCGCCAGGACCTGGGATTCTAACAGAGAGAGGCAAGAGAGTGCATATGCAAAGGCAAGAGTCAGGAGATGAAATTTTGTGAAAAAGAACATCAAATAGATCATTTTGGATGGAATATACAGTGTTCAAAGGACAAGAAAAGAAAAGAAATTGAGTCAGTTTCTGAAAGACTTAAATGTCAAACAGAAGAGTTATTATTATTACTGTTTTTCTTTGGGGGGTACTGAGGAACAAGTGAAGATTCATGAAAAGATATGTACTTTAGGAACATCACTATGGAAGTCATATGAAAAATGGATTGGAAAGGGAAGAGACTTAAGGCAAGGAAATTGGATCACAAAGGAATTATCCAGGCAAGAAGTGCTATAGTCCTGAATTAGTTTGGTGGCCATATGAGGGAGATAGATTTGGATGATATGTGAAGACAGAATTGATGAAAGTTGGTAATTGATAGATAGCATGAAGGAGTGAGAAAGAGGAGTTTAGGATGGCTCCAATGGGAGACCTGAAGGAGGGTAGTTATTCTCAAAAGAACTACAGAGTTAGTAGGAGAAGTAGGATTAAGGAAAAAGACAAGTTACTTTTTGGACAAAGCATTGGACCCTGAGCCAAGGAGATTCAAGTTCAAATCTAGCCTCAGACACTTATGAGGTATGTGGCCATTGTTAAGTTATTTAACCTCTGCTAGCCTCAGTTTCTTTATCTGGGGACATGGGGACAGTAACACCTACCTACCAGGGTTTTCATGAAGCTAAAACTTTTTATTTGTAAAATGCTTTGCCAACCATAAAGCTCTATATAAATGCTAGCTATTTATTAATACTGTTGTTAGTATTAAATATAGAACATGCAATTAGAAATATTGATTAGACAGTCAGAAATATAAGATTAGAATTCAGAAATAAAGCCTGGAAGTAGACATTTGGGAGGAGAGTATTTTTTCCACTTGGCCATGCCACCTCAAGATTCAGTAGGTCTCTACTCCAGAGCTATTAAAGATTCATACCCATGAATTTTACATTTTATACATATGTACATACATATAATACATTAAAAATTAAAATTGTCCAACAGGCAAAATTATCTTGGAATATTAGGAAGAGGAGACACTCAGAAGTCACCTGATCCAGACCATGTCTAAACATAAAATCCTCTTAACATTCTCAATGAATGAATTATCATCAAGCTCTGGCTTAAAGACCTTCGGTTGAGGGGAATTCTCTATATTATGAGGCAGCCTCACTCTTCCTTTGGACAGCTTGAATTGTAAACACTGCTTTCTTTATATTAAAACATCTTCCTGCCTACACCTTCAATCCATCACTCTCAGTTCTGTCCTCCTTCATGATCCCAGGCCCAAACAGTACAATTCTAAACTATTTACCATGATGGCCTTTTGAATACTTGAGGATGTATTATCATCTCTATGTCTTCTCCTTTCCAGTTGCTTCAACAAATCCCAACTTGGAAGGAAACATGCATTTACTAAGCATCAACTCTCTTCCAAGCAATGTGCCCCCACTTTAAAGTTGTGGAAACTGAGGCATAAAGAAATTTAATGACTTGACCAGGGTCACACAACTAGTAATTGGATCTGAGATAGGATATGAACTTAGTTCTTCCTGAATCCAGGTCTAGAACCCTACCAACGGCATAACTTTGTTGTTTCAGTATCTAGTATGGTATGGTGTCTGGTCCTTATTCTATTTTGGTCATCTTTCCTGAATTGTGGTACCTGAAATGATAAATATGTTCTTAGGATGGGATTTGATCACCTAGTTAAGGATTGAAAGCTATCCCCATATTATATATGAACAGTTTGGTAGTTGCAAGAAGCAGAAAAAATAATTCCTATATGCTTTTTAAATGCAAGTTTGAAGAAACACAGTTCTCAGGAAGAGAAAATTAAGAGGTCTACGTTGATGACTAAGAGATGCCCCAAAATGTAGGGCACTGTGGTCCCTCAACTCATTTGCTTGTTAAGGCTTTGAGGTTAAAACTCACAAAGTGAAAAATCAAATAACTGGAGAAAGCCTATGGGATGATTAAATAAGGACTGTTGATATAGTGACTAGCAGAAAGGTTGAGTTAGTAAATTAAATTGTATTTCTTTTCTTTACCTAATAAGGGGAAAGGTGAGTTTCTGAGTACCAGGAGGCACTGATTTGAGCCACTGAGGTTGTTGAAGAAACTGATTTAGTAAAGTGAAGACTCAACAAGGGGGTTAAAAAAAAGTCATCTCTGAGAATTCTCTCACAAGAAGGCTTCAGGGGCTAACTCCTTAACTGGGATCATGTGACCCAGGCTTATGGGTAAACCGTAATGCATTGATTATTTTATCATTTGCTTCAAGTATCAGTAATATATTGATTATTATGGCTTTTCCTTTATCACTCAGCAGAGATATTTAAAATTTAATTGTGATTGACTAGTTTTATATTATATATAATATAGCTCAAGCTCTATTAGTGAGTAGGGTAACCCTCCATAACTGTCACTGCATAGTCCTGCTCTGAGAACCCAGACCTGCCGCAGTGAAGACAGGTTGGACTAATTGAGGCAACCTAGAGAATAAGTACCCATGCCCCACTGAGGGGTTAGAGTGTAGGGGGGGTCCATGCCAGGTACACTATATTCATGCCTCAAACACATATATTATCCTCTTTCTTTCTTTCTTTCTTTCTTTCTTTCTTTCTTTCTTTCTTTCTTTCTTTCTTTCTTTCTTTCTTTCTTTCTTTCTTTCTTTCTTTCTTCCTTCCTTCCTTCCTTCCTTCCTTCCTTTCTTTCTTTCTTTCTTTCTTTCTTTCTTTCTTTCTTTCTTTCTATTCTATTCTTTCCTAATTCTCTTTTTCTTTTATCGCCCTTTCCCTTATTAAGTTTGATTCCTTAATAATTAATAATTACAGCAAACATTTACATAGTACTTATTGTGTGTGAGGCATTATGCCAAGCACTTTACGATTATTATCACATTTGATCTCCATAGCAACCCTAGGGGGTAGGTGCTAATATTATCCCCATTTCACAGAGGAGAATTCCAAGTTAAATCCAGGTTAAATTACTTTCTTAGGATCATTCATACGGGAAGTGTCTGAAGCTAGATTTTAACTCAGGTCTTCCTGACTTCAAGGACTGGAATTCTATCTATTGTACCACCTAGCTGCCAACCTTAACCTTGTTTCTTCTTCAATATTGTTATGTTTTTCTCTCTTCTGAGTAGTATGATGGATTCTATGACTTTTCAAATCAAATTACATAATTGGAAAGTCATTTCTTTATCTTGTCATCACTTAATTAGAGTTTGGTTATAATTGCATATCAATCATCTTCTTTCTTCATATCTCACTCCCTCTCTACACCAGCAGCCAACTTCCAAATACTCGTATAGCTTGGGTCATAGCCCAGCTACTTACTACCACAGTCAGAGAAAGAAGCCAGAGCTACAGGGCATGGCATTTCTCCAGAACATAAAAGATACTTCAGATGGAGTTATCATTCTTCCAGGAAAGCTTCAGCAGTGATTAGGGTAATGCCATCCCTCAGGAGCTCTCCTCAACCTTCCATTTTTAAAGATATTCAATATCAAAAAGAAGGCAACATTTTGAAGACTATCAAAAGAGAATGAAAGAAATATAGACATTTCTCTTGCCCCTTTTTTGCTCTTCCCATTTGAGTTTCTAGAATTCTATCATAGTTTCCATGGAGGTTGGGACTGGAACTCATATTTTCTAAGAAATGACTAATCAACCATTTATATCAAGGCAACTAAAAGATCTATATCTAAGCAAACTGTGAGTGTATTTGTGTGTTTACATACACATGTTTACATATGCACAAGCAGGAAAATAATTGAGAGAAAGGGACTGCATAGCTTTGCTCTGTTCATTTAGAGGCGTTTTTTCTCATTTTTCTCTATTCACACTGAAAAACTAAAGTCCTGGATAGGAATTTCTTTTTTTTAAGTCAAAGATATCTTACTTTCCTAGTTACATGTAATAGTAATTTTCAACAAACGTTTTCCAAAATTATAAGATCCAAGCCATCTCCTTCCCTTCCTTCCCTCCCTCAACCTGAAGATGGTAAGCAATTGATTTGGGCCATGTATGTATTATCATGCAAAACTCACTTCCATATTGGTCATTATTGTAAGAGCAAACTCATACAAAATCAAAACCCCAAAATAAAATGGTAAATACATTGATGTGAAGTGGATATGGATTTCTGACATGCACTGCATGAGTCTTGATGAGTAGAATAATGTCTTCAGATACTGACTACAATACCTAGACATTGCACCAAGAAAAAAATAATCATTTCCCAAATGGTTTTCCAAAAGGCATAGGAAAGTAAAGTATGTGGTAAAACCAATGAGTTTCTATTCCCATTAAACAGTAGCTATTATAATTGGAGGGGGAGCATGTCTGGCTCTTTTCTGTGATGTAAATTTCAGTGCTTTTTGTGGGCATCAGTTCAACTGGATTTAAAACCACTTTCACAGAGAGATTTAACGGAGATGTGTTCTATTAATAAGAAGATTAGAAGTGTGTAAATATTTCTTTGGATTGGCATTTGGTGGTATAAACACAAAAGGTGCTTAATAGATGTTTATTGAATGAGTGTTGAATGGATTATTTCAGGAGGTAATGTTATGTACTGACATAAGTAATTATCAGACTATATCTCAGCATGAAAGAAAAATGGAACTGTGCATTTCAGGGAAATCAAATCTACCACTTCTCTACTCTTTGCACAGATTTAAGTGGGGACTTCATCATCATCAAGCTAATAATCATCAAAATAATATGAAATTTCATTACTGAATTCCCATTTTACCCTTTCAATAAGGAATGTTCATTTGTTAATAGACCAAGATAAAGGGTCATAAAGCAATATTCCTCCCATGTAACATTACTTTTCCCACTGCTCTTGATAAAAATATGGAAACATTCATCTGAAGAATTTAA
Organism: Monodelphis domestica; assembly: GCF_027887165.1. Taxonomy (NCBI): domain Eukaryota; kingdom Metazoa; phylum Chordata; class Mammalia; order Didelphimorphia; family Didelphidae; genus Monodelphis; species Monodelphis domestica. The sequence goes on along the minus strand of NC_077230.1, from coordinate 96,622,693 downwards.
AGTGCTTTACCCTAGGTATGCCAAATATCCTAAAGTAATGGGCATTAGATTCTGACATTCATCAAAAGCAGAGTAGAAAGGTAATGGGTCATCAAACAAAGTACATGGTTGGAATCTCTTGAACTTTTGAAATCAAACAATAATTGCAATAGTAATATTTTAAATTTTAAAGATATTTCAAGGAATTCAAAAGCTTTCTTTTCCTCTCTCTGATTCTTTTTCTCTTATATACGTACTGGCACCCTGACACATACATATATTCTCATATATATCCACTCAATATTCATATGATGATTTAACCTTTTCCCATTTTGTGGAAGGCAAAACTGAGGCACAGGCTTTTGTAAAACAGTAATATAAGTTAGTATGAGAGAAAATATTTGAAACCAGACCATCCAATCTGGGTCTCCTCTTATTAGTTTTGTGATATCGGTCACATCATTAAACCTCTCTGGTAATCAATTTCTTCATCTGTTCCCCAAATGAGGTGCCTAGACTAGGTAAACTTTACAATCACTTTCAGTTCTGAGATGCAGAAATGTAATGAATTTTGTCATTCAATTATTTATTCCCACATACATTTTGTTGTTCAGTCATTCAGTCATGGCCAACTTTTTGTGATCCCATGGACCATAACTATCCATGGGGTTTTCTTGGTAAGGATACTTGGAGTGGTTTGCCATTTAGATCCTTTTATTCATTCAGTCAGAAGTTAAGTGACTTACTCAGGGTCATACAGCTAGGAAGAATCTGAAACCAAATCTGAACTTGGGTATTTCTGACTAAAAATGAGGTATTCTTAACTGCTGAGCCACAGCTGTCTTTCCACAAGTATTCAGTAAACAATTAATGTATTCCTGTAGCAATGAACATATAGTAAGAGTTATCTGATAAGTTTACCTCTCTTTATGCAATTCAGAGAACTCTTGAGAGACATGCAAAGAAAGGGAGTGTTTCCATTTCAGAGATCACCTAGTCCATGAAAACAGATGGATTACCAGGAAGTAGTAGTAGAGGAGCAGAAACTGGGGGAAGAAGAGAGACAATGAGTCCCAGGAGGACCTAGAGAAAGAGTTTTCCAGAAGTGCCCTCCATTCATAGCATGCCTTAGAGAGAAACTGGAAGCAGATGTCTCATGAGGTATGGCTGAACTGGTAGCAACCAATGTGAAGAAGGCACTTTCTTAAGTTTCTTGAAGGCAAAGATTGCCTTTGCGTATTAGGCACCTATTATTAAAAACTTGTTGGTTAACTGATTTATTAGAGGAGATGGTGACATGAGGGTCAACAGACTCTGAGTAAGACCAACAATTCGCCATTGCATTCCATTCCCTGATTCCAATGGGTAGCCATGACCCGTGGCTCTCATTCATTTCCCCTTCCCTGACTCAAAGCTCATGGAAAGCGGAAGTCACTAGCACTAGAGATGCTTAATATCTTGGCCCCTGATTCTCTCACAGAGAAGGAAACTGAAAAAGAGAGAGACAGGAAAAACAAGCTAAGACCTTCCAGAAGAAAATCCATGCTTAGACAACTCTCTTCCTTGAGGTGACAACTCCTAGAGAGAAGGGCATATTCCGTGTTGTTGAACATTCTGAAAATCTTCCCAGGTTGTTACTTCCTCCCCCAGGACAGGGATAATTATGAAGAATTTGTGTCTGTTTGGCTTAAATTCTTGGGCAGATTCCCTATAGTATCGCTTCCCCAGGGCCCTGGGAGAGCCAGCTGTTTACAGGCAGGGGATCACTCTCAGAGGAAAATTTCACTTCCTTAGCTGCTTCCTCAGTGCTATCCCTTGGCTCTTCCTGCAGTGACAAAGCCCCAGTTGCTCTGGTCTTGGGCTCTCTGAAGCAATCATCTTCTGTCTCTGGAATAGCCTTGCCTTTTGTAATCCAATCATGGGTAACCATTCTCATCTATGCCTGGGGAGGCAGTTTTGTTCCTCCTTTAAAAAAATGTTTTTTAATTCAGAGTAGGAGGGTGGGGGGAAGGGGTGATGGGTTCAGAGAAACAGGAGGGCCATATTTAGTCAGGCTTTCCCTGAGCTGTTCGGAACTCCATGTTCTTGCCATACATGGAGAGGGGAGAGGCCTGAAAGCTATGCTTCTCCCACCTTGTTATTCCCAACAAGGAGATCTCTAAGGGCCTTCCAAATGCTAGTTATCCATGAGTGCTTTGGGGTGGTAATTATAGCAGAGGTTTCCACGATCCACTTACATCTCTCTGGTCAGAAGACACAAAGCCTGGCTGAATGGTATGGCTTCTCTGCCTCCTTACAATGAGACTGATGTTTTGGGTTCAGGGAAGTCCTTTTTCAGGTGAATTATGCTCCCCTGGTCCTTGAGCTGGTCAAGAGTGGCTTAGATTTTCCCTGTCCCAATCCAGCCCGAGAAACTAAAAGAAAGCATGCTGGCTCTGAAGTCAAAGGCCCTGTGTTCAAATCTTCCTCTCTGACTCATTACTTTGAATAAACTTAGGTAAGTTGACTGTCATCCCTGGGCTCTAGTTTCCTCATCTGTGAAATGGGGAGAAGGAGACGATGACATACAAGTCCTTTCCAGTTTGAGATGGAGGATGCAGAGATGTCCTCATAAATGTATGCTTCTTTCTGCTTCTTCCAACTCTACTATTAAATTCAAAGAGTTTGCAGCTCCTGAAGGCAGATATTTGTGGACAACCCAGAGCAGGGATGGGACCTGCTGCTTCTAGCTCTTCCTGCCAGAACTGACAGCCAGTGGAGTCTCAGAGCAGAAGGTGTCAGTCAGAGCTTCAGGCACAAGAGTTAGCAGCGGCTGTCACAGAACTTGAGGTTCTCTGAGGCAAGGCTTTAGATTTCCCCATCTTCAAAGGGCAGCAGGAGACTGCCATTGCCTCAAACCTTTCATCCACAACAGAACAGCATAAAACCAGGCTAACTGCCAATTGGATGAAACTTAATTAATAGGTAAAGCATCTTCCTGATTCTTTAGAATTATCAACTATTTCATTTGCGTGGGGAATTGCTGATTCTCTTCTCAGGTTCTTCCTTAATTCTTAGTCATGGCCTCAGGACTTTACCAAACGTACCTTAGTGCTCTGGCCCATTCCCAAGGCCGATAGTTGATTTATGATTTAATTTTTATGTGAAGCACTAAGAAACCTTCTCAGTAATGGTCACTTAAAATATGATTAACCACCATCATTTCAACCACACAGCACTCCCCAGGGGGTGAACTGAGGCAGTGGCCTATAGGAAGTATTAATAATACCTAGAGATGAGCCTATTCAATGAGAAGCTTTCTTTGGGGAGCAGAAAGCCCCTAGGGAATCACAGTAGAAATCAATCAAATAGGAGATCAGGAAAGGGTCTGGGTTTGGGGTAAGAAGAGCAGTGCTGAAAATAAAGATAGAATAAAAGAAAATTTGTGTTCGTGGTAAAAAGGAAAAGTCGGATAATCGCAGATTTCCTGAAGTCTTTCTTTGCACACCTGAGCAGATTGAATCTGTGATAGAAACAATAAAAAGGAAACCAAACCAATCAACTTTTCATAACATCTTTACAATTTCAGAATTTTAGCACTAGACCAAGGGAGATAAGCATCAGACAACAGCATCCAAAGAATGGATGTAACAAAAGTTCATATCACTTGCCACCAGAGCCACAGATTCTCTGTAGCCCCGAAAACATAGAGGTCTTCAAAAGCAGGCCCTTTGGTGATGACCACTGGAGAGCTACATTAGCTGAAATTACAAATCTTAAACATGGAGGAGATTAAAGAGTCATAATTGGTGAGCTTGAGTCAGCAGACTATATTAGACTGATAAGTGCCAAATTTTATGACTACTAAGCTCTCAAGTTTGTGGGGATGCCCTAGATTTTCTATCTTCTGCCTTTGATGTGAACATATGTGGACACACACACAAACACACACACACAAGTATATATACATAGGGCCACATGATTGTATGTTTCATATAATCCAACCAAACAATCTTAGAGTTACAAAGAATATAAGAAGAGGAAGAAGAAAAGTCCACCATAATTTCAAATACAAGTACAATCATCTATAAATAGGAATGCCTGGAGAACCTAATGAAAACAAAAACCACAAATATTTAGCAATAAGAATTATAAAAAGACAAAAAATATACAATGTGGTCATTCCTACAAGAGAATACAGAAAATTTACTCAGAAGGAGACTGGACTAGAAGCAGATTGTTCAAAGGAAATGATACAAGATTCAAAAATTTAGCATCTATTGAATACCAAATTCCTAAGTCAGGTGACTAGATTTATATTCCAGAAATTCGCTATATTTCACAAATTAGTAGATGATCTATCACTCTGTAACCACATAACTACAAACACCAAAATGTATCTGAGAATTCAACAAACAAACAGGATTGAAACTGTAACACTGAAACTGGAGAAAAATCTATGGCTCACAATTGCCTGGAGCTAACACTAGTCCATAAAAATGTAAGACAGTATTTTTCGTAGATGTCACTATTGTGGATACTGATAACCTCCAAACTTCATGGAATGAAAGGCTTTCAACATATAGAGACTTTAGCAAAAGGAATCAAAACCTGTGGGATCAGGATAAGGTAAGCATTATCCCCAGCATCCTGTCTGCTACTGGAATCAGGGCAAAGATTTTTTCCACACTCTTTGCATATGCTGCCCCTCTGTGGTTCAACTATCCTGCCTATTAATTTTAGCCTGAGTCCATCTCCGTCTCTCTTCTCTTTATGAAGGGTTGAGAGCAGAATATCATTCTCCTTTCATTGTCTTCCTATTTAGAAGGCAGAAACTGGACCCTTAGATCATTCCACTTTGCATATGTTTGCTCTGCTTAGTTTTAATTTTACAAACAATATGTCCGTGCACTGGTTACTCCCTGATATCATCCTTCCCTCAAACCCCATCCTTTCCTTCTTACTTTTGTGTTGTCTCTTTCCTTTAGATAGTAAGTTCATTGTGGGCAGGGGTTTTTTATTAATCGTATCCCCAGTGCTTAGCACGGTGTCTGGGACATTATCATAAGTACTTAATAAATATTTATTGGTTTGGATTACTGGATTATACTGGAACCTAATTCCTAACATAGAAAGGAGCCATCATTCTGCTTGTAAGGATCCTGGACCCAGTCTTTCTCAGAAGCCCTCCTCAGTCAGGGAACCCATTACTCTAGCCATGCCTACTTCTCCTAGATTCACTACATCACCTAAAAGAAAAAAAATAGCCTTCCATAAGCACTGAGTGCCAAGAGATGGGTCTTCTCACTACCAGAGAAGTCAAACATTTAATTCTCAGAAACCAGGTCTGGTAGGAAACCAATTTGAAATCTTCTAAATCATCCCCTTTCTTCTTGGGATAAATGAAAGGAATTAGTGCTGAGAATGTGTTCAGTCTTGCTCTCCATACTCCTCCTTTGTTCTCTTTCTCTTCCTCCTCTTTCTCTTCCCTTTATGTAACAGTCACTACTTGGCTAGGAGAAAACTCCCCTTCCCCTTTCCCAACCCTCTTCCTGCCTAATCAAAATATAAAATTTTAGATTACCCTGAATATCATTGATTTAGTTTTCTAATTTAAGTAATTCACAATACTATGTGAATGAAACTGACCCTTTGCAGTTGATATTTGAATTTTAAAAAGGAACTTATTAAGAAATGAATGAAAAAATGAATCTCTAAGTTCTTGAATAGGGGGTATTGTTCAGTCATTTTTCAGTCATGTCTGACTCCTCATGACTCCATTTGGAGTTTTCTTGGCAAAGATACTGGAATGGTTTGTTTTTTCCTTCTTCAGCTCATTTTATAGATAAGAAAACTGAGGTAAACTAGGTTAATTAACTTACCCAGGGTCACACAGTAAATATCTGAGGCCAGATTTGAAGTCAGGAAGAAGAATCTTCCTGGCTTCAAGCCCAGCATTTCATCCATTGGTCACCTAGCTGCCCTCTGGAATAGGTTGGAGTAGATTTTTTCAATAACAGAAAGGGAGGAAAGAAGAGATGGAGGGAGGGAGGGAGGGAGGGAGGCAGGGAGGCAGGAAGGGAGGAAGGGAGGAAGAAGGAAGGAAGGAAGGAAGGAAGGAAGGGAGGAAGAAGGAAGGAAGGAAGGAAGGAAGGAAGGAAGGAAGGAAGGAAGGAAGGAAGGAAGGAAGGAAGGAAGGAAGGAAGGAAGGAAGGAAGGAAGGAAGGAAGGAAGGAAGGAAGGAAGGAAGGAAGGAAGGAAGGAAGGAGAAAAGCCCACATCTCTTCAACTTGGCAAATTGTCCTGTAGAATACAAGGGACTCAGTGAAAGCAATGGTTCATTGTTTAGAGAAAGAAACCAGCTTATAAATCTGAAACTATGAATTGTGAATTTATAAACAGAAAAAAATCTTGTGTATTTTTCGGTCACTTTCAGATTTTTTATTCTTTTGCTGCTGTTGGGGAAGTCCCTGGGGAGTGGCTATAAAGGTACTGGTGTAAAATGGTGACAGTGGAAAGGGAAGGGGTTGATCCCCAAGATGCCGGGCTCCACCCTGGCCAGCCTCTGCAATATCATATACGTTGTGCAGAAATGCAAAAGCACACATGCCTACATGCACAAACTGCAAACCATGATTTTGTAATTTTGATAATGAGAACCTTGGAATAACATTCTTGTTGAGCTGAAAGGCAACGCAAACAGGACCTGGGATTGCCCTGAGGACTGAGTCTCTGGCTGTCAAATACCCATTCTTCGCTTTATTTTAAATGAATTAATAGGCTAAGGGAAGTGTGAAGAGGGATTTCGCTGTTGTTAGAAAGCCAGGCAAACTCTTCTGACTCCAAGGGCTGTGTTGCAGTATGAGATAAAATAAGGGCTTTAATTCAGGGCCAGCGTGTTTGGTGAGGCAGGAAAATCACTTCTCACACTTGGAGAGTACAATCCTGATAAGCTTAGCGATCTGCCACCACAATTTCTCCATTGGAAGGAAGGTTAGAGAGGTTATCACCTTAGTGATTGGCATTCATGTCCTTCCAATCTCACTGCCCAGATTCATTGATATAAACCTCTGCAGAAGGATACAGATGTGTCCAGAATAACTTGCAGGTGTTCCGTTCTTCTAGAATCCTCGAGACTCTGGAGGCAGTACCTAGTAACCTGGTGCATCCAAATTTCCAGGGTTTGGGGAGTAGCAGAATGAATACAATTGTCGCAAAGCAATTAGCCTCTTCATGAAAACCAAGAGAAAGTAAACTAAAGGGGTAGCACCTTCCTCTGCTGCACCCCACCACCCTTTTATGGCCTGTTCAGGAGGCTTGGAGGATGGATGACTAACCTGGAACTAGGGCTACAGAGTTAGAGTGACCTGGACACCTTGCCATTATCCACTAGGGGCGGGTCTAAAAGGTCAGTGGTAGGACAGTCAGGAATTACATTTTCCCCTGAACCACATGAAAATATTTGGGGTAACCTCTAGGTGAAAAGGCCACACATTACAGTTCAGTGATGCTCACAATATCATCTGATGGCCCCTGGGAATCCCACAAGACCCTTTCAGGAGATTCATAGAGGTCTAAACTATTGTTTTAACATTTAGGTATTTTTAATTCTGTAATTAATATCAATAGATGTAACCTATCCATATAGACCAAAGAGTTTGCGAACTACTGGTGTCATGGTTAAGAGAGTTGGCACTGGACTGGTCTGGACTCAAGTCCCACTCCTGAGACTTACTGACTGGTGTGACCCTGGGCAAGTCACTTAACCTCTCAATTCCCTAAAAACTCTCTAAGACTCTAAATTATAGTACAGGTTCTGATTAGCACATGTAGTTTAAAGTCTTGGTGTTCTCAATGTTAATACTATGCAAATTTAGTTAGAAACAAAAACAAACCAATGAAAGAACCAATGAAGAAGCTATACTATCAACTGCAAACCTTAGCGCAAACATCTCCTTTCTTTCTTGACTGTACTACTTTAGGGCTTCTCTGACTTCTTCATATGCTCCTCCTGGAATATCTTCTCTGCCTCATCTTCTCACTTTTTTTGTGTTGTGTCTTCCCTCATGAGATTGGTAACATCCTGAAGGCACAGTCTAGGGACTGAACCTTCTGGGTTCGAATCTATCCTCAGACATTTCCTAGCTGTATGATGTTGTGCAAGTCACTTAAACCTCATTGCCTAACCCTTAACAGTCTTCTGCCTTGGAATCAACATACAGTATTGATTCTAAGATGGAAGAAAAGGGTTAAAAAAAGATTTTTAGTTTCTTGAGATCAGGCACCATCTTTTTTTTTTTCCCTGCTGTACTTTTACCTCCAGGAAAGTTTAGTAGAGAAGGACCAGCAGAAGTACTGCCTGAATATTGTCAATTTGGGTCCCATATTCAATCTTAATCCATCACTTAGCACACATACAACATGGTTTCTTTCCACAAGGAGTCTAAAATCTGACAGACTGACCTGATCCATTGAATAATATGTCTTCAGGGGAAGAAATAGAAGGGCTCTCAAGACCAAAATTATTTGTAAGAATCAGTGGGATTCCTTTGTGGCCTGAAAGCACTGAGACCCTAAAAGTATTTTTTACCAATTTCTTACTCCTTTGTTTTGCATTCAGACATGAATCTGATTGAACTCACTAGAAAGAACAGATGGGATCTTCTATTGGTTCTAGAGGGATCAAAACTTTCCTCATGCTAGGGAAAAGAATCAAAGGACTGAGTAGTTCTTATCTACATTTTTCTGCCTTTTCCTCCCCTTCTGCTGGGGTTTCCATGAGTGTTCTGAAGGTGACTCTCCTCTCTTTTAAACCCATTCCCATCAATTTTCTGAATTTACTCATCCCACCAGAGTTGGATCTGGATTCTGGAGCTGTTCTTTGTCAAGGGAAAAAACTCCTCCTCTCATTCAAGAGTTTTCAGGAAAATTCAAAAGAATAAATACTGAGTTTCAGGGTAATTTGGGGAGCTTAAGTTACAAAAAGAATATTTTTTAGCCCTAGAAAGAAGAGGAAGGGAGGGGCCATACTGATTTGTTTTCTTCCTCCAACTGTATCTAATGGGCCAACTGGATTACTTGGCAATAGTCAGAATACTTTGACTGCAAATGTTAACCTAAGAGAAAGGAAATAATTGACCACTTTTTCAGTTTTTCTAATAACCTAGTTACCTGGACCTACTCCCTAGACCATACTTGGCTCTTCTTTCTCCTTGCCCTGCTCTCCACAAATCACTCTGAAAATCAACATTTATTCTCTGGAATTTTCCTGAAAACCCTGGAATCTACCTTTTGTTCTCTTTCCTTTCTATAATTTTCTCACATTCCTTCTCTCTCTCTTTTTAGAGTGTTCCATCTCATGGATGCACCTATTAGTGGCATTCCATCTGTCTGTGCTTCTGCATGCCTGCTTGCATACCACTCTCCTGGGTGGGCACCATGACAGCCTGAGTCACTCCTCCAGGAAAGGCTGTAGGGGCTGCCGCGGAATGGCAAGTTGCTATCTCTGGAATGGAAATCCTAGCTGGATTTTAAGCATTCAGCAGGGGCCTGAGCATTACTGCTGCCTATCCCTCATGTTGTAGGTATTATATAAGTGGAGCATATGGAACTGGGCCCCAGTATTGGCTTCCTAAGCCAGCCTGGGGACAGGAAGTCAGCTGGGTAAGTGGGAGGAAGGTGGCCAGATTTCAACCTTCAGTACCATGAGAAATGGGAACTCCAGGGATATCAGGGCCTTCCTGAAACTCAGTTTTTGAGAATTATACTCCTCCCCTTCATCTTAGAGCAGCTACTCTCCTTCTTTCTCTTTAATGGAAGGGCCACTTGTTGGTAAAAAAGGGGACTCCTGCCTTTGGTGCCCCCAACCTCTTGGTTCTTTACCCTTCTCTCTCCCCTACTGCCTCAGCAGTTTACAACCTTGAAGAACTTCTCTCACCCCTCCTTCCTCCATCTTTTCCCAAGATCTGACCAGAGTTGATTAAATCGATGTTTTAATTACTGGTCCAATTAAAACATAATACCCCTAAGGGGTAACACTTTAAGAAGTCAGACTTTCACATCTTGGCATAAATGAGTTCAAACCTTTCAACTCCAATTTGAGATACTAGATCTCAAGTGTAAGGAACAGGAAGGAGGAGTATACTTTATAGAACAAGCCTGATTCTCTAAAATTTTACCATGTAGGCAATAGTCTAGTTTGCTTATGTGTAAACAAGTCCCTGAGTTTTTCACCTCTATGATTTCCACTTCTCTCCCTTCATCCTACAGGGCATTGTACATTTACTTGGGCTTTATTTGTTTGTTTTCTGGTATCTTTGCTTCAGACATTTCTCCTTTCCCAATTTTGTCTCATTTCTCTTGTCTTCCCCCTATTCGAATTGGCTTTCTTTCCTTTTTGCCTCCACCTTTCCCTTTTATCATTCTTCCTTTTCTCCCCAAGCATATCCCTAATCTTACTTATCTACTATTCTTTCTTCTTCCATTCAACCCTCTGTAGTAATGCAGCTTTCTTTTATAGCTATAATTCTTTCCTGGACTAAACCTAGGATAGGTCCATCCTCCACACCATCTTAAAGAGCCTTGGTATTTAAAGGAGGTCCAACTAATCCGAAGGAACCCAAATTATAGCAGAAATGGAACTTCAGTGGGGCTGGGGTGTGGGGAGAGTTAAGATAGGGACTGAAGGTAGAAGTAATGACTAAGGCTGAGAACAAAGTAGCAACAAGGAAAGAGGTGATAACAATGGTCAGACCGTGTACCATATTGGCCGATTTGGTGGCCACATTTTCCCGCACATTAGTCTTCAATAAGACTTTCACAAGGCTTAAACTCAGTATTTTGAAGGGGATATATATATACATATATATATATATGTATATGTAGATATTCTTTCATTCGAATACATTTCATTTTAAGGGTATATGCTATATTTGCAGGACATTTGTATTCATATCAATATGTTATATGATAGATAAATGAAAAACTAAAAGGGGAAGGACCTAAGGGTTTGTAGAAGGGAGAATGATAATGAGCAGAGAAGAGGAAAGTCAAGGGAAAAAATCTAGGAAAAGAAAAAAAAGTTTCAGAAAACAAGCTCTGTTCATTACTCTAGGCTTCACTGGATGACCATGACAAGGGGGAAAAAAATTACATCCGAAGTAAAAAGGATGAAAAAAGGATGAAAATCACATAAATAAAATTGTAAAATATTTGCTATGTGATTGGCACATTAAGGTTTGCAAAGCACCTTATAAACATCTCATTTGAATATACATAGAACATAGAGCTGAAAAGCATCTTCATGATTATCTCTTCCAACCCCTTTATTCATGGAGAGGAAACCTGAAGCCCAGAGAGGTAAAGAAACTGTCTCAAGGCTGGAGAGCAAGTTAGCTCCAGAGCCAGGAATAGAATAGAATAGAGCCTAGGTCCCAGGGTAGCTTTTTCAAAGTGAAATTGCATTTTTCAAGGTGGAATAGGTTATTTTGAAATTCCAGTGCTTATAAGCTCTGATGCCTGGCATTATGAAAATGTACCCTAGCCTACTTTGTGGAGATTATATGTCTTTCTTCTCCACTTTATACCTTTACATGAACTTTTACCAACCTCTTTTCCCAATGCTCTACTGAAACTTTTTTTTTTCAAGGCCATTTTATTACCCAATTCATCAGCTTATTTTGAATCCTCATTTTCCTTGATGTGCCTATAACTTTAGACACTGTTCATTATCTCCAACCTGACACTGATTCTTCCCTTTCCTTCTATGACTGTGATTTTTGTCTCTTTTACTGGTTCTTCATTTTCCTCCTATACCTGAAATGTGGAGATCACCGAAGGTTCTGTCTGTGAACTTCCTTTATATATTCTCTTCCTTGCTGATTTCATTTCATTCACTCTTAGAGCTTCAATTATCATCCCTATGACCAAGTGGTTGATAGTAGTGGTGGGAAATATACTCAATACATCCTTTTACATTTAATCTTCATTATCAGCACTTTCTCTATCATTTTCTTGAGTCTAGATGATTGACAGCCATAAATCTAGTGCTTATTGCTAGAATTTACCAATTTCTGAAGTTTAAATGTTAACATTGAAAATTTAAGTACAAGATTGGTGACCATGGCTTTTAGCTAAGAGTATGGGGAGTACTTCCTGTCAGGGACCTGAGTCCTGAAGCCCTAGAGCATTTACAAATCCTCAGACCTGATGAATTCACACTGCTGTCAGTCCAACCAATTCTCTATTATTTTCTAACTGATTACTTGGTTTATCATCCTCTTTGCTGATTACCTTTGGGTCATTCTTCTCTTCCTTCTCTAAATACATGAATTTTAACTATTTTGATTGTTATTGGCACCAAACCATGGAACATATATAGGAAAAGATATTAATTAATTTAACAAAATTGAAATGTAAAAGGGAATGTTTTTACTCCATGAAAAAATTAGGTTTTTATGAATTTCATAAAATTAGAATTTCATAAATATATAGGAAATGTGGTGAAGGAAAAGGTAGAGTAAAGAATATCTACTCTTGAAAGGAGGGAAAATGGTCTTTCACATGACCATTTCAGCTGCTACATCTTATAGGCTCTGCTCACATTCCTTTTCAATCTTCCTCTTTTTAGACCAAAGAGTTCAGATTTTTTTTTTTAGTTTCCTTTTACATATAAACTTCTCCATTGCCTTATTCATTTTAGAAGACCTGGTAAGGATCCTTTCCAATACTATTGTATCTCTCTTGAAAGATCCTTCAAGATCGGAATAACAGATAGTATTAGGTACGGATACTTAGAGGCAGAGGTTAAGTTTATCCTTTCTGTCATGTTTTTGTTTATCTGTTGACAAACAGAACTAATCATAGCTTCAGAGAGAAGAGGAACCTTAAAAGATATTTAGGCCAATTCCTTCATTTTATCGTTGAGAAAGCTAAGGCTCAGAAAAATAAAATTACTTGATTCAGGATGGGAGATGGAATGTTATATTTAGGGAATGGTTTGGCTGATACACTATTATTATTGCGGCTGCTGCTTAAATGGAATCAGTAAAATAAGGTTGGAAAAAAGTAGGTGGAGCCAGATTGTGAAGGGTTCAAGACTAAAGAGTCTATTTTTTTAGAGGTAATAGGAAACCATTGAAGGTTCATAAGCAGAAGCGAATTTCACTAAAATTACTAACAAGGAACAAAAACAAGATGATACCGCTTATCTTAGAGAATCAGAAATTCTTCAGTTAGTAGGGACCCGAGAAATTACCCTAACCTCCTTGCTGACATTTCATGAAACCTTTCCAAAATGTCCAGCCCCCATTCTCCCTTCTTTAAATGTTCATTTTCCTTATCACTAATTCAATTCTACTTAACACCTTATTTTTGGCTAATTCTGTTTGATATGTATATATTTCTAGATAGATAACTCACGTATGTCTCAATCTAACTATTACCAGCAGTCTGTTGGGGTAGTCCAGATGTAAAGTGATGAAGGTTTGCACCAGTGATGGTAACATTGTCAGCAGAGATGGGGACATATTTGAGAAATGTCACTAAGGTGAAATTGACAGGCGTTGGCAACAGATTGGATATGGGGGGAGACGATAGGAAAGAGTCAAAGATAACACCTAGGTTTTGAGACTCAGGAAATAAGAAGGATTGTGCTGCTCTCTATGGTAACAGTAAGGGTAGGAGATGGATAAGTTTAGGTGAAAAGATAATGAATTCTATTTTAGATACATTGAATTTAAGAAATATGCTAGACAAATGTTTGAAAGACAGTTGGAGATAAAAGGTCAAAGAGAGTTTTAGGGAGGATTATCGGTATTAGAATGGTAATTAAATTGTGGCAGCTAGATGGTTCAGCAGATAGAAAGCCAGGTTTAGAGACAGGAGATCCTGGGTTCAAGTTTGACCTTAGACACTTCTTGGAGTGTTTTGTTCTTGGGCAAGTCATTTAATTCCCATTGCCCAGTCCTCACTGCCTTGGAACTAATACAAAGTATTGATTCTAAGAGATAAGATAAGGGTTTTAACAACAAGAACAAATATGGTATTTAAATCCATGAGAGCTAATGAGAATAAAGGATTCAAATGTTGCAAAGAATAAACCCTATTGCTGAACTTGTGGCATAAAGTCATCAATGCCTAACCCTTTGATATTCTTTGTACCTAAGACCTAGGTAACTTGAAGTCTAGCCAATCATAAGACTTTCCCAGAAAGACATGACTTAGGGGAACAGAGACACATATAGGTCACACCACTTGGGGAACCGGAGTTCCCAGAGCCATATTACTCTGCTGTGCTGCTATCTCATACAGCGTTCTCCACCCTGCTGTCAATATCAGCATCTTGGCAGCCACATTTTTAAAAATCAACTTTGGAACATCTGACCAAAGGTCTCCATTCTTCCTGACTTTATCTATTGTCTACAGACAGTCTTAGAGTAGAATGGCTGATGATCTAAGTAAGAGTTACTTATAGCACTGCCTTTCTGTTCCCACAGCACTACATCTCTCACTGTCTTAACATTTTGCAGTCCTTAGGATGCCAAAAATAAAAAGTACAGATAATAAAGTAAAGCAGATTTGTCTTATAGACTGATCTGGAAGTAGAATGCTGCCATCATGGACCTGAGTGTATCATTGCAATCTAACGTCTGGAAATTACTATGTAAGTTTGGCACTACTTGAAAGAATACCCCAAAGTGCTGAGATCATTCTCAGTGGAATAGCTTAGAGCCAGCACTGATAACATTATCTCTGACCCATTTAGTGCCACTTACAGGGGGAGGCATAGTTTCATAATGGTCCAGTTTTATTCACTTTGAAATGGACATCACTCTTAGAAGCCAACTTCAATACTTTTGGAAGCTTCCTCACCACACTCAGGCAAACATCTCCTTCAAAACTTTGTAATTAAATCCGACATATGTTCTATCCAATTCAATCAATTTGCTGAATGCCTACTATGTACTGGGCACTGCTCTTGAAAATACAGTCCCAAGAAGAAATGCCAGCCAATTCTCTTGCAGGAACTTAAAGTAACCTATCTCCATGACCCAGCAAAACTCATAAAGCTTCTTACTAAACACACACACACATACACACAGCATGATGCTAAACCACCTGGACAGTATGCATGTGGTCCCTAGTCAACCTTGTGGCTAGGAAGACAATCATAGTCACTTGCTTCTGTATTAGAATTTTATAGATGTCAAGGAAGGAGTCCTTTCCCCCCTCCTACGATTTAAAAAACAATTCTCCACCCAAACCTTTTACCCAGGACTGCAATTCCATTATCAAAGCTTTTATTCTGGCACATAATAAATACTTATAGGACTATCCCCAGTTAATCAGCAATTGCAAAGGTTGGGGCAGGAATAACAGACTAATAGTATTCATCATCTTTTTGAGATATCATAGTGCAGTGGTAAAAGGTATGAATTCAGAGTCAGACAATGTGGATTCACATTCTGGTTCTATCACTAGATGTGACTCAATAAGAATAATAATAATTAATAATGATAGTTTTCATCTAGATAGCCCTTTGAGGTTTATGAAGTACATTAAATATATTACTTACAGTACCACTGTACTTTGAAATGGGTAGAATAATGATCTTCATTTTACAAATGAAGAAAGCGAGGTCTACAGAGATTAGCACACTTTCCCATTATCACACAAGTGGTAAATGTCTGAGGTAGGATTTGAACACAGTTCTGGCTTACTCAATCCCCATTTAACTTTTATAGGTCTAAATGTTCTTATATTTTAAAAGGAGTTCAACTAGCCTTATGTCCCTCATAGCTTTAAATCTATGGCCTTGTGACCCTCATAGCCTTATATCTCATGTCCCCCATAGCCTTAAATCTATGGCCTTATGACCTGGGAAGTAATTATCCTTCCCTAATATTTGCTTGGATGCAGGTTTAAATCATCAGAAAGAAGGAGAGACTTCCAGGGACATCTGAGACCTGAATGGAGAGAGTAGCAGGTGCTAAATGTGGGGAAACCCAAAGCTACATTTCATCTCCTTTTTTTAGTTTTACATCATGTGAACAATGATAACCGTTGTACAAGAAGTAAGGACCCAAAAAACTCTCTTAACAAGTCAAAGGGTCACTTGACCAAAGAGAAGGCAGGGTTTTATCAAGATCCAAACTTTGATAATGTTCAGAGTAGGCTAGTCAAAAGGGAGCTTAGAGATCATTTTTCCTATCACCTTCATTTGACAAAAAATAGGAATCTGAAACCCAGAAAGGTAACCTTGTGCAGGGTCACAGAGCTAGTAAAGTGGTAAGGACACGACTGAACCTAGGCGAGTAGTATCTACATCATCATCGTCATCGACCACCATCACCACCATTACCATCATCAAATAACAACTGTTGAGCACACACATTGTGTAATCTCTACCTTGCTACATTTTATGTTTTCTTTGAACAAAAGAGGGCAGAATAGAAAACTCTGTCCAGCAAGAACTGAATGGATGAATGGCCTGTTCCACTTTTGTTCTTGCCTTTTCCCTCAGCATGATTTTCTTTTCTTCCCTTCCCTTTCTTTTTTTCCCTTTCCTTCTCGTTTCCATTTTTTTTCTCTCTCCTCACTCTTTTTGGGTTGTTGCAAGTAGATAGAGTTCACACCTTCGTTGAAGACCAGCAGTACAACCTTTGAGAAATGAGGTGAAAGGCTTGAGGGCATTCTTGCACAAGGAATATGACCTATGTTGTAGCTTCCTAGATAAACTGACAGATAATCTGCAGCAGGGTGGACGATGCCTGAATTCTAAATGTCAGGTTAGCAGCTGTGAATAAGGAAGGACTGTGTCCCAGCCAGAATACCATCTTTTGGTAGTAGAATTTTCCCTCCTCAGGAAAGAAACCTTCCAGAGAAACTCAACATACATTTCCTGCCTGGGTCATAAAAGGGAAGATGACCAGCAGGGCATGTTGAGTTACAGTATCGAACACAGTTCCTTAAATATCAGCAACTCAATACATTTCTAGTGTTTTTATTTGAAATATCAAATAACCATTTAAGTTCCTACTATGTGCTATTCATGGAGGTTATAAAGATGAAACAATTTGCCTCAGAGAACTTACAGTCAACTGGAAATTATGACATAATAGGAAATTAAATACCTAATCCAATCCAAACATAAGAATTTGTTAGAGATAAGGAATTCCTTGTTTTATTGTTGGTTGCTCCCAGGAAAAGATCCTGGGATGCAAGGCGACATTCTCTCTTTAAGGGGTTCAGGGTACATAATAATAAGTTATTACATATGAGACATAGGACTTCAACTCAAGTTTTACTGGCTTCTAGACCAGCTCTCTATCCTCTCCCCACATCACATCACCTCTTAATAAATATTTATTAAGTATATAATTATGGAGCCTGTATAGTATAGCAAAAAGAACATGGAATTCAAAATAAGAGGATCTGAGTGTGAATCACAGTTCTCCTACTATCTACCTGTATGACCTTGGACAAATCACCTAATTTTTCCAAATTTATTCAACTGAAAGACTCTATTGAAAGGCATTATACCAGACTCTGGGTTTATGAAGACAAACCAATTTGTCATGAAAATTAGGGAGCTCTTCGGAGAAGTCAAAAAGAAATTAGACAGTGAATCTGAAACTAAGTGGATAAACTCTGCCTTTCCTTTATTTTATTTTCCTTTCCTTAGTAAAAGAACTCTATTTTCCCTCCATTCCACACCCCCTCAACAAAGAAAAACAAAACTTTTGTTAAAAAAATGCATAGTCAAGCAAAACAATTCCCCCACTGGCCATTAAAAAATGTATTTCTGTATTCTCACTATCTTTTCTCTGATTTCTCTGTCAGGTGATAGGTAGGTTTCCAGCTGACTTTTGTATTTTTATGGGAATTTACATTTCTGAACTGAAGAGAAATCCTAAAAGCTGGGTTCTTGTCTCCACTGCTCCTAGCTAGTTGTGTGTCCTAAGGTAAGGCTTTTCACCAACCTGGGCTTCAAATTCTTCACCTATAAAAAGAGGAGGTCAGGCCAAATGAGTTTTGAATACTTCCAATTGCCAAAGTCTACTTCAATTCTAGAACTGAATTTACATTTGCTGCAGGCAGAATCATTTACACCATTTTAGAATCACAGAAATCACAAGCCAGAAAGGACCTTAGAGGTCATCCAGTCCCATCCCAACCAACATACTCTTAGTTCAATTATGGAGGGACCAAAAAGAATGGTGGACATGTCTAATAGGGTCAGAAGTATAAATAAAGGTGGAGATCGTCTGTGACTCTCCAGTGAGCTAGTGAAAATGTGGAATGTGGGAATGTTTGAATTCATCTTACATTCAATTTAATATATTCTCTAACAAATGTTTATTCAATCCCTACTACATTCTGAGAATGATAGTGAGGTGGTGCAGTGGATAGGGAAAACTCATCTTCCTAAATTTAAATCTGGCCTCAGTAACTTAGTAACAGTGTGACCCTGTGCAATTAACTTAATCCTATTTGCATCAGTTGTCTCATTTGTATAATGAGTTAAAGAAGAAATGACAAACCATTCCAGTATTTTTGCCAAGAAAATTCCAAAAGAGGTTGTGAAGAACTGGACACAATTGAAAAATGACTGAAGAACAACAAATACTTATGAAGTTGGTCTAGATCTCTAAGAATCTGTCCAGTTCTAAAAAGTATATAAAGTACTTAATTAAACTCCAAATCACAACTCTTTCTTTCAAACGCAAATAATACCTCAGAGAGACACCAAATGGCTCAAAAGAAATCTCAAGCAGTCAAGTATTAGGAAAGATTTAATTTAAAAATGTCTCTTCTCAAGGAACTTCAACAACTAATAGCCAGGAAGGAAAAACAAACCATCAAAACCATTAAGAACCATTGAAATAATAGTAAAAAAAAAAAACTCTTCTCAAATATTTTTTCTAGAAATACAGACTACCTTGAAAAATAAAGAGGTTCACAATAAGGATGGAGAATCAGGATGGGAGGGAGCATGGAGAATACAGCATGCAGTGTTGATCATAGAGCTGGAATTCACTTTATATACTATCTAGTCTAACCCTTCACTTTATGAATTAGGAAAGCAAAATTGAGAGAGGATAAGTGATTTGTCCAGTGGTCACACAGCTGGTATACAATGAATGTGGTATACAAACCCAGGTCTTCCTGACTCCAGGTCCAACACTCTATCTGCACATGACACTAACACTTTCAGTAAACAGAATCTAGGGGATGTTGCGGAATTAAGATTTAATAAAGACTATAGTTAAAGAGTTTGGACCTGAAGGAGAAGGATAGGACTTGAGGTCCATAAAGAGTAACCAGAGGACTTGTCTGTCCCACGACAAACACTGCTGACAGTTAAAGCACAAGTTGAGTTTAAATTTGAGTTAAAATCAAATCAGACTAGTAAGAAAGGTCAGTGACTTCAAGCAAGAAAGAAATCATCCCCATATCCCTTAGGCTGAGGCAGCAGAATGTTATTTCAGTAAGAGACATTTGTATCATTTGGATAGGATATCCTTGGGGATACCTATTTCATCACATGGGGCAAAGGAAAAAAATGTACAAAAGCTTCATAAAGGGGTTCAAGAAACCATCAGGCATGCAAACCAACTTGCTGGTCTACACACTGTTCCTCAGTCCTTCCTACACTTTCTTTTCTTTTTTACTAATTGAATTCATTTACAAGTGTCTCAGATCCTCCCTTCTCTCCCACATCACAGAAGTCATCATCCAGAACACAGATATGTATATATAAATTATGCCATGTTTCCATTTTTCAGTTCATTCTCTGGTGGTAACTAATTTGCAATTTATTCTTCAAGTATTAAGTCTGTACCTGTGTATGATTTTCTCTTGGTTCTACTCATTTCACTGTCACTTTATTCCATGTAGTTTTTTCCAAGTTTTTTTTTTAATTAGCCTGCTCATCATTTCTTATGGCACAAGAGTATTTCATTACAGCCATCATTTGTTTAGCCATTTCCCATTAGTCATCCACTCAATTTCCACCACAAAGAGACGTACATATTTTGGAACATATTATAGATTATTTTCCTTTTTTCTTGATTTCCTTGGGAAACAGCTCCAGCAATGGTAATCCTGGGTCTAAGGCTATACATGGTTTTATAACTTTCTATAATTTATACTATAATTCCAAACTGCTTTCCAAAATGGTTGGACCAGTTAAAAGCTCCACCGAATCTGTACCCTTTGTACCCTTGCATGCTGGAAGTACATATAAATATTCTCATTGGTTCTTTTAAAAAGGACTCTGAGAGCTAGGATATACAAATAATCATTTATTCCCATTTTATAGATGAGTTGTGATGGCCAAGATTACATGATGGAACCACGACTCATCTCTAAGCCTTCTGACTCCATGTCAAGTGCCTTTTCTCAGGAGATCATATTGCATGTTAAAGGCTTATTAGTATATAATTGGCATGAAATTAACACTTAACGAGCAATGTACTTGGCTGCAATTTTCAAGACATAAGTATTTCTTTCACGAAAGCTATATCTTAATCATCTTCTTTTCTCAACTCTTTCGCATTGTCTTGGCTTATTAATGATTAAATTTGGAATTAACCTGAGGTATGATTTAATCCAACCCTTTCATTTTGCAGGTGAGGGAATTGGAGCCCCAAAAGACTTACTTCCCATATATTGGTTCTTGCTCATATAGTGGAACCAGTGGGATTCAGAGGTGATGAATACTGGCATCCCCAGTCAGCCCTCAGTATCTTGAGGTTATTATTATGTTTTTTTTTTTAATTCTTTCTCCTCTCATCTAAAGGGTAGGAGGAGCTGCAAAGACTCTTCAGAGGTGAGAATAGAGCAATGTAGGACAGACAATACAGGATAGAGCTCCGCTCTCCAGGGTACAACTGGGTGAAGTAGTTACCAACCTCCAAAGAGCTGCTGTTGCTACTGCTGTCAAGGGTTGTCATAGAGAACCTATGTTAGAGAAACTGTAACTGTATTTGCCAGTACAATGGAGTTGCTCTTCCCTAACCTAGTCCCCTCTCCCCTTTTCATTCTCTTTTCTCCTCCCAGGGAGATTTCAAAACTTATCTCTATTTCTCTAAAGTCTAAATTTTATATTGCTGTTTACCTAATCTCTACAAGCCAGTATTAAGATAAAAACTGTGGTTAACTCAAGGCTCTGTTGGTTTATATGGATTTCACTTGTTCAAGAGCAGTGGGGTAGAGAGTACAACCAACTTATATAAAGATATAAAGGAAGCTCATTTTTCTAAATGACTAGTGTTCCCCTCCCCTCCCCAGGGATTTTATTGAAAATATATTTCAAAACCCCCCTAAAAACACAAGTCAAAATAAATCCAGGCCTTTTCATGGATTCCCATGAACACAAAAGGGCTAAACAATGGAGTTGGGCAAAAAGGAGGCTTGGTAAATAAGGAATAGGAATCTTTTATTTTTTTTTTTTTAATACAGAGGCATTTGCCCAATGCTGGTGTCAGGTGTTTCTTTGTTCTTCTTGGGCAGGTTTAAAGAAATTCCTCTCCCAAGGTGGGGAGCCAAAACTAGAGAAAACAAAAGCAAGACTAGCCTAAAGAGAAGAAAAGGTAACAGAGTGGTTCACCCACTCGAGGATGGGCACCAGAGAGAGGAAGTCGAGAATTTATCTGCTAAACTAAATACTTCCAACCTTCAGGCATTATTATTGCTTATTTCTGCATGGATTGCTTCTCTTCAATGAATGTAAACTGCTGGAGAGTGTGCATTATTTCATTTTTGTTATTGTAGCCTCATCACTTAGCATAGTTGTCTGGCACTTGACGAGTAATTAATGTATACTTGTTGATTGATTGTCAGATTAACATTATTTTTTAAGTAGAGAGAAATTATGTATATTTATTCACCAGCAGCAATCAATCAACAAAGAAACCAATATTTGAACCCAGGTTTTCTGACTCAACTCCAATTCTTTTTCTACTATACCCTATCTATGTAGAATTTCCCTTAATTAAGTGTTTTGTTCTCATTTTTTTCACTGAAATGTCTTTCCTCTGATCCTCCTAGAACTGTCTTTACCTTATGTCATCATATTATCTTCATTTTAATATCATTCTTGAATAGTTTCTAAAAAAAATCTTTATTTGGAGATCAAAAAATAAAATTATAATTCTTTTTATTTAATGACCACTAATTTCTTTTATTTATTTAAAGGTATTTATTTGTTTGTTACATTAAAATACCCAAGTAACACCCTCCATCTTTCCTCTTTCCCCATTAGAGAAGTTATGAATGGACAAAAAGATATTTATATATATAAAACTATATCTTGTTTATTTCTTTTATCAGTTCTTTCTCTTGAGGTGGATGAATATATAAGTTATTCTTCAAACAATATTTCTGTTGCTATATATAATGTTCTCTTGGTTTTGCTTATTTTACTCTTCATAATTTCATATGGGTCATTCCTGTTTTTTAAAAAATTAATCTGCTTATCATTTCTTACAGCACAGCAGAATTCCATCACAATCATATGCTAAAACTTGTTTATCCATTCCCCAATTTATGGGCATCTCTTCAATTTCCAGTTCTTTGTTATCAGAAAGAGAGCTGCTATAAATATTTTAGAAGATAAAGATATTTTTTCCTTTTTTTCCCCTGATAACCTTAAGAAATAAGCCCAATAGTCTTACTGATGGGACAAGAGGTACACATAGTTTCATAACTCTTTGGACATAATTCCAAGGAAATTTAAACCTTTTAAAATTCCTGATCTGGAATTTTCTATATAATTCTTTGGAGAATCAGAAGCAGTGATCATTTATTGCTAATGTGGAGAAAGAACAGAATTGGGAGTTAAGAAGAGGAGTTTAATCCTTCCCTTGAGAATTACAAACTCAGTTTCATTATCTGTAAAATGTGAACAATAATACCTACAATACCTATTGCATAGAGTTGCTATAAGTATATATACAAGTGTCATACAAATTTTAGAGGGTTCTATAAATGTCAGCTATAATGATGTTGCTGAATTAGCCTCATTAATATAAATTTATGATATTTATATAACATTTTACACATTGCAAAGCACTTTCAGACATTATTGTTATTAACTCATTTCCTTTTATGAAAAAGGATGCAAAGGAACTGAAGGAGACTTACAAAACCAGAGGAAAGGAAGAAGAGCTAACAAAAATTATCAATAAATCCCTCCTAGATCATGGTCGGGGTGAGATAAATAGAGCCTTGGCCCTGTGGACCAGTTTTTTTGTTTGTTAGTTTGTTTTTTATATGAGACAGGGAGAATTTTTTCCCTTGTCCACTCTCTGATTCCCTTTTAAGTCCTGGAATCATGGACCTTCCATGGTTGCTAAGTGAGATGCAAGAGCTGAAGTTGACAATGAAAAATGAGGAAGAAGAGGGAAGAGGAGGAGAGAATGGAAGATAAACACAGAAGTCATTAGGCGGTTCATACAGGGAAGGAGCCAAGAAGGAGCAGAGAATAAAATGAACATTAACAAAGGAAAATATAAAAAAAAGGGGGGGATGGAGAGGAGAGAGGAGAATATAAGGTGAAGAAATGATACTGAATGTTGCAAAATTATCAGCATACTCTCCAACATGGTTCCATCTTTGCTGTTGTGTTTGAACTTAGAGATAAATAGTGACTAGCAGACAGTCATGGAGCCTAGATGGTGGAAGAGCCTAGCCCCTTGATGAAGGATCAGCACCACTTAATCTCTCTTTATGGATTTGAAGGAAGATGAATAAAGAGGAAAGAGAAATAGAGGAAATGAGGGGATAGGGGGCTAGACTATCTCTCAAAAAGCACATGTTCTTTCCTCCTAAAGGAAGTTCTCTAAAACCAAAGGCATATACATATTTTTTTCTCTCCTTTCTCCATCTTGACACATTATTATCTTTTTTCTGCCCCTCACACTTGCCATGCTTGCGTCTCTGTGTAGGTGCTTCACTTCTAGAATTCATCCAAACTTTTGAGCTGCTAACTCCAGAGCTAAATTCCAATGTTTCGGTCCCTGATTGCTGTTTACAGCTGACCAAATGTGATTTTCCAGTTGAGAGAGAAAAATAAACTTACTAGAAATAAGGGAGAAATGCTTTGTTGGCTTCAGCTAAACAGAGCCAAACCTCCCTGTACAATGATAAGCTAGCTGGGATAGCTACTACCCACCTGCAGGCGAGGAGAGAATGGCCGAACCCCCAGGAGGGAGACAAGCCACTTAGTTGCTGCACATGGGATTGCTGGTGGAAAAATAATTCCTGAAACATTCTCATTACCCTCTGAAACACCCTCATTACCATGAAACACCCTCATTACCCTCACACACAGAGCTAGTTAGTAGTATGGTGAGACAAGAACAGAAAAAAAATACATATAAGAGGAGGGGGGAGAGAGACAGAGACAGAGAGAAACAGAGACAGAGACAGACAGATAAACAGAAACAGAGAGATAGAGACAGGGACAGAGAGAGACAAAGAGACAGAAACATGGACAGAGACAGAAATAAAGACAAATAGAGATAAGAGGGAGAGAGGGAGAAAGGGAAGGACAGACAGAGACAGGAACAGAGACAGAGACAGGGAAAGGGAGAAACAGGGAGGGAGAGAGAGATCAGGAAATGATACTGTTCACAAGCATGTGTAGATAAAGTACAACAAACACGGAAGAAATGTGGCACTCACTGTCAGAAGGGATTGGAAATGAGAGGAAAAGGACAAAAGTGGAAAACGGCTTTGTCTAGTGAAGGAAGGGACCAAAATTAATGAGAATGGAGAGCAATATTGTTTAAAACAGCATTTCATAAAGAATTCAATGTTGGTTTGATCAATGAAGCCTAGGAGGAAAACTTCTGGTGGCAGAACTGGGATGGGTCAGAAGGACATTAAATGAATCTCTTGGTCCCCAGCTAAAATGGTCACAAGAAGATACAATATGTACTTCTGAGAGGCAAAAGTCATGGAGTTAGTAATCTACTTCTATCTTTACCTACATTTTACAGATGATGAAATGAAGTAAATATTCATTTTCATATTCATCAGCTTCTGTCTCTAGTTTTTCTTCTTCTGTCTCCCCTTTTCTCTGATGCACTTCTGAAAATCCCCTTTCTTGTTTTCTGTTCTCCTTCACTTATTATATCCTCTTCCTTTTCCCAAGTAATTTCCTCCTATTTTCCCTCACTTTCACTCCTTATCTTTCTCCTTTGTTTCTTCATCAAACAAAAACAAATTTTACTTTGTACATCTGTGTAGTCTTCAAATTATTAACTATATCTTTCTTTTTTAATTTAATTTTTTAATTTTTCCCCATGGTTACCTGATTCTTGTTGTCTCCATCCCTTCTTCCCTCTCCCTTCCCAGAGTTGATAAGCAATTTCACTGGGTTATACATATATTATCACTCGAATCCTATTTCCATATTATTCATTTTCGTAAGTGAATTATGTTTTAAAACCCAAACCCCAAATCATATACCCATATAAACAATGATAAATCAGATATTTTCTCCTAGATTTCTACTCCCACAGTTCTTTCTCTCAGTGTGGATAGCGTTCTTTCTCATAAGTCCCTCAGAGAATTGTCCTGGATCGCTGCATTGCTTTAAGTAGCAAAGTCAATCACATATGATCATCCCACAATGTTTCAGTTACTGTGTATAATGACAATATTTTTCTATGCCTTTTGACTATTTGATGGAACAGACTATAGAGAGGTGGGCCTGGGGTCAGGAAGATCTAAGTCCAAATCCAGTCTCAGACACAAGCTATATGAGCATGGACATACCTCTATTTGCCTTAGTTTCCTTAATGATAAAATGGGTATAATAATAGAGCTTATCTCACTGGGTTGTTGTAAAGATTAAATTAGATAATAAAGTATCAGTGCTTAGTGCGTAGCAGATGCTTGATAAATGTTTGTTCACTTTCTTTTTTGCACCTCTTGCCCCTATGCTTTCTCTAACCCACAAAGAATGCCACAGGGATTATGAGAGTATAGTAAATGCTTCATTATGTTTTTCATGTTGTATAGGTTCCCGTGTACTCTTCAATGATACCGATAAATACTCTAAAGAGCCAAACCTCATTCCTGTCTTCTTTTTGATCACATTTTCTAGGGTCTCTTAGTTGTGACAAGCTGATGCCCTTTTAGAGCTGGCACATGTCTGGGCAATGCTAAATTTTGGCTGTACTCTCCAAGGATAACCTAGGCAGTGGGGTTGAGCAGGATAATGTCGCCAGCCTATGATTTACTGATATCGCACATGAGGCTTCCAAATCAAGATCAGACTTTGATGTGCACAAATATGCATGTACTTGCTTGTGCATTCCCTTTCACAAGAATTTGTAGGGATTATCCTATTAATTTTCCCCAAATATCCCAAGTAGTAAAATTCATCTGAACCTGTTATTTTTACTTAGGAACCTATTATCATCTAGTCTGTTCAAACAACCTTCAAACTCCCTTCCACTTTTGCCAGCCCATAAGACATGCCTTGGCCATGTACACATTCTTCAGTCTTAGGACAGTCTCCTCCCAGACATACCTTTTTCCACTCCCTCTTTTCATACTTGTGTGCTTCTTTACTGTATAAGTATCTTTGAGGGGCAAATACTAACTTATAAACTCACATTCTCTCATGAATAGTCTCTAATGAATAGGGAAAGTATAACAAAGTAAGAATTTTGTGTGGACTTAAACCCATTGGCATATTTTAAAAATAATAATAATATTTAGTTGGAAACTTGATCATCAATTCTTTGATGGATCCATCGTCTCATAGATCACAGACCTAGAACTAGAAGGTACCTCAGAGGCCATCTAGTCCAACCCTATAATTTTACACATGAGGAACCAGAAGTCAGGGAGGTTGTGACTTGTCCAAGGTCATATCAGAGGTAAGATCTGAATTCAGATTCTCTGACTTCAATGCTGCTTCCACTGCACCAAGCTGTCTAAAATAATCAATGTATATATTCCTTCTAGTCGTTCAGATCTGTACCAACCAATCTCCTCTCATCTTGTATGACTCTTGTCCTTACCCTCCCATACATTTTCTAGAGGGGCATCTAGTTCTACTATTTCATGAAACCAAAGGAGCACATGGGCCATCCATCAATGACCTTCATCTTTCTACTAGAGGGTTCCAGTATCATCAATAATGATAGTAATGATGAGAATACATTTAAATTTCTTGAAGCACTTTTCTTCACACAATAACCCTTTGAGATAGGTAGTACAATATTCCCATAACCCCCACTTTTCAGAAAAAAAATGAGGGTCTTGTTTTTGTATATTGCTGATTCATTTTGAGCATGATGCATGTTACGTCCTCTCATGGAAACACTCCTAATCCAAGAACCAAAAGACATGAGTTTTAGTTCCCAAACTATTGTGAAGTATGGTGATATCAATTAAATTATATTAAGTCTTCTTTTTCTATCTCCAATGGTATTTCAGAGAGTTTAGTAAACTTCATGTGTATCAGTAAGAGGTACGGGCTAGAAAGATTGCAATGAAGCCTCAATTATGGGTAGAGAGGAGAAAAAGAAGTAGGGGCAGATAATGCAATAATCCCCAAAGGAAGAACATGGGGTGGAGGAAATAGAAGTGAAGGATGGTATAGGTGTAAGAAATGGAGAACTTGGAGCATCAAGTACTACTTCAAACATGATAACAGCAAGAGAATCGGGGTCTAGGTCTGGACTACCACAACTCTAATTTTTTCCCTTGACTTTGGCTCCTTGCTGAAGGATAGAAAGGGAGAAAAGAAAACTGTAGAGTTGGAGGAGAATGGAGCAGGCACCCTAGAAAAAAGAAAAGGAAAGATTCTCCATATACCTAAACCATGCTCCAGAAGGTCTATGGGAAGAGAAGACAGAGGAGACAAAGGAGAGAAGTGAATCCTTAACAGCTTCTGAGTTAGGAAAATAACAAGATAGTTCCTTTGAGGGGAAGTTCCTCATCTGGATACTCTATGAGAAATGAGCAAGTAGATTATATGGGGTGGATGCTGATTATTAATTCAATTGGGTTGAATCCAAGTGATATATTTGTAGTAATTGGAATCTCTGAAAGTAAGGAGTTGAATATAAGTTTCAAATCAACAAAACTGGATTGAAAAATATTTTAGGACAAAAGAGGACAGGGCTTGTGGGAGAACACAGTGGTGATTCCACCTACCAAACCCAAGATAAAGACTATGTTTATTCTCTGGAAAGAAAAGGTGGATATAGAAGTCTTTATTACTTGGTTCAACAGATGTTGTGATATATATATTAAGAGTTCCAATAAAGTTGGCAGATTGTTTGGGGGGTTTGGGGGGATTATATGTGAAACTAAACTAGGGCAAGGGAAGATTGGGTTAACTACCTGCCAACTTTTTCCAATTAGGAGAGGAGACAACTTATAATTGAAGTAGGGGACAAAGACATGCCATAGCCATGGCTTGAAAATTTATTTGGCTCTAATGTGCAGTAGGAAAAAAGTAATTCTTGAGTGGAGGACAAGGACATACCAGTGACCACTGTAAAAAGGTTATATGTAACCCGTGTTCCTAAGAAGGGCATATACACAGCTCCAAAGAGTATGCCAGCATCAGAGAGTCAGACACAGCTCAGCAACTTCAATGACTCAGGACAAAAAGGAAATTGAAACAATTTAGCACCTGCTCCAAAGGAACTAGGGGAGAGGAACTTTGATGGATATTAGAGAAGGGGCTAGGCAGTAAAGAAAGGTATCATAATTATTTCATAAGGTCATGAGGATAAACTGAGGTAATTTAGATGAAAATACATCTCAAATCATAGAGAGATATAAAGTATCCTAGAGAAAATGGGAGGAAAAATGAGGATATATTTATGAAAATAAGGAAGATGAATTCCCAGAGAAGACTAAGGAAACAAAAAAAAATCTCAAGGACATAAGAGTAACATCATTACACACACACACACACACACACACACACACACACGTGTGTGCATGGACTTGGAAAAAGGCAATAAGAGAGTCTACAGAAAAGGAAAAGGAGCCAGATATGAAAAGCACCTAAAAAATTTGATGAAAGAATAGACCAAAGAGAATGATAACAGGCTCATGATAACAGGCTGGTGTCCAAGTCCCAGAAGAAAAAGTATACTACCCAGGAGGATAGAAATAACTTAGTCTGATGCAGGTGATAAAGTAGAAAGAAGTTAGAAAAGGAATTTTCTAGTGCCAACTTCCTTTTCTTAACTTTGAAGGACCCTGTATAGGAGGAATAAGGAATTGAAGACCCTAAAAAGGCAGAGAAAATCATATCTCAAGGGCTTAAAACTATGCCCCCCCCAAACGTAGTTAAGAGAATAATCTAATGTCTTATACCACCTAAAGATACCTGAAAATGAGGTCCTGAAGAAAGTGGGGATCCCTTTGAGATCTGAGTTGCTCATAAATTCCAAGACTCAGACTGCCTTGGATAAAAGAGCTGTTTATCTGTCTCAGGATTTTTGTCTCCCAGATCTATTTAGCTTAGCATTCCTCCCGTCCCTCATATTCTGAGTTGGCAGAGATCTTAGAAATCATCTAGCTTAACTTTCATTCTCCAATATTGAGCAGTGTAAAAAATATCTTGCCTACTTTCTTGTATCCTAAGTCCCATTCCATGTTGAATTAAAGCCTTTAAAACAATACGTTGCACAGGTCCCTCTGGACCAGCAGCCCTCCAATAATTCTGACCCAGCCTGAGATCTCACTTTTCTCTGCTTTGAGTTATGGTTAGTCCCTGGCTACACTTTCCCCTTGCTCTTTATCTCTGTAACTGAGGAGGAGGGACAATGGCTGACCTTACCTGTGGAGCAGTTAGTCTTCTTTAACCTTTTTCCTGGCAGGAATTCAAAGCAAGGCTTAAAGGACTAATTAAAATCACACAAATTTGACTAAAGCACAGGTGAAAGTAGAAACCTGCACACACAGTCCTAGAGAGCAGGAGGCCCTGGGAGATTCTGAGAAAAGAAAAATAGGCTGCAATTTTAGTCCAAGAAACAAAGGTGAAAATAAAGAGGAAATTTATTGCACAGGAAGGAAGCAGATTTAGGGCTTTTCACACTGAGTAGAGAAAAAAACCACAAAGGAGTGGGATTTTTGTTGGACATCTATAAGGCATACAGAAGCTATTCTAAGAATTGGGTTGGAAGATAATGAAATGGCTATGATTTGGGGAGGGAAAATGTGAGTTTGTGAGTTTAGATGCCTCCAGGTCAAGAGAGGAAATTATTTAGAGAGATTGCTTCTTTCCTACATACAAAAATAAACAATAGAGTTGGGAAGGGATTTCAATTAGGTCTCAGAAGGAGATGGGGCCCAAATTAAATGAAATGTGATCTACAAAATTATATCCTTAGAATTGGCCCAGAAGGATAGAGGTATAAAGGGTACTTGTCAGGTTTGTCATCTGGAACATGTAGGCTGAAAAGCGCTTGGAGAATTGCTGGAATTTAGTCACTAGAAAGAGGAGAGGTTATGATACGCAAAGGGAAAGATGTCATCTTTTCTAGTTATATGGAGAAGACATGGCAACAAGAAGGTTTGAATTCTACCAGAATCAAAAACATCTGGAGTGAGTTGGCCAAGATGATCAGAGAAAAAGTAGCTAAGGTAAAGCTGCTAGGAAAGCTGATGGTGACTTCTTTACAAAGAAAAGGCAAAAGATGTTAAGTCAACACTGTTTCTGACAAATAAAGTTACATGAGACTATCAAGGATGGTAAAGACATTCAAGAATGGGCGGGAGGGGGGCAGCTGGGTAGCTCAGTGGACTGAGAGTCAGGCCTAGAGATGGGAGGTCCTGGGTTCAAATGTGACCTCAGACACTTCCCAGCTGTGTGACTCCCATTGCCCAGCTCTTAACACTCTTCTGCCTTGGAACGAATACATAGTATTGATTCCAAGATGGAAGGTAAGGGTTTAAAAAAAAAGACTAGGAATATATATGTGTGTATATATATGTATATATATATACATATATATACATTGAATATATATACATATATATGTATATATATTCAGTTCCCAGTAAAACATGCTACAATGTACAATATACATGCACATTGAAAATATAATTTCTTTCAAATAATCCAAGCTCTCAAGGAATTTCCCTGGGGGATGAGGGAAAGGGGGTTAGACACAACACACACAAATATAAAGAAGGTAATTTGAAAGAGAAAAGTAATAACTGAGGCAGGTCAGAAAAAATTTCCTTGAAGAGATGAATATTGAACTGATCTTTGAAATAAGCAAAAGACTCCAATAGGCAGAGATGCAGGGAAAGTGAATTCCAAGCTTAGGGAACAGCCTATGCAAAAGTTTGGAGATAGGAGATGGAATGTTGTATTAGGAAATCAAGTGGGACAGCTTGTCAAAATTATAAGTGTGAAACTAACCTACCAAGGAAGGCTGTGGCTAGGGAATGAAGGGTTTTGAGTGTTGAGCTGAGGAATATATATGTTAACCTGGAGGCAATAAGGGCCACTGAAGATTCTTGAGCAGGGTAATGTCAGTCAGATTTGTCCTTCATGTTTTTTAAGGTTTGGAAAGCACTTTATTAATATTATATCATTTGGTATTCTAAAACCCTGGAAGTTAGGGGTTATTGCCACTCCCATTTTAGAGAAGAGGAAAGTGAGACAGAGGGTAAGTAGCTTGTCCAGGGTCATACAACAAGGCAGTATCTGAGGTCAAATTTGAACCCAGGATCTCCTTTCTCTTGGCTTGGCTATCAATCCAGTGAGCCACCTAGCTGTTTCCCTGATCTCCTTTTTGGACCATGTTACCAACTAGTGAACCAATAGATTGACTTACATAGAGCTGCCCTAGATTTTAGCAAAGCATTGAATAAAGTCTCTCCCATGATTCTTGTAAAGCAAATGGAGAGCTGGAGGCTAAATGATAATACAATTAACCAGATTCAGAATGACCAGGTTCAACAGTGGTTGTAATGACTCCCTCTCAAGGGGACTAGTGCATTTGGTCTTTGTTTGACATTTTAAATTTTTTAATTACTTAATTAATTAATTTAGAATATTTTTTCATGGTTGCATAATTCAAGGCCTTTCCCTCCCCTCCTCCATTCCCCATCCTGTAGCCATCAACTTGGTTTTACATGTGTCATTGATCAAGACCTATTTCCATATTATTGATATTTGCACTAGGATGTTCATTTAGAGTCTACATCCTCAGTCATATCCCCATCACACCATGTGATCAAGTAGTTGTTTTTTCTTCGGTGTTTCTGCTCCCACAGTTCTTTCTCTGGATGTGGATAGCACTCTTTCTCATAGGTCTCTGAGAATTGTCCTGGATCACTGCATTGCTGCTAGTAGAGAAGCACATTATAATCAATTATGCCACAGTGTATCTGTCTCTGTGTATAATGTTCTCCTGGTTCTGTTCCTTTTGTTCTGCATCAATTCCTGGAAGTCATTCAAATTTGTTCTTTAGGAAAATTCCTTTGGCAATTTTGAAACATAGATCATAAAGGGAGTCTAGAAGTAGGTAGATTGAGTGGGAGATGGCTGAAATTTTGTAAATGAGAAATGTTGTGTCCCAAACTAAGGTGATGAACACATGAGTAGAGGCAACAGGTATGAAAGATATTATATAGATAGAAATAACAAGACTTGACAATTGATTATAAATGGTGAGAGTTCTTGAATGGGATCAAAGAATCAAGATTTATTTCTAGATTATAAACCTAGTCAAGTATGAAAAGACAGTGGTATAGCTATCTCTCTCTCTCATATATATATATGGAAGATTAGAGGGGGGTCAAGAAGATAATGACCTCCATTTTGGACATGTTGAGTTTGAGATGCCATGGGATTCTTCAAGTTCTAACCATCTTAAAGAGAGATTAGTTCTTTCTTCTTTCTTTAAGGGCACAGAAAATTCCCAGCTCTTATAACTTCCACCCAAATTCCTGGGGTTCCAACAGCTATTGCATCAAGAATGTGGTCTCCACCTTAATTCTTAGACCCTTTCTTATGATTCATCCTGACACTATATCCTCTAGACTCTTGTTTTTTGAGTATAAGTCATTGCATTATGAGAAGATTATGAGGATGTGAACTATCTATGTAGAGGTAATTAGAGGAATGGAGAATTGCTTTGTAATTCAACTCTATTGGGTTTAGGATATGCCTTATCTATCCTTAGCTCCAGATAAAATTATAATAGCAAAGGCTGAAAGCTGGAAGGGACTAAGATGCCATCTAGTTCAACCCTCTCATTTTTATAGATAGAGAAAATAAGAGCCAGAGAAAAGTTTGACTAACTTAAATCACACATATAATACTTCTATGTCTGGAACATAGTTATGATTTTTCAGTCATTTTAGTCAGGTATGATTCTTAGTGACCCCATTGGAGGTTGTCTTGGCAAAGATAATGAAGTGATTTGCCATTTCCTTCTCCAGCTCATTTTATAGGTGAAGAACTGAGGCAAATAGGGTTAAATGACTTGCCAAGGGTGACACAGTCACTAAGTATATAAAGTCAGATTTGATTTGGGGAAGATGAGTCTTCCTGACTCCAGATCTGGCACTCTATTTATTCTCTGTTCCACCTAGATCCCCAACTTATCTGGACCTTTATCAATACATGTTGATTGACTGATTGCAAGGTATTTTGTGAACCTGAGGTCACACTACTTCTATTCCATTGTTCTTCCAATTGTCTTAAGAAAACCTAAAATCATGTGCTATCAGAGCATAAAGGGATAGACTGACTATTTCAACCTCTTTTCATGTCACAGGTAAAAAATCTGAGAACCAAATAAGTAAAACAAATAGAATAAGGTCTCACAATGAGTTGGTGACTTCTTCCAGAAATAGTATTCTTTCTATTATGCCATGATTTCCCTACCTGGTTTAAATGTGATTTCCATACAAAATAAACCCCCACGAGTAGAAATCATTTCCATTTTTTCTTTGCATCTCTAACAGCTAGCAATATGTTTTGCAACTAATCAACCAACCAGCAGTCATATATTAAATGCCAATATATGAAGACACTCTGCTAGGTGCTGGGGATACAAAGGCAAAAATAAAGCCTTTGCTCTTGAAATCTTAAGGTAAAAGTGTCAGAATGGGGGTGAGGGGTAGTACACATGTAGAAAATATAAAATACAAAGTAAATCTAGGTATTTAGTTGGGTCATTTTTTCAGTTTTGTCTGCCTCTTCAGGGCTCTGTTTAATTTTTTTTTTTTGACAAAGATACTAGAGTGGTTTGCCATTCCTGTCTCCAATTTATTTTACAGATGAGGAAATTGAGGTAAAAATAGTTAAGTGGTTTGCCTAGAGTCACACTGCTACTAAGTTCCCCAGGCCAGATTTGAACTCAGGAAGAGGAGTCTTCCTGATTCCAGGTCAGCACTATGTACTGAGCCAGCTAGCTAGCCCCAGGATTTTTAGTAGGGGCTTAATAAATGCCCATTAAATGAATGAACCTGACTTTACTTTCAGTCCTGGCTCATTTTCTTTTCTTGGTCTATTTAAGTAATCTCTTTGCAGACTTCACCTTTGAAACTATAAACATTTTGAACGTTTGTCTCCCATTTAGGTGTTATTTTTTTTAACTCTTATTGACCCAGAACCTATCCTGAGGGAGCTGGAGAGTTCTTCCACTTATTGTTAGTGACTAAGAGCTCTGGTTATTTAACATGCAAACATGGAAGCCATAGGTGATCATGTACAGAAAAACGTTCAGGAAAAGAG
Source organism: Monodelphis domestica (assembly GCF_027887165.1). NCBI lineage: Eukaryota > Metazoa > Chordata > Mammalia > Didelphimorphia > Didelphidae > Monodelphis > Monodelphis domestica. The sequence goes on along the minus strand of NC_077230.1, from coordinate 96,587,985 downwards.
AAAGCCAGGCTGTATAATATAACGAGTCAGGAGACATTGAGTTCCAATCCTTCCTCAAATGCATTCTAGCTTGTGACTGAGCAAATCACGGTCTCTGTCAGCCTCGGTGTCTTCTTCTGTAAAATGAGGATATTTATAGCACTGATAGCATAGGTAACCATGAGGCTCAAAGGAGATGACACATGTAAAGTACTCTGCAAACTTTTAAGGAATAGAGAAAAGTGAGCTTTTATTCAGGAATAAGAAAATGATGCCACCTCACCAGATTCTCCTCCCCCTTTCTTCTTCTCTATCCCTGCCTTTATGCTAGTATCAACAATTTAAGGATCACTTGCGGTTCTTGTGGATTTTATTTTTTCATGCCTTCCTTTGAACAAGCCATAAAGGTCTCTGTTCAAGTTTACTCGGGTCTGTCCTTCCTAAAGGCAAGAAGATGGATAGGCATTTACCAGGTCTGTAAGTTGTTAACATTGGGCAGGTTGCTTAACTTCTGTTGGCCTCAGTTTACCAATCTACAAAATGATGAAGCTTGACTAGATGATCTTCTAACATCCCTTTTGGTTCAAAATTGTAATATCGGTCAAGCCCCAAGTTTCTCTGATTCTGTTCCCCACAGGGAGAGGAAAAAAAAATCAGCTCCCTTGTGTGACCAGGGATGAAAGATGCTATTAAAAATATCTCAAAAGAATTTGAAGAGTGACAGCTTTTCTTAGCATAGTAACTTAAGGCACCTAGTCTACCTTTGATCGCAGTTTAATTCTGTGACAGGATGTATAACATAAAAAATTTGATTGGCTCATAAAAAGGCAAGTAAATAAACAGCCGTGCCTAATCCAATCATGTCTGTGTTTGCTTCATCAGAATGCATGCAGGCAAAGCCCCAGTGAATTAGAGTCCTCTGTTGTTGACATCACTTCAGTGTTTGCCCTTAAAGATGACTCTGGGCTGAGAAAAGCAGAATGGGACGTGCTAATCCATCCTGAGGTTGTGATGAAAAATAATTGGTGGCAGCCTGACTGATGGGGAGCCATGGCTGTAGGTTTCAAGGAGGAAAATGTCCTGGGAAATAAGTTATTAACATAGCTATAAGAATAATGGTCAAGAAAGCATCATCGGGAAATGCTTTCCCAGATGCCTGATTCTGCTTTTGGTTTTCTTTGTCTCAAACATATCTCCCACACCTGATCTTTTATTTTTTTTTTCAAATAAGAGCCAATGGTAAAAGGACATTATCCCCAGGCCAGAGGTTCATAGAATGAAGGCATATTACTGCTTCAATATCACATGAAGAAGTTGCTGTGTTCCCTCCCTCTGGCCCTATCCAACTGGAGATCAGATTGGTATCAATGTTTAGCACAGTGCCTGGCACTTAATAGGCACTTAAGAAATGTTTATTTGTTGATAGATTGATTGATTGAGATCTTAACTCACATCCATGTAGTGCCTTACAACCTACTGAGTTTTTTCTCAAAATAACCCTGTGAGTCAAGTGGTACTTTTTGTTATTTGACTGAGGCTTAAAGAAATAAAAGGACTTATCCAAGGTCACTTGGCAAGGTAAACAATGGAATTGGGATTTGAATCAACAAATTTACATTTAGATTTAGAGATAGAGGTGGATTTAAGGATCATTTAGTCTAGCCTTCTTTACAGATGAAAAACTGAGACCCAGAAAAGCAGAACAATTTGCCCAACCTTATCAACATAGCAGTTCTAATGTTCTTTCTTTGTTACCTCACATGTATGGTATTTAAAATCACTAAATCCAAAAAAACTTCTATATGATCTTGGAGGCACTGATTCTTCACCTTGACCTCCTACCTAATCTGCAGAGATCCTGATCAGAAACTTGTTTGTAAATGGGAGATGCTTCAAGACCATATGAAATCATCTCATCATGTAATACTTCGTTAGAGCCTCAGAAAATGTTTTTCCTCCTCTAAAGTTAACCCTTCACAAGTACTCTAGACTTCCCCCCCCCCCAACATTCTCTAGACATTTAGTCTCACAGTTATCTCCATCTTTTTTGGCATCGTCCACATTTCTTCTCTGTCTTCCAACATATTCAAATTCCCTTTCTCCTTTTAAAAACAAAATGTAACAAAACTTCTTCCTACTCCCTCTTCCTTCTTAGGGTGACCCAATTTGTCTCAACATCTCTCTTTTTCTTACCTATTTCTGCAAGACTCAAGACTCCCTACTCTTTGTGGAAGCTCTATGCTCAGTTCACACATCTGATGAAGGTGATCAGGAAGCCCCCTACTCTAGTGGCCTGGGGGCAGCTCCCATAAGAGGTAGCCATTTGATTTGGCTCTTGGAGAGGGCAAAGCACATGGTTAAGCCAATGGCACCAGACTTATGAACAGTTGCACAAAAAGTCCATCAGTTTAACAAGTCATGGAAATCCTTTGATCATCCAGCTTCATGAAGACAACATTTTATTAGTTTTATTTCTATTATTTTAGATATTCTTTTCTCTCTTTTTGGGTTCCTCTTTTACTTCTTGAAACTTTTCTTGTTTTCTAATTCTGAGTGACACATATTTTCCCTACACTCATTCCCATAGAAAGCTCAGACATTCTCAAGGACTTGATCTATCATGTTTATGCAAATGATTCCTAGATTCTTGTCTAAGGTCCTGACTTATCTCATTTGCATTCTGATCCTGTATATCTATCTATCTACAGGATATCTCCACCTGTATGATCCTCAATCACATATAATTCTACATGTCAAAAGCTGAATTTATCATCTCTTTTGCTCTGTAATTTCTACTCCCAGTTATTACTCCCATTCTTCCAATTTTCTATTCTAGAAAACTTGCAGTCAATCTTAATTCTTCCTTCTGTTTCTTCCCATATAGTTATCAGCTATTAAATCTTATGGATTCTTCCTTAGGAGGAGCTCTTATATAATCAATACTTGTTTGGATTCAATTAAAATTATTCATTAAAGAAATAAAGAACAACTTAAGTAACTGGAAAAATATTTAGTGTTGTGGGGGCCATGCAAACCTAACAAAAATTACAGTAGTACAGAAGATAATTTACATTTTTAATACTAAAATAATCAAACTGCCAATGGGACACTTTATAGAATGCAATAAAATAATACAAAAATTCATTTGGAGAAAAATAAGAAATAAAATATCAGGAGAAGTAATTTTTTAAAAAGGTATAATGTAAGGGAATCACATTTCTAGGTCTAAAATTGCATTATAAAGCAAAAATAATAAAAAATTGAGAAGTAGATCAATGGAATAGATAAGACTGGGAAGAATCAGAAATAATGAAATTCAATCACCCAGTATTTTACTAAATCCCCAAACATAAATTACCTAGGAAAGCAATCAAACCAAAACAACAACCAATAACATCAAAGTACTGGGAAAACTGGAAAGCTTTCTTACAGAAATTAGGCTTATACCAGTATATTAAATCACAATCCCACAATAAATTAAAAATGAATATGTGACCTGAATTTTAAAGATCAGATCATGAAACAAGAGAAGTTCTATTTTTCAGAGCTTCAGGTAGAAGATATATTCTTAACCAAAAAAGAAAAACAATTACAAGGTAAAATATGCCATTTTGATGATGTGAAATTGAAAAGCTTCTGCACAAAATTAAATTAATGCATATAGGATAAGATAGGAAGTTACTTAAATAGGGGAAAATAACCTTTGCATCAAATTTCACAGATAAGGGTTTAGGCATTTACTACATGCAACAACTAAATGAACAATGTAAGATTAAAAAAAAGTTAATTCTTTAATACTTGAGTTCAAAGAATACAAAAAAAAAGTTCTCAAAAGAATTTTAAACTATACATAATCACATGAAAGACTATTTCAAACCACTATTAATAAGAGAAGTGCAAATCAAAACAATTCTAAGGTTTCATTTCACACTCAGGAAATGGATAAAAGATAGAAAATTCAATGTTGGAAGGCGTATGGAAAGATCGGCACAAAAATTCACTTTTAGTGGAGCAATGAATTTATATACTATTCTGGTTTGATCCAGAGATGCTGTTATTAGGCATATGGAATGCCATTGATTTAATAAAATGTCCTCATATGCAACAAAATATTTCTAACAGTATTTTTGTGGTAGAAAATAACTGGAAATAAGATATATAACCATTAATTAGGGAATGGGTAGATGAACTGTGATGCATGCATGCAATTAGATATTATGGTGTTGTAAGAAATTATGAATATGATTTAACATGAGATAAGTAGAGGCAAGAAAACAAAATAAATGATTATGATAATGTAAACTGAAAAAAAACCACAAGGACCATAAAACAAGAGAAAATGAATGTTGAAAACTTACAAATTATATCCTTGACCTCAAAGAGGATATATATAATAAAACAACTCCCCCTAATCCTTTGCTGAAGTGGGAGTGTCAATGAATAGAACATTATACATTTTTTCAGATTTTATTTTTACAGTATTGATAAATTTTGCTGATTTTTTTCTTTCTCTGGGAGGAAAAGGAGAGTTGGTACAGTAGTAATTTGGAACCACACGAAAACAAAAGATTATAAAAATATATTTCTAAAAACCAGAAAGTTTTCTTCCATTTGCCCCACCTTTGTTGTTACCACTGCCTAAACCATCACCTATGTCTTCATCTCCCCATATTAAAATCATTCTAATAACTAAATAACAAGTTTTCCTGTTTCTGGTATCTCTCTACATCAATGTATCCTACAGACCACCATCAGATAAATTGACATCTCTTTGGGGTAGGTTGGATAAAAGGGTTGAAAGCAAGGGAGGAAATGACAATACAAATATTTAGTCTGTAAAGAGTGATACTATAAGTAAATGAGGGGAGTATAGAAGAGTATACTTGTCAGATCTAGGAATAATGGAAGAATTTAAGACCAAAGAAATGACAGAGGGCATTATAAAATGGATAATTTTTATTATATTAAATTAGAAAAGTTTTATACAAACAAAATGAATATACCAAGATTAGAAGTAAAGCAGAAAAGTGGAAAACTTTTTTGTAGCAAATATCTCTGATACAGACTAATTTCTCAAATAGAGAACAAAGTCAAATGTATAAAAATAAAAATCATTCTCCAATTGATAAGTGGTCAAAATATATGAACAGGTGATTTTCAGATAAAAAAAAAAACAAAATCATTTGTAGTCATATGAAAAAATGCTCTAAGTCACTCTTGATTAGAGAAATGCAAATTAAAACAACTCTGAGGTACCACCTCATACCTATCAGATTGACTAATATGACAGAAAAGAAAAATGATAAATGTTGAAGGGGATGTGGCAAAATTGGGACATCAATTCATTGTTAGTACAGTTGAGATCTGACCCAAACATTCTGGAGAACAATTTGGAATTATGCTCGGAGGACTCCTAAAACTGCACTTATATCAATATTGTTTCTAGGTCTATAACCCAAAAAGAGAACAGGACCTATTTGTACAAAATATTTATTGCAGCTCTGTTTGTGGTAGCAAAGAATTGGAAATCGCAGGGTTGTCCATCAATTGGGTAATGGATGAACAAGTGGTGCTATATGATTATGATGGAATACTATTATGCTCTAAGAAATGACAAGCAGGATGATTTCAGAAAGATCTGGAAAGATATGAATTGATGCAAAGTGAAGTGAGCAGAACCATAAGAATATTGACACAGTGACAGCGATATTCTTGATGAATAACTGTGAATGACCTAGTTATTCTCAGCAATTCAGTGATACAAGGCAGTCCCAGAGACTAATGATTAAAAATGCCATCTGCCCTCTCAGAAAGAACTGAAGTCTGAATGCGGACTGAAATATACTATATTTAATTTCTTTCTTCTATTTATTAGAGATCTCTTCCACAAAATGATTAATATGGAAAAATGTTATACATGATTATATATGTAAAATCTATATCAGATTGCTTGACATATCAGAGACGGGAAAGGGCAAGGAGTGAGAAGGGAGAAAATTTGAAACTCAGAAATTACAGAAAAGGAATGTTAAAATTTGTTTTTACAGATAATGGGGGAATGAAATATTATTTAAAATTTTTAGATGAAATATTTATTCTGAGATTACTGAAAGAATATCAATCATTTACCAAAGGAAAAAAGATTTAATTTTGGAGAGAAGATAATGAATTCAGCTTTGAATATGCTGAGTTTGTGATATGATGGAAGGTTTAGTTGGCAATGTCCTGAAGGCAATTAGATATACAGAGCTACATTTGGTGGAGGAGGTCAGGGCAAGTGATACAGATTTAGAAGTTGTCAACATAAATTTGGTAGCTGAAGTCTGATTGAAGACATAGGTGAACATTCAGATTGATAAATGATCTGCACATAGAAGACATTTTTTCAGTTTACTACAACTTGGATTCTAAATATATTATTACATGATTATAACTGATTTGAACTGAAGACAAACATATTTTTGCAAAATTTTGAATAGTAAGGAAAAAATGTAACTCTTTTCTTCTCTTTCTATATCTTACTTCAGAATATCCTACCTAGTATTTGTTAAATTTGCACAGTATTTTTTATCTTTACTTGCTACATAATAATCTAGTCTTCCTTGATTGTAAACTCCTTGAGGGTAGAGATGATGTTCAATTTTTCTTTATATTTTTTTCATACCTAGCCTTTCCTTATATATTTTTCTATATATATTTCCCTGGCATCATGTATACTATAAGTGCTTAATAAATGTGTTTAGTAAATGGAGTGAATTCATTACAAATATTTTCTTTTTCAGTTTTTTAAGATTTATAATTTTTTTCTGTGTATAGCCTTCTTTAGTCCTCAAGAAGCTTACATTGCAAAAGTTTTGGGTACAGAATGAAAGCAGAAATATCACATGACCTAATGGTATAGTGGGGAGAACTTTCCCATGAAAGCTTGCAATCCCTGGGCCAGGAATTGAAAGCATCTGACAAAGAGATATTTAACAATTTAACTGGTCTTATAAGGGTACTTGACTTCCAAATGACATTTTTGCTGTTTATGCAATTCTTTTAGTTTTTCCAATGAATAAGAGGGCTTACTAGCATGGATGAGCCTACAATAGGGTCACTGGACTAGGATATTCCAGAAGAAACAGGGCAAGAAACTTTAGAAAACCCAATACCTACCTGCCCTCTGGCCATTCCCTTCTCTTTCCCTCTTTTTAACATTGCTGTTAAGAATGATAGTTTATATAACCTTCAGCTTTCCCAGCTGACATCTGCAAAGATTCTTTGCTCTAATTTGCTCAGCACTTCCTTGTTCTGACCTTTTTTTAAACTGTCACCTCTCTTTCCCTTCCCTTCCCTCCTTCCACATTTTCTGGGAGGAAGCTTTTTTGAATGGCCTTGATACTGTATTATGTAATAAAAATCATAGAACTTTAGATTTATAAGAAAACTTAGTGGCAGAGATAAAATTTCTAACAGGTCATCTCTCCAGTGTTCTGTGTGGGAGCAGTCAATAAAGACTAGCCCAAAGTCACCAGATTTTTAACACCTGTTGTTCAGTTGTTTTAGTCATGTCTGACTGACTCTTTATGACTCCATTTGGAGTTTTCTTGACAAAAATACTTGAGCAGTTTGCCATATCCTTCTCCAGCTCATTTTACAGATGAGGAAACTGAGGCAAATAGGGTTAAATGTCTTGTTCAGGGTCACTCAGCTAGTAAGCATAGGAGGCCAAAATTGAATTCAGAAAGGCTCTTCCTGACTCCAAGCCAAGCATCTAGCCACTGCACCCTCACCATCTAGCTTCCCCATTTAACAACCAGCAGAGGATAAGGGGGGAAAGTAGCCTGGTGTCTGGGATAGCATTTGTTATCCTATCTTCCATAGCCACAACTCTAATTAAGCCCTCACCTGCTCTCCCCTGAATTATTGCAACACCATCCTAATTGGTCACCCTGTCTCACTTCTCCTACTACAATTCATCCTCTGCACAGCAGTTAATATGATTTTTCTAAAGTGTATGTCTGACAGGTAACATTCTCTTATTCAGTAAATTCCAGTGCCTCCCTAGGCACCCTTTCCTCTTAAACACCATCATAACCTGGTCCCAAGTCAACTTTCTAACCTTGTTGTACTTGACTCACATTCACATACTCTTTATCGCAGCCAAACTGTTCTCTTTGTTTCTCCTCAAACAGGAAAGAGCATCCCATCTCTCATAGCTATGCTTTCACACAGATTATCTCCCATGCCTAGAATAAACTACTCCTCACCTTCACCTCCTCTCCTTACTTCCTTCATGGCTTAATTCAAGTGCTGCCTTCTATGTGAAGTATTCCTTGATCCTTGTTCTCACCCTTAACTACTAGAGACTTCTTCCCATCCCCACCCCCATTATCTGGTACAGATTTTCTATAAACTTAGGTTTAGATGCTTTGCCTCCCTTCACTAGAGGCATCTTAAGCAGAGACTATTTTGGGGTTTGTATCCCCTGCACCAAAAACAATGCTTAGTATATAGGAGAAGTTTAATAATCATCTTCTTAGCCACTAAAATGAACATTTGCAAGGGTCGACAGAACAAAAAGAAATCAAACTGAGAGCAAATAAGAATGTCAGGAGCAGTCAAAATATTGTGAAGATAAGATTAACTTCCCCCTTGCCTATTTTTAAATTAACAAAAACTGAAAACACTCCTACTTAACACTAAGTAGGGGAGGTCCACAAGCCACTTGCTAAAAGTGGGTGTCAACTCTAGAAGTGACTGACCACCCCTTGGGCAGTGCTAAGCAAATTTTAAGACTGAAATTGGCTCCCATAAAGTGGAGGAAAAGACAGGAAGTGATGTGGAAAAAGGACTATAAAAGTCCTGAACTTCTTGTTCATGGAGGTCTTCAGTCTGTATTTTTAGGCTTGGAGGATCTTGGACTGGGACTGCAGCTTGAAGGTATGACTTGGGACTTCTACCTGGGACTCTGGCTCTTGGACTGCTTCTGGTAACACTGTCCTGGATCTTCTCCTATGGAGCTGTGGCTTGGGTGAGTAAGAAACTGATCCTCCTTTCCTGACTTCTGGAGAGATTAGTTCTAGAGAGGCCTCACCTTCTTGGGGGAGGCCATGTGTATTGAACCCTTGTTTAATTCACGAGTCCTCTGGATGAGGGGTTAATGAGCCCTATCTGGGTTGAATTGGGGATCAGAGCAACATTTAGGGTGAGAGACTAGACTTCTTATTCTACGCTCTTTTACATTTCTCTACTTTCACTCGTTCTACCTCCAATTTGACTTGAACTATAATATTTTTAAATTAGACAGCACAATATTATCTTAGAATTCTCATATATTTAGTCAAACCCTTAATTTTAATTCCTTACAATTTATGGTACATGATGCTATCCTTTGGGTTTACTCTAATCCCCTGCCATCTCATCCATATAGGATATAATTTCACTTGAAAAGCACCTGAATTTAGTCCTCAAATTCAGGTCCCCAATAGCTCTTTAAATACACCACAATTCTTTATAAAGAAAGAAATATAGGGGAGGAAAAATTACTAATTCATGAAAGAATAAACCTTTGTATATTTTTCTCACTTAAAAATGTGCAAAACATCCATTCTTCTACATTAATAAAAGGCCTAGAGATATTGTTAACATAGATTCTAGTAAAAATTCCCAGTCAAATGATGCATTTTTGCTTCCATCATGGCCATTTGCATGTCTAATTAGAATTCTTTCTGCCTGGTGAATTTCGTGCATATTTATCCACAAGTAATACTCTAAAAAGAACTGTATATAATATTCATTGAAATCTTTTGTATGAATGCTTATTAATGAATTAATGACACTGGAGGTTTGGGGATGGAGTTGGGGCAATATTTTAAACAATGCCATCTCAGCAATTTTACTTCTATAACAGGGGCTTTGCTCCACATACTCAAACCACTAAACATAAAGGCAGACACCCCACTTCCAGAAGAAGGCATGTGGAATTTTATAGCACATGGATGGTAACAGCTTCTTTCCATTAGCTATGTAACCAGAACAGGCTATATATTTAATACAACCAGACAGGGACAATTTGACCCTGATATGAGCTGCTACCAGAGAAGGTGAAGGTCTTATTCACCCCCATATAAGTACCAAGAAGTGAACTCAATGTGGGGAAGGATTACTTTTATCTTCCCTTTCATACCTTGTGGTCTCAAGAGATGGGCTTGAAGTTTTCCTCTGGTCTATTTTATTTGTCCTTTAGAGTTCTGTTTTGGCAGTGGAGGCCCAAGACCAGAATTAAACCATCTTGTCCTTGAAGCAGGATTCCAGGCTTTATATTAGATCTTGCCCCAATAGGGAAGCCCTAAGTAGCTGGGGTGCCCAAGATTTGAACACAAAGGGTCTTTATATGACTTGTTAAGACTATGCTAGTTAGGAATTAAGCTAAACTGAGAATCTAGTCTCCTTCCTCTCCCCAGAGTCTGAGGTAGGATGGGATGGGCTAAGGGGGAAAGGAGGATCATGACTCTAGGTGTTGGGACGTATTGTTATATACTACATATATGAATATGTAATATATTCTTTGAAATAATGATTCCTTTGTAAAAGCTAATCCAAGTGTTAAGTTGTTAAACTGAAACAAGTCCTGGAGACATCTTACAATTTAACACCATTAGTAGAGGCTGAGGCCAGTGGTACAGAGGCTATTGGATGCCCCAAATTCCATTAAGGGCACTAGAGAATTCTAAGAACAGAATGAAATATAAAACATCAGGCCTTCAGCCATTAGATAGACACTGTTACACTTCTATCATCTTTTTATTTTGGTTGTATATGGATTGGCAAAAAGATCACTGGATTAGAGATGATCTTTGGCAAATTACATTAATGCTTGGAAGATGTTTTCTAATTTGAAAAATTAAAGGCTTGTACTTCATATCCCTCCATCCATGACTCTATGATTCTGGAACAAAGATTCTTAATAATTTTTGTGCCATGAACTTCTTCAGCAATCTGGTGAAGTCTATGGACCCACAAGCAAAATTACGTTTGTTGCCTGCTTTTAGAAGTTTAAAAAGTGCCAAATTTTGATTGGAGGTTTATAAAAGGATAAAGAGATTATTTTTTTCCCATCCAAGTTCATAGACTCCCTGAAATTTACTCATGGACCCCACAGATCCAAATCTAAGGATCCCTGTTCTATGTTAGAGTCACAAGACCGTCCATATTCTTCCATTAATGTCCTATAGTATGCACATGAACACATTTGGGAAAGTACACATGTATATATGACCCCATGGCACAGTGGATAAAAGGTCAGGTCTGGAGTCAAGAAGACAGGATCAATAGACACAATACCTATGTAATGCTGGGCAGCTGGCTGACACAGTGGATATAGAGCTGAGTCTGGAGTCAGGAGAACGTGAGTTCAAATCTGGCCTCAGACACTTAATAGTTGTATGACCCTGAGCAAGTAATTGACCCTTATTTGCTTCAGCTTCCTCACCTGTAAAATGATCCTGAGAAGGAAATGTCAAACCACTCCAATATCTTTATCAAGAAAACCCTAAATGGGGTCACGAAGTATTGGACACAATTGAAACAAATGAGCAAACAAAAAACAATACTGGTTGATTCTCTTCGTCTCTCATACCCCAAAGAAATTCTCTAAAGCTATAAATTACATACAAGTTACTTATTTCCATCAATAGAGGAATTTTTATACCATGGGATTCACTACCACATGGATTGGAAATTCACACATATGGGTTCCCTCTGATGAAATCATTGCCCTACATATACATTATATATATACATATATATGTATATATATATATAACATATAGGCAAAATTCATATAAATATATGCATATGTACATATAAATACAATATGTATATATGCATATTTATATATAGACATATTTATATGTATATACCCACACATAAATGCATCATAATATATTTTCCTTGGATGCTTTTCTAACTGCATTAAGCATAAGCAAAGTTTCTTTATGACATTTGAAAATTAGCTAAATGCAATTTTAATTAGAATTCACCAACTAATAAATTAAATGCAATTTATAGTCATTATATGAAATGTGACTATTTGACCGCCTATTAGCACTTGGCCTAGATCGATCTCTCTGTGCATGATGTAGGAATGTCAGACTCTGGAAAACAAGTGAAGTTATATAATGATAGTCTCAGGAGCAGAGCCTGTATTTGATAAAATTTTAAGGAAGTACAGTTTATCGTTGTTATGCTATCCCTCAGACTCCCTCCGTCCTTCTTCCCTGCTCCATCTCCTATGTCCTCATTGCCCTTTCTCTGGGCTCTGTGCTCTTCCTGGTCATCCAGATCCCTCCCTATAATTTCCCATCAAAGCCCTCCCCAGGAAAAACTGAGAAGCCAATAAAATTGGCTTTTGATTCTTCCCCACCTTCCAAATAACATCTCTTCCCCTCAGGTATTCTTGGCCCCTTTTAGCTCTGAAAGTCTATAATTCTATGAAATAGTCTTCAGTTTCCCTCCATCTCTAAGATGGCAAGGCTGGTAATGGCTGTGAAAAGAGGGCAGTATCATGGGATGCTTCTTTCAAAATCAATTTAAAAATAGTTTCCATTGGAAGACCCCAAAGGAAAGCAGTCTCACAGAGAGATCCATAATACCTATCAATTCATTCCAAATTTTACCTGCCCCTAAAATGTTCCTTGATCCTTTATTTGATCATTTATTTAGAGCTGGAAGAGGCTTTAGAAATCATCTAGTCCAGGGGTGCTTAATGCCCACAGGACCCTAAAGGATCCATGGATAGATTTTTCAGGGGCCCAAGAACTAAGACCAGATAAAAATAATATCTTTAATTCAGTATAATTTGGGGATAGGGTTTTTTTTTGTCTTTTTAGTTTTTTGGTTATTGTTTACAATCCTATGCATTTTATTGTGTATATATATATATACACATACATACATATATATACATACATACATACATATATATATATATATATATATATAATTTGGAGAAGGGATCTAGAGGCTTTAACAGACTACTGAACAATGATTAAGAATCCCTGCTCTAGTCCAACTCCCTGGTTTAACAGATAAGAAAATGGAGGCTCAAAAAAATAAAATAAATTGCCTAAGGGCATTCAAGGAATAAGTGGCAGATCTGGGATTCAAACCTACATCCTCTAATTCCAAATCCAGGATTATTTCTATGAGGAGGTCAATCCTGCCTTAGTGTCAGCTCTGAAAGCAACTATATCAAATTAACCAGACAGCATTTATAGGGAAAATTGGAAAGCAGGTAACAAAGAGAAACTGTGAAATTAAACAAGCAAAATAGCCATCTAATCTCATAATTGATAAGAGCGTAACTACTATATTTGGTCTCTTACATCTCAGAATTCTGCCTTTGGTACAAGGAAGTAGAAGAGGTACTTGAGAAACTGCAACTAGGAAGAATGATTAGGATAAAGACAACAATAAGTATAATCATAAATATAATAGCTACTATTTATAGAGTGCTTTAAAACTTGCCAAGTGCTTTACATATATTATGTCATTTGATCCTTACAAGAACCTGGGAGGTAGGTGCTATTATAAGCCTCATTATATAGGATTTGAACCCACATTCACTGATCTAACATCCACTTTTTTTTCTAATGACCTAGCTTCCCAGGGCTGCCTCTAGTGGCAGCAACTTTGTTGCTTTGGTCATTTCAATTGTATCTGACTTCATGGCTCCATTGGGGATCTTCTTAGCAAAGATACTGAGAGGTTTGTCATTTCCTTCTCCAGGTCATTTTACAGATGAGGAAACTGAGGCACACAGGGTAAAGTGACTTGCCGAAGGTCAAACAGCCAATAAGTGTCTGAAGGCAAATCTGAACCCAGGAAAATAAGTCTTCCTGCCTCCAGGCCCAGTACTCTATCTACTGTACCACCTAGCTGCCCAGCAGGAGTAGCTGGACATTGCTAACTTTGAATATGCCCAGTGCATTGATCTATAAGCAGAGCTTCCATTCTAATTACAATTCTGAGCTGATCATACCTTGATTCTTTCTCAGGCCTTGAAGTTGGCTTGATTTCTAGGCCTGAGACTTTCTGCAGAAACATTGGCCTTGAGACCTGAATGATAGTGCGGTTACGAGAATTGGATCTATTACGGAGCAATTTCACAAGTGCTGTTTTAGATCAGGGAGTGCTCCATTAGATTTAATAAGCCATTTTGCCAATTTTCCTCGTTTACAGAGAGTGTCTGTCTGCTTCTTTAATTTTCTCTCCCTGAAATCATTCCCCTCAAGCCCAAAGTCTTGGTTCAGCAAAAGAGCTGACCAGTGTGGCAGCTGCCAAGTAAAGACAGAGATAGAAAGATATGAATAAATGGAAAGATAGACATAGAAATGTTAGATAACTCGATAGATACATACACAGATGATAGATAGATATGGATAGAAAATTAGACAGATGATAGATAACTAGATAGACAGACAGAAATACTGATGCCTAAATAACAGATAACTAGGTAGATATAAATAGACAGAAAGAGATAGATGCTATATAAAAGATGTGAGAATGAGAGAGATATGAGAGATGGGGGATGAAAGAAAGAGAAAAAGAGAAAGAGAGACACAGACAGAGAGAAAGAGACAGACACACACACACACAAAGAGAGAGGGGGGGGAATGAGGGAGGGAGAGGGAGAAGGAGAGAGAGAGAGAGACAGAGAGACAGAGAGACAGAGACAGAGAGACAGAGCCAGAGAGAGAGAGAGACAGAGAGAAAGAGAGAGAGAGAGAGAGAAAGAGAGAGAGAAAGAGAAAGAGAGAGAGAGAGAGAGAAAGAGAGAGAGAGAGAGAGAGAGAAAGAGAGAGAGAGAGAGAGAGAGAGAGAGAGAGAGAGAGGAGAGAGAGAAAGAGAAAGAGAGAGAGAGAGAGAGAGAGAGAGAGAGAGAGAGAGAGAGAGAGAGAGAGAGAGAGAGAGAGAGAGAGAGAGAGAGAGAGAGAGAGAATCTGTGTGCCAGGCACTGTGAGAGAAAAGAAGCTATTCTCAGAGGAATTTTTGAGGGCTTAGGAGGAGAAAATAAACTGAATGTATGTCATTTTATAGTGATGAAAAAGAACCTTCAAGGGCCAACAATACAATTGACTGTGGGGTGAATAAAGAAAGTTAATGGCATTGCCTTAGATTCATATAGTATCTCCCCTTGGATGGTCTCAATTCACTTTCATCTATGATACTAATTACTTCTACAGCATCTGCATAAAAGTAGGAATGGAAGGAAATTGGCGCTCTCAGTTTACAGATGGGGAAACAGCTGCATTTAAGTATAAGCCAAAGGAGTGTTTGGCTTGCCTGAGGTCATACAGAGACTCAATTGCTATTGAAAGAATAAGGATGCAGATCTTGTTCTTAACCTAATACTCTCCAATAAGTGCTTCCATACCTCCTTGGCAGACTATAGATAGCCCTGGATTCATTAATCACACAGCTTCTACCAGAGTCTTGTCTCCTTCTAGTAACCAAGACCCTGAGCTCAACTTCCCCAGCATTTGGGGAAAAGCTGGGGGGATCAGCATAAAAGGAAACTGCCAGATCTGGGGGAAATGTTGTAGGATTAGAAATATACTGAGGTGGGATTTGGAGAGTGAAGGGGTAGGAAGATATAAGTAATTTGAAGGAATTCTACTTGAAGTATTAAATTTGGTTCATAGAAAGGAAATTTATGTTCAGCTGGATATAAGGAAGTAGATAATAATGGTAAATATAATAAAAGCCTGCAATAGTAGTAACATATATTATACTTTAAAGTTTACAAAGCTCTTTCCCCATAATAATCTATGAAGTAGATAATAACCCAAGTATAATCTAGCTCTTTTTACAGCTTTAAAAAAATGAAATTGGAAAGATTTAAGGTTTTCGCCCAAAGTAACAGCTAGTAGCAGAAGCTCAAAGCTAGTCTCTGATTCCAGGTGCAGGTATTCTCTTCATTATGGCTTCTCTAGGACAAATCAAAAGGATGAGAGTTGGGGAATGACAATGAGGAAACATGTGGTTCCCCTCTCTTTCCTCAATATCTGAGTAAATACTATAAAATTCTTACTAGGAAGAATATTTAAGATATTCTAGTCTAATACATCTCAATGTTCAAAGGAGGAAAATTGCAACTTAGAAAGTTCGAGCAGAATTTCCAGGGGTACATGTGTAACATGTGGTGGAGTCTGAATTTGAACCTGGGGCTTCTTTTTAAAAAGCTGGTTGGTGCTTCTATTATTCAATGTTTTAAATATAGAATCCAGGAATAGATGCCCTGTAAAACAAATCTAGATATTTTTACTTTCTTTGCCCAGCTAGGTCAAAAGAAAAGAAAAGAATGTAATCCATCTCTAATCAATAAAAAATACATTGTCTACTTGTTATTTCTCTAAAATCCTTCTCCTCTCCCAACTCTCCTCTTGACTTTCTAGACTTTGTCATACTTTAGTTAACTTTTTTTTCCTGGAATATTCCTTTCATTCTTCTTCCCCTTCCTCCTGTTGGTAAATTCCACCTATAACCTCCATTTTGAGAAAGTGTCAAGGTTATGCATCCTTCACTTCTCTCCCACCTTGCCCCTGATTTTCTGGACTCATCATGCTTCAGTGTAGGTACCTTTACTTCTTATTCCTTTCCCTTTTATCTATTTTCTTTTCCTTTTTGTTGTTGTTTTTGTTCAGTCATATTTTAGTTGTATTCAACTCATGACTTCATTTGGGGTTTTCTTAGCAAAGATACTGAAGTGTTTTGTTATTTTCTTCTCCTGTTCATCGCACAGATAAAGAAAATGAAGTAAACAGGACAAGTGACTTGCCTGCGTCACACATCTATTAAGTGTTTGAGGCCAGATTTGAATTCAGGAAGATGAGCCTTCTTGATTCCAGGCCCTATGCTCAATCTACTGTGCCACCTAACTCTTTTCTGTTCCCTATTTGAATATAAATGCCTAGACGTCAGAAACTTACTTCTCACTTATTTTTGTATCCCCAACACTTAGCACAGTGCCTGGCACATTTAATAAATGCTTCTTGACTACATTTGACTTGAAACTGGAAGAAAACTTGAATTCTCAACAGTTATGTCAATGGATTAAGAGCCCTGGCAAGTTCTAGCAAAATGGAAAACCATTGAATGCTGTCCTACAGCTAGTTAAGCAACTCTCACCCAAGGGCCATCCTAAGCAAAGAGACATTCATTGTCAAAAGACTAGCCACTCTCTAATTTTTTTTTTTCTCTAACACTACAGTTCACAATAGTCCACTAAGGTAGGGAGGTTTTCATGCTTTGTTTTGTTTTGTTTTGTTTTCTCTCTGCATTGGTTGAGGGAACACAAAGATCAATGAAATACAGATCACTGAAGTGTAGCAGTACTAAACTAACAAGCACAGAGAATACAAAGAGAATAAGGAAAGACTATTCTCCCATTTCAAAAAAGAGAACACATGGGAATTGGTTTGAGTTGTAGTTGGAGAGATTTAGGTCACTCAAGCAACAAGAGTTAGTACATCTGCAATATGTATGTCATTGGATGTAGATTTAAGGGTCCTACTAAAGAGCAAGCAGTTTAATTGGAATTAACTTAAACCCTGGAATGTTTACAATGAACATTAACAAGGCTATAACAGAATCTCCTGACCTGGCAGCATTTAATAACATAGTAGAAAACTAGTTAATTCCATCTACTCCTCTGTCAAAGTCATTCCAAATCCTCTATAAATATTATCTATTTTTTAAAAATCCAAATTAATTTCCCATGAGGTGAATAGAAGAAGGAATTAGGTTTGAATAATAACCCTTGATCACTTTCTCTCTCTAGGACTTGTTTGTAGAATGAGGAGGTAGGATTAGAGCAAGAGTTCCTCTTCTGGGTTTCAGGAACTTAATAGTTTGTTAATTATATTTCAATACAATTGGTTTCCTTTGTATTCCCTTACATTTCATCTATGAATTTAAAAACATTTTTTAGAGAAGGGAACTTTCCATAGGCATCACCAAACTGCCAAAGGGATCAATGATGCAAAAAAAAAAAACAAACAACTCTTGGACAAGTGATTTCTAAGATCATTCCCAGTTCTAAATCCTATGATTTTATGTCATTAGATGTCTAGAACTCCCAGGCAATAAGATACCCTTGAAACCAAGAATATGATAAGTTGGGATCCTTTCAGAAAGCTGGAAGTTATCCTTAGCATTAAAATTCAGACATTATTTTACTCTGTTCTGCTTTCTTTTCCTTTCCCTTTTCTTCTTGCTGTCCTGACAGTGAGACATGGACTGGGGAATTGTTTGGATGCTGTGCATCAAATGATTGGAGTTAAAGGCTTTAGGACTTGACATAGACCACATTTATATGACTGCTGATAATTAATTAAAAGTAAGATAAATATAACATGATACATTTAAACTGGACTCTAATATCCATGAATTCCTTTATAGTCTTCATCTAGAGACCACTAATAATCACAGAAAGAGAATAATGAAAGTAGAGTCAAGAAGAACTGAGTTCAAATTATGGTTCAGATATATAATAACTGTATAACCCCATAAAAGATATTTTATTTCTTTCAGTGTTCATCTCTTTATCTGTAAAAAAGGAATCATGATAGTACCTGATTCCTAGCAGTGTTATGACATCAAATTTTATATATTTATATACAAAAAATGTGTATACACACTATAATTGTGTATATATGTTTTTATTATTTTTATTATTACTGGTTACACATTTTCAGCTCTGACTGATTCTTTGTGACACCATTTGTGATTTTTTTTGGCAAAGATACTTTGTCATTTTCTTCTCCAGCTCATTTTATAGGTAAGGAAACTGAGGCAGAATACTGTGACTCCACTGTTCTACCTAGCTAGCTTCCATACATGTGTGTGTGCATATATACATACACAGATACATATATTTATATGCATATATATCTGTAAACCTTAAAGTGTTATATAAATTCTACTTAAAATGATTATCATTATTAACCATCTCATTGTATGAGAGGTGATATAAGCATATATTATATATAGGTGTATATATGTCTATATATAAACTTTGTAAACCTTAAAGTGCTACATAAATGCTACTTCATTATTATTATTATTCATTAGCATTTCATTGTATGAGGTAGTAGTACAAAGATTTTAATCCCTATCTACCTGATGAAGAAAGAGAATTGGAAAGAAATCAAATAATTTGCCCAAGATCACAAAGCTAGTGAGTGATGAAGACAGAATTTGAATCTAAGTTTTTTACTTCTGCTTTCTCTTACGAATTGGTGCTACTATTCCAGCCATCTTGGCAGGACCCAGAGGATAACCTTTAATTTACCCATGACTCACACAGTCAGTCAGGGTAGTTGCTATGCATCTGGTACATCTTCAGCATTCATGCAGAAGGAACAACTGTATTGTTCCTTCTGGTGGAGTCACAACACATATTCAGAGCTGGATTAGTGGGAGAATGTTTGGTCATCACACTCAATGGTTTCATCTGACAGTGGAACATTAAATCCATGTATACCAAAGCTTTGTCATAACTAAGCCACATTCTAGCAAACTGGAAAGTGTTTCAGATTAGATCTGGACTAGGTGACTGTCATCCAAGGACCAGCCTGTTTAAGAGCAGAAATGATGAAAATCAGGAGATAACCCATTGGGGGGCAAATGAACAAATTTCTTATGTCAAAACCACTCATGAAGATAATCAGGGCAGGACTAAGCAGTAGTTAGAAGTGCTAATAATGTAGTCTTAAACTGGACATAAAGAAAATGTCCAAATAATTATATAAATCTACATATTGAATAAGCTATTTGGGAGGGTCATGAGACCATGGGCTATAAAGATTTCTTGAAGGAACTGGGCATGGGTAATCTGCAGAAGAGAAAATTTTAAGGGTGACAAGTAAACTGTCTTGTTGAAGAAGCATGATATTCCTCCCACTTGGACCTAGAATTAAGAGGGGAAGCTGCAGAGGAATAAATTTAAATTTGATTTAAGGAAAAGTTTACTACAATTAAAGCAGGGGTACTTAACCTCTTTTGTGTCATGAATGTCCTTCAGTGGTTTAGAAAGCATATGGATACCTTCTCACAAAATTACATTTTAGATGACTGAAGAAGATTCTAAATCTAGATCAGATAAAATAAAGACATCAATTTTTCCTATCCAAGTTCACAGACCTCCCCCACAAATCTATCTATAGGCAACCTTTGAGGATCTATGGACCCTTAGTTAAGAACCCCTGAATTAGAGCTCTCCAAAATTGGCAGGTTATGAGTCATCAAGTAAAGATTGAAAGATTTCTTGTTGAATGTGTTATAGAGGAGATTTCAGTTTATTTAGAGGTAGAAATAGACTAGCAGTTCTCAAAAGTTTTGGTCTCAGAACCTCTTTATACTCATAAAAATTACTGAGGACCCCAAAAGCTTTTATTTATGTGGGTTATGCCCATTTGATATATACCATATTAGAAATTTAGGAATTAAAACTAATAAAATTTTAAAATATTTATCCATCTTAGGAAAACAAATCCAGTACATGTTGACATAAATAACAAATTTATGAAAAAACTTTTCTCCAAAGCAAAAATAATTAGTGAGAAGAGTAGCATTGTTTTACATATTTTTGCAAATCTAATGTCTGATTCAATAGATGACAACTGGATTACTGTATCTGCTTCTGCATTCAATTTGTCACAATATGTTGTTTTGGTTGAACTATAGAAAGAAAATCCAGCTTCACACAACTATGTTGTTAGAAAAGAGGGGCATATTTTAATAAGAAAACAATCATAATATTATTGGGAAAATGGCTTTGACTTCATCCATTCCCTGAAAGGACCTCAGGCCATATATCCAAAATCATTGGACTAGATTAGGCAGTTAAGTGGAACAAGGGATAGACTGCTGGGCCTGGAGTCAGGAAGACCCAAGTTCAAATCAAGTTTCAGATACTTACTAGCTCTTACTTGATCCTGGAAAATCACTTCATCTCTCTATGCCTCTGTTTCCTCAACTATAGAATGAGGACCTAACTTACATGGCTGTTGTGAGGATCAATTGAGATAATAACTGTAAAGTATTTAGTACAGTTCCTGGACCATAACAGGCTCTATGTAAAGGCTAACAATGATCATGGTAATGAACTTTAAATTCTCTATTAGCCCCAAGACTCTTTGACATTAGCATATATAGAATGGGAAAAGAAAACCTGATACTGATACTAATGTGTTAGACAGGCTAAGAAATGGCAGATGACTCCATTCTGAAAAGCTGTCAGTAAATGAACTTTGACTTATTCTCATGGGTTCTCCAGCCAGGAAGCAAGCAGAGAGTGGGAGTCACTAAGATCAATCAAAAAGATTTATTGAGTGCCCACCAAGTGTGATCAATAGACAATACTAAGATCCTTGTTTTAGTAAGCAATTACTTCCTACTCACCCACCAAAACATTTTAGTTCTACTGAGTTGCAAAATAAAGTAATTTCCATTTCATTCCCTTGTATTTTTGAGAATAGGAAAGAGCAATGAAATGATAAACATCAGATTGCTGAAGGAAATAGATGTGACCTAGGATGCTTCCATGGAAATGATTTTGAACTTAATGTCAGAATCTCTCCCCTACCCTCTGTATCTGAGAGAGATAGATAGATCATTATATACAATATTATATATGATATACACAATCATTAATTTATTCATCCATCTATTTATACCTCTACCATCCATTATCTATCTATTCATTCTTCCAGCTATGATCTATCTACTTACCTATTTATCCACTATCTGCCTCTTCCTATCCATCTATTTCTACCTATCCACCTATCTCTCTATTTATCTTCTTACTTATTTGTTCTTCTATCACTATTTATTTATCCATCTATGCTATCTATTCATCCATACATTTATCCATCCATTATTAAGTCATCCAATATATTTTATTCATTCCTCAATCTACCTACCTTTCTATTTATGCATCTATCTCTCTTCATCTATATCCATCTTCTATCTATTTATCATTCATCTCTATTCATCCATTTATTCATCCTTCCATTCTCTTTTGATCCAATCTATCTATCCATCTATTATCCACATATCTACATTTCTATTTATCCATCTATCTCTAGCTATCTATATCCATTTATTCATTCATCCGTTTATTCATCTGTCATTTATCCATTCAGTATCTATTGATCTATCCATCCAATACATTTATCTATTCATCTATCCACCTACTTTTCTATTTATCTCCAACCATCTCTATCCATCCAGCTATTCATCCATTCATTCATCCATTTATCTATTATAATATATCAAATCTATTAATTTGTCTGTCTATCCATTTATCTATCTACCTTCTTACTATCTACCAGCCTATTCATCTACCTATCTCTATGCATCTACCTACTTACCTATTTATACCAATCTCCACTTATCTATCTATCCAGTTTTCTATCTAACTACCTATCTGTCTACTAGCATTTATTTTGTGCTTACTATGTGTCACACATTGTGCTAAGTCCTGGGTTCAGAATACATGATTTCTGCCAACAATAATGTGACTGTGGTCAAGTTTCTTCATTTCCCTGAGCCTCAATTCCATTATTTGTCAAATGTTACTAAACACAATTCTCTTATTACCTATGGAGTACTCAATGTTCTAGTCAAACTAGATGACTTGCTTTTCACTATAGATGATGTTCCCTCTCTTTCCTCTGTTCCTTTAAGGAGGCAGTCCCTCTAAGCCAAGTTTCTTTCAAGGCTGAGCTCAAGTACCATTACCTATAGGGGATTCATTGAGCTCTTCTAGACCTTCTAAGATGACTTCATGTTTACATCATATGTAATTTATGTTTACTTACCTTTGTCTACACTCTTCTGTCCTCCTCCTCCCTCCTCTCATTCTGAAGACAGATCCTGATGAATGACTCGTTCACTTGGTAAAGCAGAAGTAATATCTCCCAGCTTCCACTAATATGTCTCAGTACCTTGCCTCAATTTAGAAAGCTCTTGTATCCCTTCCTTATACTTGGCTTTCTGACTTTGAGGACCCCTTGATCTACTTCTGTCCTCTCTCCATGTTGGACAGCATCTTTCTATGCTCTATACCCATCCGATGGTTCCCAGGCACTAGAATATAAGCTCACTAAGTTTCATTCATTCATAGAGTTTCCTTCGTGCCTAGCCCAGTCTTGGACACATAGTAGGCACTTACAAATGCATGCTGATTGATTGACGCACATACGGCGCACTCCACTCCTCCAATATTCCTCAATCATGTTGAATTCTAATCATACCATACTGGGTGACAGTCACCCTCCCTCACTGATGGGGGTTAGGATTCTGTTCCGATTTTTCTTCAGCTCATGGGCTCTTAACAAATACCATGTCTCTTATTTTTAATGCATTTCCAAGGTAAGGAAATTAGATTTCTGTATGTGTGACTTCAATGAAAATCATCTATTTTGCTCTGCAATGTAAATTTCATTCCAGCTCCTGTGCAAGTGTTAATTCCCCCACTCCCGTGTCTGCTTTGAGGAGGGCAAAGTCCAGGATCACTGAGCTCATAGTAGCTTGATAATGTCAGATTATAGAATAACAATCATCCATCTTCTTGGTCATCTATTTATAAATCCATAACTCCATGGCTGCCTCCTGGCCCATCATTCAGCATCTCTAATCAATCAGTGTTGCACATGGACTGCACAATCAGTCTGTACATATTTCTCTGGCTGAATATCCATGCCTCCCTTTGTATCCGTTGGTTCATTGTGCCTTTCAACCAGGATTTTGTAGCTTCTAGCTTTCAGTTTTTTCCCTTCAACTGATAAAAGATATGTTCTCTCTCCCCCATGGTGAATATCACCTCTTCTTACCCACCCAGGAACAAAAAAACGATCACAAGTCAGGATTTTGGTGCACCACCCTCTTCTCTGACCTTTTCACAATAGAAGGGGAGAGGCAAGAAGAGGGAAGGGTATGGAGTCCAGCTCCCTTTCATTTGTCTCACTGAAATGAACAGTTTAGTGATCTTTTTAATAATAAAAAAAAAAGATCATTCATGTTGGAAGGGCACTTACCAATGATCTATCCCAGAGATTGCAAACACATGGCCACATGAGGTCCACAAAACTTCAGAGGACAGATTAAAATGTAATTGGGAAAAGTTTAACAAAATAAAAACAAAGTAAAACATAGACAATATTTACATTTTGGCCAGCTAGTTGGTAAAATGGATAGAATACTAGAACTGAAGTCAGGAAGACTCATATTTCTGAATTCCAATTTGTCCTCTGATACTTATCAAGCTGTGTGATCCTGGACAAGTCATGTAACCTCAGTTTCCTCAGCTGTAAAATGAGCTGGAAAAAGTGGCAAACCACTCCAGTATCTTTGCCAAAAAAAAAAAAAAGACCAAATGAGGTCACAAAGAGTCAGACACAACTGAAATGAATGAATGACAATGATATTACATTTTAAAATTAGGTCAAGATGCAGCCCCCAGCAGAATGTACAGCTCTCATTTCTATTCGAGTTTGATACCAAGTGATCTATTCTAACCCCTTTTATTTTACAAGTAAAGAACCTAAGGTCCAGAAAGTTGCAATAACTTGTTCCAAATGTCTGTATAGAGCAAAGAAAGGTTCTTAACCTAGGATCCGTGAACTTTCTTTTTAATTGATGAGTGTTTCAATATAATTGGTTTCCTTTGTAATCCTATGTGTTTTATTTTATGAATTTTAAAAGCATTCTTCTAGGGGGCAGATGGGTGGCTCAGTGGATTGAGAGCTAGGCCTAGAGACAAGAGATCCTAGGTTGAAATCTGGCCTCAGACACTTTAGTCACTTGAACCCCATTGCCTAGCCCTTACTGCTCTTCTTTCTTGGAACCAATATACAGTATTGATTCCAAGATGGAAGGTAAGGGTTTAAAAAAATAAATTAAATAAATAAAAATAAATAAAAAATAAAAAGCATCCTTCTGGGGAAAAAAAAGTAAATGGGGTTTACCAGGCTGCCAAAGAGTTCTGTAACACAAAGAAGGTAAAGAACCACTACTATAAATTTATGACCAAATAACATATAGAGAAAATTACAAGATGTAAAATGAATAATTTTGATTATGTTAAATTAAAAATGTTTTTTACAAATAAAACCAATGTGGTCAGGATTAGAAGGGAAACAACAGACCGGGAAAGTGGTTTATAATGAATTTTTCTGATGAGTCTCATTTCTCAAATATGTAGAGAACTAAGTCAAATTTATGAAAATATAAGCCATTCCCCAACTGAAAAATGGTCAAAGGGTATGAATAAGCCCTTTTCAGATGGAGAAATCAAAGCTATCAATAATCATATGAAAGAATGTTCTAAATCCCTCTTTATTGAAGAAATGAAAATTAAAACAACTCTGAGGCACCACACTTCACACCTATCTGACTGGTCAATATCACAGTAAAAGAAAGTGATAAATGTTGGAAGAGAAAGGGAAAAATTGAGCCACTAACGCATTGGTGGTAGAGTTGTGAACTGATTTAACCATTCTAGAGGGCAATTTGTAACAATGTCCAAAGGGATCATAAAACTGTGCATACTTTTTGATCCAGTAATATCACTAATAAATATGTAACCCAAATAAAAACGGGAGGGTGGAAGGATGTATTTATCAAAAATTATTTATAGCTGCTCTTTTTTGTAGTGGCAAAAAAAAAAGGAAATTAAAAGGGATGTCCATCATTTGGGGAATGGCTGAAAAAATTGTAGTACATAAATGGTGATAGAATACTATTGTACTGTAAGAAACAATGAAGAGGATGATTTCAGAAAGAGCTGGAAAGATCTACCTGAACTAATAAAGCAATATAAGCAGAACCAGGAGAATGCTGTATACATAACAGCAATATCATGGAATGGTCAACTGTGATTGACTTAGCTACTCTCAGCATTACAATGATCCAGAACAATTTTGAGGGACTTATGGCAAAGAATTCTATTTCCCCTTCCAGAGAAAGAACTGTGGGAGTCAGAATGCAGGTAAAAGCATGTGATTTTTCACTTTAGGTTATTGGGACTTTTTTTTGGAGCATTGTGTTTTATATGCTTATTCTTACAAAAATGAACACTATTGGAAATGTTTTGCATGATAATATATGTATAACCCAGATTGAATTGTTTCCCAGGCTGGAAAGGGTGGGAGAGTAGGAGAGAGGGAGATAATTTGGATCATATAACTTTGAAAATTTATGTGGAAATGTTATTACATGTAATTGGTAAAATAAAATGTCTTTATAATTAAAAATTGACTCCCCATAAGAGAAGTTAAATAGCCTATCTTATTCTTTTCTGTATATGTTATTTAGTTTCTTGAGGACACTGTGAAAATAAAACAGTTTTCTCATCTGTGTTTTTATACCTCAGCTCTCAGAATAGTACATTTTGCATAAAGTGGGTGCTACATAAATGCTTGTTGAATTAAAAAAAAACCTTTCTTTATATAGATATATATAGATATAGATATAGCCACTAGGCTGGATTAGAAATCTTCCTTGGTTTTCTATTGCATTCTTTTCCCCTGTCTCTAGAAAGAAAATAAAACCTACTTAGCCAGGTACCTAATGCCCTCTACCATGTGGTCTCTGGTCTATCTTTTCTAGCCTTATTTCATAGGATTCTCTTTTCTCAGCTTTGCATTTAAAGCTAAAAGGAATTAACTAGTCCAAACCCCTCACTATACACATGAGAAAAATCAAGCCCAGAAAAGTTAAGGGAATTGTCCATGGTCATCTGAATAATTAAATGTCAGTGGCAAGATTTGAACCCAGGTTCCTTCACTCCAGACTCATTCCCCAAGCAGACCGTGCTGCCTCCTTATAATTCTATCTTTCAGTCATTCTAGTTGTATCCCAACTCCAGATTCTCATAGATCATTCATGCTTGGAATCAGTTATACCTCCCAAATCCTCCTTTTCTCTACCATCCAAATATTTGCCATCTTTTAAAGCTCAGCTAAGCTACCACCTTGTGAAATATTTTCAAGTACTCCCATTTATTAGTATTTCCTAGAATCTCCATTTTAATCCAGGACCCACACCAGCCATTCTCCATTCTCCCCACTAGGACTGAACCTAAATCAACTTGGAAAGGAGTGAATTTGTTTTTATTATATGGCCCCTTCCAGTTCCCTCCTTTAACTCCTGGTGTTTTACACCCTTGATAACCCCTTCCTCCCAGGCTTAAATATCTCTTGAACACACATTCATACAAAACCCACTGGAGTTGCCAAAGACCACCCCCCTTCCACCTAAATACAACCGCAAATCAACTAAGTTCTAAGTTTCTAAAAATGGGTCTATGTAGTATATATAGCTCCCTATTTTTTTCTTCCTCCTCCTTATGTATGTCAGCTTACATAACAATATTATATACAATTTTCATCTATTATTACATTCAGCATCATTGTATAATATATGCTCTGTATACCTCTATATTACATTGTATGTTATATGTATATATATTGTCCATACGTGTAATACCAACAAAAATGCATATTTGTTCTGTATGTACTTATATAGGTATTTTTCTTCCCCGTTAGAAGTAAGCTTCTTATAATTATGTTAATTGATTTTATTAGATTAATTAATTATGTCATTAATTGTATTTGTATCCCCATACCTATCATGGTCTGGGCACATCATAGACACCTAAAACATGCTTATTGATTGATTAATGTTTAGAGGGAGAGATGGATGTGATATGGAAATGTGTTTGTCCTTCAATACATACCCACATACTCCATCCATCCATCCATCCATCCTCATACGCGCCATATTGGTATATCATGTGCCTATTTATATTTGTATATATGCATATGAGGGGAGCCAGCCTAGTGAGCTAAGCCCAGATCTCCATTCTAGATGGGCCTGAGCTTAAAGCAAACACTTTATAAGTTTTCAGGTAGGACAGTCCTTGTGAAGGAAGGGAAAGGAACAGATGTGGAAGCCATAAACTGCAGGATCCATTATTCAAACCTTCACTCCATGGCTACAGCTGGGAGTGAGAAGCATGGAGGCTGTCCGTGTTGCCTCCCTTGTAGCAGGCTGCATATGGAATAGTCTCTTATTGCTATCGACCAGCTGTTCTCCACCTGACCTACACTACTCTGAACACCAGGAATGCCTTGGCTACTGCTACAAGCCCAATTAGTAAGCACAGTCCAATGGTGATGGGTGGCAGTGGGTGGTGTTTGAGCGGATTCCTGACTGTCCACCACCAAATACATCACCATTTGGTTTTCTCTCTCACTCTCTAATTATTAGATGATTCCCTCCCTGGGATATACTTTAAGAATAAAAGACTCCTTAATTAAAGGTAATTTACTTTCTTGTGTTCCATTTGCCATCATATGTAATTATTATAAACATTGACTTGGAATGAGGATTTTCTTTTGTGCCTTACAAGACCTCAGCTTCCCCTTCTATTATATCTGATAGCAAAGTCATAATTCAGTGGTTAAAAGAACAGAACTCCTCACTATGGAAGTATCATAAAAACGTAGAACATCAGAGTTGGAAGAAACCTTTGAGATCATCTAGGCTAACCTCTTTATTTTGCAGAGGAGACTGATGCCCAGAATTACAAAGAATCCTCCTTTTTTATTCGTTAAAGCAAGTCTGCCATGGATCTCCACTAGGCATAACTATATGTCCTTAGAAGTATTACACAGCTACATCTCTTTCAATAAATATTCTATCATTCAGACTACATAGTAGGTTGCAGTCAAGGCACCAAGGTCAATGAGAAACCCAAATCCACACAGTAGGGCTGCCCTGCCACTTACGTAGAATGGTAAAAAAAAAAGATGGAGAAAAGGGGAAAAAAAAGATCAATGTGTGTATGTGGGTGTTTCCTCTCCTCTCTCAACTTTAAGCTTTACCTTGTTTCCCCCCTGGCTCATTACTTTCACTTTAACAACCAACTTACAGTTTGTCATATGAAACACCCGCACTCCTCACACCTGTTTGGAGCTAGAAATCTGAGAATAGAGTATGGCTATAACAAAGCAGCCTTTTTTTCCTAATCCTAGAAAGGAAATAGAGCTCAAACAGAGCTAGTTCATATAATAACAATTATGTCTTCCATGTATGTCATTCTTCAGTACTTCCCCTACTCAGCTGACAAATTGATCAAATGATTACAAATGATTCCTAAAATAGAGCTCTGACAGTGTCACACCCTATGCCCACTCTCAGATCGTCAATGGATGCTCATGGCTTCTTAGATAAAATACAAAAGCATCACCACGCATTTAAAATCCTCTACAAAATGACCTCTCCTTTCCATCACTCCCCTTCCCACATGCCCCTGAGCCTTTCTTAGTGCCTTTGAATGAGTTGTCCCTCACATCTTGAATGCACTCCATCCTTAATTTTCCCCCAAGATTCCTTAGCTTCTTTTGGAGTACACCTCAGGTGACACCTCTCTTCCAAGATCTTTTCTGATCTGTTCAGTTACCATATTTGCCCCCTCTTAAAATTTCTTTGCATTATTTTGAGTGTTATTTGTGTTGCTTTGCATTTACTTACTTGCGTGTCTGGTATAAGCTAATAGAATGTAAGCTCCTTGAGGTCAGGGTCTACTTCAGAAGATATTCTGTATAATAGCAATTTGATGTGTTCATTGAATTGAAATTAGTGATTATGTTTCCATAGTGCTTTATACTACCCTAAGCCCTGTATGATTGCATTATGTGCATTATATTTTTTTTATTCTTATAGCAACTCTATGAAAGAGATAATAGAAATGTTATTATCTTCAATTTACAAAAAAAGAAATGGAGTCAGAGTCAGTAGTAATTCCATGGGTAAGTGACAGGAATAGAAGTTGGCTCTAGTTTTCCTGATTCCAAGTCCACTCTTCTTTCCATAACATCATCTTGCCTAAGGAACCAACTAAACACCAAACACTGGAGAAGGGCTTATGAGCAACATGAAATGAATGATCAAATAGAAAATGTCTCTGGGGTTTTAGTTGTGCATGATTTCACTTGTTTTCTATTTGTTCACTTCATCTCTGTCTTCAATTTCCAATTAATTTCTATTCTCCTGCTTCAGTACCTTTTAGTAACCTCCTTGCTATCTCTCTGGTGTTACCTTTGAAATCTCCCACAAGCAGAATTAATCTTACAAGTAAATGGAGCTGGCGACCACCTCAAGGATATATCTGCTGGGTGAAGACCAATCTAATCTAATCAGCATTTTTTTAAAGCTGCTACCATGTATAAGATATTGTTCTAGGTTCTGGAAGGACAAAAAATAGCCCCTGCCTTCAGGAGACTTTTATTCTGCTAGGGGAGAGGGGTTCAGTACAACATGTAAAGAAGTAAATATACATATTTATTTTATACTTTTTATATATTTCATGCTTATATTTTCATATGATATATTTATATATACTATAAAATATATATTTATACAAATATATAAAATATACCAGTTTATACTTTATATGCCTGTATCTCTTGTGGACACATGAGATGGTGATGAGCTAAATCTTTTTTTTAAACCCTCACCTTCTGTCTTAGAATCAATACTGTATATTGGTTCCAAGGCAGAATGGTGGTAAGGGCTAGGCAATGGGGGGTAAATAACTTGCCCAGGGTCACACAGCTGGGAAGTGTCTGAGGCCAGATTTAAACCCAGGACTCCCCATCTCTGGGCCTGGCTCTCCATCCACTGAGCCACCCAGCTGCCCCCATGAGCTAAATCTTTTAAGGAAACTGAAGAGGCAGAGGTGAAGAAGGAAAGAATTCCACCTCTTGGGGACAGACTATACAAATGCATAAAGGTAGAAAATGGAAGCCAGTTGGCCACTTCAGTTGGGACACTGAGTTTCCATCAGTTACTTGCCTCTCGCTCCTGGCTATAGTCTGGGCATCAAGGGTTGAGTAATAGATCCTGAAGTTTGGAACTCCACAGCAATGACTTCCACTTCTGTTATTTTGCGTGTCTTGTATGCAAACTTAGAGAGGATAAATACTTATCTAAGGTCTAATAAGTCAGGGGAAACGGGCTTGGAAAAGTAGGCTGTAGCCAGATGGTAAAGGTCTTTATGTGCCAAACAGGAGTTGGCATTTTTTTCTTCTAGAGGCTCTAAGGAGCCACAGAAGTTATTGAGCTATATTTAGATTTGTGTTGGGAAAAATATATATATTTTAGCAGATGAATGAAGGATAGAGTAGAAGATGGGTTGGTTCCTGGAGGACAGGCTTCTGAAAGGCATAATAATGAAGGACTCCAGGATATTTAGGGGCAGCACAAGGGGACACTACACATGAGAACAGAGTGGAAAGGTAGTGGGGTAGGAGGAGAACCAAGTCAAAATTAGCTACTGCATAATTATGCCTCCAGCCTGCCCTTCCTACAAGGTCTTGTTGCATTCTGATTCAAAGTACTGTCTCCTGTGATGACATTCTCCCATCCTTGCATCTCCTGTATCAAGTATCTCAAAGGAGAGAGGGGGCAATGGGGGAGATGTGAATCAGTAAAAGTCAGGCCTTCCATTCTGACCATACCGAAGAATCTCCTAAAGGAAGATCAATAAGGCTTCCAAGGACAATGGACACTAAATCATCTAGGAAGGCGTGACAAAGGGTGCTGTGAAGTTGGTGCAAGATGATCTGGAATCCCAGAGTAGGACAAGTTGGGGTAGGTAGAGAAGGATCTTGTTCATTGAGTCTTTCTCAGACAGAATTGCCCTTGTGGGTAGGTACAGTAGATGCCCTCCTTGCTCTGTAATCAGGATCAGAATGTTGTGGCAGGCAATGCAACTTGGGGTCAGTCTAAAGTTTAAAGCTGGAAGATTCCTTAGATAGCATCTAGCCTAAGCCCATTTTTTAGAAGAGTTAAATGACTCACCCAAGATCATGGCAGTGGTAATGAAATTGGAATTTGAGAAGTCCATTTACCTTATCCCAAGAGAGATGTGTTCTTTGGGTTTGTTAAAGCTATATTTTATTTTTACTTTTATTTTATTCTTAATTATGTAGTAAAGCTCTCTTTAAACACACACACACACACACACACACACACACACGCACACACACACCAGTTCCTCCTTTTAATTATTTCCTTTTTATCTTGTATAAAGCTTGCTTTGTATATATTTGTTATCTTCCCCATCAGACTACAAGTTCCTTGAAGGAAGGGACTGTCATATTTCTTTTTGTATACCCAGTGCTTAGCATAGCACCTGACCCAAAGTAGGTACTTAATAAATGTTTACTGAATTTTTTTATTAAATGAAAGAAAAGAATTATCCAGACCAAACCCTAGAATATAAGGAAATCATAACATACTTAAAAACTAGACACAGTGGTAGCAGCCCCAACAGGTGGAAATGTAGCCTCCACAAACAAATCTGGGATCAAAGTTTATTGGGAAAAGATGAAAAACTTAAGTTGGGGCATCTGGGATTCTTTCGGCAAGTGTCTTCATTTTATATTTGGGGTATTTCCTCACATGTACTACAGATGGCCAGTCAGAATGGAACAGGACCAGATATAGTAATATAAGGGGGACCTAGGAAAACAAAAGGCACTGGAGCACAAAGAATTCTGACTAAAATGAGAAATGCCTGGGTTCAAATTCCTCTTCTGAAGCCTACTATCCCTATGAACTTGGGTCCATTTCAGTAGCCTTCCTGGGTCTCAGATTCCTCATCTATAAAATAAGGAGGGTGAATTAGATGATCTCTGACCTTCCTTCCACTTCAAGATAATCCTATGAATATACAGGTACAAAGTGAGCCAAGATTAGGAGAAAAACTCAGGTAGGAGGAGACACAAAATGTGGTGGCACCCAGCCAAGCAGAGAGCTGGCCAGGAGAGCTGTATTTCTACAATGTCTTCCTGCCACCAAGTTTCTGTCTGGACTTCTGCCTCCTTTATCTTCTGGGCTTCCTTTCTCACGTTCCATTCCCAGCCTCCCCATATTTGGCCCTGATGGTCATATTTTCCAAATGGACCAAAGGAGCATTATGTTCCTCCAGTCTCTAGGGTAAAAGTCAAAAAGGGTACATTTTCCCATCAAAGCAATAAACACAGAAGCAGATTGATGAGGAAGGAGTAAATAGTTCATTCAGAATGAAATCACCTTCTGTCTCTGCTCTCTTGACCCACACCCCATCTCAGGAAAGGTAACGGAAAGGGAGACTTCAGAGAAAAAGAGAAAAGTAGGAAGGGATGGAGAAACAGAAAGGGAGGTGAGGTCAGTAAACAGGAATAAGAAGGAACAAAGGAGGAAAGGAAAGGTGGGGGGGGATCGTGAACAGAGCCAAGAAAGACCTAAGAGAAGTCACAGGTTAGAAGAATCTCCAAGTCCAAGTGGTGTTCAGACATTTCATAGAATTATGGCCTAGAACCTAGTGGGTTAAGAGAGCAGCTAGACCAACCCACTCATTTTACAGTTAAGGAAAAATCATGTTTGTAGTAAAATCGAAATATAGAAAGTAAGGCAGTCTGTGTCACTTGTGCAGAATTTTTCTCTCTAAATAAGAATGTGAAAAGAAGGATGAGAGGGAGAAGAATCGTTTTGCTATCCCATGAGTCCAATGCAGTCCCTCCTCCTCCAAAATCATCTGTCAGCACCCTGCTTAAAAACTTAGACGCTCCATGAATGCTGCTAGCCTGAGAGCCCAGTACATGGGCAGTCAGGCCCTTCTGGCTCCACAAACATGGTGAGAGAGTTGGCTGCCTCCCCTTCCCAGCTGGCCAGGAGGAGCCCCGTTCAAGTTTCCTCCAGAGCCCCCCATTCATAAAATCTTTCAGTTAGCACCTGCACGAGTCCCTCCCCCTCCCAAGGAGTTAGTGAGGGTAGAGAGGGACAAGCTCGGCTATTGAATATAAAGCTGGAGGCTTCTATTGCCCAGGCTCCAAGCTCACCTTGAAATAAAGTCCAAAAAAAAAAGTGGGGGGAAAAAAAGCTCTGGACAGGAGCCAAATGTGAGAACCCTGGCAAGAGGCCTTTTTCCTCTACCTGTAAGTCAGCCTTTGTTGAAACATAAAAGCTTTAACGGTTTCCCACAGAACCGTGTTTCACCACCCAGGGTTTCCCGAGGTGGTTTTTCTGTCCAAAATCCTCCAGCAAGAGCAGAGTTTGCTGGAATAAGAGCACTTGGTACTTCCCCATAGCACCTTCCATTCATGTGATTTCAAAGCCTGTCACAGATGCAGATCCAAGGCCCCCTGAGCTCCTCCATGCCCGTTTTACAGATTGGAAACCTCCTACGGTGCACATTAGCCTTTCCCTCCAGGATTTTCCAGCCCAGCCCACCCCTTTGCCCCTCCCCAAAAGAGAGAACTGGCTCCCCTTCTAAGGATTATTATTCCCATGCTCCTTCTAGGCAGGGAGCGCATATTTTATATCCAATGGACCATGAAGGTCTGAAGGAGGCACACTGATTTATCAGGTACATAACCATACAGCTTAAATTGTGTCAATATATCTTTGCATAGTGGATGCTGAAGGATGCCCCCAATTTCTTTGGTAAATCATACACATTTAAAGTCCCCAAATGCCTAAATATATATTTATCCAGTAAATCAACTCAGCTCTGAAGTGAGTCATTCCTTTTCCTCAAAATACAAGATAGGATTTCTAACCTTATTTTTCCTTTCAAGTTAAAAAAAATAGGGAACAGAGAAATGAAATTCTGAATAATGAATGTTTAAATATTGACGAAGATTTGACACAAATGGATGAAATGGAGGAACCCAGAGCGATGGAGCTGCACTCTAGCTACTTAACACCAGACTGTACAAAGGAAAACATTTTGCTAAAATCTCTAAGGTCCTTTCCAGCAATAAAAGTCCATGATTCTATGACACCCTCATTAAGTTCTCAAGAACAGGGTCAGATTCTGGAAGAAGTTGGTAGAGAGGCTGCTTTGTACAAAAGGAAATATCACTGGAGATTGCATGGTCCTTCTTTCCATATTTCCTTTCTCAAGCTATTTGCAAGCACTGCTTGAAAACAACAGGGTTATATTTAATTACAAAATCTTGGAATTCAGTATCCTATCTTCCCAGGACTTGTCTAGTATCTCCTTTTTCATATACGCTAGCAGGGAAGGTAGCAAAGGTAACATCCCTACTGTTTTATAGTTGTGAGTGTTGAGGCATCTGCGCCTCCAATAATTTGCTTAACTCTAGTATCTTTTACCAAAAATATACTCTTCCTCTGAGCCACACAGACTCATTCTTTAGTGGTAATCTTTGATTCTTTCCCCTTTCCTTCCTTTCATCCAATCATTTGCCATATCCTGTCACGTTTACTCCTGAACCACTTCATATATCTCTTTTCCCCTTTTCTATTCCCTCTTCTATCACCTTAATTTGGCCCCCATTTTCTCTTGCTGGAAATAGTTTCCTAATTGGCTTTGTGGCATCCCATCTACCTTTCTCAATCTATCATCCCACTACCAGATTTGTCTTTCTAATGTAGAAGTCATCATGTCACAACCAAACATTCTATGGTTCCCTATTGTCTGGTTTTTTTTCTTACAGAAAAACTCAAACCTGACAGTCTAGATCCTTCCAAATCTCATTCTCCATATTTCTTCCCAAGCTTGATGTTTTATACTACTCCTCAACGTTTTCCCACCTCATACTCTATGCTTTTCCCTACTATTTCCTAAAATCAATATGCACTACTACCTTTTTCCCTTCACTTTGCTTCTGTCCTTGAAGACTTAGATATGGTGTCACCTCTTATTTGAAGTCTTCCCTGATGCCTTAAGCTAAAATAATCTCTTCCCCCATTTTTCTCTCAAAATATTTTGTGAATACCTCATTCAACCTAGCCTAATTTGAAAACTAAAATTGAATTTAATGTGCAAATTTATCTATTTGGCTTTTAAAGCACTCTATAGTCTACTCCCAAACTATCCTTCCAGCAAGAGAAGATACGATTCCTCCTTCTAGATTACACAGCAGTTATTCTTTGTACTTTTATCCCCAGGAGCCTAGTACAGTGTAGGGACTAAGTAGGGACTTAAATATTTGTTGAATGGTTGAGTATAATTTTCTGCTTACGTTTAAATCCATGTATGAGCTTCTATCATGGCATGAAAATGATCTGGGGTTCCCAGAAAAGATGCCAGCAGAATATGAGTGCTAACAGCTTCTAATGTGGCACAAAAAGCTTTGAGAATGGTCCTGTCATCAGACTAGACTGTGTCAGCTCTCTACGGACCAACTACCTTGTCTGTCACCAGTAGGTTAACAACTAAGTGGTAAATTCCTCGGCCATAACAATACATGAATTAAAATCATTTTGAAAATGGTCCTCAATACTTTGCAGACCATTTCCATAGAGAAATGACAGAGGCTAAAAAGAGAAGGTATTAAGGACTAAGAATCACATTATTTTTAGATAATTCATGAACATTAACTTAACTGCAGGTGCTGTGAATGTGAGATCTTTGTTCAATGGCCAAGAACTGACATATTGGAAGGACTAAAGCCCATCTATACAGATATCCTTGAAGTAAGACAAACTAAAACCGCAGGCTAAATGGAAGAATAATTTGGGTTTTCCTAGAAGAAATAAACAAAGAAAGGAGATGGTAATGTTGGTAATATTATTATTTGTTATTGTGGTTCATTTGTTTCCAGTTGTGTCCAACTCTTCATCCTTTTTGAGGTTTTCCTGTCAAAGACACTGGAGTGGTTTGTCATTTCCTTTTCTAGCTCATTTTACAGCTGAGGAAATTGAGGCAAACAAGGTGGAGCAACATACTCAAGGTCACAAAGCTAGTAAGTTCCTGAGACCAGATTTGAACTAAGTTTTTTGTTGTTGTTGTTGCTGTTGTGTTGTTTTTTAAACCTTTACTTTCTGTCTTGGAATCAATGCTGTGTATTGGTTCCAAGGCAGAATAGCAGTAAGGGCTAGGCAATGGGGGTTCAGTGACTTGCCCAGGGTCACACAACTGGGAAGTGCCTGAGACCAGTTTTGAACCCAGGACCTCCTGTCTCTAGGCCTGGCTCTCAATCCACTGAATTACCCAGCTGTCTCCTTGAACTCAGGTTTTTAATAGAAATATTCAAGGTAACCAAAAATGCAGAAAAGTGAGAAACAGAAAGAGGCAAAAATATTGACCTTGTTATAGTGTTAATCCCAAAATCTTGCAAACACTTAATTGATACAGATCAGTCATCACCAGGAAGTGACCAAAAGAGCCTAGAAACTACCTTAGCCAACAAAGACTTATTTTCTTTGCAAAGGCAAGTCAATAAGTCAACAAGCATCTCCTCAGTGCCAGGAACACATGACAGGCATTCTGCTAAGCTCCGAGGTTACAAAAGGCAAAAGACTGCTCTGCTTTCAAGGATCTCATTATTTAATGGAAAGACAAAGTGAATAGAGTGCAGCTGAGAGGTTTTTAAAAAGCCTGGTTTAAAATATAAACTGTTAAACACCAAAGAAGAGGATAGTAGAAAAGTGAAGGCTTATAAAAGCATAAAGCAATAGAAGTGGACATAAGTTTGAAGAAAAGGTGACCTGGAACCCCAAAAAGGGCCATATCATCCCCAGGGCATCCATACATGAAAATAGCAGTAGGAAAACAAATAGATAGAACATGGAAAAATATTTATGATGATCGATTTTCATAAGCAGTGATAGAGAAACTATGTTGAACTTGGTCCTAGAAAGGGTCCGAGATTCAAATATTTATTGCATCTGAGCTGTGTGATACCGGCCAAATCTCTAAAGCTCTCAACCTTAGTTTCTCCATCTGCAAAATGGGGATAATAACAATACCTCTCTCACAGGGTTACTATAACCATTAAGTGAAATAATATTTATAAAGTATTTTGCAAGCCTTAAAGCACAATATAAATGATAGCTATTACTCTTACTACTACTACCACTACTGCCATCACTTTCGTACTTCTACCATATTAATCCTTGAAGTACAATAAAAGTTGGGTCAGTGTGATGCTGTACAAAGAATACTGGCTACAGAGTCAGGAGATCTGCATGTGCATCCCACCGCTGACATTTATGACCTGTATCACTTTGGGCAATTTACTCATCTTTTTATAGGTCTCCGTTTCCACAACTAAAAAACGAGGAGGCTGAGCTAAATAGCATCTGAGTTCTCTTCCCATTTTAATCTAGAATCGTATGAGCTTGAATACTTAGGAAAATACAGGAAATGGGTGGCTCAGTGGACAGAACACCAGGCTTGGAGTCAGGACGATGCAAGTTCAAATCTGTCCTCAGACACTTACTAGCTGTGGGACTCTGTACGAGTCACTTAATCTGTCCACTTCAGTTTTCTTGCCTATAAAATGGGCTGGAAAAAGGAAATGGCAAAAGCTCACCAGTGCCTGTGCTGAGAAAATCCCAAATAGGGTCACGAAGAAAGAGTGGGAACAAGTGAAACAACTGAACAACGCCACTTGGGCACATGAAGCTGGAAAAGGCTGCTTCTCCCCCAGATATACGCCGAGAAGATTAATTCTGGAGGAAACGTGATCTCAAAAGCACCGAGAAGTGACTTGATGAGGCATCTCCGGGAGGAACAGATGCCAAGAGGATGGGAAAAAATAACAGTCAGTATTAACACTCTAAATGGGTAGCCTATCGACATCAATAGCTATCGATCTGTGTGTCTACGGTCTCATCTTTATATCTGTATGAGAATGATCACAAGAGAGGAAAATGAGTGAAAACAGGAGAAGGAAACAGGCAGGACTCAGCACAGCATCCCTAGAACAGGCTACCCTCTGGACAGTCCCTCACCCAACAGAAAGGTACCAGAATGGGAGTCTCTGCTGCCTTTACTGTTCATGGATTACAAAAAGGCATTTGAGTTTGTAGAGAATACCTGCTTAAGGCTCTTATCTAAGGGGGAGTTGCTCATGCATATGTTAAGATCAAACCAGGTTCACTGACAAAAGCAACCACAAGAGACAACTCTGCCCATGGATTCTCTCAGTACTAACATGAGGTGAGATAATTTACTTTTAAAAAGGCTGTGTTGGGGGTTGGGGGGAGAGCTGGGTGGCT
The DNA here is from genome assembly GCF_027887165.1 of Monodelphis domestica. Classification (NCBI taxonomy): domain Eukaryota; kingdom Metazoa; phylum Chordata; class Mammalia; order Didelphimorphia; family Didelphidae; genus Monodelphis; species Monodelphis domestica. The sequence continues at coordinate 96,548,928 of NC_077230.1, read as the reverse complement.
CAGTGGATTGAGAGCCAAGTCTAGAGACAAGAAGTCCTAGGTTCAAATCTGGCCTCAGATACTTCCCAGATGTGTGACCCTGGGCAAGTCATTTAACCCCCATTGCCTAACCCTTACTGCTCTTCTGCCTTGGAACCAATACACAGTATTGACTCTAAGACAGAAGGTAAGGTAAGGGTTTTAAAAATAATAATAATAAAATAAAGATAAAAGGGCTGTGTTCCCTGAAGGTATTTGTCCCTGTCCTGGAGGATGTCTTGCCGGAGGTCTAAATAGAAATGTCCTAGAGGCAAGGAGGGAGGTCTTCCAAGGGCTCCTCTGGACAGATGGCATCCTGCCACTTGCCTCATCATGCCCTCCAAGCATTCTATGGCCTCCTCAATGAGATCCATGATTATTCCAAAGAGATCAGACAAATGATCCATGCAGGAAACACTCAATGAATGAAAAAATATCTCTCATTCAGATTATGACATATGGTTGGGTGACCATCCATAGAGTTATTATATCAATCACATTTCAACATAGACACTTCAGATGGACAGCAAATTGAGCCCAGAATTGACTAGGAGGAAGAGAGCAAGATGGATTGCTTTCAACAATCCCCATGCAAAAGAACTGTATTTTCTTTCTTTTTGTTTTTTTAAACCCTTACCTTCTGTGTATTGGCTCCAAGGCAGAAATGTGCTAAGGGCTAGGCAATGGGGGTCAAGTGACTTGCCCAGGGTCACACAGCTGGAAAGTGTCTGAGGCCAGATTTGAATCTAGGACCTCCTGTCTCTAGGTCTGACTCTCCATCCACTAAGCTACCCAGCTGCCTCCAGAACTGTATTTTCAATACAAATGATAGCTTGATGATGTTTTAAGGTGGAACATGCTTGATTATCAGAATCTTAAAGGAATTCAAATTCCAGGTGACTCAACTAGCCAGGGAGAGATGCAAGGAGTACCTAGATGCAGCACATTTCCAGTGATGCCCTAGACTCAAGGATTGGTGTTGAACAATTTATGATTAGAAAAGAAGAGGCATCACCGAGGCAGTATGAGTGAGAGACATTCCATGTATTTTCCTTGTTATTCCATCATTCAGTCACGTCTGACTCTTTCTGACTCCATAGCATACCAATATTGTCCATGGGATTTTCTTGGCAAAAATACTGGACTGGCTTGCCATTTCCTTCTCCAGTGGATTAAGGGAAACAGAGGTTAAATGATTTGTCTACAGTCCCAAGGATGATACGTATTTGACTTGCATTCAGCTCTTTCTCACTGCAGTCCCAGGGCTCTCTGTACAGAGGCACCTCCTGGCTGCCTCCAAGTAGGCCACCTACAAAATGTAAAAAGTCTAGAGAAAAGTTTTCTGTGTCATGGGATCTTTGACAATCTGGTGAAGCCTTATGGGTCCCTTCTTAGAAGAATGTTAAATGCATAAAACAATGCATAGAGTTACAAAGAAAGCCAATTACATTAAAATATTATTTCTTTTTAAATATCAAATTCACAGACACCAGGTCAAGAATTCCCAGGCTAGAAGAATCTCTCCAGTAGATTAGTTGGATTCCATGTGGAGGATCTAAGAAATACCATGCATCCAAATTGATCAGCATAAAAACCACAAAATCTGATCCCATCCACTTACTAGCTATATGACCCTGGTCCAGTCACTTTACTTTATTTGCCTTAGTTCTTCATTTATAAAATAATCTGAAGAAGGAAATGGCAAACCACTCCCATACTTCTGCCAAGAAAATCCCAAATTGAGTCACTAAAAGGTAGACAGGATAGTAAAACAACCTGGGAAGGTATAATGGCTTGTGATTTTTACCAAGGGAAGCAATACTGCATCAATGGAACCACAGATTCATTGGAGTATCAAGGTAAGTAATACAACCAGATTGTATGTTCCTTGAGGACAGGACAAAGAATACATCTTGGGTTGTTTAACAGCATTTTTAAAACTCTAAATTATTTAGGGAATCATAATGACATATGTAACAGAAAGTCCACTGGACATTGAGTATGATGGCTTTCATTTGTGTCCTGGGTTTAATTACACTTGGCTACCAGTATGTTTTAGGAGAAGTCACTTTAGGAACTCACTAAGACTTGGTTATATTGTGTAAAATAGGAGTAAAAATAAGTTGCAATGCTTTCCTACTTTACATGGTTGTTGTGAGGGTCAAATAATGCCATCTATGATCATAGTTAAAAAAACATTTAGGGCAGCCCCCCAGTTTTAAACAGAGAAACTCAGAGAGGCTAAATGCCTTGCCCAAAGTCACCCAATAAGTTTCAGGCAGAATCTGAACCCAGATCTTTTGAATTCAGAGTCCATGCATGGTCTTTCTAATATACAAAGGATATCATAGTCTATAATATTAAATTCTCATTTATTGCAAGTTGTTATTTGAAGTATGATTGGCAAGAAAAGAAATTGCCTTCCATGTGTGACTCCCTATAAAAATGAGTTGTAAACATTCAATGCCTTCTGGTCATTGAATCCTTTAACCATCATTGGGTTTATTCCCCTGTCTTCAACAATGATAGCCTTCAAGTCATTCCGTAAAATTATAGATGTTAGAACTAGGAAGGCCATTAGAAGCTCTTGAGTTAATCTCATCATCTTTCTAATAATGAACCTGAGGCAAAGAGAGGGGGAGATATTTGTCCAAGAATGTAGCAGTGGTAGGATTTGAAACCAAGTTTTGTTTTTGTTTTTTTATCCTTAATCCAGGATGCTTTCTATTACTCAGTCCAGGTGACCCTTCTCCCTTCTTTTCCCTTTCCCAGCCCTAGGTAGTCCACAGTGCAAGGGGGTTGCAGGTATGGCCACAATGTTGGGGTGCCTTCCACTTCTTTTCCCTTCTTCACTCCCTGAGGCCTCACAAACCCCCTCAAAAATAAATGACTGTATGGTTTCAGACTACTAGGACAAGATTAATTGGGGAAACATTGCTAAAATAAAAGTGTAGCTCAGTCCAATGACATCCAAAAAACTTTAACTTTATATTTACTCTATATTAAGTATCTGGTGGGCACTAGGGTCACAAAAACAAAAGTAGAAATACCCTGCCCTCAAGAAGTTTACATTTTGCTGAAGAGGGGAAATGTGGGCAAAAATAAGTAAACTGAAAACATTCGGGGAAGGGATAGGATAACATCCTGTGCCTCGGCAGGAGGATTTCAGTAAAGACATCATGCAGTAGGTTATTCTGAGTTGATGCTTATGGAAAAAGCAAGTCCCAGGGAAAGAGATAAGAAGTAAGGAGTGCATTCCAGGCACGGATGCATAGTTAAGGCAAAGGAGAAAAGTGAGATGGAATTTCATAAATAGGGAACAAGAAGTTGGCCAATTGCAATAATTAAAAAAAAAATTATCACAGAGTCTAATGTGAAAGTCACCTAAAAACCAGATTAGAGCCAGGTTTTGAAGGGTTTTAAATGCTAAACAAAAGAGAATGTTTTGTTTCGTTTTTTCCTAGAAGCAATAGGGAGCCACTGAAGCTTCTTAAGCAGGGGAATGATATGTTTAACCTGTTTGTTAGACAGATTAGTTGGCAGCTGTATGAAAGATGGATTGGAGGGAGGACAGATTGGAGAGGGCTCACCATTTGGGAGACAATTGAAATAAGCTATGGCAATTGATGAGATCGCCAAGAAAATAGAGGGAGAAGAAAAAAGCACAGACTGGAACTCTGAGGTCTATCTGGGCAAAGGGGACAGGACGTGGCTCTAATCTGCAAAAGAGAATAAGAAGGTGCTGTCAGACAAATAGGAGGAGAACCATGAGAGAGAAGCATCTTCAGGGAAGACAGCATCCAAGAGGAAGGAATGGTCAACCACTTTAGAGAGTTTAAGTCATTTAAGGTATGCAGATTCTTTAGGTAATATTGTTTTGTAGGTCAACAGTCTGATCATGGTTATCTATGAAATGTTTTATGGCATGGTGACACAGTGCATGGAGTGCTGGGTTTGGAATCAGGAAGACATCTTCCCAAATTCAAATATGACCTCAGATACTTACTGACTTTGTGACCCTGGGCAAGTCATTCAACCCTGTGTGCCTCAGTTTCCTTATCTACAAAATGAGCTAGAAAAGGAAATGGCAAACAACTCCAGTATCTTTGCCAAGAACCCCCCCCCCAAGAATCAAATTAGACTGAAAATGACTGAACAACAATGCAATCCTTAATTTTTGAAGTTATCTGAGAAATTAGAAACTCACTCAAGTGTCCAAAATTAAAGCTTTCTTACTTTGATGCCCCTTAGTTTGGTTGTTTTAACTCTCTCCTCAAAGATTTCTTCCAAGCTATGACCTATGTTTGCAATGGTTCCACTCTGACTTTCTACCATTTTTTCCCCTCCGACAATAGTTAAGTACCTTCTTATTTCTGATTTCTTCTGGGAAGCTTTCCATAACTGACTGAAGCCCAGGGCTACCCATCCTGTTCTTTATCCTTTGTTGCATTATTATGAATCAATGTTTATGTATCCATCAAGCTTTTTAACCCATCACCTATATGAAAATATTGCCTCCTTGATTACAAATATGAAAGAGAGAGATGTGGATGAACATAACCAATGAACGTTTCAGAAGATTTAAAGTCTAACTTAAAAGTTAGCAGGAAACACATTTGAAAGAGTCTGTCAGTGGCTCAGATTTCAAAGCAGGGAAGAGGGATCCTCACGTCCTGTTCTGGAAAGTGTTCTCTGGTATCTGCTTTGACAGATCAAATATTAGCCTTATCTCTCTGCTCAAACTTTAGGATTTTTCAGCTAAAAGTTTGAAAGGCAGACATAGAATGGTATTTTAAATTAGACTGTTTTTTTTAAACCCTCACCTTCCATCTTGGAATCAATACTGGGTATTGGCTCCAAGGCAGAAGAGCAGTAAGGGCTAGGCAGTGGGGGTTAGAACAGCTGGGAAGTGTCTGAGGCCAAATTTGAACCCAGGACCTCCTGTCTCTGGGCCTGGCTCTCAATCCACTGAGCCACCAAGCTGCCCCCTAGACTGTTTCTTAATACATGTCATGGCATGCACAGTTAGACATTTCACATTAGCTAAAAGACATAGGAGCTTCTTCCGGTTAAGATGGCGGCTTAGAGAAAGCTGAAGTTCAGATCTCCGGAAAACCCTTCCCGACCGATCTCAAACTAGAAGCTCCTAAGGCGCCGAAATTCAAAACGATCAACAGCACAGACCCTGGGAACCCTCCTCCTGGACCTGGACCCGGTTCAAAAGGTACGGCTCCCCTTAAAAGCCAGAACCCGAGATCCCTCGGACCTCAGGGGTAGGAGCGCAGAGTCCAAGGCTCCCGGAAGCGGCAGCCGCGCCGGGCTCAGAGAGCAGGGTCTGAGGAACAACAACCCTCAGGGTCTTCTACCCAAGTCCCAGTCCGGGTGAAAGTTACTGCCTGGGGCTTCCGCTGCAGAGAGCCGGTTGGTCAAAGAGCCGGTTGGTCCGGGTGAAAGTTACTGCCTGGGGCCTCCGCTGCAAAGAGCCGGTCGGTCCGGGGGAAAGTTACTGCCTGGGGCCTCCGCTGCAGAGAGCTGGTCAAAACAACAGCAACCCTCAGGGCGGGCAAGACAGCCTCACCGGCTGGATCCTGCTATCCAAGTCTCAGTGAAAGTCTGTGATCTCCGAGCTTGGGGAAGCGGCAGCCCATCCCCCCGCAGGCCGACGAAACAGCCTCACGGCCAGGGATTCTGAAGGCAACTTCCGGAAATCGAGCCAGGGGGAGAGTGTGGCCTCGTGGTCCGACCCTTCCATTCCAGTTCCAGTGAGGCATATTCAGTTTAACCCAGGGAACGCTCATAGAACCAACATCTGCCCAGGACTAAAGCCACTGATCACCAGACAAAGACAAGAAAAGCCAATCCTCCACGTTCAGAGATGACAAATTCCACAGAAGCACAGAAGCCCCAAAATACCAAGAAAAATAAGAAGAAAGGGGCGACTCTGGACACATTCTATGGAGCCAAAATACAAAATACAGAGCAGATAGAAGAAGATATACAAGAAAATTCTCCAAAATCTTCCAAAGGAAATAGAAACTCTCCACAAACCCATGAAGAATTTGAATCAGAAAGGACCAAAAAGATGGAAGCCCTCTGGGAGGAAAAGTGGGAAATGATGCAAAAGAAATTCACGCATCTACAAAACCAGTTTGACCAAACTGTAAAAGAAAACCAGGCTTTAAAGCAAGAACTAATAAAGCAAAGCCAAAACACCAAGAAATTAGAAGAAAACATAAAATATCTCACCGACAAGGTGATAGATCTGGAAAACAGGGGGAGAAGAGAAAATTTAAGAATAATTGGACTCCCAGAAAAGCCAGAAATAAACACCAAACTGGACATGGTGATACAAGATATAATCAAAGAAAATTGCCCAGAGATTCTAGAACAAGGGGGCAATACATCCACTGACAGAGCTCACAGAACACCTTCTACACTAAACCCCCAAAAGACAACTCCCAGGAATGTAATTGCCAAATTCCAAAGCTATCAAACAAAAGAAAAAATCCTACAGGAAGCCAGAAAAAGACAATTTAGATATAAAGGAATGCCAATCAGGATCACACAAGACCTTGCAAGTTCTACGCTGAATGATCGTAAGGCATGGAACATGATCTTCAGAAAGGCAAGAGAGCTGGGTCTCCAACCAAGAATCAGCTACCCAGCAAAACTGACTATATACTTCCAAGGGAGAGTATGGGCATTCAACAAAATAGAAGACTTCCAACTTTTTGCAAAGAAAAGACCAGAGCTCTGTGGAAAGTTTGATACCGAAAATCAAAGAGCAAGGAATACCTGAAAAGGTAAATATTAAGGAAAGGGGAAAAATGTTATCTTCTTTTACTCAAACTCTCTTCTATAAGGACTACATTTATATCAACCTATGTATACTAATATGTGGGGAAAATGTAATGTATAAATAGGGGGTAAAGAAAGACCAAATAGAATAATGGTTCTCACACAAAGATTCACAGGGGAAGGGGAGGGGAAGAAAACTCCTATAAGAAGGAGAGGAAGAGAGGGGGGGGGGTTACTTAAACCTCAATCTCAGGGAAATCAACTCTGAGAGGGAAAAACATCCAGATCCATTGGGATCTTGAATTCTATCTTACCCAACAAGGGTAAGGAGAAGGGAAAACCAAGGGGGGGAGGGGGAGAGGGAGAACAAAAAGGGAGGGAAAGAGAGGGGGGAGGGGGAGGGAACAAAAAGGGAGGGACTAAAAAGGGAAACATCAAGGGAGGGGACAAGGGGGACTGATTCAAAGTAAATCACTGGACTAAAAGGTAGAGCCGAAGAAGAAAAGGTTAGAATTAGGGAAGGCAATCAAAATGCCAGGGAGTCCACAAATGACAATCATAACTTTGAACGTGAATGGGATGAACTCACCCATAAAACGTAGACGAATAGCTGAATGGATTAGAATCCAAAACCCTACCATATGTTGTCTTCAAGAAACACACATGAGGCGGGTTGACACCCACAAGGTCAGAATTAAAGGATGGAGTAAGACCTTCTGGGCCTCAACTGATAGAAAGAAGGCAGGAGTGGTAATCATGATATCTGATAAAGCCAACGCAAAAATAGACCTGATCAAAAGGGATAGGGAAGGTAATTATATTTTGTTAAAAGGGACTCTAGACAATGAGGAAATATCATTAATCAACATGTATGCACCAAATAATATAGCACCCAAATTTCTAATGGAGAAACTAGGAGAATTGAAGGAAGAAATAGACAATAAAACCATACTAGTGGGAGACTTAAACCAACCATTATCAAATTTAGATAAATCAAATCAAAAAATAAATAAGAAAGAGGTAAAAGAAGTGAATGAAATCTTAGAAAAATTAGAATTAATAGACATATGGAGAAAAATAAATAGGGATAAAAAGGAATACACCTTCTTCTCAGCACCACATGGCACATTCACAAAAATTGACCATACATTAGGTCACAGAAACATAGCACACAAATGCAAAAAAGCAGAAATAATGAATGCAGCCTTCTCAGATCACAAGGCAATAAAAATAATGATTAGTAATGGTACATGGAAAACCAAATCTAAAACCAATTGGAAATTAAACAATATGATACTCCAAAACCGTTTAGCTAAAGAAGAAATCATAGAAACAATTAATAATTTCATCAAGGAAAATGACAATGGCGAAACATCCTTTCAAACCTTTTGGGATGCAGCCAAAGCGGTAATCAGAGGCAAATTCATATCCCTAAAAGCTCATATTAACAAACAAGGGAGAGCAGAGATCAATCAATTGGAAATGCAATTGAAAAAACTCGAAAGCGATCAAATTAAAAACCCCCAGCAGAAAACCAAATTAGAAATCCTAAAAATTAAGGGAGAAATTAATAAAATCGAAAGTGATAGAACTATTGATTTAATAAATAAGACAAGAAGCTGGTACTTTGAAAAAACAAACAAAATAGACAAAGTACTGGTCAATCTAATTAAAAAAAGGAAGGAAGAAAAGCAAATTCACAGCATTAAAGATGAAAAGGGGGACAGCACCTCCAATGAGGAGGAAATTAAGGCAATCATTAGAAATTACTTTGCCCAATTATATGGCAATAAATACACCAATTTAGGAGAAATGGATGAATATATACAAAAATACAAACTGCCTAGACTAACAGAAGAGGAAATAGAATTCTTAAATAATCCCATATCAGAAATTGAAATCCATCAAGCCATCAAAGAACTTCCTAAGAAAAAATCCCCAGGGCCTGATGGATTCACCTGTGAATTCTATCAAACATTCAGAGAACAATTAACCCCAATACTATACAAACTATTTGACATAATAAGCAAAGAGGGAGTTCTACCAAACTCCTTTTACGACACAAACATGGTACTGATTCCAAAACCAGGCAGGTCAAAAACAGAGAAAGAAAACTATAGACCAATCTCCCTAATGAATATAGATGCAAAAATTTTAAATAGGATACTAGCAAAAAGACTCCAGCAAGTGATCAGAAGGATCATTCACCATGATCAAGTAGGATTCATACCAGGGATGCAGGGCTGGTTCAACATTAGGAAAACCATCCACATAATTGACCACATCAACAAGCAAACTAGCAAGAACCACATGATTATCTCAATAGATGCAGAAAAGGCATTTGATAAAATACAACACCCATTCCTATTAAAAACACTAGAAAGCATAGGAATAGAAGGGTCATTCCTAAAAATAATAAACAGTATATATCTAAAACCAACAGCTAATATCATCTGCAATGGGGATAAACTAGATGCATTCCCAATAAGATCAGGAGTGAAACAAGGATGCCCATTATCACCTCTACTATTTGACATTGTACTAGAAACACTAGCAGTAGCAATTAGAGAAGATAAAGAAATTGAAGGCATCAGAATAGGCAAGGAGGAGACCAAGTTATCACTCTTTGCGGATGACATGATGGTCTACTTAAAGAATCCTAGAGATTCAACCAAAAAGCTAATTGAAATAATCAACAACTTTAGCAAAGTTGCAGGATACAAAATAAACCCACATAAATCATCAGCTTTTCTATATATCTCCAACACAGCTCAGCAGCAAGAACTAGAAAGAGAAATCCCATTCAAAATCACCTTAGACAAAATAAAATACCTAGGAATCTATCTCCCAAGACAAACACAGGAACTATATGAACACAACTACAAAACACTCGCCACACAACTAAAACTAGACTTGAACAATTGGAAAAACATTAACTGCTCATGGATAGGACGAGCCAATATAATAAAAATGACCATCCTACCCAAACTTATTTATCTATTTAGTGCCATACCCATTGAACTACCAAAATACTTCTTCACTGATTTAGAAAAAACCATAACAAAGTTCATTTGGAAGAACAAAAGATCAAGGATATCCAGGGAAATAATGAAAAAAAACACATATGATGGGGGCCTTGCAGTCCCAGACCTCAAACTATATTACAAAGCAGCAGTCATCAAAACAATTTGGTACTGGCTAAGAAACAGAAAGGAAGATCAGTGGAATAGACTGGGGGAAAACGACCTCAGCAAGACAGTATACGATAAACCCAAAGATCCCAGCTTTTGGGACAAAAATCCACTATTCGATAAAAACTGCTGGGAAAATTGGAAGACAGTGTGGGAGAGACTAGGAATAGATCAACACCTCACACCCTACACCAAGATAAATTCAAAATGGGTGAGTGACTTAAACATAAAGAAGGAAACCATAAGTAAATTGGGTAAACACAGAATAGTATACATGTCAGACCTTTGGGAGGGGAAAGGCTTTAAAACCAAGCAAGATATAGAAAGAATCACAAAATGTAAAATAAATAATTTTGACTACATCAAACTAAAAAGCTTTTGTACAAACAAAACCAATATAACTAAAATCAGAAGGGAAACAACAAATTGGGAAAAAATCTTCATAGAAACCTCTGACAAAGGTTTAATTACTCATATTTATAATGAGCTAAATCAATTGTACAAAAAATCAAGCCATTCTCCAATTGATAAATGGGCAAGGGAAATGGATAGGCAGTTCTCAGATAAAGAAATCAAAACTATTAACAAGCACATGAAGAAGTGTTCCACATCTCTTATAATCAGAGAGATGCAAATCAAAACAACTCTGAGGTATCACCTCACACCTAGCAGATTGGCTAACATAACAGCAGAGGAAAGTAATGAATGCTGGAGGGGATGTGGCAAAGTAGGGACATTAATTCATTGCTGGTGGAGTTGTGAACTGATCCAACCATTCTGGAGGGCAATTTGGAACTATGCCCAAAGGGCGACAAAAGAATATCTACCCTTTGACCCAAGCATAGCACTGCTGGGTCTGTACCCCAAAGAGATAATGGACACAAAGACTTGTACAAAAATATTCATAGCTGCGCTCTTTGTGGTGGCCCAAAACTGGAAAACGAGGGGATGCCCATCAATTGGGGAATGGCTGAACAAACTGTGGTATATGTTGGTGATGGAATACTATTGTGCTCAAAGGAATAATAAAGTGGAGAAGTTCCATGGAGACTGGAACAACCTCCAGGAAGTGATGCAGAGCGAGAGGAGCAGAACCAGGAGAACATTGTACACAGAGACTAATACACTGTGGTATAATCGAACGTAATGGACTTCTCCATTAGGGGCGGTGTAATGTCCCTGAACAACTTTCAGGGATCCAGGAGAAAAAAAAACACCATTCATAAGCAAAGGATAAACTATGGGAGTGGAAACACCGAGAAAAAGCAACTGCCTGAATACAGAGGTTGAGGGGACATGACAGAGGATAGACTTTAAATGAACACTCTAATGCAAATACTATCAACAAAGCAATGGGTTCAAATCAAGAAAACATCTAATGCCCAGTGGACTTACGCGTCGGCTATGGGGGGTGGGGGGGAGGAAAAGAAAATGATCTATGTCTTTAACGAATAATGCTTGGAAATGATCAAATAAAATATATTAAAAAAAAAAAAGACATAGGAAAAGGAAGTGGAAGAAGAAATAATGATTGTTGACAAACAGAAAAAATGTAACAGGTGAGCATCCTTGAAATGCCTGGATACCTGGAGGTCCTTCCTATATGGATTCACAGCAACTACCAACACAGGGAAGTGCTCTTCCCATCCCTCAGTCCCCAGACCCCTGTTAGCATCCTCTTCAGGGTTTTTTCCACCAAAACAAAAGCAAAAATGATCCCGTATTTGGTTAAATTGCTTGAAGAAGAGACAGAAGGCTAGCAAGGCAAGCTCATGGGCAAACTGGCAGCTACTTGACTAAGACTACTGAACTTTATACAACTCTAGCATATCATACCTCATAGGCACCTTCATTTAAGATTCATCTGAGTGCTACGGCTTCACGGGAAAATAATGATGATTTATTCAAACACACACTATTTGTAATCCTTTGTTCTCTATTTCCTACACATTTAATTACCACAGGATAAATCTGATTTCCCCTCTTGGAAAATATCTCTTTTGTTTTCTTTTAATTTTCCTTTCCTTCATGTTACGTTTGACAAAGTTCTAAGAGACAAGCAAGATAAATGAGAACTGAGGGTGGCAGAATGCACAGAACCAAAAATAACAAATTAAGGATGGAGGAAAATACCACAGAGCTGGCTTCCAGATGACGCAAGGCACATACAGCAAATAGAGCTATAAATTATCAGAAGTGCCCTGTACTTATGTTTAATTCAATAACAAATACTTCTTCACGTAAAAATAACTTATTTTCATTCTGAGAAGGAAAGACCTAAATTTAAATTATATTTCACAGTCTAAGTGGGGAAGAAGCCTGTCAGCTCTGCCTACATCCACCCCACTGATCTCATATGTTTGCATCATATGTTTTGAAATAGAGGGAGAAGGGAGCCGCTTCACCTTGCTAATGATGGAGAGAGGCAGGGAGGGAGCTTTGAAAAACCTTTTGGAGGAGAAAACATTTCACGGTCATAGGTCTGAGGAATGATAATTACTGGCACATTTGATGGGAAGCAATAGAATGTGACTGAGAAAAATGCTCCCATTTTAAGGTAATTAATATTTTGATCCGAAGAGAAGTAAAAACTGGCTTTTGCCTGCTATTTGCTTGTCATGTGTGAGATGGAGACGGAGGAGGGTGCTGCTCTATGGAAGCTGTTTCCATGCAGCCCAATTCAAAGCCTGCTTGTGCTCCCAGAGAAGACTTATTTCCTATCCCACGTGGAGTCCCCAGGACCACTGTTAGATTTGGCAACAGGAAGGGCAAGAGACTTACACGAAACACATGGCCTTCCTAAGATGCCTTTTGTCTCCAGGAAAGATAATCTCCTCTCACTTTCTTACCCTAACACTGTGGAGACAAGAGGATAAATGGAGAGAGAGAGGGAGAGAGAGAGAGACAGAGAGACAGAGAGACAGAGAGACAGAGAGAGAGAGAGAGAGAGAGAGAGAGAGAGAGAGACAGAGAGAGAGAGACAGAGAGAGAGAGAGAGAGAGAGAGACAGAGAGAGAGAGACAGAGAGAGGGAGAGGGAGAGAGAGACAGAGACAGAGACAGAGAGAGAGAGAGAGACAGAGAGAGAGAGAGAGACAGAGAGAGAGAGAGAGAGAGAGAGGGAGAGAGAGAGAGAGAGGGAGGGAGGGAGGGAGGGAGAGCATGAGAGAGACAGAGAGACAGAGAGAGAGAGAGAGAGAGAGAGAGAGAGAGAGAGAGAGAGAGAGGAGAGAGAGAGAGAGAGGGAGGGAGGGAGGGAGGGAGAGCATGAGAGAGAGAGAGAGAGAGAGAGAGAGAGAGAGAGAGAGAGAGAGAGAGAGAGAGAGAGAGAGAGAGAGAGAGAAAGAAGGGACCGGATACCCTGTTACTGCATGGTTCCCCCTGATGTACAAATATGCATGGCCAGACAGTATATAAATGACCAGACCTTATCAAGAGCTTGTCCTGCACCCAGGTAATCAGTATACAATACATGCATTTTTTAAGTGTTGACTAGGTGTCAAGCCCCTGTACATACAAGCCCTCTGGCATTACAACAGTAAAAAGTAACAAAAATAAGTATAATTTTAAAAAATGACAATAACAAAAATTAAAAAATAATTAAAATGACCAAAAACAGTAATAAAAATGACAATAATAAAAACAAGGCTCTGACCTCAAACAGCTTATGTGTTCCATAAAGGGAGATGAAATATAGATATCAATATCTATCTATGTACATATAGATATACACATTATACACATACACATATATTAAGTCCCAAAAGAGACTATTAATACATTTTTAATGGAGGGGATAGAACTCAGTCTTTTGTGGTTCATTAGAGATTTAGCTCATTCAAAGACAACTTGCCTTGTTTGAAGGTTGAGGCTAGGGAAAGTGAGATGGACTGTCAAGATTGCCTTTCATCTCTTAGAGGCAGGAAGATGGTACAGTAGATAGGCTGCTGGCTTTGGATTCAAGAAGACCTCATTTCAAATCTAGCCTTAGATACTTCCTAGCTGCTTGACCCTGGGCAAGTCACTTAACCTAGTTTGCCTCAGTTTACTCAGCTGACAAATGAGCAGAAGGAAATGGCAAACCATTGCAGTATTTTTGTCAAGAAAACCCCAAATGGGGTTTTAATGTTAAAGGATCACTGTACTGTGAATATGAATAACATGGAAATAGGTTTTGAACAATGATACATGTATAACCCGGTGGAACTGTTTGTTAGCTTCATGAGGGGAGAGGGAAGGAGGGGTGGGAATCATGAATCATATAACCATGCAAAAACATTCTAAATTAAAAAAGAAAAACAAATGGGGTAACAAAGAGTCAGACATGACTAAAATGACTGAACAACAATTACTTCCCACCCCCCACTCTACACATTTACTGTAGGGTATTATTTACTCAGCCAATTCATTCTAATCCAAACCAAAAAGGGTTTATTAAATACCTACTATGTGTTAGCCACTTGAGAAACAAAACAAAAGTATTTTTCTTTCAAGGATCTGATAATCTACTAAGGAGATATATAGGAAAATAAATTAGTATAAATGCAATAATTTGAGAATAGAGAGTTCTAACAATTAGAGGGACTAAAAAGATTTTTGGCAAATGAGCTGAGTCTTGAAGAAAGACAGGAACTCTGAAATATGGAGGTGAGGAGGGAGCACATTCTAGGCACAAAGGGTCAGCCTACGCAAAGACAGATGGAATGTCATATACCAGGAACAGCAAGTAGGACAGTTTGAATGGAGCATATAATGCATAAAAGGTATATAATGCATATACAATAAACCTGGAAAAGTAAGCCAGAGCAAGATTATAAAAAAACAACAACTTAAAATGTCAAAAAGGAGCCTACATCTTTACTTAGAGATAATAGGAAGAAACTAAGGATTTTTGAGCAGGGGCATGCAATGCTTTTAGAAATTTTAGAACTTCAGGTAAAGAGAAATTTTTTTGTTTGTTTTTAATACTAGACAGAGGTACAGAACTGTAAAAAAAATAATTCCAGGCAGGAAGGAGATCAGGGCTTTGCCTTAGCCTTTTTTTCCCCCAAATAAGACTCGTCACTAATGAGAAAGGCTGGAGACTGCAGGCTCTCTTTTCCCCTCTTTAGTGACTCACTCTATTCCTTCCATTTGCATTCCTTGGATCAAACCCTCCTGATATTCAGTCCAGTCACTACTACTACTCATGAGTATATCCACAATGTCTACAGCATGGAGATGGAGCCAAGGTGGCAAACTAGCAAGAACTGGTGAGGCCAAGTTCTCCTCTACAAATCTCCTCTAAAAAAGATCTAGAAAAGACACCAGACTGATTCCTAATGAGGAAATCCATAAAAGTCACAGAGGGCTCTTTGTCCAGCCTAGCTTGGCATAGGAAGACAGAAATAGCAATCTGCTGTCCCTGGGATGGGGTCAGAGCAGCAATATGGAATAACTAAAACTTGGGATGGGGGTGATGGTGGATAGAGAAACACCATGGCAAGACCAGGGCACAGCTGAGGGGAAAGGTTTAAGTTAGTAGCTCTGTTGCCCACTATAGTTCCAGATCACAGACTCTGCCTGCACACCACTGGAGAAGCGTAGAGGGGATCAGCATTCCCAGGTGGGAAGACCCTGGGCAGTGTTCCAATAAAGGAGGTCCAAAGCCAGTAGCATCAGTGGCAGTAACAGTACTGTGTCTCAGACGCCAAGCTCAGAGCAAGATTTCATTTCCAACACCTATTCCAGCCTAGAAGGGAATAACCAGGACAGGGATCCCAGACCAAAGGAAAGTCTATATTCTTGCCACTTTGTACTAACAGAGCTTCTCAGAAGACTGATGGGGGAAGAATTCAGGAGCAGTGTATAGTTGCTCAGACCCAAATCCAAGTCAGGAAATTACAGGACTCAGACAAAGAGGACAGCAACCAGATTTTGTCCTGAATCAGACCACTCTGGAAGAAATGAAGGCTTGTAGGTTCCCAGCCTGTCTTTGAAATCCTGGAATAACACAACATTCAATATTCCAAGCAGTAAAAGGACTAGTCCAGACCATTCCTCCAAAAGTGATGTAGAACTTATCCCTAACATCAAGTCCAAAATCAGGAAAGAGACTGGAAGAATGAACAAAAAATAAATGAAAATTCCTCAACAAATGTTAGTATGGTGGCAGGTAAATTCAAGACACAAATGCAGAAGAGAATAGCTCAAAGACATCTACAATCAATGCCTCATAGATTAACAGTGTGGGCAAAAATTCAACTAGAATTCCTGGAAGAAATAAAGCACAAACTGTAAAAAAGAGTTTTAAAATGTTCTTATAAATGAAACGAGAGAACTAGAGAAAAATATTGAAAAAGAAATGAGAGCTATGGAAGAAAAATTACAAAGGGAATTAACAGCTTGACACAAGGTATTGAACCTTTATCAAACAACAAACTCCCTGAAAGTGGAACAAATATAAACATTTTAGCTTCAAGTCAACAAGAAATAAAAAAAAACAAAATGAAAAGACTAAGAATAAAATATGTAAAGTACCTCATAACAAAAAGAACTGGCCTGCAAAACAGATCGAAGAGAAAATTTTAAGAATCATCAGATCATCAACATACTATGACCAAAAACAAGTCAATTTAATTTAAGAAATCTTAAAACTGTGCAAATTTCTTTTTTTCTTTTATTTTTAACAATTTAATTTTAATTTCCCCCATTTAAGTGTAAAAACAATTTTTAACATTTAAAAAATTTTTTGAGTTCCAAATTCTCTCCCACCCTTCCTCTCATGCCCCCTTCTAAGATGGTATGCAATCTGATATAGATTTTACATGTGTGATCATGTTAAACATTTTTTGCATATCAGTAATTTTGTAGATGAGATCTCAAACAAACAAAAATGAAAGTGAAATATTGTATGTTTTGGTCTGCATTCAGGCTCCATTAGTTCTTTCTCTAAGGACAGATAGTATTTTTTATTATGAGTTTTGGGGATTGTTTTGGATGACTATATTACTGAGAATAGCTAGGTCATTCACAGTTGCTTATCACACATTTTTGTTCTTACTGTGTGCAATGTCATGGTTTGGTTCACTTTACTTTGCATCAGTTCCTGTAAGACCTTCCAGGTTTTTCTGAAATCATCCGGCTCAGCATTTCTTATAGCACAATAGTATTCCATAACATACATTACAAAAACATACCATAACTTATTCAGGCATTCCTGAATTGATTGGCCGTATCTCTTAAAACCAGAAAACAGAATAAAAATTAAAAGACTATCAGTCATCTCTCAAAATAAATCCCACAATGAAAACTTCCAGGGACATCATAGCCAGAATTCCAAGTTTCCAGGTCAAAGAAAAAGTAATCTAAACATCCAAAAGGAAAGAATTTTAAGAATTTAAATTTAAGAATTGAAGTGGCTTCTCAAGTCAGGATTCTGGATTAAGGAATCATAGTCAGGATCATAAACAATTTAGCAGTCATCACTATATAGGAGAAGAGAACTTGAAACACAATATTCAAAAAGGTAAAAGATATGGGTTTATAGCAAAGAATAACTTACCCAGCAAAACTGAGTATAATATTATAAAAGGGAAAAAATTATGATTGATATAGAAGACTTCTAAGTATTCCTGCCAAAAAAAAAAGCAAAACTGGGTAGAAATTTTGAAAGTGAAACATAGGAATGAAGTTAAAAAAAACATGAATAATCAACAATAAAGGACTAAATAAGATTAAATTGTTTATATTACTCTGAACCATATCATCATCAAGGGTCACAGGAGAAGACCAATTAGACAAGCCTGGTTATGATTATTTTTAATTAATTAATTTTTTTGAAAATTTTATTTAATTAGTCAATTTAGAACATTATTCCTTGGTTACAAGAATCATATTCTTTTCCTCCCCTTCCCCTACCCCTTCCCATAGCCAATGCACAATTCCACTGGGTTTTACATGTGTCCCTGATCAGAATCTATTTCTATGTTGTTGATGTTTGCACTAGGATGTTCATTTAGAGTCTACATCCCCAACCATATCCCCTTGACCCATGTGATCAAGCAGTTGTTTTTCTTCTGTATTTCTATTCCCATAGTTTTTTCCTTTGAATGTGGATAGTGTTCTTGTAAATCTCTCTAAATTATTCTGGATTACTGCATTGCCACTAGAAGAGAAGTCCATTACATTCGATTGTACCACAGTGTATCAGTCTCTGTGTACAATATTTTCCTGGTTCTGCTACTCTCACTCTGCATCACTTCCTGGAGGTTGTTCCAGACTCCATGGAATTCCTCCACTTTATTATTCCTTTGATCACAATAGTATTCCATCACCAACATATATCATAATTTGTTCAGCCATTCCCCAAACGAAGGGCATCCCCTCATTTTCCAATTTTTTACCACCACACAGAGCACAGCTATGAATATTCTTGTACAAGTCTTTTTCCTTATGATCTCTTTGGCATATAAACCCAGCAGTGCTATTGCTGGATCAAAGGGAAGACAGTCTTTTATCGCCCTTTGGGCAAAGTTCCAAATTGCCTTCCAGAATGGTTGGATCAATTCACAACTCCACCAGCAATGCATTAATGTCTGACTTTGCCACATCCCATCCATCATTCATTACTTTCCTTTGTTATCATGTTAGTCAATCTGCTAGGTGTGAGGTGATACCTCAGAGTTGTTTTGATTTGTATCTCTCTGATTATAAGAGATTTAAAACTCTTTTTCATGTGCTTATAGTCTTGATTTATTTATCTGAAAATTGCCTATTTATGTCCCTTGCCCACTCATAAATTGGAGAATGTTTGATTTTTTGTACAATTGATTTAGCTCTTTATAAATTTGAGTAATTAGACCTTTGTCAGAGGTTTTTGTTATGAAGATTTTCCCCCAATATGTCGCTTTCCTTATTATTTGGTTTCATTGGTTGGTTTGTACAAAAACTTTTTAATTTAGTATAATCAAAATTATTTATTTTCCATTTTGTGATTTTTTTTTCTAACTTTGCTTGGTCTTAAAATCTTTCCTTTCCCAAAGATCTGACATGTATACTATTTCATGTTTACCTAATTTACTTATAGTTTCCTTCTTTATATGCAAGCCATTCACCCATTCTGAGTTTGTCTTGGTGTAGGGTGTGAGATGTTGATCCAAACCTCTCCCATACTGTTTTCCAATTTTCCCAGCAGTTTTTGTCAAATAGTAAAATTTTTTTCCCCAAAGCTGGGATCTTTGGTTTTATCATAGCTTCTCTTGCTGAGGTCACTTATCCCAAGTCTATTCCACTGATACTCCTTTCTGTCTCTTAGCCAGTACCATATTGTTTTGATGACCGCTGCTTTATAATATAGTCTGAGATCTGGGACTGCAAGACCACCATCCTTTGCATTTTTTTCATCATTTCTCTTGATATCCTTGATCTTTTGTTCTTCCAAATAAACTTTGTTATGTTTTTTTCTAATTAAATTAAAAATTTTTTGGTAGTTCAATGGGTATGGCATTAAATAAGTAAATTAGTTTGGGTAGGATTGCCATTTTTATTATGTTAGCTCATCCTACCTATGAGCAAATAGTTTTTTCCAATTATTTAGATGTAGTGTTAATTGTGTGGAGAGTGTTTTGTAGTTGTGTTCATTTAGTTCCTGTGTTTGTCTCAGTAGATAGATTCCTAAGTATTTTATATTGTCTAAGGTGATTTTGAATGGGATTTCTCTTTCTAGTTCTTGCTGCTGAGCTGTGTTGGAGATATATAGGAATGCTGATGACTTATGTGGCTTTATTTTGTATCCTGCAACTTTGCTAAAGTTGTTGATTATTTCTATTAGCTTTTTGGTTGATTCTCTGGGGTTCTTTAAGTAGACCTTCATATCATCTGCAAAGAGTGATAACTTCGTCTCCTCCTTGCCTATTTTGATGCCTTCAATTTCTTTTTCTTCTCTAATTGCTACTGCTAGTGTTTCTAGTACAATGTCAAATAGTAGAGGTGATAATGGGCATCCTTGTTTCACTCCTGATCTTATTGGAAATGCATCTAGTTTATCCCCATTGCAGATGATGTTAGCTGATGGTTTTAGATACATACTGTTTATTAGTTTTAGGAATGACCCTTCTATTCCTATGCTTTCTAGTGTCTTCAATAGGAATGAGCATTGTAGTAAAAACTAATTAATTAATTAAGAATATTTCTCCATGGTTACAAGATTCATTTTTTTTTCCTCTCTCCCCCTCCTGGAGCTGACAAGCAATTCCCCCTGGCTTATACATGTATCACTGTTCAAAACCTATCTCCATATGATTAATATTTGCAATAGATTGAGCCCAAATCCACAGTCATGTACCCATCAAATCATGTAATCAATATGTTTTTCTTCTGCATTTCTACTTCCACAGTTCTTTCTCTGGATGTGGATAGCATTCTTTCTCCCAGGTCCCTTGGGATTATCCTGAATCGTTGCATTGCTACTGGTAAAGAAGTCCATTATATTTGATTATGCCAGAATGTTTCATTTTCTGTATACAGTGTTCTCCTGGTTCTGTTCCTTTTGCTCTGCATCAATTCCTGAAGGTCTTTCCAGTTCACATGGAATTTCTCCAGCTTATTGTTTCTTTGAACACAATAGTGTTCCATCACCAACAGATACCACAAGTTGTTCAGTCACTCCCCAAATGGAGGGCATCCACTCATTTTCCAATTTTTGCCACTATTAAAAGCATGGCTATAAATATTTTTTACAAGTAATTTTACTTATTATCTCTTGGGGTACAAATCCAGCAGTGGTATGACTGGATCAAAGGGTACACAGTCTTTTAAAGTCCTTTAAGCATAGTTGATAGTACTGATTCTGTTATGTCTTTATGGGGGAAAATATTTTAAAATATTTAGGAAAAATGGAAAAAGAGAGGTAAGAAATATCCTGGAAGGGGGAATGGGGAGAAATGATAGTAAGAGAAAATTATCTCACATACAAAGATGTGCAAATAGACTTCTAATATAGAAAGTATGGTAGAGGGAGCAACTGGCTTTTGAGCCTCACTCATCTGAACTGGTTAAAAGAAGGAAGAATATGTGTATAAACAGGGTTGGTTACAGAAAATTATTTCACCTAAGAGGGAACTAAGAAGGAAAGAAGTGAAGAGAGGAAGAGGAAAAAGAGACTAAGAGAGGGATTAGACATAAACAAAACAAACTCTATGGATACACAAAAATATTTATAGCTTATTGAGGTAGCAAAAATTGGAATCAAAAGGAGACTAGATGAACAAGTTATGCTTCATAAATGCAATGAAATATTATTGTACTTATCTCTTAGAATAATGAACAAAAGCTAAAATTGTAAAACAGTCTAGCTACCTAATAATAGAGAGGTGAGAGGCTCAGAATGCAGAATGAGAGTTTGCTATGGTTTTGTTTTACATTCTCAAAAATTCTCATTTATTATATTCTAAAATATTTTTAAATCATCTATAGCATAATTTGTTGTTTCTTTGTAGTAGAAATACACTTGCATTTTTAAATAAGTAAATAATTTCTCATTCCAACCTATCCCATTTCTTCCTATCCCCACCTGCTTTTAGTCCTAGAGTCTTTAGTTGTTCATATTGCCTTTTTTTTTAACTCTTACCCTATGTATCAATTCTCAAACAGAAAATCAGCAAGGGCTAGGCAATAAGGACTAAGTGACTAGCCTGGGGTCCACAGTTAGAAAGTGTTTGAGACCAAATTTGAACCCAGATTTTCCTTACTCCAAGCCAGGTGTTTCATCCACTGTGCTATCTGGCTACCCCCATTTGCATTGTCTTTAAAGAGAGCAATGACTCTTTTGTGTCCTCTCTATCCAAATGACAGAGCAAAGTTCTAAAGATCTGGTAATCTTTAGAATTAGACATTCCTCTCACAAGACATCCTAATATAATAAACTCATTTTTTGTTTTTATACATATGCAACCCATATGACTCTTACCTTAAGCAACTATGTAGATATGTTCATTAGTCATGCAAAAGTATTTGATGTGCTCAGGATGGTGCTGGGGCCCCCTTCTATTAAAGTCCAGGTGTTAAATTTTCAGTGTGAGCATTTACACATTAGAAATCAACAAACACAAAATAAGTCTTGATTTATTTTTTGCTGATTGTCTAAATTTAAGAAAGTGATGGAGAAAATATTAACATTACATACTAAATTCAAAAGAATTTCAAGTATATTTCTTTTTAAAGAGTCAGTTGTTAAACATTTATCAGTATGCCACTAGATGGATCTAAGAAGTCCTAGCTTACCTTCTTTCATACACATATGGAATTCCAGCTGTCATAAATACAAAATTTTATTCAATTCAGCATTTATTTTTCATCACAACCAGAGGCAATCAATCAACTTGCATTAATTAATGGATTGCCATGTGTCAGGAACTCTGCTAGGTGCTGGGGATATAAAAAGAAAGAAGAAAGGAAAAAAGGAAGGAAAAAAGGAAGGAAGGAAAGAAGGAAGGAAAAAAGGAAGGAAGGAGAGAAGGAAGGAACGATGGAACGAAGGAAGGAACGAAGGAAGGAAGGAACGAAGGAAGGAAGGAAGGAAGAGAGGGAGGAACAATTCCTACTCTTAAGGAGACTATAAGGGAAATAGCACATACATGTGCAGATGACTGAGCACCAAGGCCAAAGAACTACATTTTATTTACTTTTGGAGTAGCTTGTCTGATCTCTGTTTTGCCTCTTCTGGTCTTAGTATACAATGACAAAATGTCTTTAGAATCATTTTCCTGTCCCTCAGTTAAAGATCAATTTTTGATCTTCCAAAAATCTTCTCACTCACATCCCAGTGATTTCAGACTACTATGGACTAGGATCGCCTTTCATACCCTCTGAAGTTGGGGGATTTTGGAAACCAAAACAGGCAGGTATCCCAACCTACAATTCTTAGTCATTTACTCAAAAGCACCAGAGCACTAGATTCTTTTAAGCAATGCCACTATCTATCTTTGAATAAAGGAAATAAAATAGTTAGTGGCAGTACCTACAACCCCCAATGCAAAAAAAGAGAATAGGATTGCAATTGTGGCAGGAAGGGGTGAGTTAGAGAAAAGCAACTCCAGAAGAAAAACAGATAAATAAATGATTACGGTTCCAATGGAGCTATTTCAAATTTCATTGCCTAAGAAGATAGGAAGAGTAGGGACTGGTACATAACTAATACAGGTATATGCAAATGATTGTGTGAATGAGATGTACATGACTCCCCAGGGACCCTTTCAGATAGTAGTGTTCTTAAGCAATCTCATAGGGTAGTCTAGTGTTTGCCACTGAAGACTGGCTGAAAATCTCTGATTTAGCTGTGCCTGGCAATTCTCTTCCTCATGAGGTCTATTAAAAGAGAAGGATGGAAAATAAAACCAGAAAGCAAAAACTGAAAGAAAAAGCTAAAACGAACCATAAAAGTGGGTGATTTACATTCATGGGAGAATCTATGGGATCTCCACATTCTGCCTACTTGGAATGCCAGCCCTGGAGTGCCAGGATCCTGTCCTTTACACAGTCTATACAGCCCCAGGTGTGCTATAAGCCCTAGAAAAGGAGTCAATGTTATCACTGCGAATTGGAAGCTAGGTATGAACTTCTCAGCTCACATCTGTGTGAATTTTGTCTTCCCTTACCCATTTTGGCCAGCTTGGTCTATAAATCAGAAGCCTCTAGTTTATTGAAAACTCTGCGCCTGCCTAGTTTTTCCCCTTCTCCCTGCCCCTCAGACCACTGAATTCATTTCAGTAAGCATTTACTAAGTGGCCATTATGGAAAAAGACCATTTTTAGACCTTGAGGATGGAAGGACTGAATCTGGGCATGACCTCTCAAAGATCGTACATTCTATGGGTGTGCACTGGGGGGAGGGACTGGGGGTAACATAACAATTTCAAGAACCTGTAAGTACTGCCAATTCTTTGTTATTGGTGGGTGGGTGTGAATCAGGAAAGGCCTCATTTGGGAGGTGGCATCAGAAATTTTTATGAAAGAAACTAGGCTAGTAGTATTCCAGTATATTCATGTACCATAATTTGTCCATCCCTTCCCCAGCTGATGGGAACTTCCCACCACCACCACCAACCTCTTAGTTTCCAGTTCTTTTGCCACCACCAAAACAATAGCTATAGGCAATTTTGTATGCATGAGTCCTTTTCCTATTTTATTGATACCTTTGAATATCTGTCTCCTGACAAGGAAGCAATGGACTCAAGAGGCAGAATGAAATATATTTTTTATAAAAACAATATGGAAGTTTGTTTTGCTTAACTATACATGTTTGTTAGAAAGGTTTTCTTTTTTATTTTAAATTGATGATGGGTTGGAGGGAAAGAAAATAAAATATTTGTTAATTAAAAATAAACTAAAATTTATAAAAGGAAAGTAGTTGGAGATTCTTAGGGGTAGAAGTGAGGAGAAAGTTCAATTCAGACATGAGAAATCATCAATGCAAAGGCATAAAGACAGACATAGGAGATGGAATACATTGCAGGGGGATAGCTAATAGGAAATTTTACATAGAAGAGAAAATGCATAAAAGGAAGTCATATAAATCAACTCTAGAAAAGTAAGGGAGTTATCAGACTGAAGGACCTTAAATGCCAGGAGTTATGTTTGTTTGTTTGTTTTTTCTAGAAACAATAAAAATACATGATGATTTTTCTATTAGTGACTAGGGTGACATAGTTCAATCTGCCCTCTTTTTCCATTGCAGTTAGATGGAAAATGGATGGAGAGGAGAAGGAACTGTAATCAGGGAGACCAATTAAGAGACCATTGTAAATTACCACTTTTCAGGATCTCCAAGATCAGAATGACAATGTTATGAAAGAAGACTTACCTAAACCTTTTAAAAATTAAAATATGATTAAATTAGGAAAAGAGCTGTCTTTCTGCTATCTGTGAAACTCCATCTTGTTTGGAGTACAAGTGTTTACAATCTGCTAAACTCACAGCAGAAGCCAAGCACTGCCAAAGTTGTGCCAGTCACTAGTTATGAAAGGAGGTTGTGGAATCTCCCACTGGGGTGATATTTACAAATAGGATAAATAAGCTGAGAATTCAAGTCAAGTTTGGGTGATTCCTGGGTTCTTTAAACACAATTTCTGCCTTGGAGGCTCAGGGCTGGACAAAATTGTCCAGCATTCTTCCACTCAAAGACTGCCCCTGGCCCTCCCTCCTCCTTCCTTAGTCACCTTCCTGCTCATCCTCACCATCTCTTCCTTTTCCCCTTGCCCATCATCACCATAGTCACCTTCTCCCAGTTTCTCTACCTGTGGCAGTACTATTTTTCTTTTCTCCCACCTCTTCTCTCCTCTCTTCCTTCTCCCCTTGCCACTTCCTCCTTTTTCTGTCTTCCCTAACACACTCTGTTCTTCAACCTTCTGTCTCTACCTCCTCCTTCCCATAACACTTCATTCTCTCACTTTTTATACCACCTTCTTTTTCTCCTCCATCAATACTGCCTCCTTTTCCTACTCCTTATTGTCTTCCTCTTCCTCCTCCTCCTTCTTCTTTTCTTCCTCAATCTCACCCTAGGAGTTACTGTCTAAATAATGGAGCTAACTCTCCTGGATACGTTTTGTGACATATGGATTCCACAGGCACACCATGGTAATACAGAAAGTCTGGCTGTTATCTCCTGGTGTCTGCAATCTGCTAATCTCCCATTCCCCCCTGACAGGCCTGGTGCTGTTTTCACAGCTGCTCTGATGAGAAAGCATGGACTAGTTGATTTTAGGAGAAAACTAAGTGATTGCAGAATGACAAAGAGTAGGACACTTTTCACAAGTGATTCAGGGGGATAAGACTTTCCTGCAACCTGCTTATCTTTCCTGCACTTTAACTGTCCATCTAAACTTTATCTTTTACTCATTTGTTTAAAGCCTTTTAAAATTTAAATTAGGTAATGAACCCTGATCTAAAATTCCAAAGGCTTTGGAGGTTGTTATTCTACTTTTCTGGATCTTAGTTTGTTCTTCTGCCAAATGGGCAGAAGAATCTCTGCTCTCTCAATTTCAAGTCCTTTTATTTCATTAGGGTATGGGGTAGATAAGTGAAAAGACAGATGGAGAAACATGATGAGAACAAAAATTTTATAAATCTATAGTTATTTTTTTTTGACTCTGTGGAATATGTCATCATTAGAGAAGTACCTTGAGAAGAGATAAGACATTTCAGGAAAGTTTTCCTGCTTACCTAGATAATGCTGATGTGTAGATAACCCTCATAGGGTGGTAGGTAACTATGACAGAATTCACAGATGGTAGTATGGGGAATTTTGGGTGCTGTCATAAGGGAATGTGGCATCAGAGTTTCTCCTGACTTGGAACTTGCCAAAAGCCTCTCTTCTGAAGAAAATTAAACTACAGAACTCAGGGGTGTGGTTTAGCCTCCCTCTGAGTGATCTGTCTCCTCAAATAGCTCAGAGACTTTGATGGGGAGCAGAAAAATCCCCCTGACTCTTAACTGAATTGACCTTAAACAGCTGTAGATTCCAAAAGCAGCAGGGACAGAATGCATGGCACCTGTTTATAGTGTGTTTAACTATTAGCCATGTTAATTCAGGAAATCGGGAAGAAATAAACCAATTAAATGTGACAAATTGAACCACATGTCATCTTTGGCCAGGAGAGGAATATGGAATAAAATGATCATTCTTATGCTATCCCTCTTTATGGGTTTAGGAAATGAAGGAGATTCCTCATTTCAATAAGCTGTAAGCACCCAACAGATCACAAGATTAATGGCTGGAAGATACTTGTGATATCATCTAGTCTAAGATAAGGAAATTAAAACCCAAAGGGGTTGTGACTAGCCCAAAATCACATAAGTTGGATTTGAAGAATATAAGCTCTTTAAGAGCCAAAACTGTTTTAGTTTGATCATTATATCTCCATTTCTTAGCATAGTGCCTTACACTTAGTTGGAATTTATTTATTTATTAGTGTTTGTTGAATTGAATTCATCCAAGGTCTCTGACTCTAACTCTAGTGTACCGAACTCATTGAAAGTACAAACTGAAAAACAAGATAGATGATGGAAGAGTGGGTATTTCAAATGTGCAATGCAACTTGGGTGTTGGTGTTGAATAGTAAAATACTTTTTAAAATTACTAGTTCAACAATAGTAGAAAACAATTTAGAATTATAAGAGAAAGGGGAATAAACCAATCATAACCATTCATATCTTTTTCCCAGCAATCTCACTAATGAGTCTTACTGACCTTAAGAAGATCAAAGACAAAAAGAAAGGTCCTATACAGCTAGATCATCAATTAGTATGAATAATGAATCTGGGAAGTGGTTACATATATTTAGATTTGCATTATTTGAAGTTATAATTATATAAAATATAGTAATTGGTTCCAGCTCAGTGGAAATATGCAGTGTGAATTTGAAAAATGAGACAAATTTACAGGATTTATTATTCACACTGATCGAGACCTAATTGCAAATAATAATATATTCAAAGCAGCATTTTTGTTTGTGGCAAAGAACTAGAAACATGGTAGCTGTACATAGGTTGCTGAATGGCCAAACAAACTGGATATATGAATGGTGCAGAATATTATTGCAAAGTAGGAAATGATGAACTTCAAGCATTAAAAAAAAGAAACACAAAGAGATTTTAAAACAAAACAGAAGACTTATATGAAATGATACAAAGTAAAGCAGGCAAAAGGATAAAAATATACACCATGACTACAAAAATATAAATAAAATCTGTTAAAAGGAAATTGAATTCTGATTAATTTTCATGCTTAATTTTGACTCTGGAAAACATAAAATAAAACATAGCCCCTTCCTTTTATCAATGAAGGATTTAGTCTATTGGTACAAAATGTGGCAAATGTTAGAAGTGTGCTCAGTGCATTGTTGTCTTGGGGTTATTTGTTTTGATGTTATCATAATAACAGCTAATATTTACATAGAGCTTTGAGGCTTCTCAAGTGTTTTATATATAGTATTTCACTTATTCCTTTCTACAAACTTTTGAAATAGATAGTATTTCCCCCCCTTCAAAACTGAGGAAACCAAGATTTAAGAGGTTAAGTAATATGCCCAGGATCACATAGTATGTAATTGTTAAGAGGCAGGATTTGAATTTAGATCTTTTGGATTTTAGTACTCTGTGTATTGTGTCGCCTAGTTACCAAAGGAGAGTTCACTCTTGGGTAGGCAGATGGAGAACTATATTCATAAATAACTAGTATAGAAAAGTTATCAACACATTTTTAAAACAAACAAAAAAAAATCCTGAGATCTTGTTCCTATTTGCACCAGGCAAGTGAAGAATGCTAAGTATAACATGGCAGGTCTGGAAAGTCTCTGGACACTGAAATTAGAGTACTCAAATGTGATGAAATACAGTGGTTCCCGAAGAAATTGAAAAAGGAACATTTTCAGAAAAATCTTATAAAACTTGTATGAACAGATGCAAAGTGAAATGAATATCTAGATTACAGAAAACGACATACAATAACACCACCCTTGAATGCACAAACAACTTTGAAAGACAAGAACTCTGATCTACAAGCACAATTTGAAAAGAGTGATAATGAATCATATTATTCATCATCTCCTTAAAGAGCTAATAATAATAATAACTACCACTTTAAGGTTTGCAAATCACTTTTCGAATATCATCTCATTTGATTCCAAGAATGATTCTGAGATGTAAATGCTATTATTATCTTCATCTTACAAAAGAGGAAAGTGAAGCTGACAGAGATTAAGTGACTTTCCCAGGGTAATAGCTCACAAATATGACTTACTCCAAGCCCAATCCTCTGTTTATTGTGCCACCTAGCTAAGGACAATCTCAAGGTAAAGAATAATATAGATAGGTGGATTGATGGACGGAACCTGGCCAACAAGAGAAATTGTTTTGATGGATCATATGAATTTGTTAAAAGCTGTTCTTCCTCCCCTACTCTAGGGTGAAGGAAGGTGGGATAGGGAGATTTTGTTGTTGTTGTTAACTGGAATTAAATTAAATAAAAAATAATGAAGCTTTACACCTATAATTGAATCTGGTGATTATAATAAATAAAGTAGACATATATTACTACAAAGGTAATGTGGGGATGTGATTTATGGGGTTGTAGCATTCCCCATCATTTAATGAAACTGATATTTCTAGAAAAGGGGGAAAGATTGGATAGTTCTAGCAATAGATTTCCATTTTGCTTGTTGTTCAGTCATTTCAGTCATATCTGTCTTTTTGTAACCCAATTTGGGACTTTTTTTGACAAAAATACTGGAGTGACTTGCTATTTCCTGGAGTTTATTTTACAGATGAAGTACTGAGATGATCAGTTAAGTGACTTGGCCAGGCAATAAGTGTCTGAGGCCAGATTTGAACTCAGAAATGGTTCTTTTTGACTCCAGGCTCAGACACTCTATCCATTGCACCACCTAACTTCCCTTTCCATTTTGTTAGCTGTCACTAACTGAATAATTTAGATGCAATGGCTATAAAAGACTGGAGAGTTTCTACAATGGGTTTGCCATTTTTTTCTCTACCAAGAAAGCTAGAGTCAGATGGGCTTTCCTGAGCTAAATATATCCCAGAGGTATAAGATAAAGAAATCTATAAGAGAGTTCTTATAACTTGTTTTCCATTAAAATGTGCTATTAATGAGTATTAAACATTAAACTAGTTTCTATGCTGCTGATTGTTTATAGTAAAGAAAATTCAGATTAGAGAAAGATGAAAAGAAATAGAACAAAATGATACCATTGGGTCCCTCATTTTAATTATTTCAAACTGACACTTAACTAAAACCTGACATTCATTTCCACGTTAGGGGAAATCTGTAAATCTTTTCATAAGCATAAGATGCTTCTAGGAGACATCAAGGTTCCTGATCTGTCCATAGCCTCTGGTTGCCAAGACTAGTCTCTTGTAGCTTTAAGTTTTAAAAGCTTTCCTGAGGTTTCTTTTGCTGCTTTCATTAATGGAAAGCTTTTGATGCCCCAAATTTCTCGGTTAGCCAATATTCCCCTCCTCTTAACTAGATAAGCCCCCAAACTGTTTTTTCTCCCCCCACATTCCCTATTTCTTGATTTTTCCACTTATTGGTAAAAAACAACAACCATAGAATAGTGTTTTGGTCCTTTTCAGCCAAGGAACATTTCACTCCACTGTGAGAATATACCTATCATGGTGCCTAAGTTACTAATGAATTGTGAAAACTCTTCAGTTGTCACTCTTCTCACATTTTTTGAATGAGTCTTTAAAATTAGTCCTGAAACAATTTTCTTCATGGAAGCAAACCTCTCTGTAGATTTTTCTGCCTGCTTGGAGGAATAACATCATATCAATCTGCTTTTTGGGGTGGGGGAATGGAGAAAGGTGGCTTTTTTAATTTAATTTAATAATACATAGAATTAACCTCTATTATTGGACATTGTACTAGAAACACTAGCAGTAGCAATTAGAGAAGAAAAAGAAATTGAAGGCATCAAAAAATAGGCAAGGAGGAGACCAAATTATCGCTCTTTGTGGATGACATTATGGTGAGAATCAACCAAAAAGCTAGTAGAAATAATCAACAACTTTAGCAAAGTTGCAGGTTACAAAATAAACCCACATAAGTCATCAGCATTTCTATATATCTCCAATACAACTCAGCAGCAAGAACTAGAAAGAGAAATCCCATGCAAAATCACCTTAGACAAAATAAAATAACTAGGAATCTATCTCCTGAGACAAAGAGAGGAACTATATGAACACAACTACAAAACACTCGCCACACAACTAAAACTAGACTTGAGCAATTGGAAAAACATTAACTGCTTATGGGTAGGATGAGCCAATATAATAAAAATGAACATCCTACCCAAACTTATTTATCTATTTAGTGCCATACCCATTGAACTTCCAAAAAATTTCTTTACTGATTTAGAAAAAAACATTACAAAGTTCATTTGGAAGAACAAAGGATCAAGGATATCCTGGGAAATAATGAAAAAAATACAAAGGAAGGGGGCCTTGCAGTCCCAGATCTCAAACTATATTATAAAGCAGTGGTCATCAAAACAATTTGGTACTGGCTAAGAGACAGAAAGGAGGATCAGTGGAATAGACTTGGGGCATGTGACCTCAGCAAGACAGTATATGATAAACCCAAAGATCCCAGCTTTGGGGACAAAAATCCACTATTCAATAAAAACTGTGGGGAAAATTGGAAGACAGTGTGGGAGAGATTAGGTTTGGATCAACACCTCACACCCTACACCAAGATAAATTCAAAATGGGTGAATGACTTGAACATAAAGAAGGAAAATCTAAGTAAATTAGGCAAACACAGAATAATATACATGTCAGACCTTTGGGAAGGGAAAGACTTTAAAACCAAGCAAGACTTAGAAAGAGTCACAAAATGTAAAATAAATAATTTTGACTACATCAAATTAATAAGCTTTTGTACAAACAAAACCAATGTAACTAAAATCAGAAGGGAAACAAAAATTGGGAAAAAATCTTCATAAAAACCTGTGACAAAGGTTTAATTACTCAAATTTACAAAGAGCTACAAAAAATCAAGCCATTCTCCAATTGATAAATGGGCAAGGGACATGAATAGGCAGTTTTCAGCCAAAGAAATCAAAACTATTAATAAGCACATGAAAAAGTGTTCTAAATCTCTTATAATCAGAGAGATGCAAATCAAAACAACTCTGAGGGATCACTTCACGCCTAGCAGATTGGCTAACATGACAGCAGAGGAAAGTAATGAATGCTGGAGGGGATGTGGCAAAGTAGGGACACTAATTCATTGCTGGTGGAGTTGTGAATTGATCCAACCATTATGGAGGGCAATTTGGAACTATGCCCAAAGGGCGATAAAAGATTGTCTGCCCTTTGATCCAGCCATAGCACTGCTGGGCTTGTACCCCAAAGAGATAATAAGGAAAAAGACTTGTACAAGAACATTCATAGCTGCGCTCTTTGTGGTGGCCAGAAATTGGAAAATGAGGGGATGCCTTTCAATTGGGGAATGGCTGAGCAAATTGTGTTGGTGATGGAATACTATTGTGCTAAAAGGAATAATAAAGTGGAGGAATTCCATGGAGACTGGAACAACCTCCAAGAAGTGATGCAGAGTGAAAGGAGCAGAACCAGGAGAACATTGTACAAAGAGACTAATACACTGTGGTACAATTGAAGATAATGGACTTCTCCGTTAGTGGCAATGCAGTGTCCCTGAACAATCTGCAGGGATCTAAAAAAACACTATCCACAAGCAGAGGACAAACTGTGGGAGTAAAAACACCAATGAAAAGCAACTGCTTGACTACAGGGGTGGAGGGGATATGACTGAGGAGAGACTCTAAATGAACACTCTAATGCAAATACCAACAACAGGGAAATGGGGTTGAATCAAGAACACATGTGATATCCAGTGGAATCACATATCGACTATGGGAGAGGTGGGGGGGAAGAAAAGAAAATGATCTTTGTGTCCAATGAATAATGTTTGGAAATGACCAAATAAAATGTTAAAAAAAAGAAAGTAAAGCAAATAATAATAATAATAATATGTAGAATTAGAAAGGCAGTCAGAGGGCATCTAGATCAATGGAGTCAAACTCAAGTATAAATTTATGGATCTACTAATCCTACATAAGTAGCTTTCCTGATCACATACTGGCTTATTTTTAAAGTGTAGTATGATCTATACTTTGATTTATGTTTATTAAATATTTCAGATTGTATTTTAATGGGGTTTCATGCACTGAAGATGAATAGGGTCGGCAGTGTGTCTGTATGTTGGTAGGGGAGTGGTAAAGGAAGGCAGGCAGGGTGAAGGTGGGGGAGAAACAGACAGACACACAGACAGAGAGACACCGAGAGAGGTGGGGGGGGAGAGAGACAGACAGACAGACAGACAGAGACAGAGAGAGAGACAGAGCAGGAGGGAGAGAAAGGAGAGAGAGGCAGAGACAGAGAGAGACAGAAAGACATAGAACTTGCCCAACGTTGCAAAAGTTGCAGGTTTTTGACATCCAGTTTAGTGCTCTTTTATAGATTTGTTAAATGTTTAATTAAATTTTTTCATGGAGCATCAATATAGCTCATTATATACACACATATATATATAAAACTTTGCAAACATTAAAGACTATTTAAATACTAGCTATCATTATTAAAGCTCACTCTCTAGTCACATCATTTTGTCAATTTCCAAGCATAAAGTATCAAAACAATTTTTCCGTCACTTTTTAAGCCCTCATCTTTTTCTACCCATTCTCATTTCTGTTCCTTCTTAGGTGATCATACCATATTCTGCTTTTTTTTTTTAAGTATTATTTCTTAAAGGTCTTCCCAATACTCTTAATTGTATCATGGCATTCCATAATATTTTAGGTGGGAGAGGAATTCTAGGATTTCATTGATACTAGCATCAAAGAGAGTCTTCCAGGCACAATAAGAGATTAAATGGTGGATGGAATAAGGTAGAAGAGAGGCTCAAACCCAAGTTATCCTTACTCCTAGGTCAGTTTTATAGTTGCCATACTAAAAAGCCTCTTATTACAGTACATTCCATTATATTAGTATATATGTAATATATATAATATAAGATTTCAAATTTACACCACTTACTATTGTGTCTTGTACATAGAGCTTGTATCAGAGTCTTGGAATGGATCTTTCATTTTTGTTCCCTTAATCATGCATTTAGGGCATTATTTCCAAGAGCGGCCTCACGGGATTCGCAGTGCTCTTACAACCACCCCAGAATACTTCTGAGCATGTAGCCTTGCTGCTTCTGGAAATTCTGCTTAGAGGCCTTGACTCAGATCAATCTTCCCAACCAACCTTGTGCTTTTTCCTGTCCTGAAAGAAAGGCTGCATATGGAAGCAGACATTCATCTGAGTGAGGCCATAGAGGCTGTTTCTCAATTCAGGAATCATTTATAGATATCTCTAAGGGATGGACTTTGAGTCTCTGCTTTAACTCTTCAGGGAAGGAAAGCTCACTCCTTTTCAAGGAAGTTCACTTCATTGCTAGGTAGCTCCAAAAGCTGGAAAAGTCAACTTCATATTGAATCATCGTTTGTATGCCTCCTACCTCCCATCCATCTGTCCTACTTCTAGGGTTTTGCCCAATAGAAAAGGTTTTCTCCCTTATCTTCATGACAACACTTGGACTTCTTTAAATTAAAAAAAATGTCAAGGAAATAGATCTAACTCCCTCCTTCCCTTACTGTCTCACTTCAACACTATTCTTTTCTAGATTAAAAAAAAATAAACAAACCTCCAGTTCTCAGAGTCATTCTTCATGCGCCATAGTTCCCAGACTCTTTACCATTATGGTTCCCTTCCTTGAAGGACCTCTCTAGATTTTTTTAATGGTCCTTTTAAAGCATGTTGCTACAACGTTCTGAATAAGACTGACCATTATAGAGCAGCATGAAATCTATCTCCTTGGATCGAAATTCAATACTTCTATCATGATGGACGAAGTGTTAGATTTTTAGCTATTCTTTGAAATTAACATGTTGTAGACCATTTGGTGGCTCAGTGGATTAAGCGAGTCAGGACCAGAAACAGGAGATCTTGGGTTTGAATCTGACCTCAGACACTTCCCAGCTGTGTGACCCTGGGCAAGTCACTTACCCCCTCCTTGCCTAGCCCTTAACACTCTTCTACATTGGCATCAATATATAGTACTGGTTCTAAGATGGAAGGTAAGGGTTTAAAAACAAGAAACAAACATGTTGAAATTATTATGTGCTTTAAAAGTACAAACTATACATAATAGAGGTTAATGGTTTCATATGAAATCTTCTTTTCTATTTTTCTTTGTATTTGGAAATTCTCACATTTAACAATATTGATCAAGTTCAAAATGACATAAATAAAAAGGATTCCTCCCTCACCCCCCAAAAAAGATTATTAATAGTTGTATTACATTGTTGGCACATATTGAGCTTATTATTATCTAAAAACCTCAGATATTTATTTTTCATATAATTTTCTCTCTACCCAAATATTCCCAAACCCATAGTGGCATAATTGATGTTTTTAACCTAAGTACAGATTTTTTACATTCATCCCTGTTAAACACTACCCTTAATCATCACATACCACCATAGGGGACATCTCATTTGACCCTAATAATATTTTGGTAGAATGTATGCTATTTTACCCATGTTATATAGATGAAGACAAGTTTAAGAGAAGTTAACTTACTCAACAAGGATAGGTGGTCTGAGGCAGGAACTGAACTCAGCACTTCCTGACTGCAAGCCTCAACATTCTATCCACTATGATACCAACACTATTGAGCCCACTCAACGGAAGCCCACCAAAGGTGGTCTGAACGTTCCTCATTGGAGGAATGGGACAGCATGGAGGTGATTCTGGGTTCCCAAAGGTAACTGCAGTAGAGTACAAGCCCTAATAATCTTCAATGACCACCCCATCAATTGACTCTATATTGGGCTGCCTAAGTAATGAGAGACTCACCACCTGAAGCCTGGCATCCTTTCCAGTCATGGAAACTGTCTATTAAATCATGAAAGTGTTTACTCTGTGTCAGCAAAGGGAATGTTTAATTTATTGAAAATATAGATCCTTCAATGATTATAATATTAAATTAAATTATTTTGATTGATGTGATAAATAATGAGAAGAATTTCGGTAGAACCTACTACATTGCTAGTCACTGTGCTGAGTATTTTATAAATATGATCTCATTTGATTCTGGCAACAACCCTGGAAGGTGGTTATTATTATATTCCTATTTTACATTTGAGGGAACTGAGGCAACAGTTTAAGAGACTTGACCAAGATCATAGCTAGTAAGTGGTTTCAAACAACTGTTCTAGCTTAAATTCCAAGTAGTCATATGTCTCTAAGAGATTAAAGTACTCTTTAACTCTGTTGATAAAAGTACTCAGTTGGGTGAGAGTGCATAAGATCCTTGGTACAGCAACTATAGGGAAGAAATTATAGGGAAAAATCCCTAAGAATCACATGCTTGATTCTTCAGTCAAGAAAAATAACTTCCCACTTTCTAAGCAAAGCAGTGGGAAGGGATCTTTGAGACAATCTAGTCTACTCCCCTCCTTTTACAGATGATGAGAAGGGGACCCAGAGTGGGGAAGGGACTTGTCCAAGGTGATAGAGCTAGGAACTGAGCTGAATCTACAACTCCCAAGACAACTCTTTCCACTAAACTAGAGTCAACACTTATCAAACATCAAGGTTTGTGTTAAAAGTCTCCCTGATCCCTTGTGGCACTTTCCATTTTGACTTCTCTGTTTTGCTTTATTCTCTCCTCTCCTTGTAAAAAAAAAAAATAGCAGTTAGAAGGGTTGAGAGATAGTGTTTGTCTGCAGGAGCTTGCTTCCCCCCTAGTTTTTTTTAGGATCTAAAGAGGCCTGCCTTCTAGTTAACATTTCAAAGCCTGGGGAAAGCATTGCATGAAGCAGGGTCACCACTTCATTAGAAGGCAGGATTCTGCTCCCTTTTTCCCCAGCCTAGACAATCCTTGAAGAAAGAGGGAAGGAAAAGGCATCAGGCCAGGCCAAGCCAAACATAATTCAGAAGATGATAATCAAATCATAAGCTAAAATGAGAAAGGGAGGTGAATCAGAACAAAAAGAGATGGAAAGAAAAATAAGGAGGAAGTTACAGAAATTGGTACTTTCTATTCTGAGGCTTTCCTGGCTCCTAACAGGGTTTGAGATTAGTGTTGATAATAGCTTCACCATAGGATGAAGTGAAATCAATGGAACTAGGACTGAAGCAGGATCCATTTATCTTCTTAGATAGAAATAGAAGGTATGATTTTTAAAAGACCAATTATACCAAATGCAGGTAATTGATGTGCACATGTAAAAATCATTCAAGGAGGGCCAACTGCACACAAAAGTGTAATTTAAAGCATTATTTTCATCAAGAGTTCCTTGTAACAATACAGACCCCAAGAGCACAGTTCAAGTGCTCTGTATGGTATCACCAGGAAACTCTAGTTCTCAACTATGCCTCATTTTTGCATAAGTAATTATTTGAAGGACAAGATCAGGAAAAGTCCAGGCAGCAAATGTCAGCTCATGACAGCAAGATGTTAGATCCTGAATACAGGGAGTATAAAATTTCCTTTTGTCTAGGTATCCTCAGAGCCTGCCATTGTATCTTATGTATGGACAATTAGAGAGTTATTTTAAGGCATTTATTAAGCATTCTGTATCCTGGGTACTGTGCTAAGAACTGGAGAGATACAAAGAAAAGCAAAAAAGCAGTCCCTGCTCTCAAGGAGCTCACAATCTAATGAGAGAGGGAACATGCAAACAGCTATGTACAAACAAGGTATAATCTAGATGAATTAGACATAATCAATAGAGGCAAGGCACTAATATGAAGGAGTTTCAGAAAAGATTTCTCTACAAGATGAGATTTTCACTGGGGCATAAAGAAAGTCAATAAAATCAAGGTAGAGGAGATGAGGAGAAAAAATGTTCCAAGCATAGGGAGCAGTCAGAGAAAATGCCCAGACTCTAGAGAGGCACAAGGGATTGCAAGAAGGACAGTGTCACTGAAATGTCGAGGAAATGCTTGATAAACCCCACTGTATTAGTTTAGATCGAAACCTCCATATCTCTCCTTGATCACAAAATCACAAATGATTTATCTCATAAAATGTCCCTTTGGTCCCTCATTTTCCTGCTTTGAGAGATCCTTCAATCCATCCCAGGCAAATAAATGTCTATTTTAAAAGTAGATGGCATAATATAGAAAAAAGGGCACTAGATTTTGAGACAGAAGGACTGAATGGACCACTCATTAGATATAAGACCTGAAATTAATTACCTTTAGGTCTCTAGATTTCAATTTGTCTACAAAATAAGAGGGATTTTGCTAGATCGGGTTATTAATGTAAGATCTAAGAGATATTAAAAATTGATAATTGAATTTCAATATAATTTGCTTCCTTTGTTATCTTATTTTTATTTTATGAATTTAAAAACATCATTCTGAGAAGGGGCTTCACAAGACTTGACCAGAGAGTCTATGACAAAAAAGTTTAAGATCTCTTGGACTAGAAGAACTCTAACACATCTTTTCCATCCTTGGACCTAATGATTTGACCTGACCAATATTTACTTTCCCTAATGAAGCAGTTTTCTTTATTTCCCTTGTTGCAGCCCAAATTTTATGTGAGGGAACTTGCATGAGGCATCTTTACTAGCACTACAGAAATTCCAGAGGTTTCATCCATCAGTCCTCAAGGAATACATCTGTATCTGTACTGACCCAGCTGTCTCCAGAGAACTGACTATTTCTGGAAGAGAATCATTTGTGGAAGTCAGTGGGAAAATTAGCTCAAAGCAAATATTCTGGAAAGGCTGGACTATTGAGCCTGAGCCAAAGATGGAATTATAGGGTTTCTAGGGCAACACAAAGGTATCTATGCCCAAGTGCTTTCTTGGAGGTAAAGAACACTTACACTCATTTCTCTTGGCTCTAGCCCACAATATTTACATCTATGCTTTTGTGTGCTGGGGAGGGATGTCTTGCTATTTTGGACAAATGAGTATTTTTCATCCCAGGAAAATAGTCAGCCTAGGACTGAAAAGTGGTTTTCATGTGGCAAAATTTAACTCCAACTCACTAACAATGACCACAAGGAGTGGTCCTATCTGAGTTTTTTTTTTAAATAATACTTTATTTTATTCCCTTATTACAAGTAAAAACAATTAACATTCAGTTTTTAAAAATCTTGAGTGTCAAATTCTTTCCCTTCTTCTGTCTCTCCCTTCCTTACTGTCTCCAAGCCCTCCCTACTCCCTGAAATAGTAAGCAACCTGATATAGATTTTATATATGTAATTATGTAAAACACTTTTCTATATTAGTCATTTTGTGGAAGAGATCTCAAATAAAAAAATGAAAGAAAATGCAATATAGTATGTTTCAGTCTGGATTTAGACTCCATCAGTTCTTTCTTGGAGGACAGATGGCATTCTTCATCATGAGTATCTGGGATTGTCGTGGATCATTGCATTGCCTAAAATAACTAGGTCATTCACAATTGTTCATCAAAAAACATTGCTCTCACTGTGCCCAATGTTCTTCTGGTTCTTTTCACTTCAATTTGCATCAGTTCATGTAGATCTTTCCATATTTTTCTGAAATCATCCTGCTTGTCATTTCTAATAGCACAATAGTATTCCATAATTATCATATGCACAACTTGTCCATCCATTCCTCAGTTGATGGACAACCCTTCTGAGAGGCTTAAAAACTGTTTTATAAAGCAGTGATAGATAGATAGAACTATAGATAGACAGACAGATAGGTAGACAGATAGAAAGGTAGAAAGATAGTTCTTCTTTTTGAACCCCCATCTTTGTGTATCCGTTTTCATTTCTTTTCCCAGAAAAGTAGACAGATAGATGATAGAAAGGATAGAATACTTATTTATCACTATTTGCCAGACTAAGCACTGGACAAAGTTATATTACCTACTGGCCAAGGAAACCTGGAATGGGAGTCAGAAGATCAGGGAAATAAATTCCATTTAAACCAATCTATGCCATCTATACCTGTGAGAAAGGAGAATCTTTACCATATAGAATCCCAAAAGGAATGGAAGCTAAGGACTTCACTCCAAAAGATTATTTACCCTGTACTCTCTAAAATGTTTCTTGAGGAATCCAGAATCTAAATTCTTACCTTAAATTGATAGCTTAAAGGGACCTTAAGCTCCCTCAATTTATTGATGATGAACCTGAGACACAGAGACATTAAGCAAATTGCCCATGGTTATGAAGCTAAATAATGCCTGTGACAGGATTGGAATCCAGGGCTTCCCAGCTCCAGGACCAATGCTCTATCTACTGAACTATGCATTATTATTATTACTGTTATCGTTATTATTGGAACTATTACACTGGGAACACTAGCCAAAGACCTATGTTCAGACTTTTCTACACAGAGACACTCATGACAAAATATTCCAGGGTATGATTTTCTGTGTTCCTTCTCATAAAAGAAGGGCTCACCTCCCATGGGAGCCTCTGGGATCTACTTTCTAGTTACTTACACTTCTTGAATCCCTACCTTTCTTCAAAGAGATTCAGGTCTAGCACCACAAAACACTTAAAATGCCTTTAAAATCTCCTTTAAATGATAGTGTCTTCCCTACACCCCAAATTTCCCATCTATCTTTTATCTATACTTATATGTATAGATGTGGTCTCACTGAACTGTAACCTAGCACTTGGTAAACAATTAGATGTGTCAGTTGACTGACCTGGAAACAATTTGCTTCCAGGTGGTATATGTCGCACTGCATGGATGGAACATGAATTCTGGATGTCAGAGAAGCATAGACAACTGTAGGGCTGTGGCTGGCAAGTAGCCATCCCATGAGGTTAAAGAAAAGCTCATTGTTTTTATTGTAACAGCCCTATAAAAATTTTAAGTGCTGTATAAACACCAGTTTTTCTATTTTCCTACATTTAAGAAAAATAAAATTAAAAAATCATGCAATGTATTCGTTGTTGTTCAGTCATTTCAGTCATGTCCAGTTCTGTGAACCCTTTTGGGGTTTTCTTGGAAGAGATCTTGGAATGGTTTGGTATTTCTTTTTCATTTTACAGATGAGGAAACTGAGGCAAACAGGTTAAGTGACTTGTTCAGGATTTAGTGTCTGAGACTAGATTTGAAATCAGAAGTTGAGCCTTCCTGACTCTAGGTCAAGTCCTGACTCGAGCTCTCAATCCACTTCACTGCCCCAGAGGAAACGTCGGGCATGAGAATTAAGAAAGAATATTCATTCTGACTGGAGAGTTTCACCCTAAAATGAAAGTCTCTGCTAGGTTCACCACAAAGAACAGATTGAGTACTGTAAAGAAAAACCCTAGCGAGGACAACTCCAAGAGACTCGTGATAAAAAAAAGGCCATATGTCAGAATCTGGATGCAGATGGAAGCATACCATTCTTCAGTTTATTTTGTCCATGAATTTTTTTTTCTAGTGTGATAAGTTTTTTTCATAACATGAAAATATGTATTGTATGCTAACACCTGTACAACCCATATGATATTACCTGCCATCTTGGGGGATTGAAGGCATGGGAGTGAGAACATGGATCATAAAATGTTAGAAAACGATTATTAAAAATTGTACTGACGTAACAAAAGGAGAAAGGAAAAGGAAAGAAACACCCTAAGGAACAGGAGACAAATGCACAGTTGAGGCTCAAACCTGTAAACCTTAAAATTTCCCAGACTTATGAATGTTGGAAATTTCCCCATTGGGGAACCTTCTACTTAAAAAAATTCCCTAGCAGATAGTGAGAATTCTACTTGAATGTGAAAACTCCTTGCCTTGGGAATATCCCTAATCCACCCTACTTAAGACTGCTTTAGGACAGAAAAATCCTTACTGAACAATGAAAGTGCTTTGACCCATGCTTATGGAAAGGACAGGAAGTTCTTTGAGTCATGCCTGTTTTTAAAATTGATACAATGGGATGCTAGGTACCCATATAGGTGGAGCAACTTGTAAACTACTTAAACCTAAAAGGGTGATAACTTATTCAGAGGTTTTTTCTTAATGAAATTTGTCGACACAGCAGCATTTTTTCTGACTTACTAAAGAGATTAAAACTACTCAGCTGTGAATTCAAAATGGGCGGTCCTTTAGAAACATCTACAGTGATTGGTAGATGTAAGGACTTAGGGGAGGTGACAGAGGAAATTTTGCCCTTAAAAATAAGAGCTTGGATCTCATTCAGGGATCTCGATTCCTGATTCTCATTCTGGAGGATCTCATTCTGAGAGACTCATTTCCTAGAGGACTGATGCTTGAGGGCTCTTTCCTTGGAGATAGATCTCTTTGAGGAGAAGTGCTCTTGGAGGAAATCTCATTCTGAAGGAGAACTCCTTGAGGAGCTCCTCTGAGGGGCTCTGTTCCCTCTGGGGTAGGAGCTCTGGAGGCTCTTGAGAGAGGCCCTTTGAAACAATCTCTGGCTGGAAGACTCTTTGAGGAAGGACGCTGGCATGGTGTCACTAGAATCCTTGTTTAGTCAGACCTTGTGGTGAGTGTTAAAAAACTGACTGATTTCTCTTTTAAGACTCAGGTCTAGGCCATATTGGCTTGAGGCCCTTCATACTTATTCCTTTCTTACTCTCTCTCTCTCTTTCTTTGATTACTCATTGTATTGTTAATTAAAATCTCTATAAAACCCAATTGACTTGGGTATTTGAATAATTGGGAATATTTCCCTGGCGACCACCTTATGTTTGATTTTAAAACCCAAGACACTGTAGTGAAACATATTTCTGTGGTCAAATTTACTCACCCTCTCTTATATCTATCAAATTTATATCTTCCACTATTTTAATCACTACAGTTTAAGACCTCAACCATTTTAAATCTCACAAACCAGCCTCTTCAGAGGGGGACAGTGAGTTTGACTAGGTCTTGCCTCCTGCCAACAAAACAGGTTCTCATCATATCACCTAGCCTAGAGCAATGGAGAGAACACTAGACTAGGAGTCTGAACATCTGGGTTCTAGACCTATTCTATCACTAACTAGCTATACACTATGGGACAACCCCTTTTATCTCTTTGGGAGAAACTGCATTACTCAACTGATAATAGTAGAGTAAAAAGATGTTAAGATGTAGAGTAAGAGGCAAGATGTTACAGTGGAAAGAATACTTACTTTAGAGTCAGAAGACCTAGGTTCAAATCCTGTCTAAGTCCCAATGAAACTTTGGGCAAGTGACAAGTTCCCTGGACCTCTGTTTCCTTTCTTTTTTTTTTAAACCCTTCCCTTCTGTCTTAGAATTTGTACTATCAATTCAAAGTCAG
Organism: Monodelphis domestica; assembly: GCF_027887165.1. NCBI lineage: Eukaryota > Metazoa > Chordata > Mammalia > Didelphimorphia > Didelphidae > Monodelphis > Monodelphis domestica. The sequence continues at coordinate 96,506,076 of NC_077230.1, read as the reverse complement.
AAGAGTGATCAGGGCTAGGCAATCAGGATTGAGTGACTTGTCTGGAGTCTCACAGTTAGGAAGTATCTGAGCCTAGATCTGAACCCAAGAACTCTCATTTCCTAGCCCTGTACACTATTCACTTTGCCATTTAGCTGCCCTGCTGTTTCCTTCTTTATTAAAAAGAGACCAGTTAGAGGACTAGATAGCCTCTAAGATCACTTCTAGTTCTAGATAGATCTCTGATGTGAATTCAAATCTTAGCTCTGATAATTAACTCTCTGGTTCCTTAATCTCTCTGGTTAATCTATAAAATGAGAGATTTAAATTGTATGATTTCCAAGAACCCTATAAAACTCTAATATAGGATTCTATGAATATATACTTCCTGGAACACATTGAACACTTTATCTATGTATCCACCTATCACTTATTTACCTATTTAGCATTTAAATAGCACTTTAAGATTTACAAAGTGCTTTATAGATAGTATATCATCTTATCCTCATAACAGATGAGGATATGGGAAGCTAGGTCCCATTATTATCCCAATTTTACAGAGGAAGAAATTGAAGCAAGAAGAGATTAAGTGGCTCACCCAGGGTCACACAGCTAGGAAGTATCTAAAACTAGTTTTGTACTCAGAACCTCTTTAACTCCCGGTCATGAGCTCTGTGCTCTATGACAACACCTCATTGCCTTTATCTATCTGTCTATATGTCTCTCCATTTTGTGATTCATTCATTTCAGTTTTGTCCAATTCTTCATAACTGCATTTCGGTCTTCTTGGTTAAGAAACTGGAGTGGTTTTCCTTCTCTATCTCCTTTTACAGATGAGGAAACTGAGGCAAACAAAGTTAATTGACTTTCCCAGGTCACACAGCTAGTAAGTGTCTGAAACTAGATTTGAACTCAGGAAGATGAAACTTCCTAACTCCAGGTTCAGTATTCTATCCACAGAGACACCTAGCTGGCTCTCCATATGATGAAGATAAAGTTCTATAGCTATATTGTACATAGATAACTATAAATCTACGTAGATAACTATTGACAATTATAAATCTATATTTATGAGAGATGTGTCCTGCCATATCTACCATCCCTCTCATGTTTGTCTCTCTTTCCTATCTATCTCTCTATGACCTTTAGAGCTCTAAGCCTGTGATTCTATGATCTTTTCAGACTTAGTCCTTTGTATGAAGGGACCTAGACATACCTGCCTATGGAATAGATTCATGATTAATGAATAAATAAGAGCCTTCAAAGAATCTGGAGTTGAGTTTTGTCTGTGAGGGATGTTTTTCTTTCTCCTCGAGATCATTTTTACACCTACAACTTTTACCAGGTACCTGGTCTTTTGCTGCTCAGCAGAGCAGCTTCTCCCTATCAGGGACAAACACAGCCCAAGGCATTAAGGGAGCATCCATTCATATGTTTTTCATAATGTATGTTCTTTACTGGGTCTCTAAATTTTTTTTTTTTTAGTTTTTCTGCGTGTGATGCTTTGGGTAGAATTTAGAGCCTAGTAAATAACCGGCTCTGCTTTTTTCCCAAGATGTGTCAAGTTCTAAGCGAGTTTGATACTGTGTCCTGTAATAATATATTCCAAGCCTGCCAAAAACCTATAATTTATGATACTGAAACTGCTGCCTAACAGCACAGAAGGAGTAGGTGAGATATTTGGATTGCTTTTTTTCTGATTAGATGAAGGTCAAAAACCACTATGTGTGAACGTGTGGTGATGGTGTGTATGTGTATGTGTGTGTGTAGGGGGGGATTAATTTCCCTCTTTATTTGAGAGTCTAAAATTGTTGAAAGCTGAAACTGGATCTCTGTGAGTCAATCCTTACCACATAAAGCAGTATAGATACGTTGCACATTGATATAGGGCTCCAGCCTCCTCTCCAGAATGAAGTTGGTAATGGATACGCATCTCATTCTTCAAGCAGCAAGAATACAAACCAGTTGAAGGGGTTAAATAAAACCAATGGCTAGGAGGAGGTATGTGGATTAGGTGTAGATTTCTTTATTTATCCTCCTCCACTTCCCTAGTATTTAGGATAAACACAGATTTGCTATGATTAAGCCTCTGGGTCATTTTCTTCAGAGTCGGAAAGCAATGCCTGCCCTCTTCATGAACCAGCTTCATTCTCTGGACTTACAATTGCTATTTCATTATCTATGTTCATGGGACCTGACTATGCCAATGAGAAGTGGTGGTAACCCAAGGAGGCAGAGAATGAATGAATGAATGAATGAATGAATGAATGAATAACCATTTATCAAGAACCTACTTACATGCCATGTACTGTCACGAGTAATGGCGATGCAAGCACAAAAGAGAAGCAGTGCCTACCTTTAAGAAGTGTATATCTTTAGCACAGTGCTAGCCAGAAAGCATTTTCGTCTGGAGAGTAGCAACAAAAAAAAAAGCATATATTTAACACTAACAGAAATAGTATTAGTTAACTAAAGATATATAATGTGTATGTATATATACATGTAATATATATATATATACATATATACATATATAGAAATATACATATATATCAGGGGAAGGGGTGACCTGTTTGAACTTGTACTTTAAGAAACTCACTTTGATAGCTCTGTGGATTATGGAGGACAAATTGGATAGGGGAGACACTGGAGGAGACCATTTAATGGGTTACTGCAATAGTCCAGAGAGGATAAGATGAGAGCAAGAAATAACAGAATGACTAAGTAAGGAAATGAAAACTATGTAAGAAATGCTTTAGAAACAGAAACTATAAGATTTGGATATGTGGAATATGTGAGAGTAATAAGTCAAGAATGAAATCAAAATTATGAATTTGAGTGACTAGAAGACTGATTGTTGCATCCTCTACATAAAGAAATAAGGATGTTTGGGGAAAAAAGAGCTTCAAGGGAAAACTAATGAGTTCAAATTTTGATATGTTGAGTTCAAGATAGATACACATGAGACATCCAGTTCATAATATCCAGTAGAATGTTGGTGAGGAAGAACTAGAACTCAGGGGAGAAACTGAGGCTAGATATAGAGATCTGGGAGTCATTTGCATATAGATAATAATGAACTGATGGGAACTGATAAAGTCAACAAATAAGGGTATATAGAAAAAAAGAGGATGGATCCAAGACAAAATCTTGGTAATTAAAATTTACTCCAGTGGGGTTTGAGGTTAAGGTGGAAACATGTATGTGTGTACATGTATGTCTATATGCACATATGTTTATAGGTGTGTGTATATAGGTGTGTGATGCCTACATACATATGTGTGTAAGATGTATGCATATATACAAATATGTTGGTTTTCATTCATGTCTAACTTTCTGTGATCTTATATCAGGTTTTCTTGGCAAGGATACTGGAGTCATTTGCCATTTCTTTCTGAAGTAATCTCGAGAAACTGAGGCAAATAGCATTAAGTGATTTGTTCAGGTAGTGTCTGAGGTTGGATTGGAACTCATGACAATGAGTCTTCCTAATTCGAAGGCCATACCAAGTTCTATCCTCTGTACCACCTAGCTACACACATGCACACACATGCATAGACCCAGATCTCTCTGTCTACTTACCTATCTATCTGCTTAAGGGAAAGTATACTAGCCCTAATCCCAAGTTCACTGGCCAGGTGACTTTGGATCTTTGTTCAACTTCACTAGTCTTCATATGTGAAAAGATGGTCAGCTTATTCTTCTTATCCCACAGGGTTGTTGAAATATAAATGATATAATGTAGGCAAAAGCATGATATATTCATAAATTTGTTCATTAGATTGTGTTATTATTAATATTAGTAGCAGGAACAATAAATATGCATATACATATATGTGTAGTATATACACACATATTATACACTAATGCATACTATATATTATAATTAATGTGAATTAAAAGAGGAGAGAAGATGCAAATTATTTTCTTAGGTGTTAGAAAAATCTTGATAGGCATAATAGACACCTTCCTCTTTCTCTACAACTATTAGTTATCAGTCATAGACTGTCCTATGACTAAGACCTCCCAAACAGGTGTCAGACATCATCAAAACCTACAGGTCATCCAGAAACCTTTTATTAGTTATAAAAGTTCAACCTTTCTAGTCTCAAAACTTTTTAGAAAATTGTTTGTTTATGACATTAAATTAAAAAAACTCTGATTTATCGTCTCATACCAATCAGATTGGCTAAAATGATAAAAGGCCCAAAGGGCAAATATTTGAGGAGATTTGAGAAAATGTGGAAATTAATACACTGCTGGTGGTCCTGTGGACTGATCCAACTATTTTGGAAGGCATCTGGAAGTATTCTCAAAGAGTTTCAAAATGGCATATACCCTTTGACCCACCAATACCACTGTTAGGTTTGTTTCCTAAGTTGATCAGGAAAAAAGGAAAAGAACTCATATTTCTAAACTATTAGTAGCAACTTTCTTGGTGGTGGAAAAGAACTAGAAACTGAAGCAATGTCCTTCATTTTGGGAATGGCTAAACAATTCATAGCATATGATTGTGATAGAATATTAGTACACCATAAAAAATGATGGGCATCATAATTTAAAAAACAAACATGGAAGATTTACATGAAACTATGAAGAGTGAAGAGGCCAGAACCAAGAGAACATTATAATACAACAGCAAAAATAGTATTTGATGAATAACTTGTATCTACCTCCTATCTTCAAATCTTCCATCAAAGTTGCAAGTTTGGAACACAGTAGTCTAGTCTTGGGTTTCATTTCTCTGCCCTTCCCATCTTGCTCTCCCTGGCCTCCCCATTCCCCAGTCCTCAGGTAACCTGGTGTAAGGGAAAGTGTACTAGACCTGAAGCTGAATATCTGTGCTCAAATCACAAAGTAACTTTGGGCAAGTCATTTAGCCTCTCTTCAAACTCTCCAGTCTTCATTTGTAAAAAGATGGCTAACTTGTATTCTTATTCCACAGAGTTGTTGAAAATATAAATGATACAAAGGATGGAAAAGCATTGTATAACTGTAAATAGCTCCATAAAGGTGTTTTAATATTAACTGCCAGCAATAAAATGACCATTTGGCAGTCAAGAATAATAATAGTAAAAAGTCCAGATAATCAGTTCCTGAGAGCTGGTTCTAAACAATTACCATTGGCATTTCCTAGGATATTGCCATGACCATCATCTATATATACTCAGGTACCAAACCACAAAATTACAGCTGGTAGGGACTCTTCCATGATTCCACACTGAGCAAGAAGTCAAAGCAAACAGATTGATCTTAAACCAGCCCTCAGAAGGCAGCCAAATTGCTCAGCCCCACACTAATGGAGGCACACCTGACTGTCCAAGTATCTTTCCGCTATAAACTCGAGGCATCAGAGAGGCCCCTAAGTCACACAAAGGACAACTTTATGATCCAGAAAGTAAAGAACTGGACCTAGATCAGCTTGTGACAGGGAGCAATTGATTGGAGGCTGTGAAGGAAACCGACTTGGATAGTTTGGAAGTCCATAAAATATTGGAGAGTCAGTGCTTCCAGGGATGGGTGGCTCAGCCAGCAGCTTCTGAGTAGATTAGAATTCTAGAAGGGAGATGTAGTAAACTAAAGGCATATAGGGTATGTGCCCCCAGAGGACCATTGTGCTATTTGAGATACTTAATGGGATCAACCACTGAAGAAAAGAACAATCCTAAGTCATCAAGATCCTAAGCTGGGGAAGCAGAGAGATGCATTTCCATAATGATGGACTGTGATTCAAGTTTATAAAATAGAGCTAGAAGTAATAGCAAGCTCTGAGTGAGAAGGAAGAGAAAGTTGAGGTAAATAACCCAGCTACCCAACTAATACATTGTTCATGTGACTCTGAAATGCTCTCTCCTTTCTGGAATCAATTTGAAATTATGTTAATAAGGTGACTAAAATGTCCATACCCAGAGAGTCCATAGCTAGGCATAGACCCCAAGGACATTAGACAAAATATTCTTAATAGTTCTTCTCATGAAAACATAGGATGAGAAACAAAGTAACTCACTGATTGGACATGGCTAACCAAATTGTTCTCTCTGCCTGCCTGTCTGCCTGTCTGTCTGTCTGTCTGTCTGTCTCTCTCTCTCATGAGATAGAAAAAATATCAATAAGATTTTAAAAAGAGAGAAGTGTTCTCCACAGGTAACAGAAGATTCAATTGGGAAATGCTGAGGATTCTCCATATCCTGAAACACTTAGTGAAGAAATGAGAATACCATCTCATAGTTACTTTTTTTAGAAAATATCTCATTTCTCTTTTACTCCGTTTTCTTGTGAAATACTTCAAGGCTAAGAGTGGGATCTCTTTCCTTCTTTATATATAGTGTAATACACGTATGCTTTAAAGAGACTTATTCCAACTTTCATTCCCTCTGATGAGTGTTGGGTATTAATGCAAAGCTACATTTTCCCCTCAGGGTTCAGGGTCACCCTCTAGAAAAAGAGGGGGGCATGTTAACTAATATCATTAACTTGATTCTCCCACTGATGTGATTCTTTCCAAGACTTACAATTAAGTGACTTAAGAAAAGGGATATTTGGAGGGCAGCTAGGTAGCTCAGCAATAAGAAAGCAAAGCCAGGAGATAGAAGGTGTTGGGTTCAAATTTGACTCAAACACTTCTAGTAAGTAACTTTCCATTACCTAGCCCTTAATGCTCTTCAAACTTAGAATCAATACATAATACTGGTTCTAAGAAGGAAGGTGAGGATTTTTTTTTTAAGAAAAGAGGTATTTACTAAATTATTCAGTAATAACAGTTGATATAAAACAACCCTCTAAAATTTTGTAACATATTCTATTAAACACAGAGAATCTAAAAGAAAAAATGGGATCAAACTTAGAAGAATACATGTGACAAAAAGGGTAGCTAATAGCTACGATATGCTTTTCTCCCACTTGGCAGGGACACTGAAGATCCCCTTAAGCATGGTGAATTTGTTTCCATCTAGTTCATCTATCCTTGGCTTCTAGTGAAGACAGTGCTGGCAGTGTCTTAGGGAAGATGGGAAATCCACAATCCTCCAGACCTTTGTAAGCTCAAGAGGTTCTTCTCTAGTCAAATACAGAGTAATGACACCTGACCAAGACTGAAGACACAGCTGAGGTTTCTCCTTCTACTCACCCTTCAGAAGCATACAGAAAGCCATACAGGCTCCATATTCCAAAGCAGTAACTTCTCAAATGGCTTGATAATGTATAGATATTCTAAAGAGAATGACCAAGTTTGCTCAGGCTATTAAAAAAAAGAATCCCTGTATGGAATCATTTTACTTCTTTCAATCACTTCCAAAGACTTTTCACTCTTAGTTTAAGTTCCTTTGATTAATTGGTTGATTAATTGAAATGCATTCTCCTCTTTTTAGGGCATCAGAGGTAAAATAGCATAAACAACCTTTATTATTGGGGTTTTCTGTTGTTTTTTAATTAATTAATTTTGTATATTTTTCCTTGGTTACATGATTCATGATTTTCCCTGTTCCCTCTGAGCTGACAAGCAATTCCACTGGGTTAGACATGTATCATTGTTCAAACCCTATTTATATATTATTCATATTTGCAGTTGAATGATCTTTTAATGCCAAGACCCCAATCATATCCCCATTGAACTTCATGATCTATATGATCATATGTTTTGGTTTTTTTTCTGTGTTTCTGCTCCCACAGTTCTTTCTCTGGATGTGGATAGCATTCTTTCTCATAAATTCCTTGGTGTTGTCCTGGATCATTGCATTGCTACTAGTAGAGAAGTCTGTTACATTTGACTATGCCACAATGTTTCAGTTTCTCATTACTATTGTTTTTAAACATCATCGTGGTAGCCTGGTTACCTGGTCTTGATGAGGATAGTAATGAAATAATTTGTTATATTGCAAACAGAAATAGAGGTAAAACCCACCACTGTGCTTAATACTGGGGATATGTGAAATTAGTGTCGCAGAAGACAAGTGATAGTTTTATCATTAATCCCAAGAAGATAACATCTCCTCTCCTTCTCCAATGAAGGTGCAGAGCAGGACAACCAGCTTTTGCTGAAAAGTCTTGACTTGATGGGGGATAACTTCCTTCTCTCTTGGTCCTTCTCTGACCTACACCACAACATGAAGCAACTACCTCCAGACTGCCACATTGAGGGACCCTTTGCAATGGCTTAGGTCTCCCTGAGCTTCCCACCATTCCTTGAGGGTACAAGTAGAAATCTGTGCTGGCATTCCCATGTCTACAATCAGACTGTTCTGTGCCACTGTTCCCACTAACTTCCTTTAACTAAATTTGCTCCAGGGGCTAGAATGAATTCTTAGTTGTTGCTCTTTTAAGATGCAGGATTTACTTGAAATTTTGGAGTTTTTCCCATTCCTTTCAGGCAACAATTAACATCCATGAATCTCAGTCCACCCAACCCCTCCAAACCTTGCCAACCCACATACATGCATGCATACACATGCATACACATAGTCATAGTTAGTATAAAAAGAGCATAGAAACCAGCCAGCCTGTGATAAAGAGGAAGCACTCAAAGGGACTCTAGCGAGACTCCTAGGAGCATTCTGACTGACAAGAATCTGGACTCTGATTCTTACTCTAGTCTTTATAACATTTTCTTGCTTCTTTCTGTCCCAGTTGGCTCTAAAGAACTTGGCCTGCTACTTTCTAAAGCCTACAGTACCAGTTACAACCATCTAATTTAGTACAACTGGAAAATTCACCTATTGCCATGAAGTTACAATGAGAAAGTTCATTGAGGGTTGGGGCTAGGGGGAAAAGGAAGTGGGGAACTAAATAAGCAGATGTGATAGTTATGTATGTAGATTATGGATAAGATGGCCAAGCCCTAAAATTTTATTATTAGAAGGAACTTGAAGAATTTTCTAATCCCTTCTTTCCCCCCAATATATGGGAGACAAGAATGAGTAGATATGTTTGGGGGCAGTGAATAGATCCATTTGTCCAAAATAGAAGGTTTTTATGTTCCTTTTTACTTGTATCCTTAGTAGTCAGTATAGGACCTTGCAGAAATATTTTGGTGATTAATAGAGAAGTAATGGAAAAGCATGGCATTAAAAATAGGGGCAACAATGAAGTAATGGAAAAAGTGGTGAATATGCAGTTAAATCAACTAGGCTCAAATCCCACTAGTTGTGTGATCTTTGACAAATCACTTAACTGCTTAGGACCTCAGCTTCCTCTTTTGTAAAATGGGAGAGGTGGGCTAGATGGCCAGCTCTAGTTCTAAGATTCCATAAACCTTCCTCAAATTCATCAGATCCAATTCATCATCTCTATGTAAGCTTTATTTAAGTTATCTAAGAAAACTGATGTCTTCTTTCCTCCTAAATATCCTCATGGAGCAAGAATCTAGAACTGAGATTCTTCTATTCAGATGCCACTTAATAAGAGTATAGATGGTACATGAATCCATATGAATAATATAAGAATAAATTACACTGGCCTGGGCAATAATACTTGTCATGGAGAGTTGATATATTTCTTTATAATAGATGTACTCCTCATTAGGGAATGTTAGCTTTTCAAAATCAAGTATCTAGAACTTGGCGGAATGATAAATTGTACTTGCATTTATTCTTTTGACCTAGGCTAAGTATTGTCTTTAAGCATCACTGTGGTATGTAAACTGATCTTGATGAGAAGAGTAATGAAATAACTGTTGTACTACAAACAGAAATGCCAGTAGCCAAAACCTACTAGTGTACTTACTACTGGGGAACTTTAGCCAGATCATGGACTCTCACCAAAACATATCTATTTTGAGACTAATGTGCCAAGGATAAATGTACATTCTGAGTAATATATCTTTAGCCCGAGAGGCTATTCACTCATAAAATGATAGAATCTTAGACTTGGAAAATACCATAAAGGTAATAAATGACATTTCTTTGGGCTTTTGAAATTACAAAGGAACTTACATAAATTATGTCATTAAACCTCACAATGACTGACAGCAGGAATCCCTTTTTACAGATGAGAAAGCTGAGGTTCCAGAGAAATTGAATTCCTTCTCCGTGGTCACACAATATTAGAAATGGGATTTGAACACGGGTCTTCCTTGGCCCAAATTCAATATCCATAACATCTTGCATTTAGTACAAATACCAATACAACTTGTAATTTTTGTAAAATGTCACCTATAGCTGATTATCAGTCCTCTGTTTTAATACCTCTACTAACAGCAAGATTACTATTTCCCAACCTCCCAAAATAGCTCATTTCATTGTTGTATAGAAGTTAGAAAATCTTTGCTTCTATTGAATGGTTATCTGCCTTCTGGTAACTTAACTCATTAGTCTTAGTCCCCCTGTTACAGGGATAGAATAAGTCTGATTTCCTCCACTTCTTCCATAGCTCTTTCCTCTTCATTCCTTGCACATGATATTATGTCTTTTTTTTTTTCTTTAACCCTTTCTTTCTGTCTTAGAGTTGATAGTAAGTATCAGTTCTAAGGTAGAAGTTAGGGCTAAACAACTGGGATTTAGTGATTTGCCCCGGGTCACATAGCTAGGAAGTATCTGGGGTCACTTTTGAATCCAGGACCCCTAAGCTCCAGGTCAGAGTTAGGGCCCTATAATATATATTTAATAAATATTTGTTGAATTGAATTCTCTGTGACTATCCTTCAGCAGTTATGCCAGCCTACTTTTTTTCTTATTGTCCCTAATTCCTTTAACCATCCAATGTAAATAGGAATGTATGTATTACTTCTTCTGCCTTTATATATCAATTCTTCTTAATGTGAACAGTTTAATTACAGCCCAACTAGGAAGGATATAACCAAGAAGCTGAATTGAATCTGGGAGGAATTTGTTGTTGAGTCGTTTCAATTGTATCTGACTCTATGTGATTCCATTTGGGGTTTCTTAGCAACAATTTTGGAATGGTTTGCCTTTTCCTTCTCCAGTTCATTTTACAGATGAGAAAACGGAAGTAAACTGGGGCCAAACACGAGTGCAAGGAATAGAGGAAATTTAATAAGTTTCAGGAAAAGTATATTTCAAGCATAATTATTGCAGCTCTTTTGTGGTAGCAAAGAATTAGAAATTGAGCGATTGTCCATCATTTGGGAATAACTGAACAAGTTGAGCTATATGATATTTATGGAATAATATTGTGATATTAGAAGTGAAAAACAGAATGATTTCAGAAAATTCTGGGAAGACTCACACAAACCGATGAAAAGTGAAGTTAGCAGAACCAGAAGAATATTGTATATAGTGGAAGTAATATTGGCCTAGTTATTCTCAGCAATGCAATGATCCAAAACAATCATAGAGATTCATGATGAAAAATACCATCTGCTTTCCAAGGAAGAACTGGTGGAATTTAAATTCAGATTGAAACATACTGTATTGCATTTTCTTTCCCCTTCTTTTTTAAATTTGCGATCTCTTCCACAAAATAACTATATATGAAAAAACTGTTTTACATGTTTGCACATGTAAAATCAATATCATATTTCTTAGCATCTCAGGGAGAGGGGAAGGGCAGAGTAACAGGAGTACTTGGGGGCATGGGATTATATGGGATTAAATAAATTAATTTGGGCCAGTATCAAGGTTTTATACTGTGGGTGAAAGGGCCCAACAAACAGCCTGGACCGGGCAGAGTCTGGTCTGGAACCAGCACACAGATAACCAAAGTCACAATAACTGGGAAGTGTATTTTATTTCCAAAGGGAAAGGTTAAGAGGGAAAAGGGGAAATCCCTGACACTCATTTTACTAGCTAAGTAACCCAGAATCTAAAGCCGTCTCATTAAGGATCTTCTGCAAGTTGATTTCCTACTCTTATCTCCCTTTCCCAGTCCCTGTTCTACATATCCTGCACTAAAACCCTCTCTTGGTTGTTACTAGAGACACAGGTCTCCAACAGATCAGGCAGGGATCCAAGGAAAAGGTCCCAAGTCCAGATGGGCTCAGACCTCTGCTTAGTGACAGCTTCATGTTGATACAGGATAGTGACAGGCTCTTAAGATCTTCTTCCAGGATACACAGCACAAGGACAGCACCACAGGCAGCAATAAGGATAGGGTCCAACCCTCAAGACATGGCATCCACTCCCTCCAGGTTCAAATCCAGAGAGAGACAGACAGACCCAACAGTCTCTGAGCTACAGCCTAGCCTAATCCTTCCCTGCAGCATTCCAGAATCTTTCCCTGTTGGTCTCATGCCTCTGTCCTCTGCAAACCTACATTTACCTACTAACCTTATCTACAGCAGAGAGAATGAAGAAGATAGGATCAGAAGAAGGGAGAAAATTTGGAACTCAGAACTTAAAGAATGTTAAAAATTACTTTTACATGTAATAGGGGAAAAATAAAATATTAAAAAAGAAAGTCAATACAAAGGCGTGAAGGGGATAGAGTATCATGTGTAAGGAATATTTACATGCCTATCATGTATATGTACATACACACAAACATGTTTTAGAGCATCAGCCCCTTCAAAGATGTCTTATTGAACTTATATTGTGTAAAACAAAGATGAGTTTAAATGAGACACCAAAGCATCCTGAATTGTCCTAATCTTGATCAATCTGCTTTTACCACTCCACAGAAAGGAAAAAGAGAGCTTTGTAGAGTAATCATAATGGGCTTTCCTAGTTCTCCATTTTTTATTAGAGATACTTTGTAAAGGATTTTGGAAGGAGTTGCTTGCAGTTGCTACAGCAGAGAAGTTGGTATTTGAATTACTGCACTGACCAGGTGCATTGTTTGGTGTTTATAATACTAGCCAATGGAGAACATGCAAAATTGTTTATTGCTTTTCATTTCTGAGTGATTTCAAGAGGAGATTTGAAGGTTTGACAGCCATTACAAAAAAGAAACATATTTTCTTCCAGGCTGTCATGTGATGAGTTTCTTTGTGCTCAAATAAATGTAATCTATTGTGTTACCTGTGTCTCTCTATTTCTCCTCCCCCCCACCCCCATATAACATTTATCCATTGCATTGACCCATAGGGTACTGAAAACTCAATTCCTCAAGTGTCACCTAGTTCAATCCCTTGACTACGTGAAAGAATCAGTCCTCCCATCACTTCAGATCTTCAAAGGGACTAGTTGACCACTTATCAGTAATGAGATTTATGCTTGAGGAGGAAGATGTATCCTATCAAAAGCAATCTTGTCAAAGCAGCAATTCTTTTTCTTCCCATCCTTTGATTCCTCTCCCTTTTCTTTCAATTTCTGAATCTGGTCACTGACTGAGTCTTCCCTCAAAGCAAGGTCAACTTGTGTGAAGTGACTTACTTCTAAGGGTGAGAAAACAAAATTCACAGATCTGTCAGACCCAGCATGAATCGGCCATAAACAATTATCTCATGGTAATCAAAATATTTTAGTCCTCTGAGTTTCCTAGCTTTTAACTTTCAAGTGATCATAGTGGTCCCGTGTAAATTAGCTTCTGGGAAACGAGGTGTAGCCACCTTTGCTTCAGTATTGTTTTTTTTTCCCTCTGAGAGCTCTTGGAAAGGATTATCACTGGAGGGTTGATTACAACATGATCATTTTTTTTTTGGGCCACTGTAGTTCATAACAATTAAATCATCAAGAATTTATTAATCTCCTACTGTATGCCTGGCATCACTGGTGACATAAAAACAAACAAGCAAACAAAACCAGCTTTCAAGGAGCAAGACTTTTTAGAAAGAATCATGGGGTTACAATCTGTCCCAGGAGAAATGTACTTGTTAGTGTCATGGTTGTTCTTTCCTGATTGATTTAGTGAGTTCAAGTCATGTTTAGCATCTGTGCTTCTTGGACTCCTAAAGGCAAATTCATGCCTTAGTTGAACCTTTATAATTACTTCTCCTTTTTTATTCTTTTAATATGCCAACATTATCTTTCTGTGCCTCTCTCTTACCACGTATTGACATCTAAATTCCTGGGCTTTGTAGGGTGCTTCATTTTGCCTGAAGGGCACAGCTTTTTAACATGCCTTTCGTGTGACATGCATCCTCTCCTCCACCTGCTCAGCCGCCGAGATCTGGGCATTGACATCCATTCCCAAGTGCCTACATTCCACTGAGGCGAATTGTAATGAGCTTTGGTACCAAACAGACACATAGCCACTCTGCTCCCTGCTGGGAGGCTGTGCACCCATTCACTGCTGATGGAACATGCCCAGAGGCTAACTGCTGTGCCAATGGCAGGTGATCATTCCGTGCTGGAGAAGTCACTGTGATACCCCAAAGTCAAGGCCTCCGAGTTAGCTACACCTTGGTTCAAATCTCAGTTCTTCCCTCTATTGATCATGTGACCTTGGCTAAGTAACTTCCCCTCTCTGATCATCAATTTCCTCAGCTATTTAAATGGGGATAATAATAATTTCCTGGGAGGAAAAGTGCTTTATATGACTATAAAATTTATTAAAAATGAGGCTGTTTTTGCTATTCTTTCATTCTTTTCATCCAGTAAGTGATGGCATCTTAATATAAACAGTCCTAGGATGGAGTGCTACCTTATTATATAACCTTTTATTATTATTTCTATATGTTTGATGTTATGATTATTGTTGTTATTGTTACTGCCATTAATGAAAGTATGGTGTACTTAGAAGTCCTGGGTTCAAGTCTCTTCTCCACTCATCAATCACTCAATAAGCATTTAAAAAACTTACTATGTACCAGGTACTCTCCTATCTGCAGAGGATACAAAGAAATAGTGGCAACAGCCCCTGCCCTTGAGGAGCTTACATTCTAATGGGGAGGCAACATGTACATCAATAGCTATATACAAGATATATAGAGGAGATATGAACAAGATTGCCTTAGAAGGCAAGGTACTAGAAGCTGAATAGTTGTTGAATTACAGATATGTAGAGATAAAGCTAAATCTTGAACCTAATATGATGTCAGAATCTACTCTCTGATGATTGAATAATATTTAAAAAAAAACCCTTTGCCTTTCACTTTAGAATCAACACTAAGTATTGGTTCCAAAGTAGAAGAGCAGTAAGGACTAGGCAATGGGGGTTAAGTGACTTGCCCAGGGTCATACAGCTAGAAAGTATCTGAGGCCAGATTTGAACCTAGAACCTCCCATCTTTATTCCTGGCTCTCAATCCACTGAGTTACCCAGCTGCCCCTTGAATAACTACTTTTTAGAAAGGCAAAGGTAACCTTTTTTTTTTTTGCCCAGAGCTGACATACTTTGGAAAAGATGATTTCTGAATCAATTAATTTCCCCCTCTCTCCTCTCTCTTCTCCTCTTTTGTCCCCCTCCCATTATATCTTCTCTTTCTCTCTTCTCCCTCTTTCTCCATCTCCTTCCCTTCCCACTTCCCCATCTCTCTCTATAATAGACATTATATATATGCATATATATAATAGACCTATCTATTCATTATATATGTATATACACACACATATTTTATACCTACACAGGAACATATGGGTGGTCCAGTGAATAGTGCTAATACTGGAGTCATAAAGACCTTAATTCAAATCTAGACTCAGATACGTATTAGCTATGTGACTCTGGACAAGTCACTTAAACTTGTTTGCCTCAATTTCCTCATCTGTAGAGTGAGCTGTAGAAGGAAATGGCACTCCATTATCTTTGCCAAGAAAACTCTGGGCCATGAAGAGTTGGAATGATTGAAAAATGACTGAACAATAACATAGTAGTTGTGTATCTATATCTAGATTTATATCTATCTTTCTACTTATCTACCATAAGTTCATAGACTAAAAGGAAAGAAACCCTTGACTAGAGAGTCTCTCAATTCCCTTCTAGCTATGATGCCTTCCATGATCTTATGATTGGACTTAGATAGGGCAACTCATTCTTTGCTGGGTCATTTTTTGATGGGCCATTCATGTAGGCAATAATAAAGATAGTAATAACAATAGTTAGAATTTATATAACATTTACTATGTGCCAAGCACTGTGCTAAGTACTTTATATGTATAATTTCATTTTATCCATACAACAACTCAGGGAAGTCGGTGTTGTTATTATCTCAATTTTACAGTTAAGGAAACTGAGACAAAGGTTAAGTGACTTACCCAAAGTCACATACTTGTAACTGAGATCAGACAGAGAAAATGATAATTTAACCCATTTGGTTTCCTTTATAATTCTGTTTCTATATATTTATATGTTTATTTATTAAATATATTTCAGAATATGATTCTGAGAAGTGGGCCAAAGGCTTCATCACACTGGCAAAGGGATCCATGATAGATTAAGAACTCCTGATGCAGTCCAATCTTGCTTCTCCAAATCCCCCTGTCATACAGATCAATGAAGTTAAATAACTTCCCCAAGGACACCCAGGCAGTAAGCATCAGAGGCAGGCTTTGAGCCTAGATCTTCTTACTCCAGAGACTGTATTTGTACCATTATACTGTATCTCTTCAAAATGACCACTTATAGAAATAACAAATGGGCAGCTAAGCAATCAGAGGCAAACTCACCAAATATCTGGTAGTCTTAGAGTGATCGATGTGTATGGAAGATGTTCAATCAAAGGATATTGGACCACCCTGTTGACCAAAAGGTGGGTTTTGACTTTCTTGCTTAGTATCATTGGAGGATTTCACTCTGATTTGCTCTTCCCATCTCTCCTTTTCTTCAGTCTTCTCCTTGCCTCTTTCTTCCTCCAAGAAAATGCTTTCAAGACACCCCCAGTGTCAAAAGAACATAGAAAAAGAATGCATTTACTGATCTGTCCTGGACAGTTCTGGAAGTCTGAACCCAGATGGTGAGAGAGAATTAGCATTGAGTCCCACTGAGCCATGAAGGAAACTGAATAGGTGAATATTTTACACCTGCAATTAGTCACACATGCAAAATTGTGTTCACAACTAGTTGCACCTGCAAGTGGTTAATTGCTAAATAGCAAATGCAATTAGCCACTTACACATTATCTTGAGGATGCAAGTTGCCAACACATTTAGCCACTAGTATATGAAATGGTTGTGCAGGCACAGGGGGGAAGAAAACCCTGCAGCTGCCACAAAAGAAGCCAGAGGGCTGGGCGGACAAAAAGACACTGCTGGAAGGCCCTCTTAGCAGTCAAGCAGAAGAGGTAGGGGGTTGGAACCAGAGAACACAGTCATAGAATATTCAAGCTGGAAGAAAAGTTCAAGATTACCTAGTCTAATTTATAAATGAGGAAGTTTAGGCGATTGCATAGATGGGAAGGGACTTGTCCAATGTTACAGAGAACAGCTGGTACTTGAACACAAGTGCTCTGACTCGAAATCTGGTCCTCTTTCCACTACTTCAAGTCCCAAGGGACATCCAGTGTTTGACTTTGTCACCAAGTCAAGACTAGGCTAGGGTGGGACAGCTTTGCCCTGGGGCACCAACAGAGTGAAAGCAAGCAGAGAAACATATTGTCTCTCCAAAGAGTCAGTACCAGAGACTATTTCCATACCTCACACAGTCCTTTACTACTTCATTTGGCAACAGGAAGGTCGCCATTGCTGTGGTACCTGGAGGTATCTCATGCCCAATTCCGTTGGCCAAGGCAGGTCAGATTCCCTTGGGAATGAACTACTTCCTCTTCTAGTGTGACCAAACCTTTGGTTGGGCTGCCATTTACAATGTTGCATGCTCCATAATGCTATTTTGGTACCACTGGTTTCCTTCCCCAACACACACACACACACACACACACACACACACACACACACACACACACACACACACCCTGTATTTTCATCGGGTGAAAAAACTCTCTATTTGTGTCTCCACTTTAACAATGAAGGCTTCAATTTATCACATTGGGAAGCACAAGCACGCACCAGCCAAGCCTTAATGTAAGTAAATAGGTCGTGGTCTTCCAGGCTTATCACCCAGAGAAGAGCAGCCCTAACCAAGAGATTGTCCTTTTGTTAAGGGCAAAGTAGTTGTGAGAAACAAATTGAACTTCATATAAGCAAGTGAGAGAGAGCCTGGTTGTTTTTAAGGCCATCTTGCCTCTACTGAGCCCTAATAGAAACTATTATTTAACTAGTCTGAATGAGGAGGTATAAACATTATATTTGTATGTTCTATTTTCTTCTCAAAATATCCTTTTGAGCATTAGTACACACACACACACACACACACACACACACACACACACACACACACACACACACACACTGAAAGCGACCTTTAGAAAAAAGGAAATCTATTTATTGTTTCCTTTGCAGCCATTCTGGCTTCCTATAGTTTCCTCAAGAAAGGTGATACTAGGTTGTCACTTTTTTTTCACAAATTGTTTCATTTTCAGGAGCATGGTGAGGAGGAACACATCTGTGTGTTTAATTGTCATGGATGGGAATGTGGCAGACTAAAGAACCTCTCTAGCAGTAATGAGATGCTCAAGGAAGCTGAGCTCTTAGATGGAGGGACAGGGCTGATTATCTGGCAATAATTTATATTACACCTTTCTGCAGAGATCAAAGCACTTCTCATCTATTATCACTTATAGCCAAAGTGCATCCCCCTGTCAGTCTGGCATTCTCCTTTCTTTTTAAGGTGGGAGGAACCAAGGCTTAAAACAATGAAGTGGCTAGTCAGCAGAAGTTTCCAGAGGAGCCTTGTAGCTAGGAGTTTACCAACCCCGTCCACCCACAGTCCCTTCTTTGGACTGCAGTCAGTGCCAGCATTGAAACTCAAGTTCGGGGGCTACGTCTGTGGTTTGTGCCACCTCCACCCCCAATCCAACCAGGAATCAATGGTTCATTTGGAGTTTATGGGAAAATTGTTTTGCATCTTTAGGAATTTATAAGATCTTAGAACTAGAGCTAGAAGTTACCCCAGAGACAATGTGGTCCAACCCCTTCATTTTACATCTGAGTTAAGTGAGATTCAGCAAATCAGCTGCCTTGTCTAAGGTCATACAATAAATCAGTTAAGGACCATGTATTAAATACCAACAATATTCTGGGCACTAGGAAAGCAGATATAAAAATGTGACTTTTCTCTCAAAGAACTTATATACTAATGTTTACGCAAGTAATAAGTGTTAAATATCAGATTTAAAGTCAGGTTCTCTGAATCTTTCAACTTGCCACACAATCTCCTTACTAGAGAGGAATGACTCCAGTCCTCTATCTCTACCTGGAGTCTAGACACATTCTGAAAGCTATTCAAGGTATCTAAAAATGAACTCATCATGTTTTTCCCATAACCTTTTCTTCTTCCTGACTTCTCAAAGTCTTTAAACAATGACAATGTCCTTCCCCCATCACCCAGACTTTTTGACTTCTCCAACCCCTAATTTGCTATTATTTAATTCCATCAGTTCTCCTTCTGCAATATTCCTCCAACCCTTTACCCCAAACCATTGCCTCATTGCCACCATTTTCTTCTGAGTCCTCTGAAATGGTTTATAAGGATTTACCTTATAGCATCCTTGGCAGCTTGGCAATGCATATGTCAACATTCCAATTTGATAGGTAACAAAACATGATCAAAGAGATTAAGGAATTAAGTGACTTTCCCAAGGTCACTGAGTTGGAACCAGGACACCAACCTAGATCCTCCTGAGTTTAGGACCATTGCCTTTTTTATTTTGCAGCCCTAAAGTCTTTATCTGACCCCTACTGCCTATTATCATACCCTTTTCTAACTACTAGAATGAGGTTCCAAACTTGCTCCTTGCTTCTCAGATATCAGTGCTAAACTGGGTGTGAAATGTAGTCTCTAGAATGCTAGGATACAGAGGGAGCCTCTACTCTCTTCATACATTTGGGAATTGATTCTGCACTGGCTGAAAACCTGGACTCTAGAATATGTGGATACCTAAGTGCCCTTACAGACCTTATAGACTCACAAGATTTTAGAATCCAGGCCCTTCACTGGTTTCGAAGATCTTCTAAGAACACTAAGAACCAAAGAGACCTTAATGAATTGTAGCTGACAGGCTATTTTGGTACCTCTGCAGCCAGTCAAAAAGCTGCCTCTTCAACATGTGGCTAGCTGGTCACACAGACTGTCTATACTTGCTCTGTCTGCCTCTTCAAGGTGTTTTCCTTATATAGCCTCATGATTCTCCCAGAAATATTCTCTGCCCTTCTCTGTGTGGAGAGAGCTGTTTTTCTTTACATCCCCATCCATGGGGATCCCTTCTGAGGCACTCTGGACTGGCACTGGAACTTTATTACACACATAGTAAATGTTTAATAAATATTTGTTGTGCTCATTTGAATGAGCAGGCTATTTGCACTAACAGAGGAATAAGGTGGGGAAATAATTTTGAAAACAAAAATCATATAACTTGTAAATAATCTATATTTCTCATGTAATAAATTCTGATAACCTTGCTTGAATATGGATTTGTGTGGTCATAGGTCCACATATAGATCAAAAGCTTGAAGAGGGTTCAGAATTGATCTTATCCAGCCCTTTATTCTACTGATGAAAAGTCTCCTGGAACTTAAGTGAATTGCCTAAGGACATGCAGGTAAAAAGTATTTGGATGCAGGTCCTCTGACTCCACTATACCACAGTGATCAGGAAAATCCATCATCTGAACCAAAGAATAGAGTCACGTTGTAGAAGATCATAGCAATGACCTCTTCTCTCCTCATCAGAATCAGAATTTAGAGAAGCTATCTAGTCCAACTCAGGCATGGACAAGAATCTACTTAATATGAAATGATGAACTTAAAATGTAGAGAGAGTCATACAATTTCAGACATGGACAACACAGAAATATCTTGCTGGATTAGGCATGTTTGTTATAAGAGGTTTCTTTTTGTTATTGTTGTTCAATAAGGGGCAGCAGGAGGGAAAATATAAAATGCATAATCTCTAACATACCCAATAATTGGCAGTCATCCAGACTTTGCTTGATGATGGAGAGCATAAATTATTAAGAAGTTGTCCTACATCTACCCTCTGAGGAAAAGAAAAGCAAGTTCAATACCTTTTCCACCTGGGAGCACTTCAGATACTTGAAGCCTGCTATCCTGTCACTCACTGTTACATGGTACAGCAGACAGAACACTGGACCTGAAGTCAGGAAGAATCATCTTCCTGAATTCAAATCCAGCATCACATACTTACTAGCTATGTGACCCTGGGTAAGTCACTTTATCCTGTTTGCCTCAGTTCCTCATCTGTAAAATGAGCTAGAGAAGGAAAGAGCAAATCTCTCCAGTATCTTTACCAAGAAAACAATGGGATCAGGACTGAAACTACTGAATGACAAAAATCCTGACATGGCTTGTCTTCTCTTCTACGCACCCCAAATTTCCAGATCCTTCAATGGATTCTTATATGGCATGGGATTAAGGCCCTTTACCATCCTGGTCGTGTTCCTCTAGATTTTCTTCAGCTTGCCAGTGTCTCTACTAAACTGAATTGCCCAGAACTGAAAACTAAATCCAGGTAGTCTGCCAAAGCCTAAAACAATGGAATTATCACCTTTCTTTACCTGAGTGCTATGTTTTCTGAATGCAGCCTACCACCATTTGACTGCTATATAATACCATTAAGTCATATCAAACTCAAACTTCATTAAAACCCATAGCTATTAAAACAACTCCTATCTCATATCTTCCCCATCTTACACATCCAAAATTATATCTAACTTTCATAAAACTTTACATTTGTCTCTATTAAATTTCATCTAATTAGATTTGGCCCAATGTCCTAGCTTTCTGATATCTGTGGGAATACAGATTCTATCATCTAATGGGATAACTGTTAACTGTCTTTTCCAGATTAATTTCACCTGTGAGTCTGACAAACATGCCAATTATGGCTTCCTACAAGTCATGGATAAAAAGTACAACATACAGTGCCAATGGCAGAAGAACCCAGAGACATTTCACTAAAGACCTCCTTCCAAGTCGACATTGACTCCATGGATTTTGTCATGCAACCACTTCAAACTCTGTTTATTTAGGCTCATTGTCATCTAGTAACATTGCTCGGATTTTTTTACATGGCATGAAGGATTTTGTAAGACATTTTGTTTATATGCCATCGAGGCTTAATCCCAAGTCATGACATGGGGAATTTGGGAATACTTATTGCATGAAGGTACTAGTATATCCTATATCAGACAATTTACTTCTTCAGGAAGGCAGGGAAGGGAAGGAGGGAGGGACGGAGGGAGGGAAAGACTCTGAATCACAAAATGTCAAAAAGTAATTGTCAAAAATGGTTTCTACAAGTAATTAAAAAAATAAAATGTAATTAAAAGTTTTTAAAAGACATTATCATTAGTCTAGGAGTTCTTAACCTGGGGTCTATAAATTAATTTTAAGAAAATATTTCTCTAACCCTATTTCATTATAATTGGTTTCCTTTCTATTTTATTGTGTATTTTATTTTATGCATTTAAAGGCTTTATTCTGAGAAACCATGCTAGAGCCCTTCATTAGATGGTCAAAAGGAATCCACAATACAAAAAGGTTAAGAATCCCATGCTAGAGGATAATTAATATTTGATTACCTGGAAAGTTTTTTTTTTTTAAATTCCCCTTAACTATGAAAAATCTGAGATTTTACCAAATCATACTAGCAGAAGATACTCTGGGTTCATCCCCTTGTCATTATTGATGACTGACCCTAAGTTATTTCAGATAATTAGGAAGCTATTCTATTCCTAATTCCTAGAATAGGAAACTATTCTATTCTTAATTAAGAATAATTCTATTCTTATTTAATTTTTAATTTAATTAATTAAACCATTAACTCTTAAGGACCTAAAGGCATCAGAATTGGAGCTAGAAGATCTGGATTCAAATCTCATCTCTGTTACTTGCTACTGTTATGATCTTGGGCAATTCATTTTTTAGTCTGAATTATATGATTTTAGGGTTATTATTTACATCTACATCCTGTTATATTAGCTATACAGTGGTATAATACCCATTCTAAAAAAGAGGGGGTTCATCTCAAATGAAGTTTTGTGTTCATCAGATAGTTACCAAAGAAACTCCTCTCATCAATTCGGCTATATCTAAGAATTCCAGCATCTAAGACAATTCAGTGGAACAATAGGAGGGCAGAATAGGGATGGAGATAAAAGGTAAGACCACTTTTGTGAGTGGTTTAGGTAGATTGGAGAAAGAAGTGATGGGATTTAAGAAGTTGGAGAACTTGAGTTGTTGTTCATTATATCTCACTCTTTGTAACCCCATTTAAGAGTTTCTTGGCAAAGATTCTGCAATGATTCGCCATTTTCTTCTCCAAATTTTTTGACAGAGGAGAAAAATGAGGCTACAGGGTTAAGCCACTTGCTCAGGGTCACAAAGCTAATCAGTGTCTGATCCCAGATGTGAAGTCAGAAAGATGAATCTTCCTTACTTTAGGTCAGGCACTCTATCCACTATGCCACCTAGCTGCCCCAGAGGAACTGAAAGACCTAGGTAATACCTTGAAGGGGATAAAGGTTAAGATAGAGGAAGATTTGGGACAGATATTGAACTTACTGAAGGGAGAGAAAATGACCTGCAGTTCTATAGATAATAGCAACAAAGATCTGGACAGGAGAAAAGGTGGTCACTGAGTAATGGTGATTCACAAAAATCACAAAATCCTCCTCTTGGCACTGTATGGCAGGGGATATGTAGGTTTGGGGTTAAGTGGCACAGTGCTGAACTTGGAGTCTGGAAAACTCGAGTTCTAATCCTGCCTCAGAGGCTTCCTACCTGTGGTCTTGCACATCTTTCAAATCTTTTCATTCTGTTTCTTCATTTGCAAAATGGGTTTAATAACAGGTCCTACTTCACAGGGTTGTTGTGAGATCAAATGAGACAGCATTTGTAAAAAGAAAATACTTTGTAAACTTTCTAGGTGTGTGACCCTGGACAAGTCACTTAATCCCGATTCCCTAGCCTTTACTGCTCTTCTGCCTTGGAACCAATACTTAGTACTGATTCTAAGACAGAAGATAAAGATTTTTAAGTACTTTATAACCTTTAAAGCACTACATGAATGACAGCTATTATTATTCTATAAAAAACTGAAACAACTCTCCTTTGAGAGAGATTCGAAGGACCTGGTATCTTCTGAAGAAAGCTAGGTCTTAGTGAGCATTAGAAGTTGTAAAAGAATCTAAGAGAATGAAATCTAAGTGAAATGGGAACATAGAATCATGGAGTTGGAGCTGGAAAGGATCATAGATACAATCAAGACCAATTAACACAGAGAGGTTAAAGTGATTTCCCTAGGATCACACGGTAAGTGTTTAAAGTAGGATTTAAACCCAGTTCTCCTTGATTCCAAGTCCAGGGCGAATACCATGTGATAAGCAGAAAAGAAGAAATAAGGCAGAAGAGGAGAGAACTAAGGATGACTGGACCTTAGTTTTTTATGGGAAGGGTGAAAGGTGCAATCCACCTTCACAGTTGATGTCCTCTGTGGATCCCAAAGGTGTACATCCTCAAGTCAGATGACATGAAGCATTGTGGGCATTTCACTCCTAAGGAGTAAAACCAAGAAGAGGATTATGGTAGTCACAAGACTGACAGCCCAGAGAATGAGAATCTTTCATTCTTCCTGTCACTTCCCTTCTATAACCTTCTCCCAACCTGCATCATCAGTGCCCTAGGCAAAGCTTTCTAACTGCCCAGGTCTAATTCTGATCTAGACATTAAATTTGTGTACTGATAAGCAAAGAAATCCTATATTCTTCCTTGGTCACTCAAATCAGGATATAATTAAGAAACGTGAGAACAACAATAACAATTTAAAAAAACAACAACCAGGTTTTAACTGAATTGAAGAAAACTTTTATTCCTGAGTAGAGGAAAAAGCTAACTGACTATTAAAAACCAATCTGGTTTCTTAAGTCAATCTTTGTTCCTTTATAAAAGTTTTCAAATTGCACAATGTCTACCAAAGATCTAATCACTAAATTTCTTCTCCCTAAGATTCCAGTTTAAAAATAGCTTACATACAATTTCTCTGTCAGTCAAGTCACAAGGTAGAAGATACTGTACTGTTCTAAATATAAGCTGAAGACTATTTTTTTAAAGTAAAATCCATCAATATCTTGACCCAGCTTTCTCCCAGGGTTCTGATTAGTCATATTGTGGCAGCACAAAGAATGAGGGTCCACTGGACTGACAGTTGTCAATCTGGTCTCCTTTTCTCTCATCAGTTCATTGGAAAGAGAGGAAGAATTTCAGTACACAGCAGCCAGGGGGTAGTAATTCCCAATTCATTTATTTGACAAATGTATATTAATCATCCTCTATGTGCCAGGCACTGTACTGGTCATAGGCAACACAGAGACAAACGCCAAATAGTCCCTGCCCTCAGGGAGCTTATATTCTATTGGAAAGAAATATCATGTTCCCAAAAGAGGAGACACGGAGTAATTTCTGGGGGGGGTGCAAGGCAGTAATAGCAAGGATTTGCTCAGTTCTGGGGATGGGCAGGGATCAGGACAGGTAACACTAGACTGATATGAAAGACAAAGGAATAGTTAAGGATGACTGAGGTTGGTTATCTGGGTGACCAAAAGTGTAATGGCGTCTTCAACAGAAAATGTAATTACAAATGCCATTTAAGCAGCCCTTTATCAAGTCTTGGCTCCCAAAGACTGAAGATGCAAAAGGATTAAGATAGAAATTACAGTTCCCCAAGAATCATTCCATTCTTACGCAAACAATATTAGTATTGGGGGCTAAAAGAAAAATCCTATCACTTTAGAACCAGCAAGGATCTTAGAAATCAATCAGTTCAACTCCTTGTTTAACCTATTTAAAAACAAACAAGTAAATGAGCATGGTGCCTGCCAGGCACTATGGATTGGAGACACAAAGAAGGCAAAAAACAAAAACAGTTCCTGCCTTCAAAAGGCTCCTAGTCACAGGGGGGAGACAACATGTAAATAACTTGGTGGATAGAAAATGTATGCAGAGTAAATGAAGGTCATGTAAAAGGGGAAGGAATTAACTGGGAAAAGCTGTCTGCAGAAGGTGGGATTTGAGCTGAGTCTGGAGTTAGAGATAAAGGCATTCTGGGCATAGAGGACAGTCAATGCAGAGTTCATCTCCATCATTTAGATGAGCAAGAGTTCCTCTAGGGCATGTCATCTTCCTTAGTCATCTGGCTCTGTTCCACATGGGAAAATTACCCAAGGCAATAGAAAGTAAGCAGTGTGGTGTAAAGGGAAAATGTTAGACTTGGAGTCAGGAGACATGAATTAGAATCCAAGACTTAGATTAGAGTCAAGATCACTTACTAGCTGTGTGATCTTGAGAAAGTTAGTCATCCCCTCTGGATCTCCCTTGCCCCATTAGCAAAGTGATGGGATTGTACCAGATGGTTTTCTAAGGTTCCTTCCAGGGCTGAAATCCTAGGATTCTAATGTCAGAACATAAAGAGGAAGACTTCAAGTAACAACTTCCCTCCATGCCCCATGTCCCCCATGAATACCATTTAAGGAGGCCCTGTTTTGTTGGGGTGGGTCAAGGAGACAATGGGAACATACTGATTTTGTAATACACTAAAGACAAGGAACTACTTTCTGAAACATTAACTTGGAGGCCCCAAATCTTAAGCTGTACTAAAGCTCTTACACCCACCCCTCTGTCAGTCACTGCTCAGCCAGAGAGGCAGCAAGAGGATTATAAAATCCAATTTTTCTTTGAGGGGCAAGGGAGAGGAACATTGGTCTAAAAGGGAAAATGGAAATAAACAAAGGAAAGAGAGGGAATCTAAAGAGAAATGATGAGAGCATGAAAGAGATAGAGATAAGACACAAAGAAGATGGGAAGGGGGAGGGAGAGACAGGAGACAGACAGAAATCCAGAAAGACAGGGAGACAGAGAAACAGATAAAAACAGGCAGACAGAGACAGAGAGCTAGGAAGAAAGAAGGAGCAGAAGGAAAACTGAAATTAGAATTAATTTCATAGTAGAGAGCTATTAAAATTGCTCTAGTGTGAATGAGGTGCTCAAAGCTGGGGTGAAGGTGAAAAATACAGGGAAAGGAGAAAAGAAACAGATTCCAGAGAAACTGCAGAAAGGACAGTCATGCCACTGAACCAACACTGAATCACCAGGTGATTCTTTTTCTTCAAATGGAAGTGGAGAACAAAGGAATTAGCCCTTATTAGGGGTCAGTGCTGACTTGAGTCAATAAGGTGATAATAAAATAAAGTGTGTTTCAGGAAGGCATTTTTGCAAAAAGAGATCATTGATCATTTGTAGTCGAGCAACATTTGGCTCCAAATAAAAATACAGGGGGAAAAAAAGGAAAAAATAAACATTTGTGGCTATGAGTTTTCTGTAGACATGTAAGATTTTCCTTTGGTAAAATTTCAATCCACTTGCTCTCTTACCTTTGCTGAAGTAAAGAGTTTTATCTTGTTCTTTCTCCCTTTCTTTTTTGACTTGGTCCAGACCTATGATTTCATCTATGAGAGAAACTACTATTATAAAAACTTCCTCTTCTGATGTAGACTGGCAACTCATCTTGAACATATCAGTAGTTCTCAAACTTTTTGGTCTCATAATCTTTTTAAATAAAATAATACTTTAATTTCCCCAATAACATGTAAAAATAAATTTTCACATTAATTTTTTAGTTTTGAGTTTCAAATTCTTTTTTCTTCCTACTTTTCCTCCCCCACTCCCTCTCACCCCACCCCTTCCCTTTCCTGAGATATTAAACATTCTGATATAGATTTTACATGTACAATCATGCAAAATATTTTCCATATTAATCATTTTGTGGAAGAGATCTCAAATTTAAAAAGTAGAAGGAAGAAAGTGAAATATAGTATGTTTCAGTATGCATTCAGATTCCATCA
The DNA here is from genome assembly GCF_027887165.1 of Monodelphis domestica. Lineage (NCBI taxonomy): Eukaryota > Metazoa > Chordata > Mammalia > Didelphimorphia > Didelphidae > Monodelphis > Monodelphis domestica. Next base: position 96,478,362 of record NC_077230.1, on the reverse strand, counting down.
GTTCTTTCTTGGAAGAAAGATGGTATTTTTGATCATTAAGTCTCTGGGATCACTATATTGCTGAGAATAACTAAATTATTAACAGTTATTCATCAAGAAATATTTCTTTCGCTATGTATAATGTTCTGGTTCTACTCATTTCACTTTGCATCAGTTCATGCAAGTCTTTCCAGATTTTTCAGAAATCATCTTGCTTGCCATTTTTTATAGCACAATAATATTCAATCACCATCATATACTACAACATGTTCAGCCACTCCCCAATTGATGGACAACCCCTCAATTTCTAATTCTTTGCTACCACAAAAAAAAATTGCAATAAATTTTGTATAAATAGATTATTTTCTCTCTTTTTTAATATTTTGGAGATACAGACCTGGTAATGGTATTGATGGATTCACAGTTGTAGAGTCCTTTGAGCATAATTCCAAAGTGCTCTCCAGAATATTTGGATCAGATTACAACTCCACCAACAGTGTATTAGTGCCTGAAATTCCTCATATCCCTTCCAACATTTTTCGTTTTCCCTTACTGTCATATTAACCAATCTAATAGGTGTGGAATGTTACCTTCGAAGCTTTACACTCTTTTTTTTTTTAATCCTTACCTTCCATCTTGGAGTCAATACTGTGTATTGGCTCCAAGGCATAAGAGTGATAAGGGCTAGGCGATGGGGGTCAAGTGACTTGCCCAGGGTCATACAGCTGGGAAGGGTCTGAGACTAGATTTGAACCCAGGACCTCCCATCTCTAGGCCTGGCTCTCAATCCACTGAGCTACCCAGCTGCCCCCTTGACCCTTTATACTCTTGAAAATTACTAGGGACTCATTTTTTGTATATGTAACTTTTCTATATGTAAACTGTTTCTATAGCTTTTGTACATGTAGGTTATATTTATAGATATTCAACATATCAGATATGTAAATGTTTTTGATTTATTATCAAAATAGTTTTGACCTTGTAGGTCCCCTAAAAGGGTCTCGGGGACCAAAGTATGAGAACCTCTGAATCACAGAGTTGCCAGAGGGGAGGAAGCTGGGGGAGACTAAAAAGTTCAATGACTAATCTATGATAACCTAGATGGTAAGCAAAATTTGAACCCAGGACTTCCTGACCTAAGAATAGCCCTCTATTCACTGTGCCATGTTGATTCTAAGCTCAATAGCACAGGTTCCTCTTTCAAATCTTAACTTGTAACATCTAGGAGTAAGGTGGTACTTCAGTAACTGATACCCTCAGAAAGATACACACCAACCAGTTATTATTTGAAAGTAGTTACATGCTATTATTGGAACTAAAAATGTCCACCTATCATTCTACCAGTAGGCCAACTCTAGCCCCAACATGAGAATGCAGCAATTCCCTCATAAAGACCCTCAAAGAGTTGTTTTTTCCGTTGTTGTGACAACAATGTCAGTGACTGTTTTCCACCAAAGAAAAACCATTGAGAATTTATTTTGAAATGAAGTCTTGCTGTCTCATCTTGATGCATGGAGACTGGAAATGTCAACTTCTTGGGCAGAAGATGGACATGAAAGCAACATTCCAGAGCACTGGCTACAATAATATTTCAGAAATTACATATTGGTTTTGAAAGAACTGTATATGTTTGAAAAGCTAGAGCTGGCTCTTTGCAATGTAGCCTTCAAACAAAGTTAGCTAGAGATCATTTGGGAACTAGAATAATAAGAATCAAAAATGATGTCACTCTCTTGCTTTAGAAACCCCAGCTGTCTATTATGTCTGGAATAAAATAGAACCTTCTCTATTCATCATTTACAACTCATCCCATCACTTGGTTCCAACCTAATTTTGCAGGGCTAGTGCTCATTATTTCCCCTCACTCTCCATTTCAGTCAGATTGAACTACTTGCTCACTATACACAACCTTCCACCTTCCCTCCCCATGCTTTTACACAGCCTATCCCCCATTCCTGGAATGTATCCCACTCTGCACCTCTGCCTTCTAGAATCTCTAGTATTCTTCAAGCCCCAGCCCAAGCACCATTTTCTTTAGGAGGTCCATCCTGATCACATGTGCCACTCCCTCCCCATTTGCTAGTTCTTCCCTCACCCAAGAAAATTCTTTGGATATATTTTGTTACTTATTCAAATACAAGTCACCCTCCTCCAATAGGCTATAAAGTCTATTATTATATAATATTCTTTGGAGACAAAAGACCAGATTTTTTTTGTCTTTGTTCCTTATATCAATGAAACCATAGGTCTGATCCCTATCCCTACTCAACAACATCTAGCATATAATAGGAAAAATGAACAAATGAATAATGTGGCAGGTTTGGGGGCAAGTAAGCTACTTACCTGCATACCTTGGTTACTCTATCAATAACAGTATCTAGCTTATGCTAGAAATCTTTGTGAAAGGTCTAATTTTATTCAGCATTCTCTAAGAGGACCAGCTTTCCCCATTACCCTTTGTATATATCATTCAATAATCTGATGGTTTTCACTGCTGGAAAATAGTTTTCCCCTGATCATTGGCATGAACTTTTCTTTCCCTGCTTTTAATGCCATTCCATTCTCCTGAGTTATTTTGGTGGCATTTTGTCTCCCAAACAGATTCTATCGCCAATGGCCCAATTGACCATATTGATCTCCTTTAACCTAGCTCTGCACATAAGTCCTGCCTGATTTCATATTATTGAGCTTTGTTAGGGAATGGTCTCCTTTCTTGTGTTCCTGGGTGCCTTCCATCCTGTTGAATCCCAAGAAGGTTTATTTAACCACCCATTCATATCAATGTCCACATCAATCCTAGTCATTAGATCTGTCACCTGCCCAAATTACTATGTCCTATGGGGAGGATACAGTGTGACTGCTTCTGAGTCAAATCCAGCTTTAACACTGATCTTACAGAATAGATCCGATAGAATAGAAGTTGTTCAGATCTCAGTATTACTCTGAACTTTCCTTGGGTCCCTTTTGGGTATCCTGGCCTCTTTCTGTGCCATGGATATGAAATATAAGTATTAAAAACAGGGAAGGATTTTGCTCATCTCTCTTGCCAATTTCTCCAACTATCTTTTCCCCCTTGTGCTTTGTATGCAGTCCACAGAAGAGCTGAACTACAGAGTGTAAGTTCCTATCTAATCTATGATCTGTCATTTAAACAGACCTCACTCTCTTCCCAATTTCTCATCCCTCAAAGCAGATAGACTTGACAGCATTCTCCCAGGATACCAAGTTTTAATTTTCCTAAGATATATCTCACCTTCTTGTTTTCTGCTCATATTTTTAACCTAGTTAATTCTAAATTTATTCATCTCACTGTCTTGGACAGTAATTACAATGCCTACCAATCTGGTCTTATCTGTGCATGGAATCAAGGTGCTTTTTACTGTTGAGACAGAGACAGACAGAAAGAAATAGAGACAGGAAGACAAGAGAAGAGGAGAGGAGAGGAGAGGAGAGGAGAGGAGAGGAGAGGAGAGGAGAGGAGAGGAGAGGAGAGGAGAGGAGAGGAGAGGAGAGGAGAGGAGAGGAGAGGAGAGGAGAGGAGAGGAGAGGAGAGGAGAGGAGAGAAGAGAAGAGAAGAGAAGAGAAGAGAAGAGAAGAGAAGAGAAGAGAAGAGAAGAGAAGAGAAGAGAAGAGAAGAGAAAAGAAGAGAAGAGAAGAGAAGAGAAGAGAAGAGAAGAGAAGAGAAGAGAAGAGGGAGCAAGATGAAAGAGAGCAAGAGAAAAAGAGGAACAAGCAGGAGGAAGGAAGGGATAGAGAGAAGGAGAGAGAGACATAGAGAGAGAGAGATGCTGGGATGTTCAGAAGCTTGCTGAAGCTGACACCAGGAGCAATGGCCATTTTGTATCAGTATATAGACAGCTATGTGGTACAATGAATAGAGAGAAACTTAAAGTCAGTAAGACCTGAGGTTGAATCTGGACTCAGACGTTTATTATCTCTATGACTGTGGACAACTCACTTAACTTCTACTGACTTCAATTTCCTCATCAGTAAAATATAATATACATAAACACCTACCTCACTGGACTGTTATAAGAATCATAGGTGATTATATATATATATATATATGTATAATATATATATATACACACATATATATGTATAAACTTTAAAGTGCTACGTAAATACTAGCTATTAGAGAGGAAGCTACGTGATTCAAAGAATAGAGCTCTAGACCTAGAGTCAGAAAGACCTGAATTCTAATCCAGCCTCAGACACTTACTAGCTGTGTGACCTAGGCAAGATACTTCACTTGCCTGCCTCAGTTTCCTCAGCTATAAAATGAGGATAATAACAGTATTGACCTCTCAGTTCTTGAGAGGATAAAAGAAGATAGTGTTTGCAAGGAGCTTTGCAAGTCATGGTGTTATCATTATTGTTATTATTAATTATTATTGTTGTTCATAGGCTATGCTTTTCCTTTAATCTCATCTACAGATAAGTCATCCAGATCTACTGACTTTCAGTAGCTTTGACTCACATATTGCATGTTTACTCAGGAGGTAGAACATGTAACAGAAAGAAAGCTAAACTGAAAATTAGAAGATACAGATTTCATCTTTACTCTGTCACTTACCAGATATATGACTTTAGAAGGTATTTGGAGGACAACTGGATAGCTTAGTAAATTGAGAGCCAGGCTCAGAGATGGGATGTCCTGAGTTCAAATGTCGCCCTGGGCAAGTCACTTAACCCCATTGCCTAGACCTTATTGCTCTTCTGTTTTAGAACCAATACATAGTAAAGGTTTAAAAAAGAAGGTGTATGACTTCCCTGAGATTCCCTTTCCTCAACTGTAAACTGAGCACAGTGATCCATCTCTTAAGCATTTCATTAACTTTCTGGGAGAATCAAATCATGTGGTGAATACAAAGTGCTTTGAAATTATGGGAGGGTTATTATCATCCTCAAGTATATCTCAGAGGAGATGCCACTGGCTAGGAGCAGCGAGTGTCAGAAAAGGGAAGGTATCAGTGTGAGAAGGTAGAGGTGGCTATGGTGGAAGAAGTGGTACTGATGGTGGTGGAGGTGATGGAGGTGGTAGAAATGAAGGTGTTGGTGAAGATGATGGTAGTAGAGATGATAGTGGTAATGGTAGTAATGATCATGGAGATAATGGTGGTGATAGTAATTGTGGAGGTAGAAAAGGTGAGAATGGTGAGAATGGGAGTGGGGGTGGTAGTGATGGAGATGGCAGTGGTGGGTCATGGTAAGAGTGGTAGTAATGGTCATGGAGGTGACGGTGGAGGGAAGGGATGCTGCTGGTGGGAATGGTTCTGGTGGAGATGGTGGTGCTGGTAGTGGTGGTTGTAAACTCATTTCATTTCTATTCACGTTCTCGCAATCTGATTTCTTCTCAGGCTAGACCTTAGCTAATTTACAAGTCTACTTTATTTCTGCTTTATGCCTTTTCACTTCCATTACATCTTTTTTAGCAATGTTCTCAAATCCAGGTCTGCATGCAAACTCTTAAGATGTGACGGAGAAAATTAATCCTTCTCAACTCTTGGCCTGCTCATGCTGCCTGCATTTGAAGGTTTATGAAAGCAAAATAAGACCTCAACCACCCTGCTCATTAGAGGGAACATCAAAGGTCCCCAAGCACTCCTAGCCTTGGAAAAAAAGTTTCTAACATTGACTATTAACTCAATAGAACAAAGTCAACAGTCTTTTTTTTCTTTTCTTGAAACTGCTCTCTTCTCGTATTTTTAAGGAAGATCATGAAAAGTCCCCCAGAAAATCAATGTAAGCTTTTTAAAACTGCAAATCAATATCATATGTGAAAATTCTCATTAAAAGAGAGATGGGGCAGAAGGTTATAAAGGTTTGCAAGACCCAGAGAGAGAGTTAGGAGTGAGGGAAGAGAAGAGAATCTGTCAAAGAAGAGAGAAAATGAGGAAGGCATGAAGGAAAAAGGCCTCAGTTTGTTAGGTAAAGCCCAGGCTGACTTTATCCTACTTCTGCAGAATTATTTGTCTGTAGCTTCAAATATAAATTCCTCCGTTTAGTTTTTAAATCTTTCACATCTGGCCCCAACTTCCCTTTCCAACTTTATAATACATTATATATTAGGGCACTTTAGGTCTAGCCAAATTGGCCTTCTTGTTACTCCTTACAAGTTATTTGCCTTTCTCTCTGCTCCAACGCCCCAGCTGCCCTTCATCCACTTTTATCTCACCTGTCTCTTGTTATCTCTTCCTTCCTTCAAAACTCCCAGGAGATACCTCCATGAAGCCTTTCCTGATCCCCTTTCCCTGCGAGGGCTCTTCCTCTGAAATATCTAACTAGCATTTTTTTTTGGTATGTTTATTTATGTGAAGATCTCTATTCTCCTCCCAACATAAATTTGAAGATTGTTTCTTTTTTTTACCCATTCCCTAGCATATTATTTGGCACATAATGTATGCTTTATTTTTTTTTTAACCCACCCTAAGTGCTGCCTTCCTTGGGAAGCTGAGCCCTTAATGCTCCCTCCTCAGATTCCTGCATATAGCTTATTCCTGGTAGGGTGTAAGCTTCTGAAGGGCAGCTGTATCTGCCCAGTCCCTCAGACAGTGCCTTGCCCAAAACAGGCAATCAGAAAGTGATTATTGGCTTGTCTAGGATGTCTAGACAGAAAGGAAGGGAGAACCAAGCTGGAAAATAAGAAAGGAAATAAGAAAGGGGGGGAAATGGTGAATAGGAAGAATGAAAAAGGAAGAGAAAAGTGATGAGAAGGCTGGCCCAGAGAAAGCAAGGAAGAGACCGTGTCTGCCAATTCTACATAAACAAAAAAAGAATGCAACTAGCACCAAGTCCTCTTAGGTGATCCTATCAGCCAAACCACAGGATTCAAAATGGCCTTTAGATCATCTGCTTCTGCAAAAAATATTCCAGATGCCATTTTCAGCCCAGTCAGCACTCTCCTGTTTGCCTCCAAAGATATGAACTTCCGGAGAGCTGGATGCTGGTCTCAGAGTTTAGCATAGTTTTCCTCTTGGATCCTTCATTCTAGAAATACTTTCTCCTTGGATCCTTTAGTCCTTTAAGAATATTTGAGCTTGATTGCCCATTGGCTATGGGAAGGGTGGGTGGAGGGGAGGGAGGGAAACAATGTGATTATTGTAACCAAGGAATAATGTTCTAAATTGACTAAATAAACTAATTCAAATGGGGAAAAATTTTTTTAAAAAAGAATATTTGAGCTTGTGATCAGATAATTGCTTGCAAAGCCCAAAACACACAAGGTTAGCCAAATTCTTAGCTCTCTTTTTTCTGACCCTCTACCTCAAACCCTTTGGACAAGGATATATATATATATTTAATTTTTTTTACCAATTATATGGAATAACAAATCTCTGCTCCAGTTTTCCTAATTCATAAGCTCAAACTTATCTCCCTCCTTCCCTTCCCCCTCCTGGTGATGGCTGGAGATTCAATCCACAGACAGGGATTTAAAAGAAAATTCCATCCTGAACATGTGCATGCTCACAAGGGAATTTCAGAATGCCCAGGATCCTCCTGAGCATCCTCATCCCCATCCCACCCCTATTCCTCCACCTCCTGTCAGTCTATCCAGTTGGGGCAAGGAGGAGAACAAGTCAAGGGAGTCTGGGAAAACTCTTGACATGACATTGTCTCAGCAGCCCCAGAGGCACTGGATGAGTCCTTTACAAAAGCCTGGGCACTCTTGGAAGATGCCCACGGGAGAGAGCCCTGTGACCACGGGAGGGAACCACTGAGCCAAAGAGTCTGATTAGTGTGATCACACACACTCCCCCAAGCCCAGAGGGAAGTGATTTATAGAGAGAGTTGCCCCCAGCTCAATTAGGCATCAGATTTATGCTCCATCTGGGCCAGACTCCAAATTTATCTGTGGATGGGGTGCCTGGGGTTGCACAGGGAGCAAAAAGAGGAGACATGCTGAAGCTGAGGAAAGAGGAAGAGAGGCGAAAGGTAAGGAGACAATTGAGCCAAATGTGGAAATGATGCATGGACTGGGAAATACCTTGGCGACAAAAGATCTCTCCGCCCCATCCCTCAAAGAGACTGAAGTGCCCTGAACTTACCTTGGAGACAACATTAGGATTCCCTGGCAGAGAAATCTACCCAAGACATGCTGATGTCCAGAGTAATGGCTTTCTAGTAAACCAGTTCGGAGGAGGAGGAAGATGAAAACATATGAGGTGTATTTTTAATTTATTTTTTTAAATCCTCATCATGTCTTTAGAATTCTGCCTTAGAATTGATTCTAAGTATCAATGAGCAGAGGGAGCTGGGCAGTTGGGGGTTAGTGACTTGCCCAGGGGCACACAGCTAAGAAGTGTTCCAGGCCAGATTTGAACCCAAGAAAATGAGTCTTCCTGGACTCCAGGTCTGACTCTTTATCTGCTAAGTCACCTAAGATATCAAGATTCCTTTCAAGTTGGGGTTTCCAAACCACCACAGGTCACTGGCAAAAGAACAGAAAAGCAAAGGAAGAAATAAGCTTAAAAAGCAGACAATTCTATAAAATGAGGTAGAGGGAAAATTTACTTCAGCAACTTTCTAAGTAGCCTTACTATTGATATGGCCAGTGTGTCTAGATGGAAGAGTTGACTTTCATGGAAAAATAGCTAACTTTGCTAGGATTTCCCTTAACAATCTGTAATTAAGACCTCCATTTACACAGAGAACACTTATTTTAAAAATTTACCAGCCTTGCTGGTGTTCTTTTCCTATGAAATTATTACAAGTTTTAATGGCTGTCTTTATTACAGTGCAATGTAAGAAATATTACAAGGATTTTTTTTTCTTTTTAGATTTGCTGATTAAAAAGCAATTCCTCCTTCTGCCAGGCTTAACTCGAGTTTATTCAGAGAAAATTAGATAACCTGTTCCACCCAGTGGTAGAAAGAACACAGGTCAGCACAGATACAACTTTATTTCCCTCGAAGAAAACAGAATGCTTCAATTAGATTGAAACCACCAAGTACCATTTTAAAGTGATGAAGTGATGCTATAAGGATAGTACTGTCAGGATTCTAGAATGTTTCCTAAGGTCACACTGGCGGTAAGGAAGATCTAGAATAGAGAAGTCAGTATGGTTTACTAGAGAGAATGCTGAACTTTATCATATCTGAAGGCAGTAAAGACTTAAGTTCAAATCCTGCCTCAAACACTATCAGTAGGGCTATGGATCACTTAACCTCTACCAATCTCAGTTCCCCCATTTTAAAAATGTGGATAACAATATCTAAAATAGTGTTATCTCTAAGTATTGCTAATACTAAGTACCATAAGTATTGTTATCTATTATTGTGAAGGTTGAGTGTCAAATGAGATGTTTAAAAAATACTTTAGAAATCTTAAATTATTATATGGTGGTAGAATGGCTAGAGCCCAGAGCCTTAGGTTAAGAAGGCCTAAGTTCAACTCTGACTTCAGACACACCTGGGCAAATCAATTAATATCTTTTTGCCTTAGATTCTTCAACTGTAAAATGGGAATAAGAGGAGCACCTACATCCCAGGGTTGTTGCAACAATCAAATAAGATGATATGTGTAAAGTCCTTAGTATGGTGCCTGACACTGTAAAAGTTAAAATTAAATCTCAATAATAAAAACATTATATTTTAAGAGATTTATTAATGATCATTATAAATCAAGGACTAAGGAAGATACAAAATAAAGACCATGTGCCCATGGCTGATCAGCCAGTTCAAACACCTGCCTTACCACCACCAAGCCTGGGACAGGAAGTAAGAGGAGGGACCTTCCACATCCCCACCTAATATCCCCTATCTACAGGAAGTACATAATGATAGGAAGTCAGTGAGCTCCTGGGAAATGTAGTTCTTTTTTAAGGGTAACAGATTTTTAATTATACAACACATAGAAAATACTTCAATAGTTGTTTCCTTCCTTCCTATATAAATGCCAAGTTTTAAGACTGACTCCTCTTCTGAGGGGTTCCATCCATGGCATACAGAGTAGATCTTAAGATATGCCAACTTTCTTCCGAGGTCTTGCTGCTATTATCTTCCATTCTATCCCCTTCCCACTCATAAATTAATTAGTAGGTATTGTGGCCTTATGAAATGTAGTTATGACCTAAGAGGAAAATATCCTAAATATCTGAAAGCCCAAAGATACAGTAGTGTATCTAACCAAAAGCCCTGAATAGTGGCAGAACTAAAAACAAAAGTAATAATGAAAAGCATTTTCTAAAACTGAGAAGAGAGAGAGAGAGAGAGAGAGAGAGAGAGAGAGAGAGAGAGAGAGAGAGAGAGAGAGAGAGAGAGAGAGAGAGAGAGAGAGAGATCAAGCTTTTGGACAGAGCCTCTAAATCCCTGCTTATTTAATCCAATTTCTTTTCTTTTCTGGGCAGTATCTTAAGGCTGTTAGTTTTTAAGAACTATTAGCTTATAAAAACCTTTACTCTCACTAACTTCAGCCTCTAAACACCTGCCTCATTCTTCTCTTCCCTTTGCCCCTTAAAACCATTGCAGCACTAAGATTTCTTTAAAGACTAGGAATTTTGAATTGATCAGATCCAAAAGATGATTTTCCCAGGGTATCACAGGCACTTTTCATTTTTCAGGGAGATCAGGAGTGAGGAGATGAAGCTTGGGTTTCAAGGAAAAAATGGTTTAAGCTGGAGGAAAAGAAAAGTTGTATTTGTGTAAATCCGTAAGAGCTCCAGAGCACAGGGCAGGAGGGTGAGAGAAGCCCCTCAGTGAGTTAACCTTGAGTCCTGTTAACTTTGGCAAACTCTTAACCAGTTAACACCTAGACAAAGGGCCCTCACTGTGCTCTGAAGGACTTTATTGTCTAGGGGCTTTCAATAAAACTCTGAGGAGAAAGGCAGAGCCAGGGAGTCAGGACACTCTAAGCAGTAACACACACACTTTGTCTGAGAGGGAAGTATCTAAATGCCAGCCTTGTGAGACTGTACTTTTAGCATCTCTACTGTGTGACTGAGCTATCTTTTTTGGTTTGTCTCCATTCTTTCATTTTATTTATTTATTCATAATTTGATTTATTTAATTTTTAAATATTTAGTTATTATTTATACTATTGCATTACTAATTGACATTTAGTATTAATTGACAATTTATTTAATTATATTTATTAATTTAGAATATTTTCCCACAGTTACATGATTCATGTTCTTTCCCTTCCTTCCTCTCTCCCCTGTCCCAGAGCTGACAAGCAATTTCACTGTTCTCCATTCTTTCTTACCCAGAAAGCTTCATCCCTAGAATTAAGAACTATTAGCTTATAAAAAACCTTTAATCTCACTAACTTCAGGGCTTGTCCAAAGAAAGGGTCATTCTCCCCTTAGAAATGCTGAAATGGAAAGCACAGGGGTAAGTGTTACCTTGAGCAAGTCCCTGAACCTCAGTTTCCTTATCTATAAAATTCCCATCTTGGATTAAATGACCTCAGAGATTCTTTCTGGATCTAGATCAGTGATCTTATGGGTTCCCACTCAGCAGCTCACATTCTCCATTGCAGTTAGCAATATCCATCAGGTGCTCTTTCCCCTTAGCTGTTCATATCCTTACAAATGGCATCCAAGGAGAAATTATGTCCTAATGTCTCTATGTTCTTCCTCTTGAAAGCATCATGTATCAAATCTTGACTTAAGTCCTTGAAGAGGCCTCGCGAATAAAGTGGTTGGCCCTTTAGATTGTATTATACCCTTAAATGTATTATGCTTTTTTTTATTTTGTAAAGAGTTGCTTTGTGATAGGGTAAAGAGACATAATTGAAAGGAAAATTGTGCTAAAATGGTGCTCAGTTCAGCAGTCTATGGGAAACCAATTCCACTTGCCTGGACCACTTTTCATCCTGTTGCTAGATACAATTAACAGAAGAGTATCTACTTTCCATCTGGGACATTTCGTAGTTTGTTTTGTTTTGTTTTCTCTAAATCACAGAATCTGGAAACTAAAAGCAGCTTTAAATTTTTTGAATGGGATTGATTTCAGAGTACCTTGCAAAGGTCATTAGTTTATCCCTCTGCCTGCAGGTAAGATGTCTAAAGCATTCCAAAGGAGTGGAAATCTTTTCATTTCTTTAAAATGTCCAGGGAAAGAGCTTCTTTACCTCCTTATATTATTCCCAGTGAAGAACCTCTTGCCACTACATGAAATCACAGAATTTAGTGTTTCAATGCATGCTAGAGGTCATCTGGTCCAACCTCTTAGATAATACATATGTACCTGTTAAAATATATCAAACACACCTAGTCTTTGCTTATGTACATCTAAAAATGGGAAGGTCACTTTTGCCCAAGGCAATTCATTCAATGGATAGACAGCTCTCAGTTATAAAGACCTTCCTTTATTGAATTGAAATTTATTGAAAACTGAATTGAATTTATTGAATTTTATTGAATAAAGAAATCTACCTCCTTAAAACTTCCTTGTATTGATCTGAGTTTTGACATCCGAAGCCCTTTTACATGATAGCCCTTCAATTATCTGAATACTAATGATCTTTCCCATCTCTGTCTGTCTCTCTCCTTTTTTTCTGGGCCAAACATTGCCAGATCCTTTAAGCATTTCATACATAACATGATTTCCAAAATTCCATAACTTATCCCTTACCCTACTCTAATTTGTCAATGCTTCATCAATCTGTACTTTCATTGGTGCACTTTTACCCTCCATGTACAAAAACTGTATGTTGCCCTTCCATAAGTTGAAATATTCTTAGAGAGTTGCTATGGCCCCAAACCCCAGCATTCTAAAAAGTTCCTCAGTTTTCTTCTTAAAATACAAAGACTAAAATTGAATAGAATATTCCATATATATTCTGACCACTTCTAATACAGTTACTATGATCTAGATGTTATACTTCTTTTAATATTATCCCAAATTGTATCAGCTTTTTTGGCAAGAAATCAAGGTATTTATAAAGAACATTGAGATGGGAATCAGAAGACTGGGCTTGAGTCTCTCCTTCATCACTTCCCAGTTATTTTACTTTGGGCAAAGTGTCTTTTCTTTCTCTGAAACTCAGTTGCCTGATTTGTCAATTAAAGAGGTCAAGAGACAGCAGAGTCCAGTGAAATGAGTACTGTAGTTGGAGTCAGAGGCCTTGAGTTCAGATTCCAGCTCTGCTATGGTACTGTGTGACCTTGGGTAAGTCACTTCTACTGTCTTGTCAGTTTCCTGCTCTGTAAAATAATATGGTTGGACTATAAGACTGTCTAAGGTCCTTTTCACCTCTAATCCTGTGATTTGTGACTAGAAGGTTCCTAAGCTGTTTTTCAGTTCTGAAAGGCCACCATTTTAAATGGCAACCATTGGCTGTTAGGACTACAAAATGAATTTGTGGTCAATTAAAATTTCTTTCTATTTTTCATGTGAATAACTCTTAAGACAGGTCTCTTTTATCCTGTGCTTATGCAATTGATTTTGGGGAACCTAAGAGCAAGACTTTACCTGGACTCTTCCTAGGTTGCAGCTTGTTAGTTTTTGACGAGCTTAAGAGGATCATTTAAAATCCCAATTCTGTCATTTATTATATTAGCTCTCCCTTCCAATACTGTAAGACATGCAAATTAAATAATCATACCTCTTCAATGTCAGCATACAAGCCATTTATTAAAAATGATGACGAGAATGGTGCTCAGGCTAAAATCCAAATATACTCAACTGGAGACCTCCAACCAGGTTGACATCAAGTCATTTATCAATAGACTTCAAGCATAACTATTTAACCACTTGCAATTCAAAGGCAATCATCCTGCCATTTTCTTATTGTTCTACACACAAGGAACTTCTGGCCACTTCCTGAGGTTGCTTTGGAGTTTTGTTTTGGTTTTTTGTTTCATTTTATTTTTGAGATTTGATCTTCATTTATGGAAGGAGTTCATAGATCCTGGAAATATTAATTTGATCCCATAGAGAGCCCACAGGAGACATCTATCATATACTTTTTTGGAATGATTATGTACTCTATTTAAGAGACTGATGACAGATAAATTGTTGCAGAAGATTTGAGTTCAAATCTTAAATAGCTACTGTCTCTGGGTAAATCAAACAACTCCTTTGAGTTTCTGTTTCCTCATCAGTAAAATGGGGATAATAAAGAATAAACCAATTTGCTAAGGCTATTGTCAGGTGAAATGAAAAAATGTATGTAAGATGCTATTCAAAATTGAAAATTTCCATGTTAATATAGTATTTGTTAATATATGCATATGTTAATAAAAACAACAATAACCATAACTTTAATATAGACTTTTAAATGTTTCAAAGCACCTCAGAAATATTATCTTATTTGATCCTTACAAAAAATCCTGGGAGAGAGGTACTATTATTATCCCCATTTTACAGATGTGGTAACTGAGTCAGAGAGAAATGATTTGTCCAAGGTCATGTGAATTGTAAGTGTTTGAGATGGAATTTGAATTCAAGTGTTACTGACTTCAGGTTCAGTGAGTTAGTTATCTGTTGCTCCATCTAGCTACCTCTAAGTATCATCATGATCCCATTCCTTTCATTTTGTTTAGTGATATTCAGATTGAAATAATCCTAGAGAAATTCATTAACATCCTGTGGACTATAGTATAGGCGGATAAAATAACATTTGTTTTTTCCTAATTGAATAAAAGTAAGCTTATTTTTGGTAAGTACCCTGAAAACATCTTTGAAAGAGGAAGACAAGAGGGATTGATCAAAAGAAACCCAGTTTTGCATTCAGGAAAGACTTGAATTCAAATCCTGTCTTGGAAACTTATAAGCTTATAAACTTATAAGCTATTCAGTTGTATCAGATTCTTCATGACTGCATTTGGGGTTTTCTTGTCAAAGAGACTGAAGAAGTTGGCTATTTCCTTCTCCTCATTTTACACAGGAGAAAACTGAGATGGAGTTAAATGACTTGCCCAGGGTCACACAGCCAGTAAGTATCTGAGAAGAAATTTGAACTCAGGTCTTCCTGATTCCAGGACCATTATTCTATCGACAGCAACACCCAGTTGCCCTAAGCTGTACAATCTTGATTAATTAACCTGTCTGAGCCTCTTGGACCCAATGATAACCATAGCATAAGTTGTTGTAAGGATCAACTGAGGTAATGCTTATGATGTGCTTTATCAACCCTAAAGCATTATTTTTTTAAGTCAATTATTATCATTGATTGTTATCTGCAAGTCTAATCAGCTCATTGGAAAAATAATAGAAGTTAGTTTGGCATGACTTGTTCTTAATGAATTCATGTTGCCTCTTACTGATCACCACATTGTTTTCTAAATGCTCAAAAAACCATCTGTTAAAAAAAAATCCATAATAGAATTTGCCAGATATTGATGTCTAGCTGACTGGTCTCTAATTTCCAAGATTCTCTCTCTTCCTCTTTTTGAAAATCAGGGCAGCATTTGCTCATCTTTGACTTGAATTTTCTTTTCATTTTTCATTCATTTCATTCAAAATTTGGACTGAATTTTCTTTCAATTTCTCTCATTTCCCAGGAATTCTTAAAGGCTACAAATAATTAAAGAGAATTACATCTGCATATGTTTTGACACAGCAGTATAGTATATAATTTGTCTTGATCTGACTACTAGGATTAATTTATAGTTGGATTCTCTATTAATACTTCCCCACCTATCCTGAGCTGTTATTCCCTCTTTATAATGTTTGTTTTTTTCAGGCAATTAAATTAGAAGATCATTCTAAAGACAACTAAAGCAAAATAAGAGTGGAATATTCCTGTCTTTTCTTGGTCACTTCTTGGCTATATATCAGTTTGTTTGAGCAGTGGATCTATCCCTTTGTTCATCTTGATGTTATCACATATATCCTGTAAAAGCCATTTTTACTGTTTTAGGGATTTAAATTCCATCAGTCTTATAGATCTGTGCCATTCTTTTGTCCTTGGTTATTTGCCCCACCTTCCAGGCCCTTTGAAAAGCTAACATCATCAGGGAGTTTCCTTCAGTCACATTCCTTTCTTTATATATAGTAAGCCAAAACTAGAGGGGATCTTGGGAAAAATGTATTCTAACCCTTTCAGTTAATAGATGTAGAAACTGAAGCTCCAAAAGGCTAGAAGATTGGCCCCAACCCAAGAATCTTGACTATCAGAACAATATTTTTCTATCACATCATAAGGCTTTGCTTTTTCCCTCTTTTTGAAGATACTTAGTAATTCTATCATCAGGATTTCTTTTTAAATTTTTTCCTATTCTTAAAATTCTTCCTTCCTTGTGACCTATTTTCCCCTTTTAGCCATCAGGTCATGGGACCAAACTAACATTTTCTATTCATTTTTAAAATTTGATTTTACAAAGTTTGGGACCAAGAATGGCCATGCTTCCCTTCCCTCTCTATCATGAACTCTGGATGACATGGTCATTCTTTTTGTTGTTCTTGTTGTTGTTTTTTAAATAAAGTTCTTCTTATTTACATAGACAAGAAGTTCATTCTAGGCTATGAGAATTAAGTTCAAAAATGGCAAAACAGGGTAGATCCATTCTTCTATACTGATCAAAGAGCTAGTGCTCTCCTTTATCTTTATAGGACATTTCTCAATGCCCTGTATAGCTAGATATAGATAATTATTTGATACAATTTTATTTTGAGAAATAATAACAAATAGCCAGAGAGTATTATCTAGCCTTTTTCCCACCTACGTTTTTGTTCTCATCTCCTAAACTTACAGTGCCCCTCATAGCTCTCTTATATTCTGGAAACTTTGCACCGAGTATAGAGTAGTGGCAGAAAAGAATGCTTAGAAAGTAAACTGGGGGGAGGGAGGGGGGTATTAATTATCTCCTGGCTCCTCCACTCTGTTCTCTTGGGAATGATAAACCTGGCAACATGCTGGCTATTTCCCCAACAGCTTTGTATGTCTAATTCTCATTCAGCTTGGAATCATGGCCCCTTTCTCACAAGGGATTCTCCTGGCTGAGCTGGGCACCTGCATCCCCTCTAGGGATGAATACCTACCTGTTCATTGTGGATAATTCTACTGAGTGTGGACCTAAAACCATAAAATATCAGAGCCAAAAGGGATCTTGGAGGCCATCTAGTCTAATTTTCTTATTCCACAATTGAGGGAATTGAGATCCATAGAGAGGAGGATTCCATGACTGGCAGGACTCCAAACCAACTCAACTGTCTTTCAGAAATAATCCACTGTCTCCACCTTCTAGATGGCTCATTATTTTTTCTTCTTTTGCTTTTAGAGATCCTGAACATAGACATAGAACCATAATTTTAGACTTGGAAGAGCTCTTAGAGGTCATCTATTCCAGTGTCCTCATTTTGTAGATGAGAAAAACAAAGACCAAAGCCATCAAATCAAGAATGTAGTCCCAGACTTGGGTCTCCAAACTCTAAATCAAGCTCGCTCGTTTCACAGCACCATGATTCTTTTCCATCCACTTAAGAAGAACCAGCCATATTTATTGCATCAATTGACCCAAGAATTTTTTTTTTAATTTTCATTAAAATCTCTCCTGTCTGTGCAAAAAAGATGGGGGGGGGGGGGTGGAGGGGGAAGGAAGATGCCATTTACCACTATACTTTGGTTAATGTCTTCAACAACTTCTGAGATGTTCATCTGACAACCAATTTTTGCCTAATTTCATGGAGTATCCCCATTGAGCAGGGCCAGTGACACAGTGATATGTTTCCTGATGAGTCCCAGATGAATTAGGAAGAAGGCTTTTTGTGTTTTCTTTTTCTTTTTTTCAGTGTTCTTTTGTGTGTGTGTGTCTCAAATACTCACTGTTTCAAGAACCCACGGGTGGACATTTCCACATTAAAAGCTGGCCTCAGGGTTGCTCATAGAGGCCTGGGGTATTTGATGGAATAGCTCAGGAAAAGGAAAAGAAATCAGCAAGCCAAACAATAACATTGAGGGGGAGTGAGGAGAAGAGAAAGAAAGAAAGAATGAAAGAAACAAATCCTCAAAAGAGTGGCCTAGTTTTCTCTGGGGGAGATTTTCTCAGCCCACTCCTTTTCTTGGTGGCTCAGCTGGTCTTAACTTTTGGAAGCCCCTCTCTCAGAGAGTCCTCCAAGGGAAGAGAAACTGCTTATTTTCACATTCGCTGTGAGCAGGAACAAAAATCATCAACTAAAATGATACACTTAGCTTCCATAATGGAGACTATTGTGGACTGGCACTATTGAAAGAGTGAAAAAGATAAGAGACATGAGGGTTTGGAAAAAGTAGACAGTGGGAGTAGACAAGGAACTCTGCTGCCTTTTTCCTGCTATTCCTCCCTCCTTTTTTTTCTTTAAAAAAAAAAGAAGTTCTTTTTTTTAAGCCCCCACCCATGTTTTGTTGGATTTCCCCCCTATTTTGAAAGACCTTTGTGGCTTATTTTGTCAAAATATCTCCCTCCCATTTCTTTTAAGGGAGACCCCTTTTCTTTTCATTCTCCTCTTTGCTTTTCCAGGCTGATTGATTTGCATGGATCCTCCTCAGTCTTCTCTTTCAATTTCACCCTTTTATTCTCTTGTTCTAATTAGCCACTGCTTTGGGGAATTTTGTTTAGTTTTGTATGGATGTTCAAAGGGGGGGGAGACAGTGAAAGAGTGAAAAAGAGAGACAGACAGACAGACAAAGAGAGAGAGAGAGAGAGAGAGAGAGAGAGAGAGAGAGAGAGAGAGAGAGAGAGAGAGAGAGAGAGAGAGAAGGAGGAGGAGGAGAGGGAAAGGGAGGCAGAGAGAAACAGACAGACAGAAACAGAGACAGGGACACATAGGGAGGGAAAGGGAGAGGGGTAGGGAGAGAGGCTGTGAAAGGGAAAAAAGCTAAAGGTCTGTGTGAAAGGAGGAAGCAGATGGCTTCTTCTTAACCCCCTCCATGTGCCTGAGCCACTGTGTTGGCAAACAGTACACAATGTCTGTCTTTGGAGCACACAGTTGGGGGGAAGGCAGATGAGCTCAGAAGAACTACAAGCTACAGAGAAAGTGGAGCATGTCAACAACAGGAGGAGAAGTAGGGGTGAGAGTGGAGCAGGGGATGTCATTGAAAGGTCCATCTAGTGAAATATGGGGGCCTAACTCTGCAGAGACCAAAGCATTAAACTGTGGGAATGTCTGCTTTCCTCCTAGGATTAGGAGGGGATGATTTTTAGCCACAATACTGATCCCATTACCATATACTCTTTGAGAAGCAAACTTGCAACCAAAGCATAGGACTGCGAAAAGTCCACTGGAACAAAGAAATGGGATATAGGGGATAGAGTGCTGGTTATGGAGATAGAAGACCCAAGATCAAATCCCACCACTGGCTCTATCTAGATGACCTTAGGCAAGTCACTTATTCTTTCTGGGTCTCAATTTCCTTATGTGGAAAATGGAGAGATTGATCTAGGTAGCCTCTTAGTTGCAGATTTAGGATCTAAATCTAGTATTCTATGAAGGCTATCTTGCAGGACTATCATTCTAACCCACTGGCTCAGGTTCAGATTTTTGTTGTTCAGTTGTTTCAGTTGGGTTCGACTCTTTGTGACCCCATTTGGAGTTTTCTTGGCCAAGATACTAGAGTGGTTTGATATTTTCTTCTCCAGCTCATTTTATAGATAAGGAAACTGAGGCAAACAGGATTAAGTGACTTGCTTAGGGTCACACTGCTAGTAAATGTCTTCTTTCACATTTGAACTCAAGTCTTCCTGACTCTTGGCCTAGAACTATCCACTGTGTCATCTAGCTGCCCCAGGTTTGGATTAGACTATTCAATGATACCATTGAATCCAAGCCAAAGGACTATCTCTATTTACTTCCTGGTAGACAGAGAGCTATGCCATCTTGGGTGAAATCATAGTGGGCACAGAAAAACAGAACCCCAGTGGGACTTGATGTAGTTGCACATTTATGATGAAAGACTAAAAAAATTAGTGTTATCCTAGAAAATTTATTTTATCTTTGTCTATTTCACCAAAAATAGCTTTTATATTAGAATCCCAGACCTGGAATTTGAAGGGAACTGGCAGGCAATTTAACCCAACCTTCTCATTTTCAAGATGAAAACACTGAGGTGCAAGGAGGATACGTGACTTGCCTACTCTTACATAGCCAATAAATATCAGAAATAGATTTCAAACCTAGGTCCTCTGACTCCAGCATAAGTGTTCCTTCCCCTTTCCTATAATGGAAGATGAAATATAAATTGAGAGAAAGGAAGGTAAAAAAGAAGAAAGAATGAAGTGAAAATAAGTCAAAATCAAGTAAAACCCACTAGCAGTATTACCAACTTGGCGCTTTTTAAAGATATGAAATATAAATTTGGTACTTAATAGTTCTTGCTATTGGTTTTTAAAAATTAGCTGTCTAAAAATTCAAGCTAGTGCTTATTTAAAAGGCTTCTCTTAAGCAAAAGATCAAGAAAGGAGACAGAGAGATGAAGAGCATTAAAGAGGAGCCCCAGATAAGAATCATCAACAGAGAGGCAGAAGACACACCAAAGTCAGTTGAAATGTTTTGCTTTGTGCAAATCTATGATATGGTATAGGCAATTTTCAGTCTGGAAATTCCTTCTAAAAAGCTGTTTTGGGACAGTTCAGAGACTTCTCCATTGTTGCTAATAAATATATATTAGAGGCAGGTCAGGAACCTAGGTCCTCCTAAACCTAAGGTCAGTTTTCTATCATACCATAGATACTTCATGTAGAGATATTTTGGAAAGCAAAGAAGGGAGGAAAGGAGGAATAGAGAGAGAGAGGAAGGAGGGAAGGAAGGAAGGAAGGAAGGAAGGAAGGAAGGAAGGAAGGAAGGAAGGAAGGAAGGAAGGAAGGAAGGAAGGAAGGAAGGAAGGAAGGAAGGAAGGAAGGAAGGAAGGAAAGAAGGGAGGAAGGAAGGAATAAAAGGAGGGAAGAAAGTAAGGAAGGAAATATCTTCTGAGTCACAAATTATACACTATATATATATAGTGTATAATTTATATTTTATATATATATACATATATATATATAACTATATATATATCAATTTTTATATATATATATATACATATATATATATACACACTATATAATTGACTCGAAAACCAATGGCTCGAAAAACCCCTTTATCCTGGAACATTTCTAATTGTTTCTATTGAAACTAATGCACTCCTTAATTTTTTATGTGTCTGTGTTGTGTTTTAATTGATGATTTGTACATACCCAATTATGATTGTTCTGAATTTATGTACATGTGTGTATGTATGTATGTATGTATGTATGTATATATGGTTCCAAGGCAGAAGGGTTAGGCAATGGAGGTTAAGTGATTTGCCTAGGGTTACACAGCTGGGAAGGGTCTGAAGCTAGATTTGAACCCAGGACCTTCCATCTGTAGGCCTGGCTCTCAATTCACTGAGTCAATGAGCTACCCCCTGAATATAAGTATATATACAAATATATGAGTATCTTTGCCACAAAAACTCTAAATAGGATCAGGAAGAATTGAACATGACTGAAATTACCAAACCTCAACAAAAATTGCTATTGTATAAATGATGCGTGTACGTGTGTATAGATACATGGACATGCATATATATATATATATATATATATATTTAATTGACAATTAAATTGACAACTAACATTTGGACAGTACATTAGTATTTTTAAGAGTTGTCAGTGTAAAGTGGTCTATAAGCCATTTATTAAAGTTCTGCCAATAAAATGCATTTTTAAATAATCCCTATGAATTAAGGGTGAAACAGAAACTGGAAAAAGAGCAAGATAAATTGTTTTTAAAAGGGAAAAAGCCAAAGATGACAAAAGGAATGGCATGATTCATTAGGTGAAGACAAGCAAAAGCAGACAAAAAAGAATAAGAAAAATATATAAGAGCTTATACATCTGCCTAAGTATATGTTTTGGGGTATGTGCATGTCTGTCTCCCTATCTGACTGTGCTCACACACTCACAAACATAATACAAAATACTGAAATTGTTTAATTTGCAGAGGGGACCAAATTTTGCCAAGTTCACAATTTGGCAGTATTCTTGCATATTTCGTGCAATGGGCAATTTCAGCGAGAATTCCTAACTATTTTGTGCCATGAGCAGATTGTAATTGTCTAGTTCAAATACACACATTCTACTGACCTTATGTCCTCTGTCAAGCAGACATAAAAAGGCATTATCACCAACTTTTAGAGAAGATCGCTTCTGAATGTACTTACTACCATTCTGTTTTCTTTTTCGAGTGTTTGCACAAAATGTGTCACCAAGTTGGACAACAGAGAGACAGGAGCCTTGCCATCATTTGTCGCTACTTCTTCCATCTGGGTTAACACTATAGTGGCTGCTTCTGCCATTCCCCCACCCTCCCTCTTCCATTAAAGGACACATATGCTCTTCTTGTATCATCTCCCCAGCACTAATTTCCCAGAATAATGTGAGTTCCAAAATCCCTTTTCCATTCTAATGCTGATGGTTGCTTACTTCCTCGTCCTGAGGAGTTCTTATGAGTGATGATCCTCATGGATTTTCTGGATCATCCTCAGAATAGTTATAGGGACCGTATATCTTATTTCACTAACAGAGAGAATTCCAAGATGAGGATACTCCTTCTGTCAAAGAGGATCAGGCCCTTCTCTGCAATTTACCATCTTATGGGAACGCTGAGAGTTAGAGTGACTTGGCCAGGATGATCCCAGGCAAGCTCATCCCAAACCCCTGCCAAATTCACACTTTCCTTGAATTCACCAGATGGCTCAACGGGGCCTCAGGATTGCTCCTAGTTTCTTTAGTAACCTTCAGGTTCCAGGAGGAATTTGAAATCCTACATTCGTTTTATCAGTGTTTTCATCAAGAATCTAGTCATTAAGTGAAAATTGCTGCTTGTTCTACCTTTCTTGATTCTTTGTCATTTTACCTCTTCCTGTACTTCCTGATTTCCTTCACAACTCAGAGGAAAAACCATCTTTTGCAGAATCCCTTTCTCTCCCCACCCTTCCCAAGGTCCCCTCTTCTTTTCCACCCTTTAGGGTCTGCCCCTCCAAAATGATCTTCCACATACATGTTCTGTAAATGGGCATAGTTATTGACACGATGTCTCCCCCCACTAGGAGAGTCTTTGGGGGCTTCACAGGGCTCTTTTGCCTGTCCTCATCTCCCTAGTGCCTATGCTTAGAATATTATAAGTACTTAATAGAAACTCAAGAACTGACTGACTTAGGCTACTGCTTCAATCTGACTGAACAAACTCCATAAGGGGCCCTGTTCTTTGTGAGACGCCGTCCTAGGCGCTGCACGGGGTGGTAC
Source organism: Monodelphis domestica (assembly GCF_027887165.1). Lineage (NCBI taxonomy): Eukaryota > Metazoa > Chordata > Mammalia > Didelphimorphia > Didelphidae > Monodelphis > Monodelphis domestica. Next base: position 96,455,192 of record NC_077230.1, on the reverse strand, counting down.
GTGCCCATAATTTCTGAGGGCTAAGGTTGGGCTTTCATTAAACTGGACAGTTCTGAGCTTCCCTGCACGAAGAGCAGAGCCGATATCAGAGGGAACCCCAGACAGCAGTGGGACGCCAGGCTCAGGGAGGCCAGGTACACAAAAAACTCCCATATCAGCCAACAGCGAGCCCATGAAAGGCTACTGAACAGCGCAGGCATGATACGGACAACCAGTCTCAGATGTATGCATGTATCCATGTATGTGGGGGATAGATGTATGTGTGTGTACACTCATATATGTGAAAGCTCCTTTTGTTTTTTCATCTTAGTATCCCTAACTCCTAGCAGAGTGTCTACATATTGTAAATCTTGAAATTTCTCAGACTTGTGAATGTTAAAAATTTCCAATAAATTTCAAGATTTACAATACATGCATGTTTGTTTGTACATATGCCTATAGATGCACATGTGGGGTTGTACATATGTGTACATATGTGGGGTTTGTTCTTGTACATGTGTGTATATACATACACCTACATTTATAAGCACACATGAATGCATGCATGTGCTTGTAGGCATGGGCTAGGAGTCAGGGACATGCACATATATAATATCACTGGTGTTATATATGTGTATATATAATGTGTATATACATATATACAGGTGTATAAATGAATACAATATCACTAACGATGTCTTTTGACTCAAGCATGAATGGCATTTAAGTGTCAAGACACCTGGTGATGGTTGGGGGTACGGTGGGTAACTTTGGCATCACTGATGTCAAACCAAGCTCTAAGGGCTCCATAGCAGTCCTTTCCACTGTCTTCATGGCCATTGGAAAAACTGTTCTCATCATCCCCTTCTGTTGGGGAAGTCTCTACACACCCGTGGTAGATGCTCCACTAACTCACTGACCAGTTTGAGGCCTGTTGGTTACTACTGACCTGGTTTGCTAAGCCTGTGTTAACAAACCTATGGCACATGTGCCAGAAAGTGCTGGAGGGACTGCTCCCCTTCTTCTCTCTGCTATGCCTGAGGACATTTCCCACATGTCCCACCCCTCTGCCCACCCACCAATGGGAGCACTTCCTCTCTCTCCTGTCTGGGGTAAGGGGGGGGGGCGGGGATGCAGTGTGAGGATTACCCTTTGGGCATTCAGTCTGTAAAAGGTTCGCCATAGGGTGTACCTGGTGTTTAGGAAGGATAGGCAGGATTAGTGGGAGGGCCAGTGGTCTTTGTGAACTATGCTGCCACCTAGATGGCCAAGAATTACCTCCTCTAGTGTGAGTGCCAGTGTTCTGTGCACTATGGCACCACCTAATTGCATAGGGAGGACAAGCACCTCTGGTGGGAAGGCTGGTAAGCCATTTCCAGGGCTGCTCATGGACCTTTGGTGTCCACTCATCACCCAGCTCTCATCTATGGCTCCAAGAAGCTATAGCATGCACAGTGGCCACATCCTGGTAGAACCATTAAAGCAGGTGGAATAAACCTA